>NC_083278.1:32696586-33343277 GCF_963506605.1 Zootoca vivipara | reverse complement strand
GGTTTGCATTAGACAGGAAGTTAAACTCTAGGGCAGTGTTTTTCAACCTTTTTTGGGCAAAGGCACACTTGTTTCATGAAAAAAATCACGAGGCACACCACCATTAGAAATGTTTAAAAATGTGCCTATATTGACTATAGATAAAGTAATTCTCTTGAATAGGAATCAAATAAACACAAAGAAAGTATATGTATATGATAACAATGAAACTTCAAGCTTTTTGTATCCAAGCTGACAGTGGTTTGAGATCTGGACCTGCTAAGCCCAAAGCCCCTGGCCCAGTCCCTGGCGCTGTGCTGCTTAACAAAGGCAACAAAAAGGCCACTTGCCTTGATGTCTCCTGCTGTCCCGGGCCGGGCCTTTTCCTCCTCCTTTTTCTAACAGAAAAGGGGAAGGCAGGCCTAGGAGGGAGGTCGCTTGGGGACGCTGTTTTTCGGCTGGCCGACAAGCCAACGACTACAACGTCTTCTGAGGGGGTGGGAAGGGTGGCCACGTGCACGCGAAGGATCCTGACGAGACGCAAGTCAGCCCCGGCTACGCCTGACGCGGAACTCCGAGCAAGGCGGGCTGCGGCTCAAGAGAGCGCTAGGTTTTTCCTCAGTCAGGGCGAACCTCCTGACTTGCCAGCGGCTGGACGCAATGCCAGGGACTAGCGCCGTGGCCAGTTTGAAGCGGCTCGCCAAGGAGTTTCCGTGTGCATTTGCCTTCGCCGCCACCGCAACAACTAAGGAATTGGGGAGGTGCTTCTCGCCGGACCTCTGGGCGCCGCCCGCCGCCCGCGTTCGGAATGGCACACCAGGCAACATCTTGCGGCACACTAGTGTGCCGCGGAACAGCGGTTGAAAAACACTGCTCTAGGGAAATGCAACAAGGAGAGGCTGCAGATTTCAGTTTTGTGTATATGCTAAGTCAGGCATCCACAAACTGCGGCCCTCCAGATGTTTTGGCCTACAACTCCCACGATCCCTAGCTAACAGAACCAGTGGTTGGGAAAGATGGGAATTGTAGTCCAAAACATCTGTAGTCCAAAATATCTGGAGGGCCAAAGTTTGGGGATGCCTGTGCTAAGTGATGGTTCATCCCTCAGAAACCTAAGAACTCAGAGTCTTAGTCCTTGGAGCCAGCAACTCAGCTCAGCATAGTTCTTGCTTGGGATCTCTCTCTGGGACTGTATTAAGGACTTAAAGAAGACTGGACCACATTGCTAGTTTGTTTAAGAGCAGTGTGTTACTTGGTATTTAGCAAAGTGTATTTTGTAACTAGTTTAAGAATGTTTGCAGTGAAGCTTTGAAACTCTTTTCTTATGGTGAAGTCCTTATTCTTTTTCTACTCTGCACAAAGCGCAAATCAGGGATTCCATTCACAGCAACTCTAACACTTTCCTCTCCCAAGGGTTGGCAGATCCTATGAATTATATGAATTATAGTATGCTTAATGTGCTGGAAGTGGCTGCAGTTGGGGAGGAACTTGCAAAATCAGGGAATTCCCCTTTGTAAAAGCAGAGAGCTGTCCCCAGGCCACATCATAGAACTCACTATTGTAGCCAAGAACATTTTGCCAACCTAAAATGCAAAAAGCGTCAGGCTATATATGTCAAACCTGCATTTTATACTCATTGCGGTGTTCTAGTTGACCATCAGCTTGCAGTCCTGATAGAAGATAATGGGCTTTCAATAATTTGTGAGACTAAAAAGAGTGGGGGGTTTGAAGCACAAGCTTTTGATTCTGAGCATCTGCGGACTGAGCTAGACTGGTAAGTGAAAAGTGATTTATATGCGCTGTATATGTGATATAGCATTGTGCCATCAGAAGGCGATGTGGAGTCCCTTTTTTTTTTCTTTCCCTGTTTACAATGCTTTAAACTGAAACACTTGTTTGATGTGCCTAGATCCAGCCTGGGTTAACAGACCTGCTCCAGGTCAAAAGAGAAAAAAAGTTTGATCATCTGCAGTTATTCCAGCAGAACTATTTATCACAATCAGAACATTCCCTCCTACTCTAATTCTTTTCTTCTGTACAAAGACCAGGTCTGGTTGTTGCATGTAGGCAAAGCCCCTTTGGCTTGTCTGAAATGAATAAATGATGCCAAGTACTGGGATTACACCCAGATGCACAACTCTGCCTTGCTGATGAGTCAGATGCTGCAGCTGACAGATCTGCCTTGATCCAGCACACATACATGCCTAAATAATCCATTGATTTCGATAAATTTAAGTGTGCATAACTCTGTGTTGGATTACAGCCCTGGCATGGTGGGTATTAAAGACTGTAGTCATAAAACTGGAAATGGCTTCATGCCGCTCTTTCTTTAAAATATAATTGTGCTGGAAGAGCGAGTGGAAGAATGATTGACAGTGCAGGAGTTGGAAGTTTGATGAGAGGGCAAGCTATTGTTTTCCTATTTCATTTTGTTTTTATCTTGCATTTTTATCATGTGAACTGCCCTGCGATCTTTTTATGAAGTGCTGTATATAAATATTATTACTAATAATAATAATAGATGCTGGGCCCTTACTTATATCTTTGCTTATATTTTAACTGTGTTCTGGTCTGGATCCTAAGGTTAATATATCTCAATTCTGTGTCTTGTGTAAATGCACTTGCATAAGAAAATAAAGGCTCACAGTAAGTGGTGGCAAGGGGAATAATAATCAATAATCAATAATAATAATAATAATCTATTTATACCCTGCCCTCCCCAGCCAAAACCAGGCTCAGAGCTCTATGCATAATGATCCCACATTTGCCTCCTCACAATATTTGTGGGGGATATGTGACAATTGTTTGGCCTGCCCATTATGGATGAAAGAAAGAGCAAAGGTGTAAAATCACAGGGCAGTATATTTGGGCTAAATGTTTGGAACAGCTTCCTTTTAGTGCAGTTCAACAATAGTTCAGAAGATCACAGGAGACTGTGAAATCTCATTCCATACAGATTTTCAGAAGAAAGCTGGAGAAGATCCTATCATGATGGTTTACTTGAGGTAACGGAATGGACCGCATGGTACATTTGGTCCCTTAAAAGTTGCTGATTTTGTTATTCTATCCATGGGCACAGAGTAGCATCTGATTTTTACCTCTTAGTTGCAGCACTGTTTCTACTGTGCCTTGAGGGAGGGGACACATTTTGAGGCTTAGCCTTAACATTATCATTGTTTTATGTAGATTTTGTAATGTTCTTTTGATACGCTCTATTCAGAGAAACATGGAATACAAATCGAACCGATAAAATAAATAAATAAGACAGGTGGCGATTCTGTTCATTTCAATCGCAAAAGACAAAAGTGATCTTCACCACTTTTATAATGCGGGCAATATAATTTCAGCAAGTAATTCTTTATTACATCCAGTAGCTTCTTGTTGAGTCAGTCTATAACCTTTAGAAAGCATGAGGTACCTTTCCTATGAAGCTGTCAGCTTGCGTTCCACGCAGCAAAATATTATGGTGGCGGAAAAGCAGACTTTGAAAGTCAACAAACTTGACTTGTGCCTCAGTAATGAGCAGTTTGCGCAACTGAAGTACTTTTTAAAGAACTGCTTCTGCAGACTTGAGCTGGTCACCTTCACGAATATCTACAGGGAAGTGTGTGTGTGGAGTGGGGGGAATTATATTTAAATCTGATGATAAAACCCCAATGAAATCCTAACTCTTGCAAATCAATTCCTGCTATTTAGGAATGCAATAAAGTTCATTTAGGTTTTTGAAGAGCATCCATCCATCAAGGTATTAAGTAGTGTGATATCATACTGTGAGGTAAAAAGCTTATTGTATTGATATGGAGCTTTAGTATACTCTGGTGTTGCCTCTGATTCACAAAGCAATTAGCCAATAATGTTTAAAAGTTATGGCTAATTTAACTAATGGTTAATAGAGCTTAGTAAAACTGTCAGAGTTGATGAGCCCTGTGAGATTTTGTGCAAGAACACACATTAAACTTAGGATCCTCGTCTCATTTTGGCAGTTTAATCGGCACCCTGAATGATAGCCTGTCTCGTGATATGAAAAATAATAATATGGTTTTTGAAAAAAAATATCTTTAATACTTGATTGGACGCAGTTACACAAGGTTTGTCTTTAGATGTAATAATTGAGGTTGCATCTAAGAGACAGGCCCCATATTACCTGGACCCACTTTTTGCTGTACTAGAATAATCTGTTCTTCTAAACCAGGGATGAGGAACCTGTGGCACTCCAGATATTTGTTGAACTACAACTCTCACCATTCTTGAGCAATGGCCATGCTGATTGAAGCTGATGGGAGCTAGGGCTGGGCAATATCTGGTTTTCAACAAAATAAAAAAATTCCTTCAGTAGCACCTTAAAGACCAACTAAGTTTATATTTTGGTATGAGCTTTCGTGTGCATGCACACTTCTTCAGATACACTAGAAACAGAAGTGTCAGACCCTATATATATACAGAGGGTGGTGGGGGTGGGTGGGAATGGGAGATGGGCTGATGGGAGTGGTAAACCTGTAGATGGGTGTTAATGGCTGCTGATGGCTGCAATTAGTCCTGGGCTGAGGTGCTAAAGAGAGCTTGATCATGCATAATGAGATAAGAATCCGATGTCTCTATTCATCCCAGCTGCTTCCATGGTTTTAAGCTTGGTAATGATTTCCAATTCAGCAACTTCCCTTTCCAGTCTGTTCCTGAAATTTCTCTGTAATAAAACAGCTGCTTTGAGATCTTGTATAGAATGTCCTGGGAGATTGAAGTGTTCTCCTACTGGTTTTTCAGTCTTATGGTTCCTGATGTCAGATTTATGTCCATTTATCCTTTGGCGTAGGGTTTGGCCTGTTTGTCCAATATAGAGAGCTGAAGGGCACCGTTGGCATTTGATGGCATACACAATGTTAGAAGATGAGCAATTAAATAGAGACATCAGATTCTTATCTCATTATGCATGATCAAGCTTTCTTTAGCACCTCAGCCCAGGACTAATTGCAGCCATCAGCAGCCATTAACAGCCATCCACAGGTTTACCACTCCCATCAGCCCATCTCCCATTCCCACCCACCCCCACCACCCTCTGTATATATATAGGGTCTGACACTTCTGTTTCTAGTGTATCTGAAGAAGTGTGCATGCACACGAAAGCTCATACCAAAATATAAACTTAGTTGGTCTTTAAGGTGCTACTGAAGGAATTTTTTTATTTTGCTTCGACTCAGACCAACACGGCTACCTACCTGTAACTGGTTTTCAACATTCTTTAAAAAAAACACACAGAAAAACACCACCATGTGGCAAAACAATTGGGCTTCATAACAGCATACCTTTGCTTCACCAAGTGAAGCCCTTCTGAGCATCCCGTCCTCAAATTTTTATAACTGCCACCTTGGAAACAGCATCATTTCATTTTTTATCAGAGCAGCTGGTGAAGGCAGAAGCCCAGAATGTTTTTTCTACATTAATAAAACAAATACTCTTGTTAATAACAGGGAAGAGAGCACTATTTTTAAGGCTGTGCATGTTCTCCAATCCAATTTAGAGCCCAATCCAGAACCTTGGGAAGCCTCCCACAACCTAACCCAGATCCAGTCTCTGAACCAAATTGAGGGTTGTGTGTGCATGGTTTAATTAGGGTTTAACATTTGAATACATAATCCTTGATAGAAAATTCTCCCAGGCTGTGCATGTGATCAGCCAAAGGAGGTCAAGCACTATCACCACCAAACAGACAGTCAACACCACTTCTTTCTGTGAATTCCATTTAACAGCTTCCATAATGAGGGTTGATTTTTTGTTTTTAAATAGACATATGGCCTTGGTATTTCTTCCTTTTTGGCTTCTTCCATAGAGTGTGTGGGGCAAGCTCACTCCCATTCGAGGGATAGTGGGGCAGGATAATTTCACGTGGAAACTTTTACTCATGCACATGTCTAGTGTTGCTATACACCCGAGTTTTCCCGGGCATTTTCCCAATTTTCAGAAATTCCACCCAGATGCTATTTCCGATGGGTGAATCCCAGATATGCCCAGGAAATTCCAGGCGTATGGAAGCCCTATGCATGCCACACAACTCAAGCAGCTAAGCAGCCCAACATGATGTGTAAGTGTTTAGGGCCTCAAATCTATAGCTTGAAGCACAGTGGTGTGGAAGATAAAATTGAGCACTCGCATTGCCCTCAGACCAAGTGCTATCGAAACAATTTATTATTATATTCTGGAGCTCCTGAAACCATTATTCTGCAATTGATCTTGATGCATTGCATCAACAACTGCGGGAGGATTTATTTCATAAATCGTTGGGAGACATAAAAACTCTCAAATGATTAAACAAAAGGGAATTGTGGAAAGGTAATCTGAGCCACATTTCCCACAAAAAAGCAATAACAACAACTATAGCGTATGAACGGCATTTTGGAAGCCCCTTGTCTGGAGGAAACGAGCCTTCTTGAATGGGCTTCATGTTTTATTCATGCCGCATAGTGCGCTTTTACAAGCTGCTATGCCTTCCACAAGACTCATGTGACAGAACAGATTCCCTTACCTTCAGAAATCTCAGCACCCCACTGTGTGAAGTTCACTAGCTTCCAAGCATACAAATACACAGAACGCACCAGATAACTCTGGTTGCAGGAAGCAAAAGTTTTTCTGTGAGACAACAACAGCAAAAAAAAAAAAAAAATCCAAGCCACAGACAGAAAATAATCACTGAAGAAAATGTTGTGATTAGACAGAAGAGAGGATGAAATTACGAAACTTTCAGAGTGCAGGGTTTGAGGAAGACGAGCAACCAAACTCACATCTTCCCTTACCTGCTGGGATCCAGGATTCAGCCGCTCTGCACACTTTTTTTTTTTTTTTTGCATTCAACAGGAATGGCAAGAAACAATTATCAAAGAGATATGTTGTTATACAGTGCAGATTCCTCCTCCTTAAAAAAAAAAATTCAGAATATTTCATGCTAGCAGAGCCTGTCTAAGACATTTTGCTGTCTGAAGTGAAGGCGAATATGGTGCCTCCACCCTGTTCCATGTGTAGAAGATGATAAGACTGGAAATTAAAGCATATGTTAATACTGGCAACAGGAGAGAATCCCCACTGCATTGTAGAACAGTAGATTAGCTTAGGTGGTACAGGAAATACTAGTTTAGGTGTGTGTTTGTGGGGGTGTGTGTGTAGGGAAACAGTGGTAGGATCCCTTCCCTGCAGGATCTGACACTTGAGTCAGCTGCTTCACTCTTCTTAATCAAAGCATTCGGCCTTTGACAGTGTCATGGTTGCAGTTACGATGGACATAGCAACATGATTCAGTCCCCTTTCAGTCTCGCCAATACTCAATCACAGATCCGTTCTATCTTATTTTGTCTGGATTTTTTTTTGAAAGACGGTGTTAAAAGTCTGCACTTAACTTGCACACATTTTGCAACCACGCTGTGCATAAAAGAGCACTTTTTGAGGCTTCCCAGCGCATTTTTCTATAAAACATTTTGATGTTTTTGATGTATTCTATTTCTACGCCACGTTTCATTCAAATGAACCCCAAAGCGGTTTACAGACAATAAATAATAATAACTTGATAGAACAGAACAGAACATCTCAAATACAGCATAAATCATATAAAATAATTGACAAATCATCGGTGAAACAATTACAACCTAGAAAAACAGTGTTAGCTTATTTTTTAGCTGTTGCTTTGTTAAGTATCACAATTAAAGCAAATGTCATGTTATATGATTAACAAAACATCTAGATCTAGGGAAGTAATAGTACCACTGTATTCTGCTCTGGTCAGACCTCACCTGGAGTACTGTGTCCAGTTCTGGGCACCACAGTACAAGAAGGATACTGACAAGCTGGAACGTGTCCAGAAGAGGGCAACCAAAATGGTCAAAGGCCTGGAAACGATGCCTTATGAGGAACGGCTTAGGGAGCTGGGTATGTTTAGCCTGGAGAAGAGAAGGTTAAGGGGTGATATGATAACGATGTTCAAATATATGAAATGATGTCATATAGAGGAGGGAGAAAGGTTGTTTTCTGCTGCTCCAGAGAAGCGGACACGGGGCAATGGATTCAAACTTCAAGAAAGAAGATTCCAGCTAAACATTAGGAAGAACTTCCTGACAGTAAGAGCTGTTCGGCAGTGGAATTTGCTACCAAGGAGTGTGGTGGAGTCTCCTTCTTTGGAGGTCTTTAAGCAGAGGCTTGACAGGCATATGTCAAGAATGCTTTGATGGTGTTTCCTGCTTGGCAGGGGGTGGACTGGATGGCCCTTGTGGTCTCTTCCAACTCTATGATTCTATGAAAACAACATAGCATTTTCATAATCTATAGAACAATATTAACAACACTAACAAAATAGCAACCATAACATAAACTAAGCACTGGTTTGTACACAAACCAGGTATTTTGCACACCAGAAGTGCAGTGCAAAGTCTGGAGAAACCTGCAATCTGACTAGGAGCATTGGATTAGGTTGGCCTGCTGCAAAAGGGGGGAGGGCATAACTGAATCCTTCCCCATCCCAATGACCCAGTAGGGTTTATGGCAGTTGAGTGTACTTTTAAGAGATTGTTTTGGAGAGAAAAGGAAAGAGAGAAAGAATAATTAGATGTGCCATTGTTATGTCCTGTTGTTAGGAGCCCTCAATGGAGCTCGCACATACGATTTTGTTATAAATTTTGACACACAATGCCCCTCCTAATTTGTCTAGATAGAAGCTCTAAGGTTTTCTATCTCTGAAATGAAAGAAAGCATACCAGTAGCAGATGGCGCTTGCAAAATAAACACAATAGTAAATGATGATTATTTGAATCCGACTGAAACCAAATTGCTTCCAATGAAGGCAATAGACTCATTTCTCATTTTGTATTTTTTATCTTTGAAAAAAGAGGTCAGCTTTATTTTCTCACAACCACAACAGGAATTGGGTGATGACATTGGGACTACAGTAGATTAGCAGGGTTTCTTATCTTGGTATGGTCTCTAATGAAGAATGATGGAGGGAAATAAGAAGCAGCGGAACATTGCTTTCAATCAGAGGGAAAGTCATAGCTAGCTGAAAAGGCTTTATTGCTTCCTTGAAGAAATGGCATTTTGCACACTGTTGGGGACACATCAGTCACAAATGACACAGAAACAAGGCATGGGGAATTCCACACTCATTCAGAAATTTACAGAGAGAGAGAGATTAGTAGCACAATCCTACCCATATATGTTCAGAGGAACTTGGACACAGGTAACTGGTAAATCCGTGCATGCTTACTCAAAAGTCTTTATGTGTTTAATGGAGCTTAAACCCCAGAGTCGGTCACGACTGGACCTAATGGTCAGGGGTCACTTTACTTTACCTTTACTCCCTGTCCTGCCAACCTAGCAGTTCGAAAGCACGTCAAAATGCAAGTAGATAAATAGGAACCGCTACAGCGGGAAGGTAAACGGCGTTTCCATGTGCTGCTCTGGTTCGCCAGAAGCAGCTTTGTCATGCTGGCCACATGACCTGGAAGCTGTCTTCGGACAAACGCCGGCTCCCTCGGCCAATAATGCGAGATGAGCGCGCAACCCCAGAGTCGGTCACGACTGGACCTAATGGTCAGGGGTCACTTTACTTTACCTTTACTCCCTGGTGAAAGTACAGATGATTGCAACCTTCAATGCAGATTTTCCTTCTTTTTATCATTACACTAATTCCATTTTAGCTACATCATCCTGTTTGACTCTTCAGCAAATGCCCCAAAGCAGCAATTGTATGTGTAATGTCCTGTGTGTAAATTAACCAGGCCTTGTCTGTCCATGAAGAGGGGATGTTGCACATTTCCTGGTCAATATACATAATTGCCCACTGCTATTGGGCAGTTGGAGGGCATGTTGTTGGCCATGTAAGATTTATGAGTGGACCAGAAGCAACCCAGGAGGCACAGATTGCACATTTTTAAACTAAAGATAGAGAAAAGGGGTGTATTTCTTGGAGACTATGCATATTCACTGGAGAATATGCATATTGACAGCATTCAGTAACTCAATATGTTTGCTTGTCACAGCGATTCTGTTTATAAAATAATTCTCGCAACTAATTAAGGCTGCAGTCCTATGCATTGGAGTAAGTCCCATTCAACTCATGGCACTTACACCATACCACCAAACATGTGCTCAGCTTGGGCTGCATCTTAATTGTGCTATTGATTGTGCACTGCTCAATGTGTAAATGGTACTGAAATGAGCAGCGCATCCATGGTATATTCAAAATGGAAATGTTAAGTGTAGCATTTTGCATACACCACAGCAAGTTAGCTATGCTCAGCTGCTTCCAGTAACTCTGACCTCCCCTTGGAGAAATACACTGAAGTGTTTGTTTTGCTTTGCTTTTAGAGCTTGTATTGTTTTATGTTGTTAAAATTCTGACATGCTATTTTAAGGGACGAAAGCTGCAGTTTCATAGCAGACATTTCCTATAAACAGTTTCCAGAACACCACTGAGTTTATCAACTCGGCCATCTCACAAAGCAATGAGTTACGCACAGAGAAACTCCTAACAAATAAACCCTTCATGTGCAAACCTAGGATATGTGTGTGTGTAAATATATGGATGTATATTTGGATGTATGCATGCATGTATGTATATCCTGCCATTTTCCCTGACAGGGACTCAAGGTGGCTTACAGATAAGATAAAATAAGAAATCAGTGTCTCAGTCATTGAAATTGATCCCTGTAAGCCACGGATCACTTAGGGCCATCAAACTTAACTTGAGGGGATCTGTGGATGTGTGTACCCAACTCATCCAAGTTCTATCAAAGATGCCCAATTTGATTCAGCCCTCGTCATAATCCAGTGCACAGACCTAAGCTTTATGTGTATTCAGACTTTAACCTTGTGATTTGTACCCTGCAAAAACAGTACACAGATATACAAAGCCTATGTACACTTGGATGGACATTGGGACCTGTGGTGCTTTGGGGTGGAAGCAGATGGGCACATTTCCAAACCCCTGTCAATGTCCTATCCATCGTGTACCCATTCAGAATATTGGCACATGGCTAATAATAATAATAATAATAATAATAATAATAATAATAATAATAATTTATTTATACCCCGCCCATCTGTCTGGGTTTCCCCAGCCACTCTGGGTGGCTTCCAACAAAAAATTAAAATACAATAATCTATTAAACATTAAAAGCTTCCGTAAACTAATATTAATCCAAGAGAAAAATAACCTAGTTCAGAATTCTTCAGTATGTGGCTTTATGAAAAACTGTAATGAGAACTGAAAGGATGTCAAATCTGAGATGAGATGATCCAAATAATTTGAAGTAGGGGGGTAGTATTTCACTCACAAAGCAAATAAAGATCTTTCACTACAATATATTTGATTTGGGAAAGGACTGTGAAAACAGGAATGACCCTTCTTCTGCTACAGCCACAATAGGCTTCAAACTGAGCCAACAGCTTAGCCCGGCTTTTGCTAGTACAGTATAGGGCAGCAGGAGAGGTGAGAGAGAGAAAGAGAAAAGCTAGGGGGGAGATCAAATTATACAGTGTAGAGTTTACTCTTTTCCTCTCATTAAACAAGAAATGGGCAAACACAAGGCACCCCCCTTTGTTTACAGAAATCAGTGGGTAACATTTGCAGTCTGTGCGCAACGTAAGATGAATTAATTTATTGCATACCTTTCTTCCCTAAAAATATTGCGTATGTTCATCTTGTTTCTGTTGAATAGCTTTCCTATTAAAACACACACACATGGCAATCCAGCAGCTTGTTTAACTAACTTCAATAGGAGGTCGGCTAGAAAGCTCATTTGTAAATGGCCCCTTAATGAAAGATTTGCATGCCAGCTTTTGGGATACTTTGCCAAGGGTTTAATATTGAAATGGGTGATTGAGGATGCAGCTTTGTACAGTCCCTAATCGCCAGTAATGTGCTGACTAAAGATTTTTCTTTCATTCTCTTGCTGTCTGTGCAGCTGCCATTGAAATGAATGATTTTATTAATTTCAGTAGGAGTTTCGGAATATTAAGATGGGGCACTTGCATGAAAGTCATTTTCCCAGCTGCCTATGCTTAGAAAACTGTTTTCGGTCCCAGAAGAGGCTAGGTGAAATGAAATATAGTTTATTCACTTTTATTCTCTTGCTTTTTATTCATTGTTCCCATCCCAAATTGTTTGCCACAAAAACCCTGTGACACAGAATATGACAGGTTTGAGGTTGCCCAGTGAATTTCATAGCTGAGTAGAGGTTCAAACCCTAATATTCCTGGTCTCAGTTCAATACTCTGTCTACCACATGTGACACTGGCTCAATCCACATGTTTCTCCACTTCCCTCACATATTATCAGGATTCAAATCAGTTACTTTTAAGACCTGCACATACATTTGAAATTATTACCTTTCTGGAGACAGCCAAGTTTGAGCTTTCTAAAACAACAGTATTTTTGAGAGCTGACTATCTCTCTCTCTCTCTCTCTGGAGATCTGGTGTGGAGTTTGGCTGTGTGTTGAGGTAATTAAGGCGCACGATCCTCTACCTCAGGTTTACCTCACCTGGGCCGGTTCACTCCAGTGGAGATCCCTCCATGGGCCGGATTGAGCAAGCCCACCCATGTTTTCTGGTGTCTGCATCAACGCAATTTCCGGCACCGCAGAAGTGAGTTCCTGTGCTGCACTGCGCCAGTTTAGCGCAGCGCACGGGCGTCTCAGTTCGAGGGCAGCTCGGGGACTGGTTAAACGACCCCCATGGGCCTTAGGTTGCCTACTCCTGCTCTACCTAATCTCAACATGCATATTTGTAAATAAATTTTACAAAATGCCATGTGGATATAGTAACTTCAAAGGAACCCTTTCCACCCTGGAAATTCTCACCACTTGGAGAAATGCCGGGCCGGGCCGGGCCGGGCTGGGCCGTGTGTGTGTGTGTGTGTGTATGTCAAGCATAACAATATTAAGACACTCTCACCACCATCAAATCAGATTCAATCAGATTCTCCTGCTGCTGTTCACACACCAAGCAGTAACTCCCCACTGCCTCACCCCTCCCTTTCTCAGTAACCTGCACAGTGATCCTCGGCGTTGGAAAGCCAGGTGAGCAATGCTGCCCTGCCTGTGCGAATCCTGCCAACTGCTACAAGGTATGACTCAGTCTCAGTCAGTCTCACAATTAGGCTCCAGAGATAAGTTCTGCTCATTCGAGTGTAGCTGCAAACTATTCAGAACAGGTTGTACTGCTCCCACTAGGAGATTATTGCTCTGCAATCTACTCAAATTGCTGAAATTCACTAGAGGGGTTTAGCCCCACCACTGAAGAAAACCCTGCAGCTTCACTATTATAGATCATTTAATTCAATATTTGTTAGCCCTAACTGTGGTTCTGGTAAAATCTGGTTTTGTTCTTTCAGCTTTTGCTGTCTCCCTTGCCACCACACAAATAAATGTTTTCGGGAGCTCATGATTCCATACAGAATTTCTCCCAACAGCATCTAGATATCTGTGTCTCCTCTGTGCTTCTGAGAACCACCTCAAGTATCAAGAATATTGATGCTAGAACATCAATAACCTTCTGCACTCGTTGATTGCCGCCTATTGGCTTCTCAATTTAGTATGCTGCTGGTGCTGGCATCATGACATGTTTTGCTTCAGCTGCTGAGCCCCAGGTTCCTTACAAGATGCAAGTAGAGTCCCATTACGGAGCTAAGCAGTCGTGGGAGTTACCAATCATGATCGTACCTGATGTTGATCAGTTAGCTGACCGAGAAGTGCTGCTGAGCTGCCATGAAGACATGCAGTTTGAGTGGTATGGGGCAAAGTAGCAGGAAAGGAATACGCACCATGATGCAGTTTTAGGGGCTTATGATAGAAAAGTAGTTCCAGACACCAAAAGAAAACTCATTTTTATTGAAATAATCCAATAGCTACTGGGGGGGGGGGAATGCATCTGACTTCTTGTTGACCACAACCTGAATATCTTTTTAAGCAGAATATAAGCAAACACTGGGTGTTTTTTTTGTTTTTGTGTTGTTATTTTTAAGGTGCAAACAAAGATGTTAAGAAATTAGCATCTGTAAAGTGGTATCAATTAATACTGGAATCTTCTGCTCCTGGGAAGTCCGGGCCAATACATTTTGCCGCCTGAGGCACAGTCCAAGGTGGCACCAGCTCATTATTCAATGTACAGAACCCAACTAGACTGGCAATTGAATCTTAACATCCGTAGTGGGGATAGGAAAGCATTTTCTACAGCACTGAGGCCTTGCAGCACAAATAACCCTGGCCTCCAAGAGCGGGCAATGGCCCCATGGCTTAGGACAGCATCCCCAAACTTCGGCCCTCCGGATGTTTTGGATTACAATTGCCATCTTCCCCGACCACTGGCCCTGCTAGCTAGGGATCATGGGAGTTGTAGGCCAAAACATCTGGAGGGCCGCAGTTTGGGGATGCCTGGCTTAGGAGGAGGAGCCCCAGGCTGAGTCTCATCCTAGGCTTGGTGCAATGCCAGGGCCTCCAACTCATCCTTGGCTGAGACGTGACAATTGTCTCATGACTATGAGAGGTTCCAGACTATCACTATTTTGGGGTGGAAACAAAGGATACCACTGAAAGGGGAAAAAAACATTGCTGTTTCTTGGGGAAATGTTTGTTACCAGTCCTTAAGATCTCTTCAAGTGTGCGTGGTTATTTTTCATAAGATGGGGAAATTCATGAGTTTTTCCCCTTTCTTTTTTTGTTGGGTGTGGTGGAGAAAATTTATCCGAAAGGATCTGGTTAGTTGCCATGTCTGATGCTGGCCTGAACTGTGGCCCCCAAATGTAGGCCACAGAGAGGTGGCGAACAGATATTTATCTAAACGAGGAGGTTGGTAGCTTCCCATTTTCTAAAGGTAATGAATACTTAAAGGTAAAGGTAAAGGGACCCCTGACCATTAGGTCTAGTCGTGACCGACTCTGGGGTTGCGCGCTCATCTCGCATTATTGGCCGAGGGAGCCGGCATATAGCTTCCAGGTCATGTGGCTAGCATAGCTGCCAAGTTTTCGCTTTTCTCACGAGGAAGCCTATTCAGCATAAGGGAAAATCCCTGTAAAAAAAGGGATAACTTGGCAGCTATGGTGGCTAGCATGACAAAGTCACTTCTGGCGAACCGGAGCAGCACACGGAAACGCCGTTTACCTTCCCGCTGTAGCGGTTCCTATTTATCTACTTGCATTTTGACGTGCTTTCGAACTTCTAGGTTGGCAGGAATAATTAGATTTACATAAATCCCTGAGGCATTTACCTCAACTGAAAGGAGGAAAAGGCCTCCTCTCCTACTGGTGAGTGTATTTGTTCACCTTTAAAAATCTATACTCTCCCAGAAGATTAGTAGTATAAACTGACTTTAGACTGAGGATGAATATGTTGGAACTGATCTATTATGCAAGTGCCCGGTTGTGAATGAGCAGTTTTAGTCATTAACTTCTTCATGCTCAAATAACTTCATTTAATACAATCAGAGCTGAAAGGGATCTCAAGAGGTCATCTTGCTCAAACCTCAAACTCCCACACTGAGGCAGGATTAATTCAAACTAAACTATCCCTGACAGATGTTTATCTGATCTATTTTTAAATACTTCCAGCGTTGGGTGATCCCTGTGGCAATTTGTTCCGTTACCCAATCACACTCGAAACCAGAGCTCTTCATAATGTGTGGTTTTAATCAATCATTCTGCACCTTAACACCGTTTTTTTTTAAAAAAAAAGCTCTATCACTTTGAGCATCAAATTCCAACACAGAACTCCGATTCTTTCTTTTTTATAATGCTGATCAGCTAATAATTTTTATTTTTAAAAATTATGTGTTCGTAAAATAAAAAAGTCATTTGTTTTTAACTCTCATATTGGTGCTGAGGGTCTCTTTGATTCTCCCCTTCTTCATTATCTTAAAATATATTCAGCAAGTAAGGAGAGGATATAATTTACACCGTGAAGTAGGATTTAGTGTATTTATTGCACTTGTTTGGACCATCTTTTTGAGGAGGTACAGAATGAAAGCCATCCATTAGACCTTAGTGTATTGGAAACAACATGGATTTCTTACATTTTTATTTTCACAACATATGTCTCCTCTGTCTCCCTCCTGGCTAGCCTATATTAATAGCAAGAACATTTTTATTTCCTTCCTTCCCTGCTCTTTCCCAGTAAGCACGCACTTCAGATTTGTCCTTTTTTATTACTGTTTCTTCAATATTGGAATGGATGTCTGACCCCCTTCCGTAGCAGTAGCAAATGTCAGGCTGCTTAGCTGTTTGTTGTATCCAATTTGCTGTTAAGCATTTGATGTGGTACATATTTTATGGACATTCCTCTCTGAATATAATGCTGCTGCTTCTTACACTGTTGTTGCCCTTGGCGGGAAGACGTAGTCCTTTGTTTCTGTGTAGTTGCAGTATTTCCAGTTCCATATTTATGGCAGAAACCCCTTTTGGTATCAATAGATGCCCCAAGGTAAGTAACAACATGAGGGCGGCTGTGAGAACAGGCGTACTAGTTCCACACTTTGTCACTATTCTGGTAGCGCCCCAAGAAGGGGGAGGGCAAATTACTGAGGGAGGACACCTCCTGTTCTCATGGGCATCTCTCGCCGCCACATTTTAGAACCCTGAGATTTTGAAGTTACAAGCGGTGCTACCGCAATGAATAAAGACCCCAAATGGTAATATTTAGGCTATATTTTAGTGTCCCAGTTCCAATTTATACATTTTAAATGTTGCTGTGCTGTATACATATATGTGTGTGTGTGTTGTTCCTGCTGTGTAAATTTTAGTGTATTATCTTTGTGTTTTATGATTTTTATGATTCTTCTGATTTTTGTAAGCTGGTCTGTGACCGTAAGAATAAATTCAATTCAATTCAGTTTTGAGGTCAGTTCATGTAGACCTCCTCTCTCTGTTTTTATGTTTGTATCTCTATACATCACACTTAGAGGTTCTAAATGTTAAGTAATTTAGAAATATTTTTAAATAAATAAATAAATAATAAATAAATAAATAAAGTAGGCTTTCCCTTGCAGACATCCATTTGTATGGATGGGGAATAAGGAAGCTATGCATAGCTGCCAAGTTTTCCCTTTTCTCACGAGGAAGCCCATTCAGCATAAGTGAATTTCCCTTAAAAAAAGGGATAACTTGGCAGCTATGAAGCTATGTGACCTTCAAGATAGGCAGGCCAAAAGCATAGCTTCAGTACCCTATTTTTCACATGGATGCATGATTTAACAGGAGGCTACAATACTGATGCCATTGCTGTTCTTGGATAAATCCTGAACCCAGTGCTATTTTTCTAGAAAAGGTATTGCTGGAAATCACTATGAATGCCTCCCTTCATTTCTTATAATGGCAGTGGCATCATGTGAGAGGTGCTGGAACTGAGTTCTGTTGAGTTCTTGCTGGGGGAAGAAAGGAGCCCTGCCTGACCCCAACCTTCTTTGATAGAATAGGCTAGATTCTGACCTCCAGGTTGCTTTAAAATCCTGGAATTTTTTTGCAGAGTTTATAAAGTGGTTGGGATACCTGCCTTTCCACTATCCGCTGGCAAGCCCTCCCTAAGCCAAAGGATTTGTCACCCTCAGGAAATTGCTGCATATACCTATTGTTAGATACCTTCTAAAACCCTGACATTGAAATATTCACCCTTGTATCGTTTAAGTTGTGCAGAGACAGTCAATATGCTTTGTCCTATTACTTTGCGTTCAGAGCCGTAGTACTTTGTTAAAGCGCCTGCTAATTAAACCCCATTTTATTCAACAACCCTGTTGCTGATTCATTAAAGCTATCACCTGGAGTGTCCATCACACGCACTGCCTCTCAGTAATTTTGCAGTCTCTGTCCTAGTTTCCCTGCATGATCTGTACTTTAAGGTCAAGAGGAAGGTGGTAGTTCTTCAGTTTTGATATTATCTACTTGACATTGATTTATATGAAAAGCTTCAGTCTAAAATTAGACCATGTCATGCTGTTGGGACTTCACATTAAGAGGTAGCAATGGCATATTACTTGCTGCCAATTTCAGGAGGGTTGAATTAGTACTTTATCATCCCCTGTTTGGGGAAGAGTTTATAATGAATCCTTTTTTTATAATGAACACTGGAAGTTTCCCGTGTATATGACAGAATAGTTCTCCGTTGAATATTTTCTCATAATTTAAGCCAACACTAAATGCATACTTTTAATTCATATCATCAATCCAATATATTCCTAAGGCAGGGGTGGGCAGAATTGAGGTACCTACATTGTTTTATACCAGAACCATGAGGTCCAATAGCCTCTGGTAGGGATGCTTGAGGAATTTGATCTTTATGAATAAACCTGATACACCTCTCCTGGACTAATATGGAGACTGAAACATTTCTCTAAAATTTACAGTGCAGTTCATGGCTTTAATAAACATTCCAAAATGTGAATTAAAAACAATAATCATATTTTAAGATAAAATAAAGTTAAAAATTTGTATTTTGAATTAAAATTTACTGAGAAATGCATAGCTTGTAAGAGAATACATCAAAATGTGTATTTAATGCAATTTTGTGTGGGGTTTATTCAGGCAGTAGATTCTTTGCCAGTGTGGTGTAGTGGTTAAGAGCGGTAGACTCCTAATCTGGGGAACCGGGTTCGCGTTTCCACTCCTCCACATGCAGCTGCTGGGTGACCTTGGGCTAGTCACACTTCTCTGAAGTCTCTCAGCCTCACTCACCTCATAGAATGTTTGTTGTGGGGGAGGAAGGGAAAGGAGAATGTTAGCTGCTTTGAGACTCCTTAGGTAGTGATAAAGCGGGATATCAAATCCAAAATCCTCCCCCTCCCCCCTCCTCCTCCTCTTCTTCTTCTTCTTTCCTCTTTTTCATAGAAGTAGGGTGGGTTTTTCATTTTGAGGGTTATTGTGTTCTTCCTTTTACATACTGAATTATAGAAGGGGGAGGGGCAAACATCATCAGTGATTGATGGCTGAAATGAAACTCATGCTCTTGCCTACATTAAATGCTTGAACCCAGCACAGATAAATGAGTTTGCTTTTTTCTAATCTAATCTCAAATCTACTTACCTTCAATAGAGCTACAGGATATGTTACAGGGCAAAGCAGCAACACTCTGAAGGCACTGACCTATTTTAACAAGTGGCAAATTCCTTCTCAAGCTAGCATTCTGCAATCAGTTGGGCTTTGGGCATGAGCATAATCTACCCACAAAATATCTCTGATGATTTAGGATAATAAAAAAGGTGTTGACTCTCACTTCCCTTGCTATTTGATAGAAGGAAAGCAACATTTTGGAATTTGCAGTCACTTCCAGATTTTTGCAACACTGGCATGCACACCAATGGGTACCCATTTCCAGCACAATCTTATGCATGCCAATTCAGACGTAAAGTCCCATTGTATTCAGTTGTAAGTGGCTATAGAACAGCAGCCTTAATCCCCACCCCCACCCCCCACACTTTATATTCAGCAATGCAATGTATTTACAGGTACATATGATACAAACACATATTCATTTTCTACTAATTTAAAAATCCTGTGAACTGCTGTTTGGTGGTGGGGAAAACTCTTAACCCCTGCCCCCT
This sequence comes from Zootoca vivipara, assembly GCF_963506605.1. Classification (NCBI taxonomy): domain Eukaryota; kingdom Metazoa; phylum Chordata; class Lepidosauria; order Squamata; family Lacertidae; genus Zootoca; species Zootoca vivipara. The sequence continues at coordinate 33,323,745 of NC_083278.1, read as the reverse complement.
CTCTACTTTCAACTATATTTGTTTTTATTTGTTTATTTTTTACTCTTATGTTTTCCATACACAAATGACAATAGGTGGTTTCCCCCCCTCTCTTTAGTTCTCTTTTCAACTCTTTCTTATGACAGAGAACTGTCAACAACAGAGGTTATTTAGTGAAAAGAAATATTTTATTTATTTGGCTTTGCAGAAATGCTTTAAAAAGGCAACTTGCCTTACCATTAGCTATAGCAAGGATTTTTTTAAAAAGATATCCAATACAGAAATCCATCTAATGACAAATAACACAATTACAATATAGCTACCACCCTGCGACCTGCCTTAGAAAAATCCCTCCTCCTTGCATTCCTGGTTAACTCAAATCAGGGAAGAGAAACTATTGTGAAAAAGTAACACTAGTCTTCACTATAGGAGAAAGTGCTCAAAGGCTGGAGGCCATTTGTGGAATAGGCACTTCTTTATACTAGTAGTAGGAATGAAATTTGAATGCTTTTGCTTATCTCAGCTATGGCATTGTGACGTGGAAATATGTATTGTATACTAAATTTCTTCCTCAATATAATTCTGCATTCTGAATGCTAAAAACAACAACAACTTCTTGGAAGGTTGCTAATGGAGTGAAAGCATCCATTGTCTCTAGGCTGCCCCAGATGTATTTGGCATGGCAATGAGACCAGGTATTCAATTCCTTAAGCAACTGGGATTGGTGGGATTTCCGTGAACCGCGGAGCACCTGTTTGATTCACAACAGAAAGCTAGTGGTCTCAGGGCTCAGCTTGTTTCTTTTTCTCTCTCCCCCCCCCCAACCTGGCTCGCACATAGGCTTTAGGCAGCTATAAGCACATAAAGTACTTTCCAAAATCATTTCACTCATACCATTTGTTTTCCTAAGAGAAGCTCTGCAGTAGCGAAAATTCAATGGGAGAAAGAAATAAAAATGTTCCTTAGGGCTGGTAACAGTACCTTTCTCTCTTAGTCTCCTTCTATCTCCTGTGTTTGGGGAAAGCATCTTGCAAATTCAGTATCAGAGTTAGGTTTTTTGTTCATTTAGGGGCTGTCACAAAGAATGCCTTCTCTTAGGCCACCGCCCCCCCCCCAAAAGCTCTGACACTGCTTTTGCTGATCTTAACATCTGAGAAGATCTACAGGCTCTGTTTTAATTTACTTCACAATAGCTTCATCTCACACAGCACAAAAAACCATGAAAGAACCTAAACCGCACTATAAATAGTAGATATTTAGCACTCAGTGGCAGAAAAAATGAAATGATTTTTGTACATGGAAAGGAGAAAGCGGTTAAGAGATATAAATTTATTTTCTAGTGTCTTAGAAGTTTAGTCTACTTCTAAGGCCTTAACAGTTTAGGGAAATGTGTTTTCAGTAGGTCTTATATCTTACCTTTCTGAAAATGTTCAACACAGAGGAGACAGGAATCTTCCAACAATGTGACTAACAATTATCTAGCAACACTATATTTGAAACCTTCAACTATCTCCTGTCATGGTTACAATTAACCTAATAACCTCTCATTTATGGTTTTGATGACGGTGTATCTTTCCCATTTCCCCCTGAAAAGCAACTCATATTTCTAGCTACATGTGTGTGTAGGAGAGCTGTCAAAGGAAGAACAAAAATAATGCCTAATTTTGCATAGTCATTTTTTTTATAAAAACTAATTTTTAGTTGTCAAAGGGCCAAACTAGCTGAGATTAAAGAGACATGGAGCCAGTTTCCCATTTCTAGTTTTACTGAGCAGCAATCATGGAGCATAGCTGTCAAGTCTCCCATTTTGCACGGGAAACCCTCGTATTTAAATCTGTTTCCCACCTTGTTTAGGTGATATTGAGTTAGATGAACCTATGGTCTCACACAGTATAAGGCCATCTTTAAATATAGGAAGGACTGAACATAGCTCATTAAGTATTTTTCTCTCTCTGTTGTTCCGGAGGATGTAGTTTGTTAAGGGTCCAGAGAGTTGTTAGGAGACACCAATTCCCCTCAACACCCAGAGTTCCCTGGGAACAGGGATTGACTCTGGGAATTGTAGGTCTCTGTGAGGTATCAGAATCCTTAACAAAATATAGTTCCCAGGACTCTTTTGGGGAAGGCATGATTGTTTAAAATGGTGCAATACTGCTCTGAATATATAGTGCAGATGGAGCCACAATAGTAGGAAGAACTTATTTATAGTACAAGTTGTTCAACAGTGGGACACACTACTTCAAAAGCTAGTGCACTCTCCTTCATTAGAATTAAAAAAAAAACAGATCATGAATAACCACCTGTCAGGGCCGCGTTATTTCTGGGTTTCCTGCATGGAGTTGAACTGGGTGACCCTTGAGGTTCCTTCATAATCATTGAGTCTACGATATGGCATACTTCTCCAAAGCAGTCAATATGAAACAAACTACTGCAGTGATGCCTCACTAAATCAATTGTACATTGCTCAGTGAACAGCTTGTATAATAATTGATTTTGAACTATTTGTCCACCCTCTAACCAAGTTAAATGCACTGAAGGCCATTGGAATCAACTGGCTTAGACACACTTAACACACTCGGATCGCGTGGCTCTTTGCATTGCAAATTTCTTCTTGGCACTAGAGAAAATTTAACGTTACTGATTTTTGTGGGACTGCCCTTTGCATCCACCAGGAGCACCTGGAAAACTGCATTAACCAGCTGTACTGGTGACTGGCTTAGAGCTGTAATAGCCCTAAGCATCTCTTCTGCTCCTGGTTTAAGCAGAAAAGCAGTGAAGTAAAGCAGGTAGCAGGTAGAAAGGGTGCTGGTTGGAAACTTGCAAGTTCAATGGCAGAACAACTGCCTTTCATGCAGAACACCTCAGGTTCAACCCCTGACATCTCCAGGCAGGGCTGAAACCCCAGAGAGCTGCCTCCAGCCATTGTAGATGATAGTGAGCAAGATGGATCAATGGTCTGATTCAGAATAAGGCAGCTTCCTATGCTCCTATGAGACTGAAATCAAAGCTGGAGGAAAAACTCATGGGTTTGATGATCACCTCCATTTGAAGGGAGCATTAAGAGTCAGCAAAGTTCATATTCTGATCTGGATGTGTCTCATTAACATAGTCAAGGATAAAATGCAATCTGGTTTGCTCTCAGTTGTACGGTTCCTACATAGTCACTGAGCACATGAATTCATTTGCCTCTACTGTGAATGGCTCATAATAGCTATGTTCAAAACAAGCAGTTTATTTAATTTTCTCTTCTTGGGGGAAAAGCACAAAAGGAAAACCCAACCCTCTTAATACAGTGAAGAAAAATGTCACTTGGAAGTGAACTTTCTTTCCCTGCAATTGTACCAAAATTAATAAATGACCACTTTTAGCAATATTCAGACAGCGAGGAGAAATTGATATTTCTGGACTGGAAAAAAACAATTATGTAGGCATGATGAATTAAAATCAATTGGTGCTGACAAAATAGAACTCTGCAGAAAAAGAACAGAAAAGAAAACTTAAGCATTTCATACTGGGCTGTTTCAATTTTTAAATGATTGGTTAAAACAAGGGGGGTAATATGTTGTTGGTTTCAATAATATTTCATTCATTGACTTTAATGGGATTTTGGAGAGCACAGTGTGATCAGTACAAGTCACAGTGATGGTATTCACAGAGCCACTCCTAAAGTGTAATGAGAATTAGGGCAGGGACAAATAGATATTTGAAGGCCCCTCTTTCAGGAGACCTCTCTCCTGTAACCGTTTCAATTCATTTAAAACCAAATTCATTATAGGTGACTTTAACTTAACATTTCTGCTGTATCTCAAATGGAATGAAAGCAAGGGTATGCTGGGTCTTAACTATATTTTTCAAAAAAATGACCCACCTCTGTGGAGAGAGCGAGTGTGCATATTTTGAGATGAATGAACATTATGTTGCTCCTCCATCCCACTTAGCATAAGCCTATTCCTTTCCTGTATGAAGACACAGGGCCTGGACAAAGTGCTCATCAGGTTTCTGTTTCTGCACCACCACCCCGCCTGATCTCTGTATATGTGTATATGATTGAATGCCCAAGAATTACACTGGTCCATTATGGGGAATGGTGGGGGTACTGTATGCCTCTCAGATTCTTACCCATCTCTCTCCTTTCTGATTGGCCAAGATCCTAAAGCAATGGAGCTTAGCCAACTGGTGTGGGAAAGGTGGAGGTGGAGTTAAGAGGGATGCCCAAGCCAGCTTATCACAGAGCTGCAAAATTCAAAAGCAAGCAGAATCTTTCATGCAGACTTCCAGACTTTTTGACACTGGCGTAGATCAATTGACAAGCAAATTACATCCTGTGTGCACACACGTCTAGCATTTTTCAATCAAGATGAACTTCTTTCTTTTCAACTAATTCATTGTGAATTCAACCAAACCCACGTTCCTTACTGAGGGCTATGTGTGGAGCAAGGATGAACTTTAGAAAGAAAATCATTTTTTAATTATTCAAGAGCTTGAAAGGCTTTGCTCTTGATGCCACAGACACATGACTCAGTGGAACGCTAACAACTTTCCCACAAAATAATTACTGATGAGTTAAGTACAAGCTTGAGAAATGTCACCAAAAGGGTAATTTTGAGAAAGTTGTAAGCGCTGGGAAAACTGTGGAGCAGCATGAAACTGTCTTCTCAGTCATAGTTCCACCATCACCATAGCAATGTTATAATTATGCTTTGATTGAATCCAAAAATCACAATGAAATGGAACCCTTTTTTTACTCCCACATGATCACCATGGATTCATGTTAATGCACATACTAATTCTAGTTGTATATTTGGCAAGAATGGCAGAGTCGTTTGGAAAATGCTACATCCCCTAATAGGAAACCTAATTAACAAGTGGCGCTCCATCATCTGAAACAAACGTGACTGATGATGTCCAAAGCATGTTTAATGTAAACACTCATTATTGACTCCTTGCATCTAAGAAAAAATGAGTTGTTCAAAATGAATAATTTGTCCTGCAGTGATACAGGACATTGATTTTCATCTAAATGTATTATTATTATTTAAAGAATTGTTACTGAGTCTCAGGAGACAATTGAAGAGTGTGCTTTTGGGAGTGAAGTCAAAGCATTGGAGAGTTGCAGTGCCTGCTATGGTTATAGATACTGATAGGGGATAAACATGTTTTATTGCAGCTGGGATAGATGAAGGTGTATGGTTGTGCTGATGCAGGTATACCATGGCGTTTCTTCTTTCTACACTCCTCCTGGTGGTCATTTCTCCTCTTTTCACTGCTATGGATAGAGGACTTGACTGCCTGTCTCCAGGCACTGCAGTTGTCTGCAAGGGATTCCCACATGCCAGGGTTAATGTTGCCAGCCTTCATGACACATTTAAATACATCTTTCTAGTGCAGAGTTGGCCTGCCAATGGGTCTGGTACCTGAAGCCAGCTCCCCATAGAGAAATATTCTTGGAGATTCTGCCAAGCCAGCGTAGATGTCACTGAGACAGGAATGCAACATGCTGGGAATATGGGCATGGGATAGTGCTATGCATATTCTTGTGGAAGGACACAATCATCTTATGGAGCTGAGGTGGCTATCCTATCTTATTGAGCAGTGTGAAGAGTCCCTTTTCAGCTGACCAGGTCAAAGGCCTTCACCAGGTCTCTGAAAGAGATGTACAATGGACATCTCTGTTTTGGGTATTTCTCCTGCAGCTGATGCAGTAAATAATAATAATAATAATAATAATAATAATAATAATAATAATATTCACTGTTGACTCTCAACTCTCAAACCTCACTGTGATTCAAGATAGACCAGGGTCCCACTACCAAAGAACCAGATCAATAAACTTCATAAAATGATTTTCGTCTGTTTTATTGCTGACACGGATGAAGATCATTTTGCCATGGGACATTTTACAAGGATCAGTTCCATAAACGTATGTGCTGAAGGCTGAAAACCTTCATTAGATCTTAGATCTGAATTTATTATGACAATTTATTAGGGTGGGATGTTCATTAATAAAGCCAACACACTCCCATTATAAATGATACTTAACAGAACAGTTTTGCATATGGTTGAACATACACTGAATCATTGGCATTATGACATTAATTATAGTGACGTATGGCCCACACTGTTTCACACACACATTGTATAGTGAATGTCCCCAAGCAGTTCTCATGAACCTTATCGTGGATGAGGGGGCTAGAGGTGAAATAACTGTGTTTATGAAGCAAAGTATCTCACTTATGTCTGATCAAGTCCAGCTCAACATCTGCCATAGCCTCAAAGTGGTTCCTGAGGATTTTAATGTGTTGTTTGGTGTGTTCATGATTTATAAGGTACATCTAACTGTTACTAGACTGTTGCAAATATTATAAGGCAAAACAGCCTGAAATGAACAAGATATGAAATAAGTTTGAAGAACAAAGGTGCTGGGTAAAATAACCTTTGCATCAAGATCACCAGCTCACTGTAAAAAAAAGCAGGATTCAATTACAGTGGAACCTCGGTTTATGTACACCTCAGTTTACGAATTTTCGGTTTACGAACACCGCGGACCCATCTGGAACGGATTAATTCACTTTCCATTACTTTCAATGGGAAAGTTCGCTTCAGTTTATGAATGCTTCAGTTTATGAACAGACTTCCGGAACCAATTACACCCATGCTTCGGGTTAAGTACGCTTCAGCTTGAGTACTCCACGGACCCGTCTGGAACGGATTAATCTACTTTACATAACTTTCAATGGGAAAGTTCGCTTCAGTTTATGAACACTTCAGTTTAAGTACTCCGCAGACCGTCTGGAACAGATTAATCCACTTTCCATTACTTTCAATGGGAAAGTTCACTTCAGTTTATGAACGCTTCAGTTTATGAACAGACTTCCGGAACCAATTGTGTTCATAAACCGAGGTACCACTATAATACGTATCACTGGTGTAAGGGAAATGGCAACCCTCAAATTTAGATGTAGCTTTTTAAAAAAAGTATTTCTTTTTAACCTGGTGAAGTGTACTTCAGACAAAATTAAAAGCGATAGACTTCAATTGGTGCACTATGGGATGCATTAATGATCGGGAAGAAATTCAGTTCAGTTTGCATGTAAAGGTGAACCTACCAAATTCACACTTTTTGGGACATTACACAAACTGATACACAGCATCCTTTGAAATGTGCACCTCTCCAAATTCTGCCGTGTAGTTCTCCAGCCAAGTAATGTGTACAAAAATGCAAATATTAAGGTAAAGTGTGCATAAAAATGCAAATGCTAGTGAAGATAGCAAACAAAAATGCAATATCTGAGGAGAAATTACTTTGCAAAAAATGTGTATATTAGTCAAAACTACACACAACAGCAATAAAAAAATGTGCATGTTGAGAGAAATGCACTAAACAGTTAATAGATTTTCATTAAACTTTCTTTCTCTTTGCAAACTGATGTGGAAATTTGGAGAACTGAATTTAAGATCGGGAAAATGAGAAATTAAATTGACAGATTTGCTCATCCTGAACTTCCATATACTCTCACTGTATTTCATCTAGGGCTATCTTCACAATGCTGCTTAGCAATTCAGAAATGTAGAATGCTCTGTGTTTCCATTGGCAATGCTTGCCTTCTGAAGGCTGATAAAACATTAATGCCTGTTTGAACTCATCACTTTGTCAAATTGATCATTCTTCTCACACACACCCCAACTTCAGCTTTACTTTTCCCTTTCACTCCCATATGTGCTTTGTTGTTGTTGTTGTTGTTGTTGTTGTTGTTGTTGTTGTTGTTGTTGTTGTTGTTGTTGTTGTTTTGTTTCTGTTTTCATTTGTAAACCTGAGGGCAAGGCCTGTGACTCATTTTTAAATTGATGTGAGCCACTTTGGAAGACAATATTCATTTGAAAAGTGGGATAAAAATATTACACATATATGGAAAATTTAGCTTCATCCTCGCAGAAGCCATGAGATAACTTGCCAAAATTTTCAATTTGAATGACTCTCCATAAACTGGGTGTGTATTTCTGGTACCCTATGAAGAACTGATGAACCAGTGGAATAACCAAACTGAAATTCCCTGCACAGTACCTTTGAGGTAGCCCATACAATTCATTGGAAATGTTCTTTGTAGCATTGACCTGTGCTTTGGCAACTGGTTGAGTGAATGCCAGTTGTTTTAAATTATCCTAATACTTAAAGAAAATGACTTCAGTCATACAATGGGCAGGAAGGTTATAAAATGTTTTCACATTTGTTGTGCACAGTACTCATTGCTACAACGTATAGAACTTTTGTGCTCAAAGGCAGATATGGAACTCTTTCGTTCATGGGATCTGCATGAATTTCAATGGAAGCACCAAATCTATATATGCAAAAGAATGCACGTACAGAAGTGATGAATGGGAAACAATTGGAGTTCCTATGCTTTCAACAGATTGCAATAGATTACTACAAGTAAATCAGTTCATTAAAAAAATAAAAAAATATTTTCTATTATTTATTAAATTTCTATACTGCCCTATGATCCTCAGATCTATCTATCTATCTATCTATCTATATCTATCTATCTATCTATCTATCTATCTATCTATCTATCTATCTATCTATCTATCATCTACACAAGTGGTCCTCAACCTTGGGCCTCCAGATGTTTTGAGACTACAATTCCCATGATCCCTGACCACTGGTCCTGCTAGCTAGGGATCATGGGAGTTGTAGGCCAAAAACATCTGGAGGCCCAAGGTTGAGGACCACTGATCTACACACACACACACACACACACACACACACACCCCAAACAAATTTTGTAGCAAACAAAAAATATTTTGTAACAAATACCCCTCCAGTATTATTTGTGATTTTTCTCCTCATCTTTATCATTGCAATGATAAATTCTAACACGTTAAGCCCCTTTCTTTCAGAATTGTCATGTAACAAACTTCAGTAGTCTGTCGGACTGTTCTTTTGCAAAGCTGTTAACGTAGATTAATTAGTAATTGAGTGTTTTTTTAACTATAAAAGGCAGTATTTAGCAAAGTGAAATATGCAATTAATGCTCACAAGCTAGATCTTCTTAACAATGGTAAATCTTAATTATCTGGCAGTATGTCATTTATATTCAACTTGTAACATCCAAACTTGTCATCACTGTTCAGATGTCATGGGTGAATCTGTCGTTTGCATTCTTAAAGCATAGTTAAGCAACCTACAAAAGAGGAAATAAAATGTTTCACAAGTCATTCTAAAGGCTCTGTAGATTAAATAAGAATGCAAGCTTTCAGCTTTATTGAAGGGCTCCAGCTCTTTGACCCCACTGCAGAACTGCTGAATGCAGCATTTAAAATTTGGCACAATATGTGCATATTTATTTCAATACCAGTGTGTTGATTTCCCCTCCCCACAATCCAAATCAGAACTTGGGATGCATCCAATTGCTTTCTGTTTGCTGATGGACAGAAACCATCAGCGGGGCAAGAAGGAAGGCAATTTCCAATGGTTCCTCCTCCCACATGCAACTCCCTACACCCCTAAGCCAGTTATTTTGTGGCTTTTCCCCACCACAGTTACTAAGTCTAGGTCTTAGTAAAGCAAGAGATCTATAGAGGCAATGCCTATTTCACAACAGTCTGCTAGGAGAAACTTATGTCCTTGCTATGGTGGTTTTCCATCTACTCCTCCTGATACAATGGCAGCTTACCTGAAGGACCAAACAATTCTGCAATATAGGAAAGCTTTCTCGGGTGCATGATTCACTGTGCCGCCTACAGAAGTATTTGATGGTCATTTAAAAAGAACTCAGTTCCAGAATCCTTGGGGAAACAAATTGATCACTAAACCACTCTGGGAATTGTAGCTCTCTGTGAGAAGTAGGGGTCTCCTAACAACTCCTAGCACTTTCAACTACAGTTCACGGGACTCATTGGTGTTTAAAGTGGCATGATAATATTTTAAATGTACAGTGTGAATGGGGCCAAAGTTGTGTGTGTTTTCTCCTGAATGACATCCCTGATCATGCCATAAAGGGGTAGGGAAAAGGCATTGGGGGTCACACACAATCTGTTCTCTGCATTGAAACACATGCTTTTGTGCTGGAGACAGTATTTCTTACGCTCCATAATCATACTGTGTTTCAAATGGGATATTTTACAATCATATTTTCCGCTCGGTGTTTTCTTTTCTCTGTCTGACTAACAAGACTACCGCAAAGTGATAGTGAAACAATGTTGTTCCTTAAAGAAATAATCACCTGGATGTCAATATCTTAACCAACTCACTCATAATGCAAAAAAAGCAAAAAAAAAATATTGAAAGAAGAGGAAGAAATCATCAGATGGCAGAAAATTATAGAGCAGAAACAAGATCATTTTTCGAGAAATGTTATTTTGATATAGTGATAAAAGAAAATATAATATAAAAAGTGCTAAAGTATCACTTTCAGGGTGTTTTTTAAGTCTTTGACAAAACTTGTCATTAGAAAAGCTTGTGAGGAAAATATTCTCAATATGAGAAAACTGTCAATGACAACTGCAGTAGCAAGGTAGAAAATAGACTCCGACACAGCACATATTTAAACTGTGACATATGCCGAAAGATGTCTTTGGCATTCTAGGTGAAACTCCATTTGATGGAAGTCATCGGCAAAATCCTGACTAATTAATTCTCACTCATTCAAGGGAAGTTGGACTTTATTACCAGGTTTCTAATATTATACTATGTTGCATAGACTAATGATGGGCAAAACACACCTCTGGTTGCCTCAGATGCTAGTCATTGTCTTCTTCTTCTCCGTTTTCCTGGATGTTATTTTAAAATGCCTATTGCCTCAGATCCTTGTGAGATGTTTCCTCCCAAAAATGTTCAGGGGGAACGACACACAATTGGCTGAAGCAGCTCCCTAACCCCACTCCACCCCAATTCACAGGCCAAAAAAAAAAAAAAAAAAAAAGCCCTAGAGAAGACAGAAAAGATGTTAGCACCAGTGGGGAGGGGTTCCTACAGGCAAGAGAGAGTAAACACATCATGTTAGGGTATATAATAATAATAAATAATAATTTTTATTTATACCCCGCTCTTCCCAGTTTAATAACCGGGCTCAGGGAAGCTAACAACAGATATAAAAACATTGATTAAAGACAACTTAAAAACAGCATAAAACACAACATCAGTATAGCATAGCCAGGGGAAGGGAAAAAGGAATGGAAGCTTAGGTTAAATTGAAGGCCAGGCGGAATAACTCTGTCTTACAGGCCCTGCGGAAGGAGATCAAGTCCCGCAGGGCCCTAGTCTCATGGGACAGAGCATTCCACCAGGTCGGTGCCATCACTGAAAAGGCTCTGCCCCTAGTGGAGGAAAGTCTGGCTTCTTTATAGGATCTGTAGATTTATCTGCCTCCTAAACTGAATCAAGAGGCAGAGCAAAGTACATATAGCAAAGTGGGGGTACATTGCATTGCCTGTATAGCTGAGCATCCCCGCATGAAATCTCACAAGCAGAATTGTGGTACTGGTCTGTTGCAAGCTGGCTGTGTCTACAATAAAGTATTGATATTGGTGTTGCTGTCATCACCACCGTCATCATTATCATCACTAGATTTACGAATCAGCTTTTATATGTGTGTCAAAGTGATTAACAGACATATAATAAAAAACAGCTAAAGCAGTGTTAAGAGCAGTACCCAGAAATCCCCCAACAATACAGAATGAACACCTGTGTCAAAGACCTTTTCAACCTGCTGGAAAAGCACGTCAAAACAGAAATATCTGCTGCTGCTTCCAAAAAGTACAGAGAGTGAGCACCTGTTGCATCTCAACAGGGATGCTGTTCCACAGAACCAGGGCAACCACACTGGAAGCTTTGAGGTACTGTGGAGCAGGTTTCAGATATTTTAGGGACTTGAAAGAGAAAGTGACCTACTGAGTAAAAAAAAAAAAAATTAAATTTTTATTTGTTTTCTTTTTTGTTGTTGTTGTTTTCTTATAGGTATTGTGTTTATGTTTTGTTTGGGGCTTGTGTTGAAGGAGCAGCTGAGGGGAAACCAATCCCCAGAGCCCCTCCATCCCTGTCCTTTCAGTGGCAGGGAGGGGATGAGGGGGGAGGGGGGAGGGGGAGGTCAAACCCAGCCTTACAATGGACCCCTCTGATTCTCAATGCCCACGGGTACTACTGGTGGCAGAAGTGGACTTGTGGGGGGAGGGAAATTGGAGGGACAGATTATGTATATTGTGTTTTGTTTGTTTTATTTCTATAAAAAAACCAATAAAAATTATTATAAAAAAAAAACCACACACACACACACACAAAAAAAAAAAAACACAGTGAGCCCAGCAAGATGATTCAGAAATCCAGGGCACCTCCAGACTGTCAGCATCTTGCAGGAGGAATTCACAAACATATGAGAAAATTTAGGTTTGCGCAATTAAAATGCTCTGTTGCCTCAATATAACAAATATAACACTTTTAAAAACAATGTGGACTTTTTGTGGTTAGGAAAGTGACAGGGAAATGCATTGAAAGTGCGGAATGAACAAACAATTCCCAGGAAGATGTATATACGCTCCACAAGCAAATCAGGATGAATGCTCATTTTCACACAACATTCCTGCAAACAAATGAGAATTGATGCTCAGTAAAGACCAGATATAATCCACGTTGGCTCTGCTCAAGCAAACTGGGATGAATGCACAATAAATATGTCATCTGGAGAAGCCCTTACACAATCTATTACATTCAGTGATCTGACACCTTATAAAATGCAGATTATATTATTGTTGCTGGTTTTTTTTTTTTTAAAAAAAAAGCCTCACAAAGTTATAGGAGATATCTCAAGTCAATATATTTCGTATGCCATCTGCAGGAGTTGGTAGTAACACAAAACGCTCCACAAAGATTGTAAGTTTCCAAGCTGTTAAGGCGATTCTTGAGAAATCTTTATTTTTCCAACTGTTTATTGCTCACCAGCCCCTCAAGACGTTATGGAACATCATCCAGATATCTTTCTTTACTATGTCAAGCTGCAGATAATGTTAATACAAAACCCAGAAACTCCAGGAGCAGATGCTGTTCTCACACTTGGAAATACCAACCACCAGGACTCCCTTTAACTATTGGTTGTCAAACTCCATTAAATTGTGGCTGAGCTAACAATAGACTACGGATGTTCTTTTTAATTAGACTGTACAGATATATCCAAGCTGTTGCAGTAAGGAAAGCATTCAGATGACTTTGGAGTGAAACTGCTTAAAATGCTATACTGTCATCTTTAAAATCTTATATTCATAAGAAGGTGACACTGCCTGCCACCTGGGTGTTGAGCCTCTGGTTGGAGCTACTTGTTATTCTGAAATCACTCAGTCTCAACTTTTGGCGCTACTTCCTCCTTCTCGCCTCAGTCCTGGATGTAGCTTTCTTACCCACCTAAGCCTTCTGGGCATCTCAGATCTCTTCCTGCCCTGCTTCTGATGTACTATGACAGTTTGCCTCTCCCTCTCCCGTAAATCTTCATCTGCAGTTTGTGGTGAATTAATATAGGTGTCCATGTGGAGATACATGGGCACAAGGAGAAGGGGACGACAGAGGACGAGATGGTTGGACAGTGTTCTCGAAGCTACAAACATGAGTTTGACCAAACTGCGGGAGGCAGTGGGAGACAGGAGTGCCTGGCGTGCTATGGTCCATGTGGTCACGAAGGAGTCGGACACGACTAAACGACTAAACAACAACATGTGGAGATACAGTGTAGTGTGGCAGTTGAGAGTCTGAACTATGACACAGACCTCTTTTCTCTGCTCAGTGATGAACTCAACAAGTTGCCACATTCAGCCAACATGTGAAAGGGCTTATGGGGAACCTGGTTGGGCCAGGGACCCCCTGTACAGATAGGGCTCCTTGACATGCCCGCCAAATACATGGTCAGCAGGTGAGCATGTTCACTAATAACGTTGGGGCCTAGGTACAGGGCTGGCTCATGTGCAACCCCCACCACACATTCTTTCAGCATATTGGGGGGGGGGATTCTGAACCTCACAGGATTATAGTGAGCAGATACATTAAATCATGTAGTTTTGCGAAATGTACTATATAAATGCTGTTTGGTTGTAGAAGCCATAGTATTGACCATCACTAAGCAAAACAAGCTGACAACCTGGGCCATAACTGAGATTTGCTGATCAGACTATTCATGAAAAAGTTCTCCAGACTCTCCTCCAGGAAACGAGCAAGCTTATTATAATTTTCAAGGAGCGCATAGGCTTACTAGTTCAAACAGTAACCTCCACCTTTTTGAATCATATATCACATCCTGTGTGTGTAAAGTCCTAATTAAGTTTGATGATATCTGCTCAGTGCTTAGGAGATAATTTATATCACAGATTCTCGACATCTAACGGTTTGGCACAGTTAGCTTCTTTTGATTAGGAAAGGCTCAGAACTGAGACAGCATAAACAGTGAATTGTATCTCGTCCCTTAAGAGGGAGCCCTTTATGTTCAAAGCTTGGAGCTGCTTGATGCAGTGATACAAACCATTTTCACTTGGCCTCACTAGGAACTTTAGGAGAACCATCTAAGGTGACTTGCCGTGTTTGTACTTTCTAATATCTTCTTTGTAGAATTATGTTGATCAGCCTCTCACTTGGCTACATTGAAGCATGGTAGAAAAACTCAATTTAATGGTATTCAGATTATTTCTAATTCCTGCTGCGGGGTTCTCTTGCACAAGGAAGATGAAAGGATGAAAGAGGAGCATTGTCCCTAGACACAAAGAAATAATCATGTGGAGATGGAAGAAGGTTAAATGCTGCAGCCAAACCAAATCATTCTATTCCAGTATCTCAAATCCAGCACAGTTCTTGTTGTCTATTACTAGGTTCTATGGAACTCGGCCACTCATGCCTTCTCAGCAAGTCAACTGCAGTACACTTATGCTTGTCAATATACTATTAGGATCTAGTTCACAAAGGAAGGCTTCTACAAAGGATCTGCTTCACAAAGAAAAGTTCTGTACACACGGTGTTCAATAAGCAACGCCATGCACATAGGCTTTCTTGGTAAGGAATGCACAAGTATGCCTCATGTTCACCCCAAAAGAGTTCTCATCAGCATCCTGTGAGTCTCTGACAGGCGGGGAGAAAGAGGCGTGGAGGCACTGGTTCACAGAGGGGTAGCGAACATAAACTTGCTCATCTTATTTGTAGCAGATTGAACACAGAACTATGTTTGCCCTGACCCTGATCTCATGCAAGTGATCTTCCATTGCTCTCCTGCTTTCAAAACTCACCTTTCCTTTAAGGCCTGCCATCACGAGTTCTGTAACATGCAACCTGCTTTGCATGGAATTTTGTAAAGGCAGGGGGTATTTTCTTAGAAATGCAACCATGAATGGCTTTTATTTATTCAGATAGGAGATTAAAGGATGGGGTTTATTCATGACTTGCCAGCATGTGTACATATAACCCGACACCTTTGTGCCCAAGCAGGTACATTATGTGACCCATGAGAGCAGCAAAATAACCAGACTATACAATGGTGATGGGATGAAATCAGGCTAAATCTTTATTGACAGCAGCAGGCAGGGCAAGGGTTGGCATGGCATTGGGTACCAGGATCAGTTCATTCCACAAGCCCCATGTTGATGGAATGGATTTGCCAGGTTTTGACCTCTTCAAACCTGTTCCATGGGAGTCGGCCAGTGTGGAAGCCTGCAGTGCTGCAAGCCAAGCAAGCAAAGTCTCACTGGAGGACCAAGGTGCAGATTCCAACCAGGCAGATACTGAACCCAAGCTTGGGTTTGCCGTGGTCAATCCTCCCCTCAGGCCCCTTACGCCCCCATCATACTATGTTGATCCTGCCCAATGCCATTTCTGCCCTCATATAAACAACATTCTTCCACCTAACCAAGGGGGGAGGGGACTCAACTAAGTGCCAATCATGTTGTGAGGTAAAAAATCATTTTCAGCCCTGTCAACCAATGACCCAAAATTGCTCAGTGAAGGCTCTAACATGAGGGTGGGCAGGTGGGAAATTCTCAAAGCAAAATGGCTCTGAGTTCTAGGAGAATCAGACTTATATAGGCTTGCCTGGTATATTGCTGTAATCTATGGGCCACAGCACCATCAGGCAAAGGCACCCCACACGTGGGGGGCACAGAATGGGGCAAATGAAGAAACAGCAAGATATCCTATGTAGAATTTTATAGTCATAGAATCATAGAATTGTAGCCTGTCCATTAGCTCTTATAACGAATTACTTTTGGTTTGCAGACGGATACTTTGGTACTGAAAGCCATCTTCCAGTGTGAGATGGCACCTTGAACACATTTTAAAATGATAATACAAGACAAGTCATTCTCACTAGCTTATCAATAGTCAGTTCTCAGCCCAGCTTGCTAGTTGGTTTGGCCCTTGCTGAGCACATTATTGTCTACGTTATCAGGCTTCAATGCATCTGTGAAATTCACAAGTTTCTTCACACTCCTCTTAAGGGCTTTGGTTTCTTGGAAATTTCAGCCAAGTTTCCATTCATATTCTCTCAAAGGCGGGTTGAGTAACACACACACACACAGCACAATCATTTTTAACTTAAGAGCCTCCCCCAATCTGATGATGGTTGTGCCCACATCGTAGTCAAATAATAATTTAAATTAAGTGGCAATTCTTTTTCCCCCTGAAACTATTGTTGTTTCCCAAAGCATTGCTATACAAACAAATATTCTGATTTCTACCCTGAGCTCAACCCACCCTTGATCTTCTATTTTTAGAAAATGGTCTTGTGATTCTCTCCCAAGTACTGTCAAGAACCCCCCCCCCCATCTTGCCACCTACCTGCTCTCAGGCCAAAAAAGTTCAATAAAACAGCAGGAGGGTGTTTGAATCTCACAGTTCCTGCATTGCTGCCTGTAATGAAGCAAACACCCCCCCCCCAATGTTCTACTGTATTTTTAAAATTTAAAAGGGGGGACTTCTAAGAGAATAAAAATGAACTCCCCTGACAAACAAGAAAGTCTGTATGCCTGGGAAGATTCTAACTCTTCAGAAAGTTCGAAATAGAAGCTAAAATTATCAAATGCTTAAGGAATTTCCGTTCAATATTTCACTGAATACCTCAAGGTAAAGATGTTAGCGAGAACGTCTTCACATAATGACTGCTTAATCAGGCAGATGGTTCCTTTTCAGAAGAAAAAACAACATTTCTATACTCACCCCCCCCCCCAGCAGAACATGTTTACTACATTTGTAGCCTGTCCCTCAAAAGAGCTCGGGGTTGCATTTCATGGGATCTTCTCCCCCACATTTTATTGTCACAAAACCCCCATGTGATAGGTTAGGCTGAGACATCAGTTGTTGGGTTTCGGGGCTGAGCAAACCAGAACTCTGGGGTTTGCTCAGGAATGAAGCACAATAATTCTATGCAGGAAGTCCCACGTTTAATCCTCAGCATCTTCAGGTAGAGCTAGGGAAAGACCCCTGCCAGGAACGCCAGAGAGCTGTCAGATGGACCAATGGTCTGACTCTCAGTACAAGCATCTTACTAGGTTCATGTACTTTATCCGCTGTGCCAAAGCGCTCAGTAGCATCTTGTAGAAATATCTGCAAAGAAGTGCTTTAAAAAAATATTTTGGCAGCACTGAAAACTGACATGCCACACACATCACATAGAACAATGCCACTTTAAGTGGGATATTCTGGAATTACAGAAGCCATCCCAACTTCTGATTGGATCCTGGGATGTTCCATTTTGGCTCCCACAAGATCACGGCCCCCAAAGATGTGTGTTTTGGGGAGATGCGTTGAGAAGTCGCGGTGGTGGTGGCGGCGACATGGTCAGCCCCCCCCCAACACTTCGTTGGCCTGCAGCCCTCTCCTCATTCCCTTAAAAGAGCCATACTTTGGAGTGTGAAGCTCATCATGAATTTGCATTGAGGATATTATAAGAGATCATGTTTGCTTGAATCTTTCATAGCTGATTTTTTTTTTTACATTCCTCATTTTTGTAGAGTTCTTTTCTCCGTCTTTCTTGCATGCTACCATAATGATATGTGACTCTGTCAAGGCAACAGTGGGAGGTAAGGAGGCAGGCTGAGGACTGGGCTGAAGTTGTTTTGTCACCTTCAACAGCTGTTTCATAGAATCATAGAGTTGGAAGAGACCACAAGGGCCATCCAGTCCAACCCCCTGCCAAGCAGGAAACACCATCAAAGCATTCCTGACATATGCTCTCGTTGAGAGCATTATCTGCCTGCCCAGTGTGGCTAGCCGAGCACCAGCTTGTAATGCCCGATCTGTTTCTATGATCCGAAGCACAGAGTGAAAAACTGCCATGGTGCACCTGCAGCAGCACAACCGGACGCCTTCATCTGCCCCAGCTGCAACAAAACTTGTCGCTCCCACATCGCTCTCTATTTACAGCCACAGCACGTGCTGCAACCTTCCAACAGCTTGACCTCACCCCCAAAGGTGCACTCCTCCATTGTCTCCTGAGACAGATGGATGCCAAAATCAATAGGGTAGATTTGGCAAGACAGTATTCTGAAATCTGAAGACTGTCACATTGCTCTAGAAATCCAAAAAGCTGTATGAGTGGTAGAGAAGACCTCAGATTGAAATAGAAAGAAGAAAGGGGAGGCAAGAATCAGGCAAAAATGATGGCCTGGCTTCCCAGAAGAAAATTAGTTCTTTAAGCTTGAAGGAGCTGGAAATACCCTGGGGTCTGTTTATTTCTGCAGCAGTATTTACAGATGCAGGTGAAAATGGAATTGCTAGAAGTGAAATGACACTTTTCCATTGCTACAATGCATTCCACTTATAAAGCAATACCCTGCATGGCTATGGGGTTTGGGTTTCTTAAGCACTAGCAACATAGTGCTTTTATGCAACCCACCTAAATTACCACAGCCTTTCTTTGTCTTTTTCTTTTTAAGCATTCAGGTGAACTCTTTGAAACTTCACTGTTCCAAAACAATGAATGGAATGTTGTGTATGAGATGCATGTCCTCTGCAAGAGCTGATTCATGAATAGGTTTTCCTTTTCTGTCACTGATGGGAAAACTATGGGTTCATCCCGCAAACACCAGTAGAGTATGCTCGGGGTAACCGTCATGGATGGATAAATTTTCAGAATCTCCTCACAGCTGCCAGGAGTGCAGCATGAGCACATGGCACACACACACACACACACACACACACACACACACACACACACAGCAGCAGCAGCAGCATATGGAATGTGGCAATCGGATGCTGTGTTTCCCTCAAGTGAATTGATAGAAGTTGAGTGTGGATCACAAGTCTAATTGCTATGATGGTGCTTTTATGTTAGGGAACACCCGCCCACATGTATTCAGCAAACAACTCATCAAGCTTATTGGCTCCCTATAAGAGCTATAACATTCACAACTTAATTTACAATTCTCCAAAACACATACAGGATCAAAGAACAGCCATAAATCCAAGTGCAAGAATAATAGTGTTTACAAAAACGGCCAAGTTACTGCCATTATTATTACTGTTGTTGTTGTTGTTGTTGTTGTTGTTGTTGTTGTTGTTGTTGTTGTTACCACTACCAATCAATGGATGGGAATGTTGACATCCCCACTGTATCCACAAGCAAGCAGTCTTTGTATTCAATAGTTCCAAAATAATACCATTGACAAGGTCTCCTATTATTCTGGGGGATATCTGAACCACAGTCTGGCAAGCTGCTTTTGTGAATACTAGGGATGTGTCAGAATTCTGAGGATTAACCTGTTCAAAGGAAAGTGTGATGGTCACTGAGCACTTAGGAGGGAATCAGCCATGCCTGTAATGTGTGAAGTGGCCCTAAATGTATCAGCATCAAGATGAAGGGAATGTTTCCACCACCTGTGTGTGTGTATGAAGAAGGCATGCAGGAAAAGTATCAGAGGGCTCTTCCAGTTGACCTGTTTATTGAGCATTCCTCCTGATTTATTTGCATAAAATATGTGCCGCAGTTATATGGCATCTCTGGTTATTGAGCGTTCATTCTGATTTGTTTGGGTGGAGGTTATATGACATTGTGTGTCTTCGTTGTTATCCCACACTTTGTGATGTGTTTCCCCATCAGCTTCCTTGTTGTGCAAGAGTGCCAACTGCTCAAGTTTGATTTGCAGGCACACAAGTGAATCATACCCACAAAATAGAGACCGTTAAGAAATGCCCTGAGAATGGCCATTCCGTTCCTTTAGACTGCAATCCTATGCTCATATAGTTGGGAGCAGTTCCCACTGAACTCAATGAGGATTATTTGGGGGGGATACATGTATGGGGTTGCAATGCTAGGGTGTTTGTTATTGTTGCTCTGATTATATTTATTATTGTTGTTTCATGGATGTCAATAGTGCATTCCAGAGGAACTTAAGCAAAAACAATTAAAATGAACATGTTCCTTTGCTAAGGAAGGGCCATGGCTCAGTGTTGGAACATCTGATTTGCATGCCAAAGGTCCCAGGTTCAGTATCTGGCATCTGCAGGTGGGGCTGGGAAAGACTCTTGTCTAAAATGCTTGAGAGCCACTGCCAGTAAAGGTAGACGATACTGAGGTGGATGGACCAATGACCTGATTTGGTATAAGGCAGCTCCCTACATTCCTACTAGAGATTCATTTTCCAGTACCAATTTGAGGATTTGCTCTTCTGCATTTGCTTTGCTTTGCCCTGAAGTGTTTGGGCTGTTGCATGTTATGCAGCGAAAATACTTAGACCTTCCATGTCCATATATGTGCCTGGATCTCTGACTCTAAGGATCTGGGGATCGAATGCAAACATGGAAGAGAGGGGTGATGCATGCGGACAAGGGTTGAAAATAAGCAGATGAAACTGTATATCTGGATTTCATTTGCAGATTACATTTAAACCTTCATAGAAGAGGTTGATCACAGCTGTAACTCATGCTGAGCTGAAAGAAGACTTGAGCATCCGTCTTTAGATCAGCATGGTCCATGGTCAAGGATGATGGCAGTTTTAGTCCTGTGACATCTGGAGGACCATAAGTTCCACATCTGCACTCTGCAAGCATACCAGCTATTTTCAAATAGCTATAATAAATGCTTTTAAATTCCACGAGAAGCCTTGCTTCCCATGCCCAAGTTTGAAGTGTTAATATTTGCTTTTAATTAATGAAAGGGCACGTGAACACACCATAAATTGCATTTAATTCTAAGTACAATAGAAGAGAGCGGGAGTGGTGCTGGTTGGCATACAAATAAATCACAGCAATTTTCAGTGCAGAAAGTTTCATCTTCAACAGCAAATATAGGTCAGCAAAGGAAATGAGTCTATCACGCAGATATATTTGATACTGCAATGCAATTATTTAAGGTCTGATGTTCTGAAGTGCTAAAGCATCCAGGGAAAAGATGAGCAACTTTGAAATTCCTATTAGCTTCGCTGGGAATTGAGGATTCTTTTCACATCCCAGGAGTCCCTTAACATCTAACAGGACCCAGTCCCTTGTGTCAACATATCAAAATCAATTTCAATTATTCCGAACCCTTACGGGATTATTTAAATAAATGTTTGCAAACAATCATGACTTTGTGTGTGAACTCAGAAGATATAGTGTGAAATACAAGAGGCATAAGGTAAGATGCTTGGGCAACATTTCATAATATTCCCTTTCGGGGCAGGGTATTTGAGAGAGGGAGTGCCTAAGAGTGACATTCAGCTACTCTTGAATGAAACTGATTTTCCGAATCCATTTCCATCTTGTTTTAGGGGTGTTTTTAGCACAGAAAATACTTGGTCTTCCTAACATATGACATATGCAAGGAAAAGGGCAGGGGAGTATGATCCTGCACATTCTCCTAATCCTCTCTGTGGCTTTTGGTACCATGGTATTCTTCTGGAGTAATTTCTATGTGTTGGGGGTACTATGGATGGGATTCACCTAATCAGGCCCATCAGCAGAAGCTAGACATTGTTTCATGGGGGTCAGGAGAACCCCTTGGAACAGTTCATGGGAGAAGGAGGAGCTGGGTCATTCCACCTGGAAGCAGAAATGCTTTCTCAGATAGGATCATTGGAAGAGTGAGACACTGAATTCCACCATGCGTTCAATGGCCTCACTCCTTCTTAGGATGGTCAGTTCCTAAGGAGGTGCTAGAAGACGACTGCCCAACACTAGTTTTCCTGTGGAGCCCATACCCACTGACAGTCTGTTCCTGCCTTTGTCCCTCCTCCATAGATTAATTTCCTCAATCCTCTGCCTGGAAAGAACCATAGAGGCAATGGGTAAAAAAATGAAATGTTGCTCTTTCCCACTTCTTTCTTCAACTCTATGGACTTTTCAAAGCTGAAGATTGGCACCCAAGCTGCCAATTGACAGTCTGGAGAAACCCAGAGGAGGGGAAGGAAATGGAAGCAGTATCTCTCAAGACTGGCATTGGACAACCAAGCTCAGCCTAGAAAAGAGCACAGAAATTGAGAAAATCTTGCCCTGCTCCACTCTTTCTCCACTCCATATCCAGTTTTTGGGTGGGATGAAGAAACATTCAAGGAGAGACCACACAGAGTGCCATTGCCTCACAGGCTTCCTACATGTGTCCAAAAGGATCATGTTTCCATTTTGTGGGTGCTTATAGGAACAGCATTGGTGATATACACCTAGGTTCTGACTGACACATGCTGCATTTCACTGGCTGTGACTTGGTTGCGAGCTGACCCTTCTTGGACAGTGAGAGCCAGACCATAGCTGGCAATATTTCAATAGGACTGGCACAATGTATTGTACATGCAGTTGCTTTCGAAAACTCGGAAATTCCGTATGCTGGCTGGATCTAGAGAAGAACAGGTTTGAAATTAGCAAACAGCTCCTTATGCCAAAGACAATCCTATTTTGGAACAGTATGTAATATTGCATTTGGATCAAATGTCCACTTAAAAAAAGTGGGGGGGGGGGAGTTAAATGTATCCACTTTGATCTTTAGTTGGGTCTAAGAGCACTTGCTGTTGCAACATTGGCTTATTTTGGCTTGATACTGCTGTCAAAAAGAACTCTTGCTTGGGTAGAGGAGTCCCCTGGGCATGCCTAGGACCCTAACAGAGATTTTCACCGCTGCCAAGGTGTAAAAGTTCAAGCAACAGTTCCTGAGACTGAAGAGGAACATGCACTTGCAATATACGGTAATGATGTTTTCTAGTCAAATCTAGTAATATCTAAGGCAGTTGAAAAGGCTGCTGAAGTACAGAGATAATAAAGATAAAAGCATCCAACTACTCTATATTACAGCTCCTGGTGTGAAAGCATAACTGCAACTGAGAGAAAAGGCAAAACAAGCTGAACAAAAATGGATGTGAAGTGACAAACTATTCATTTTAAATATAGGGGTGTGAATTGTCAAAAGGGTGGGGAGGAGGAAGGGTTGATAATGGAAGAGTTCTTTAGAACAGAACATTCCCCCCCCCTCAATACACAGCATCCAAATACAAACATTCTTTGAAATCTAAAAAGCCTATTGTTATAGCACAACACGCATTGCCAACACTGAACCCTCTTGCTTTGCTCAGCATGGCAGATCCAATCTTTGTCCATAATGTTATGTCAGTAGCTATCTTTGCATTCATGTCATAATATCAGTGAATAATGCACTGGTGGCTCTTCATAGAATAGTAATAATAAAAAGCAACCCCCCCTTAATTTATCACCTTTCTTTGGAATCTGTTGTTCTTAACTGATGAGACCTTCCAACTGACAGTTCACAGATCTTGTGCAGTACTGGTTGGCAGGCAGCACAGAAATATTTAAACCCTTTTGTAAAGCAATGACCTGCCTATATTGGCTTTTTGTACAGTAAGCCCGCAACGTACACACACATTTGCCATGCAGAGTGGCGGGAGCAACCCAGCCGGAGACTGGGATACAGTAAGAATCAATCAGCTAGCATGCCAGAATGTTTGGTTGTGTTTTAATATTCTGTTGGAAGCTGCCCAGAGTGGCTGGAGAAATCCAGCCAGATGGGCGTGGTATAAACAAATTGTGGTTGTTGTTGTTGTTGTTGTTGTTGTTGTTGTTGTTGTTGTTGTTGTTGTTGTTGTGTCCATTCAGCCCGGACACTGAGATCCAGCACCGAGGGCCTTATTATTAATTATTATTATTATTGCTGCAGGGCTGCTTTTGGTTTGGAAGACAGGCCTAGAATCCCAGAGTTTGTGTCTTGGGGCCCAGTGCTTCAGCACACCACATACCATAGGATTTCTACACTGGACAGCTCTTTCCTTAGTGTCACTCCAGGGCATTGTGGGAAATTAAAAATGGCAAATTCAATCTGCTGCCACGACTAGTTCCAGAGAAGCATGAGAGGATCCAACAGTGTAAGAGAGACCCAAATTTATGCACCTTGTCCAGGATCCTCTCAAACCTAGAACCAGCCCTGTTGGTGGGTCCCATATTATGACATAGGCCTAAATTAGTCAAGTGAGCAGTGGGAATATAAGCAACTTATTCACATGCTGTGCAACTGTTCAGATCCAGAAAGGAGGATATAAGAGTTAGGCAAGAGTGATTGGAAATACCTGTTCCCTGCAATATGGCCGTAATACAGGATTGATCATAGAATCATAGAGTTGGAAGAGACCACAAGGGCCATCCAGTCCAACCCCCTGCCAAGCAGGAAACTTCATCCCTTGTGATGAAATGTTGCGTGGTTTCCTTGAACTCAGTGGTATTACTGTGGAGCAATCGTTCAGTAATGACAGTTGGTAAAATGTTCATTTGGTATAATTCTGTCTGGCAATATAAATAATTACAAGTTCCAGAGTCAAATAAAATAAAATGTCAGCTCCTTGACATGAATTTAAAACCTGGGCAAGTCAATTAATGGCACTCAAATCCTAAAGTTATAAGTAGTCACTGCAGCATGTGAAGTGGTTTGTGCCAATCTTAAATCCTATCTCACCTCTTAAATCACCTCTACTTTGCACACAGTTTATAATCACTATTACTACTATTTTTGTTATTATTACTGTTTATTAGTCTGACCTTCATCTTCTGAAAGCATACAGAGCATAAACAGTTCATGCATCAGCTCACATAAAACAATAAAAACACACTATCCAAACAAATGAAATCACTTAAAATAAGAGAACGTGTTAATCAATTGCAAAACATTACAAAGCCTCATCATTAAAGTTAGTGGAATGTGGGTTACCATGGAAACATTATCCCTGTCCAGGAAGGGTCATAGGTTCTAAACCATCAAAACCTGGCCTTCTTTGGCACTAAGACCACCTGGGCCTCTATGGGCAGTACAGCATTCAAGAAAACCCCCAGTAGTCTGCTCCTTCAATGGATGTGTGATCCTTCAATGGATGTGCGAGCCCATCTAGAACAGGGCTGCATACCCAATTCCCAGACCCAGGCACCACTTACACACAGCACATCCATCTTGTCAGCATTCAACCTCCATTCATTGGCCCTTGTATACTCCATTACAGTGGTACCTCGGGTTACAGATGCTTCAGGTTACAGACACTTCAGGTTACAGACTCTGCTAACCCAGAAATAGTACCTCGGGTTAAGAACTTTGCTTCAGGGTATGAACAGAAATCATGGGGTGGCAACGCGGCGGCAGCGGGAGGCCCCATTAGCTAAAGTGGTACCTCAGGTTAAGAACAGTTTCAGGTTAAGAATGGACCTCCAGAACGAATTAAGTTCTTTTTTTTATATAATATTTTTTATTGAACATTTTTTCAACAAACATACAACAAACATACAAAAAACAAAATACAAAAACATATCAAAAACATCAAAATACAAAATACAAAAATATAACAGAAAAATATATCATTTCTCATCCATTATAATACTCATTGTCTTCAGGCTTCCCCAATTCCCTACTATCTGTTTTCCATTTTTTTAAACTTCTATAGCAGTTTCTAAATCATCTTCTTTCCCATCATGCAATCCCTTTAAAACTTCTAAGTTAATTCATCTTCATATCCTTTACCCTAATTTCAAACTTTAAATCTTCTATTGTTTCCCTAATGCCTTAACCTCTTTACTTTCCTGGATTTTCAAACTCTAATTATCGAATACATTCCCTATATACATTTTAAATTTCTTCCAGTCCTTTGAAACTTTGTCATTTGTCTGGTCCCGGAGTCTTCCTGTCAATTCTGCCAATTCCATATAGTCCATCATTTTCATTTGCCATTCCTGCTTCGAAGGCAATTCTTCTTTTTTCCAATATTTTGCTAATAAAATCCTAGCGGCTGTGGTGGCATACATAAACAGATTAACATCATCCTTGGGGATTTCTTCCCCAATTATTCCAAGCAAAAAGGCTTCCGGTTTTTTCGAAAATGTGTTCTTAAACATCTTTTTCAATTCATTGTA
The DNA here is from genome assembly GCF_963506605.1 of Zootoca vivipara. Lineage (NCBI taxonomy): Eukaryota > Metazoa > Chordata > Lepidosauria > Squamata > Lacertidae > Zootoca > Zootoca vivipara. Next base: position 33,297,452 of record NC_083278.1, on the reverse strand, counting down.
AATCATTTCCCAGAAGCCTTTTATCTTAGGGCATGTCCACCACATATGGTAGAATGAGCCAACATCCTGTTTACATTTCCAACATTTATTGTCGCTTTTGTGGTACATTTTAGCTAGCTTGACCGGCGTCAGATACCATCTATACATCATTTTCATCAAATTTTCCTTCAACACCGTACAAGCCGTAAATTTCATACCTTTCTTCCACAATTTTTCCCACTCCGACATCATCACATTATGACCCAGATCCTTGGCCCATTCAATCATAACTGATTTTGTTTGCTCATCTTTCAAATGCCATTCTAACAACAAATTATACATTCTGGACAAATTCTTGTGATCTGTCTCTAATAACTCCGTCTCTAATTTCGATTTTTCTGATTGGAATCCTAATTTTTTGTCTAACTTAAATACCTCATTTATCTGCACATACTGAAACCAGTCACTCAACCTATCTTTCAATTGTTCGTATGGTCTTAACTTAAAGTGGTTTCCCACTTCCATCAAGATATCTTTGTACTTCAACCTATTCTCATCCATATTTGTCCTTTTAGGTTTCTTTGCCTCAAGAGGTGAGATCCACCTAGGAGTTCTCCTTTCCAACAAATCCTTATATCTCATCCAGACATTAAACAATGATTTCCTGATTATATGGTTTTTAAAACCTTTATGCAATTTCACTTTATCATACCATAAATATGCATGCCAACCAAATGCGTTATCATGACCCTCTAAATCCAACAAATCATCATTATCTAACAAAAACCAATCTTTCAACCAACAAAAGGCAGCAGCTTCAAAGTAAATCTTTAAGTCCGGCAGGGAAAATCCTCCTCTTTCTTTAACATCAGTCAAAAGTTTATATTTAATTCTTGGTTTCTTCCCCTGCCAGACAAATTTAGACAATATCTTCTGCCATTCTTGAAAGCATTTCATTTTATCAACTATCGGTAGGGCCTGAAATAAAAACAACATTCTCGGCAAAACATTCATTTTAACAGTTGCTATTCTACCCATTAAAGACAATTTTAACCTCGTCCATACTTCCAAATCTCTCTGGATTTCTTTCCATAATTTCTCATAATTGTCTTTATACAAATTCAAATTTTTTGACGTCATATTAACTCCTAGATATTTCACCTTTTTTACACACTTCAGTCCTGTGCATTCCTCTATATTCTGTCTCTCTTGTAGTGTCAGATTTTTATCCAATACTTTAGTTTTCCCTTTATTCAGCTTAAAACCCGCCACACTGCCAAACTCTTGAATTATCTGCAGTGCTCTCACTGCACTCTGTTCGGGATTCTGCAAAGTCAATACTAAATCATCTGCAAAGGCCTTTAACTTATATTGTTTTGAACCCACTGTAATCCCTTTGACGCCTTCATCGCTCCTTATCATATTCAACAAAACCTCTAGTACAGAAATGAATAACAGGGGGGAGAGTGGGCACCCTTGTCTTGTTCCTTTCTCAATTCTTATCTCATCTGATACCACATTATTTACAATAATCTTCGCTCTTTGCTCAGAATAGATACCATTAAGCCCATTAACAAAATTTTGGCCAACCTCCATTTTTTCAAAATTTATTTTCATAAAATTCCAAGAAATATTATCAAAGGCTTTTTCGGCGTCCACAAAAATTAACATTGCTTTGGTGTTTATTTTCACTTCCAGTCTCTCCAAAATGTCTATTATAAATCTTACATTGTCCTTCATATGTCTTCCAGGCAGGAATCCTGCCTGGTCTTTATGAATTAAGTCTTTCAACACCCTTTTCAATCTTAACGCCAAGATACTAGCAAATATCTTGTAGTCCACATTTAATAAGGAGATTGGTCTATAATTCTTAACCTGAGTCTTATCCACATCCGGTTTTGGTATCAGAGAAATAAAAGCTTCTTTCCAAGTCTCTGGTGCTTTGCCCCCCCCTAAAATCTCATTTGCTACCTTCATTAATGGTTGTATCAACCAGTTTTTTAATGTTTTGTAGTACTTTGAGGTAAGTCCATCCGGCCCTGGGGCTTTGTCACTTTTCAGTTCTTGAATCGCCATTTCGATCTCTTGTCTTGTAATCGGTCCATTCAGTAGGTTCTTTTGTTGTACTGGAATTTTCTGCAGCCCATTTTCTTTTATAAATTTCTCTATCCCATCTAAATCTTCTTTTTCCCTTTTATATAGCTGTTTATAATATTTTGTAAAACATTTCCTTATCTCTGCAGGGTTCTCAATAGATTTTCCTTCTTCCATAATCTTTATGATGGTATTCTCTTTTTGTCTTCTTTTCAATTGCCATGCCAACAATTTCCCACACTTATTAGCCGATTCGAAGGATCTTTGCTTCATTCTTCTAATTTCCCATTCTATTTCTTCGTTTATTATTTGGGAATACTGCACCTGCAAAGCTTTTATTTCTTTTTGGACTTCCTGACTTTTCGGATTATCTCTCAATTTTTTTTCTTTTCCCTTCAATTTTTCCAAAATGTTTTCCTTCTTTTCATTTCTCTTCTTCTTCCAAATTGTATTCTGTTGGATCAAAAATCCTCTCATTACTGCTTTGCTGGCATCCCAAACCATTGTAATATTCTGCCCTTTGTTCAAATTTAATTCGAAATAATCTTTCAGCATCTTCTGGGCCTTGTTGATTATCTGTTCATTTCTCAATAAAGAGTCATTCATTCTCCATCTAAAAGAACCCTGCAGGTACTGTTTCAGCTCCATCAAAACTGCGTTGTGGTCTGAGTAGGTTCTGGGGCATATCTCGCTTTTTGTCACTTTTGGACATAAGTCCTTGGTAATCCAAATGTAGTCCAATCTACTTCCTGACTTTTGCGAGTCCGAGAAAAAGGTGAACTCTTTTTCCAATGGATTTCTTAGCCTCCAAACATCTACTAAGTCTAGGTTCTCTACCAAATCAAAAAATGTTTTTGGAAGCTTACCATCATTAGATATTTTTTGTCTTTGAGTTCTGTCCATCATCGTCCAGAACGAATTAAGTTCTTAACCCATGGTACCACTGTACTAAATCAAGCACTGGCCTAGCATTTGCACAACCACCTTCCAAGTATAAGCTTTGAATGATGTGAATATGTGACATTTGATGATACTAACTCTGGGCAGTGGAGTGACACTGAAACATTCCATTATATTGGCATGATGCCCCTGAGTAAGGTTGCAAAGTTAGTGCAATGACACAGATTATGACAATGACTTTACTGCTCTATCATCACTGCTTCATTTGTGGTATTTAGGACACTGCATAGGACCAAAGCATTAACCCCCTTTATTAACATGTGCCAGGAAACTTAGGATCACTGAGTAAGCAGACTGTGAAACACTCTGGGATTTAAATGAATGGGATTTAAAAATAAAAATAAAAATTGCATTTATATTTTCCAAAGAGCTCGAGGTGGCCCATTTGGTCCTCCCTCTCCTAATTTAATCATAACAACAAGCCTTTGAGCTAGGTTAGGCTGAGAGTCAGTGACTGGCCCAAGGTGACTTTCATATGAAATGCTTCTACTGTATGTGTGCATCATTGTGCATGCGAAATCATTTATTACTTCAGTGTGAACACTGCCCAAATCACACAACTTTTTTTTTTAAGCCAATTTATGTTCAAAAAGCATTTGGAGAAATTTGGTCAGAGGGGGCTGCTGAAGTCTCAGGTGTGCACATGAGTTTCTTTTCAACCATAGCCCATAAGTTTAAAATTCAGTTTTGTGTGGTTAAGGGTACTCTATAATTGAGGTCTAGCTTTATTTTCCTCTACAGGCTAATGTTTGTTTGTTTATCTCTTTTACACTGCTATTGGGCCATTTTTCAAAAGCTAATATTTTGAATTAATGTGGGGCAATGCAAATTTGTTGGAAAACTCAAGGATGAAAATTGCAAGCCAACCAACCTCCGTGAGATTGTGTTGCAGCTGATAGATAAACCCAAATAAGATTTCAAATATGAATGCATTCATAATAGAAATAACTATGTTTAGGATCCAAATGGGAACACATTCTGTTTTTAATGGTAAGAATAAAATAATATGCAGTTTATGTTCCAATCCCTACTATTTATTAGTAGGCTGTTGATTTACAATCCACACCTCCCTTGTTTCTTCCAGAAGTGGGAGCAGGGCATTAATACTATGCACTAATTACTGCAGTTAAATCAAGCAGAACTCTTTCTTTTTACACACGTTGGTTTATAAAAGTGCCAATTAGCTGAAACTAAATAAGACAAAGATAATTTGATTTGAAATTGCTATCTGTAGAAATGTGAGATGTATGCTTACTTATAATCAACTTTAATGGTGGCTATAAATGTTAATTTTGCTAATTCAGCTTCAAGATTAAGCGTTGTGGCAACCTTCTTATTAATTTACTAAGGATTAGCAAACAGTTTGGAGCATACTTGAAAGGGAATTTAATGCAGCAAGAATAATACAGACCCAGATAAAACCAGATGTTCCTTGCAAAATGAGCCAGGTGCTCTCGCATGTGCAGTGTTTTCTTTGCAATTTAGGTATCTACTCTGTGGGTGATGCTCAAAAACCTGAAATCAGTTTTAAATTAATCAATTTAAAGGCCGATGACAACATTTCTTTCTATCATGCATACAAATCTTAAGTGCCACTTTCTGAGCCATGTGCATGCCTCTCTCTGTGTGTGCTGGGAACAAATTAGATATTTCAGACGATAGAATTCTAAGAAGTGATAAATTGTAGTTCATAATCCTAGTTCAAGTGCTTTACTTCAAGACAGCAGTGGGGAATCTCCAGCCTGCAGTTTGCATTAAGCAGCAGTCGTAATTTAGCCTATGTGACCATTTCCCCCCAAGCAAAACTTACCTATATAATAACAGGTGTGTAGACCAGGTAAATACACAGCGCTCTGCTGAAAGCTGAGCTTCCACCTGCAATGCCCTGTGCCTTTGTCCTCATGGTTTGATTTCAAACTTTAAGGGCAAAGGAAGCAGGATTTGCAGAGACCCACGCAGAATCAGATGAGTTTTTGCAAAGCCCTGTGCCTTTGCTAATAACGCAGTTATTTAAGGTATAACAGCCTATTAACAGAGAGCTTGTGATCGACTGCCATTTCTTTCCACATCGTCTAAATACAAAGCCTATCACACCTACACTTGCAAAGCAAAGCTGTTTCACCCACAGAGGAGATGCATGTCTTGTCTCCAAAGAACCACAGACAATAAACATCCATGTTCCATATAAGGACTAAACACACACAACTCAAATTTACAGGGCACAACAAAAGCCTAGAAGGCCACACAATATACACCTTATTAAAAAAAAATTAGAACCCAGTTTCTCTTTCGGAGATTCCTATCATTGCTAAGCAGCTTCTTTCCGCTTCCCTTTTGACTCATTTTGTTACAGAAGGTTCTAGATTCAGGTAGGTAGCCGTGTTGGTCTGAAGAAGTGTGCATGCACACAAAAGCTCATACCAAGAACAAACTTAGTTGGTCTCTAAGGTGCTACTGGACATTTTTTTATATTTTTTAAATATACTGTATTGTTACAGAAGGGTTTACTACACATTAAGAGGAGACTATGTATCCCTTTACTACTAGTATGCATCCTTAAAGAGACAACACAATCCACCTCTGTTCCTTCCACTTAACCCAAAGCTGGGTGCGTGTGTTGAGATGTCCCCTTGCCCAGCTCTGCTGGTTAAATGGCCTCCTATCTATTGTCAGCAACGGAGTGATGGAAATTCCACCACTGTAGAGCTCCCTCCTCTGCTCTACAGGTGAGTGGAAGTGCTGCCAAAAGGATCCTCCACCCCAAAAAAGAGAGAAAAATTTCTTGATCAGAAGCTGAGGTTTAGGTTGCCCCCAACATTATCTGTCTGAGTAAGGTTGCTGATTTTTTTTTTTTTAAAAAAAGAACCTTCCAATACATTGCAGTGTGTTGCCTGGAAATCACCCAGGTAGAAATGGGAAATATATATTTCAGGAAATCTTACTGATCATTGCCAATATTCTCACTGAGGAACCCCTGGATCCCAAGGTACCCTAAAACACAGTTTGAAAGGCATGGTCTTACCCATCAAAAAGCAAGAGACTCATAACAGAACTGGGGAAGATCAGCATTCAAAAGAGAGGGGTTGGGGGAATGGAGATTCCTATAAAACGTTATGTATACAAAACACAATCTTCATCTTGTGGAAAAATTGATCTTAGCTCTCCCAACCATGCAGTCATTTAGCCAAACTAAGATGAACACTAGCATAGTGACTTCTTCCCAGGAAGAATCCGCTCTTGGCAGAAAATCAATGAAAGTTATTTGAAATGGAGGAGTTATGTAATTAAGTTTCACAAAACAATTGGTTTAATATTACCGCAATATTTACTGAAAAGCGAAACTTTCACATCACCACAACATGCTCCTAGCAAGCAGTGGATAATGGCTGTGGTGATTCTGAGGGTAACCTTCGTATAAAAACTTCTTCTTTTTAGTATAGTGTCCCCATATATTTAACAAGCTCTTTCTTATCTGTCCCTGGTCCAGAGCTCCCACATATATAAACTTTTTTGTACACTGCATTGCAAGGAGTAAAACTGCATTTGCAAGAGAAAGCTGTCAGGTGCATTTCAGCATGTAGGTTTTTGCAAATACTTGTCTTATCCATGAAATACTTTCCTATATGTATATGCATTTTGCCGCCCAGTTTAGTGATGTCTGCTCAGAAGTAGGTGTACGGTTCACTGTTCTGTACCTGTTTGTCTTTTGATCACATTATTGTTACTCAAAACTGGACTGTAGAAGTTACATTTTTTAAAAAGTTGGATGATCTTACCCTGTTACAGCAATTTGTGAAAATAATATTTTTTGCTTGCAGTTTCTTGATGGTGATGTGGTCACCTCTTACATGACAGGTATCATTATATTTCAATATTATCCAATATTTATAGTACTGCCACTGTTAATGATTGCCCACTATCAGTAATTGTTTGTGGTCAATTGCATACAATTAGCACATAAGAATGGGTTTCAGGGCCAGCCAATGCATTTTACAGTCTGAGGCAATGAACAAAATGCCCCTCAACCAGAATAGGGATGGCTTGATCAATCTATTTCTGATCCATACCACCTTCACATGTAGCCAGTCATTAATTAATTCTGTCTCGCTTTCTGTGGATTTTTTAAAAAAATGCATGAAAAATCCACATTTACACCCTCTTAAAAGTCAAGGATCCCTTCCCTCTTCACCTTTGCTCTTGCCCAGGCGCATCCTGAATGCCAAGATGCAACAATCACATTCGTACACACACAAACACCATAGCTGCCAAGTTATCCCTTATTTTAAGGGATTTTCCCTTATGCTGAATAGGCTTCCTCGTGAGAAAAGGGAAAACTTGGCAGCTATGACAAACACACACAACATGCAGAGAGATTCCATGTACTTCCCTATGTCATAAACACAAATAATCCACTATCATTCATCCCCTTCTTCTCCCAGACTTCACACAAATCCACCAGGCCACCCAATCACTCCAAAATTTCCCTCTCTGTCATCAAACCACAATCACCAATCACTTTATCCACTCCACTGAAAATGTACTGGAAAAATACCAGAAGACAATGAAACCCCGCATTGACAGAACCATATAAAAGGGGTGTCATCTTGACATTTTGCATCATGTGTAAAATGTCTGAAAGCTGACATTGTCCTATTAGAAGGAAATTGAGATAGAGTAGGAGCTAGACAGCTGTCCTTTGGCATTCTCCTTGACCATCAGCCTGCTTATGAAGATGAATAAACTAGGAATTCATTCTATTCAGGTTAAAGGGTAAAATGAATCCTTAGTTAAACATCCATGTATTTAAATAAATATACCGGGTGATGTTTTTTAGATGGTCAGGCAGCAATTCCTTCACTGATTGCCTCTCCTGTTTACTTCATCTGTTGCCCTGCTATTTATTTAACAACTTGCAAATTAATCTTAGAGTGGCAAATCAGAATCAATTAAATTGCAGAGAATCATAGAAAATGGAAATGAACCTAACTCTTGGGTCAGCGAATCAATGTGTGAGATTTTTGTGTGCTTTCTCTTTCAAGTGCTAATAGGAAGCTTTGTATCTGTAGATGAGAGAGAGAGAGAGAGAGAGAGAGAGAGAGAGAGAGAGAGAGAGAGAGAGATTCGGTGCAATGCAAAGCACTGTGTACTTCCTTATAGACTTCAGCTCCAATATAATGTGCAGGTGTGAACTTTGAATGGGAAAGCACACAGAGAATGGTATATTGTTATGGGAGGTGCAAAATTTACAGTTGATACATCACCACCTACATACCAGTTCCCTCTTTTTCTGGGAGAAAGTAATAAAGCCGAGGATATTGAAGAATTTAGTGCTCAAGTCAATGGGGGATGAAGCTCAGCAAGCGTATATGGCAATGCAAGTAGGTAAGGTAAAGGTAAAAGACCCCTGGGTGGTTAAGTCCAGTCAAAGGCAACTATGGGGTGCGGTGCTCATCTCGCTTCAGGCTGAGGGTGCCGGAGTTTGTCTGCAGACAGCTTTCCAGGTCATGTGGCCAGCATGACTAAACTGCTTCTGCTGCAACAGGACACAGTGATGAGTGCCAGAGTGCATGAATTCACCGTTTACCTTCCTGACACAGGGTACCTATTTATCTGCTTGCACTGGTGTGCTTTCAAACTGCTAGGTTGGCAGAAGCTGGGTCAGAGCAACAGGAGCTCACCCCGTCAGGCAGATTTGAACCGCTGACCTTCCAATCGGCAAGCCCAAGTGGCTCAGTGGTTTAGATGAGAGTGCCACCTGCTCCCTCACCAATGCAAGTGGTAAGTGGTGGCAATGGATGGGTGGAGAATGCAGATGAAGATCTCAATATTGAAGTAAATGGGAAAATCCATTCCTAGACAAGAGCTTCACGTGTTCATTGGAGCTGAGCTTGACATCAGACCTGAATAGGCATGTATGAGAGAGAACGGAAACTTGGTCCCCTTCAGTCCACCCTAAATCAGGTCCAGACCCTTCTTGGCTTGCTTTTGGCTTGCAGTGTGATAGCTTGCAATGGCTTACCCTCACTGCTGCCACTTGCTTCACATTGTTTCTTTATCATCCAAGCTTACCTGTAAAGCTCCTGGGATGCTTTCTGTTAGGTCTTATAGCCTCAGAAACCATAGGAAATACATTGTACATGGTTCCTGATGTATTGGGTACTCCTGTGTATGAAAGGGAGTTCACAGCCACATAATGAAAAGTGGAGGGACAGTAAAGGGGTTTGTGGGGTACTGGTGGTGGTCAGAGGATGGAAGATAAACCCTGTCCTAGTCCATATATGATAGGGCCTTCAATTGGAACTGGGCTGAGTTTCAACCAGTTTACAAGCCCAAATTAAATTGTTTGAGTTAGGCCCACTGAAAATTGCAGTGGAAGGAACTTGCTCAGCAGCAATCAAACCATATATCGAAATCCCAAGCCAAACTGATACACTTAAGTAAGGTATTTACAGCTCTTGTTTTGAACATCTAGAAATCCAATATCTTATGATTTTTTCCAGGGCACTCTTTCATGATCCAAAATGTTTAATCTTATGAATATTTTGATGACATTCATCTCACATCCTAAAAAAAAGTAGCATAATATTAACTCCTAGTTCTATATTTCTTGTAGAAAATTGCAAAGATATCTTTTGTTTGTTTGTTTCATTTACCTATTGAGGAATAAACTCTGCTTACCTTATAATGACTGGTCTAAAACCTTACAATGTCCTGGGGAGAGTGGCATTCTCATGGCAAGTTTCCATTCCCCCCCCCTTGAACCATTTGAGGGTGTTTCCCCCCCATGATCAAGTGGTATATAATTTTTATGAAATAACTAAATAAATACTACTACTAGCCATTTGAGTTGGGATGGTCATAGTTGTGGTTGCTGCCTACAATTCACATCACCTGTCAATAGGAATGGGGGAACTCATTATGTGCCGGAACCAATCCCATTTTATATCAGTATCTCATAGCTCAATATTAATTCAAAACTGCATTTAACAAACCAATCCTAACCCAGCCTAGCAACATCTACATCTAAAGCTCCACTGGCACCTGCCTGTCAAGGCAGAGAGTATCTCACCTTTGGATCCTGTGGATCCCTGACCAACCCAACTCTACCTCATCCCGAATGGGAGGATCAATGAAGGCAGCCTACCATTTGCTCAGGTGAAGGTTAGGCTTCTCAGCAGGGCATTTCCACCACCAGCATCATCTCTGCTGCCTGAGACTGCTGGAAAGGGGCTCACAATGCATCCTAACCTTTCCCAACCATCAGAAATGTGTAAGATTGCTACTTCAATTACTTAATATCTTTTAAACAAAATTTAAAAAATCCTTCCAGTAGCACCTTAGAGACCAACTTTGTCATAGGTATGAGCTTCCGTGTGCATGCACACTTCTTCAGGTATCTAAATGCTGTCTACAGTAGCATGCATGCTACATAGGCACTTGGCAGGCTTCTATTAGGCTTTTCTTTGAGTTTAACAAGCCTTTTCCCATGGGTCTCGAGAAAAGAACCTCGCCGAAAAGTCTTCACAATATTGTACTTATGAGAGCGCAATAATTCGTTTAGCTATCAATCTCAAAGAAAGCTCATCATTTGGAAAGAAAAATTAAATCCTTGCTTTCTAGCTCTTTTATACTTTGAAATGCTAGCTTATACGCCCTCCCAATTCTATCTTGCCTGGACCTGAAACAAATTTCCCAACATTCATTATAGTGTTGCTCGCAAGATCTTAATGGCTTCTTCAAAGTCATTGACATGATAAACCATAATGATTCTAGTGAATCCTGTCGATGTGTACTTCGAAGACATTTATTCTTCACCATCGCCACCAGAAGTAACTGTGTGCACTAAACCCCAAATGAAATTTTTGATAAAATGTAATTACTATGCTGACACTGTAGCTTATTTTCTAAGTTAAATAGCTTTCATTTCAACTTAGTGATGGGAAGAAAGCAATTCTTTCTTACTCTGATATATATATCTTACAAATGTCCAAATGAGGCTTTACCAAAAGTTTTAAAATAAACAGATTGTCTGTCATGTTCATTCGAAGACTGAAGTTCTGCCAAGTTTCAGTGAGAACAGATTTGAGACATAAAGCTTGCATAAAGGAATTTAAAGGACATGCTTAACTTTTTTTTTAAGCGTCTTAATTTCTGAAGTTACTTTAGTTGGTTAAAGCAAGTTCACTGGTTGTATTGCTATAACTACAAGCTCCTCCTCCTCCAAAAAAAGTATTAGACATGCCACGATATCAATGGGAAATTCTGATATACCACTCAGGCAAACAGTGTCCCAAATTAGAAAAGAATCCTGTGTCTGTCTATTTGGAAATAAGTTCCATAATGTTAAATGGGGATTACGCCTTTAAAAGAGTGTTTTGGATTGCAGCCTTGGTGTCCTTAAATGCAAAACCACAGAGAATGTACATGTTATGTAGCTTCAGTCTGGGGATATTTGCATTTCTAATTGTATTATGAATGCTACCCCTCTAGTCTTGTGACCCTGGTGCTTTTTTGTGGGATACAGAGCACACACTGAGCTCTTGAATGAGCCAGCGTTGGCCAATGCTTGTGAATTCCCTGAAGGGAATAAACCCAAGTGGAGCTCGCATTTGCTCATATTGTTTTGGAAAATACAAAATTGATCATTCAGCTTTAAATGAGAATGGACCAAAAAAATATTCCCCCCTCATCCCTACTGACCTGAGGCCATGCTGGCTAAGAGAGATGGGGCTCCAACAACATCTGGAGGGCACCACATTGGCCAGCCATTGTTTAAAAAGATGAGGCAAAGGTGTAAGATGCCCAAATGAATGCAAAGAAAGAAAAAGGGTCAATGGATAAAGAAAGGGGAGTACTATCAGGAAGGAAGTTGCATGTTGCTCAGTGGCAATTATACTGATAGGTTCTTAGTCAGTGTTTAACATGACAGAATGCCTGTATTTCTGCAAACACGGCAGAAAAAGAGAGCTCAATAAGAAAGCTCAGTAAGTGTTCATTTCATAGCTAGGGATGAATTAAAATGCCATTTGAAGAATCTTTATCTTTCGCAGACTTCTTTTTACTAAAACAGCTAATCAAGCATATCCAAACTCTTCCAGAAAGTTATAATATCTTTTTAATGCCGTAATAAATAGGGCTCCATAAAAATTGTTATTGGCAACAAAATGTTACAACGTAATTAAATTTAATAAAAATGGCTACATAAACGAGGTGTTTTGTGAACTCCAGCAATTATTAATAAGCTTTTTATCTTTTAATGATACACTTACGAAAACATTCTGCCACTCTGTGAACTGAGAAATGAATGATGATGGTGTCCGTTTAAGAAGTGCCATTGAGGGAAAATTCTTTTATGCCCTGATCCTATGTTGTGGTGGTGCTTCACTGCCCGAGCACATCCAAGCAACTTTAATGGGTTCCTCCTTGGCCCTTGTTTTGGCACGTCAACAGGTGTAGCAGCAATACAGATTTCCTGTCATTGTGACATAAAAAATATTGCACAGGTGTATCTGTAAGGGAAAGAAGGGAAGCAGTGCAGCTTATCTTTATGTAGAATAAAGTTCCCACTGTTACTATCGCACTCCTGTCTAACTAAGAAATGGAGCTTTAGCAAAAGAAAGAAAGAGCTTCTCAGTGCTCCACAAGCAGCACATCATTGCAGAGTGTTCCTTCTAGCAAAACCCATGGATCCAGAGAAACTCAGGAACTACAGAGAAACAATGCACAGAAAAGTACAGAGGAACACAAGGCTTTGTTGGGGGGCCTGCTCTGACTTGAGGCATGCTGTTGACATAGTGGTTCAACCGTGGAGGGTTAATAATGCCGTGGAGGGATACACAAATTTGCATCATTATTTGGCCCCAGCACTTAGTGGCTGCAGGCCCCTATCAAATGGAGTCTCTCTATAAGCATGGCTGGTGGGGTGGGTCCTGCTTCATGTCTCTCCTTCTGCTGCCACCAGATGGAGTAGCTGCTACTTGCTACCTGGAGGAGCAATGTTGATTCTCAATCTGAGGCAGGGAACAGGTTTAGGCCCTACTCTAATGTCCTTGAAGGCATGCCTTTATTTAGTATAAGTGGATTGTTGCAATTAGCTGTTGTGGAAGAAACAGTGTTGCACTTGGGGGTGGGGGATAGGGCAGTCTCGAGCAGGTCGGCCGCCCTGGCGCTGAGGGGTAGAGATCGCTCCGGCGCCCCCGCCCTTGCAGGGCGCAGCATGGTTTCCGCGCGGCTTCGCAGCGCGGCACCCTGCCTACCAGCCCGGCACCCTGGCACGCCGCGCCACCGGGGATCTACCTAGAGCCGGCCCTGGTGGGGGAGATGAAATCAGAGGGTTAGGGGCATGTCATTACTAAATCTCTACACATACATGTGTTAATATACTCTAACACTTTCAAAGTTTGTGCTGAAGAACAGCAAAGTTGCTAATAGCTTCTTATCAGAACAGGTGAAAATTGAAACATGACCCACTGTGGTACTGAGGTGCAGTATAACATATTACATGCGGCGGTGCTTTACATGCATCAGCACCAAAGTCCACAGCTGTGTTTCTCTAAAGGCATAGATCCAGTTAAACTTCATTGGATTCATGGCAGGATCTTGTACAATAGACAGAGTCTGCTTTTCTGGTTCTAAAATGACATTGCAGATACCAGCTGAGTGTGCTTCACAACACATTACTCTCATTCCAAAGTGGATTCAGCCCAGAGGTTTACAAAAGGGTTGTGGCACAATCTTCCCAGGAATGTACAACTTAAGAGTTGCTTGCAATTCAGAGGTGCACACTCAAATACTACGACACATTTTAAATCGTGGCCTAAATGTGAAACATTGCACGTCACGGGAAAGGATTTTTTCACTGCTCCCTGAAATGCTAGTTTTCCACCTGCACTGGTTTTTGTTAATCTATTCATTTTTGTGTGAGTGTGCATGCCATGCCCAACCCCATTACCCAAATATATTTACCTTCAAGTTGGATTGGGGATACCACAAGAGAGACATACAAAATGAACATTTCACATACTGAGTTGAGCTAACTACAGACTTCTTTGCAAGCTTCTATTTTGGGTTGCTTTGAGGCTTGGATCCTTAAGCTGCTATGGGCTAAAAATAAAAAAAATAAAAATGAATGGCCAGCTGAAGATTAGCTCACTTGGATGAAATTTATGTGTGGAGATTCTTCTGAGTCAATAGATTCCAAAGGAAGAAAGGCAACCAAGTTATGATATTAATTCTGTGTTTTCTTCTTTGCTAGTAGTACTATGCTGAGAACGATTTGAACAAATAGCTTGAAAATCTTGAAACATTTGAAACAAGTACAATGCTGCAGCTTAACAGTCCTATTGATGTCCACATAATTAACATTCCCCCCTCTAAATAAATCCCTCCCTCCTTTGAAGCCCTAAATCCTTTATTTTGTTGCGAAATATTTATTGAGGTGCAACTGACTTCATATGAAAAGGCTAAATTGAATTCCAATTCTAATCAGCAGAACCTTATTTCAAAGGAAATACAAAATAATGGTTGACTTTAACTTGTCCTCAAAATAAACATCATGTAGAAACAGGGCTGGGGAACCCACAGCCTTCCAGATGTTGTTGGACTTCAGTTCCCATCAGCCTCAGGTCAATGTTCAGGGGTGATGGCAGTTGAAGTGAAACAACAAGAAAGGAGATTCAAATTATATGTTAGGAAAAATGAATTCCATCTGTCAGGGGTTCTTTAGCAGTGCATTGCAGGGGATTGGACTAGAGGACCCTTAAGGTCCCTTCCAAGTCTAATTTTATGATTGCATGATCTGCCACTGAGTGATTTCCTGTACCATTTTCATTGAGATGGATGGGAACCACTAGCATTCTTCCTGAACCCTACTAGTGGGGTACATGGGCTGCAGGGGAAGCGGGAACTGACAATCATTGCCTCCCTCCAGCCCGCTTATAGAAGCATCTGATGATCAGAGTTTACGCAGAGGAACTTGGAATCCAAATCTATGTCTATAATCTGCAGGCAGCTTCCTTATATATCCCAAGAGAAAATTCCTCCACACGACAAGTTGCCCAGGCAATCAAGCAATAGGTTGGGAAGGAAGGGTTTTTATTTAAACCATTATACAGCCACTTATGTACCCTGAATATTTGATATGCAATATCTTCTGCCTGCAATACAAACAATATTTGATTAAAGCTGTGCTTCCCTGCATGCTTCAATGAATAAGAACGAGAGTCTATTTTATAAGTAATGTGCTGATGCATCAGTCCATACCCAAGAAGGAGATGACAACTCAGTTTCCAATAAGCAAATTAAGGGAAGAAGAGGAGCAAATTATAGAGAAAGTGTTTTCATTATATTGTACTTTTCACAAGCAGAACAGGCGATCTTCTCATCTTCATGAAGTATGCACACTGTAATGGCCTTATTACCGTAGGAAAATAAAAGTAAATTGAGTTGTAAGTGAAATTGCTGTTCTCTTCCACATAAGATTGGAAAATGAAATACTTCTACACCAGGATGACATTAGATCCAAATCAGAAATTTGCCTTGTTAAATTAAATATTAACATAGAGGCATTTTTTAAAAATAAGACTCCGACCCACAAAATCCGTAGATAGACGGCACAGATTTGAGGTGGAAGAAGTGCAATCTGGTCAATCGGGTGGTTTAAAAGATCATGCTATTTATAAAAGACACAGGGCGGGGCAGGAGAGATACAATGGAGACGAGGAATTTCTTGTGCTGAAATAGCAACTGTTCTGTGGTCTCAGCAATAAAGAGCCAAGGCAAAGCCAGGCTCTTGCCCAGGAACCCTGGACAGCTCCATGTGGGGCTTTGGCTAGAAACTCCATAAGAGCTTATCTTAGAGGGAGTGCCAAGGGTGGAGAGTGGGTAATTTTCCCAGGGGGTGTATAGGATTAGTCAGCAATATTCCCTAATGAGAGCAGGTAGCTCCAGGCGTCAGTAGCACGTAATTTTGCCCCACCTTGTAGTGTGAGCTTAATTTAGGGAGACAACCACAGATATGAGAATCCTAGAAATACAAGCTGGTATATTTGGTGAATGAGTCTGGTTGTCTCCCCTGCATTTCTCCATTTTTTTATTTTCTAGTTGTCACTATGGCTCCTGTGTGTTGGTTGGAAGTTGTTTTAGTGGTATACAGATATGAGTACCAGTACCTCATTTTTTTAACACCCCCCCGCCCAGCACTGTCAGTACATAACATGACTTTGGGAGTGAATGTGATGTCTTTAGGAATGCAAAAATAAACCACCATCCTATCTATCAGGGCAGTGCTTGGCATCATGTACACATGAGGGTTGGTGGAGGGTGGTGTTTTGTTTTGCTTTTGGCACCTCTACTGAAAAGATGGAGATGGCGCTTCCCGAGCCATTTAAGGGGAAGGAGGATTCTAATTGTGCTATGGGAAAAGAAAGTGGAGGCTCCTTTTAGAGTCTTAAACATGAAATTCAAATCGTGTTTTAAATAAGCACAGGGGAGATCATTATTTACCTAAACATTGCTGGCTGTTTGCCTTGTACCCAGGTGCCTGGAAACTAGACAGAGCATATGCGCTAGGACTGCCAGGCACACTTTTACAGCACTAAGCACAAGTCCTGGCAATGAACCCTTTACCCAAAGCCACCATCAAACAGCTATGCCAACTCTGCACAGCTGGCAAAGAGAGTGCACAGGAGAATGTACGTGTTCCTTTTCTTCTGCAGTGACTCTGAGGAAGTGTAAAGTTTTGGGAAATGGCAGGCTTTGAGTGTGTGTAGGGAAAATGTGTGTAGGGAAGCGACTGCAAAAAGAAGAGGAAAAGGTGTGAGTCACTGTAATGCAAGAAAGGTCAGACATGAACATAAGACATTTGCCTGGCAGAGCTCATCATTCATGCACCTAATACTTGCATCTCAGAAACTGACATGAGAAAGCTGAACGTCTCCATCCCTTTTCTGCCGAATTGCCGGCCACTGGAAGGTCACTGATAACATCAGAGCCAGTGACCTACATGAACAGGCAATTTGGCAGAATATAAATAAGCATTTATTTGTGCATTAACTTTAAAAATCCGTTTAGCCATCTTAAATATAGCCCTTCATAGATAAGGCCCTAGGGTGGTATACAAATAGATGGATGGATGGATAGATAGATGATATTTTAAAAAAAAAATATTTTCAAAATAATTAAATATAACTAAAAGCAATAATGTTTTCAAAAAAAATAAAAAATATTTTTAAACCCAAAATAATTAAATATAATTTAAAGCAATACCCTAACTCTGAACCACAACAGGGAAAGCTTGTATTAACTTGTTCACCAATTCCATATGAATCAAACTGTGGAATATTAACTAACAGTTGTTTAGCTACAGAAATAGATGTTTCTTAATTTGCTTCCTCAAATATATAATGAAGGGGTTGGATGCACCTCAGTGGAGTGGCGATTCCACAGGCATGGGGCCACTGCTTAAAAGGCCCTTCACTAAAACCTTCATGCTGTGTGATCACCACCAGCTCCTCGTTTGCAGATTTCAAAGTATGGGCAGGTATGTATTACAGCACGCATTATCCCGCCTTTCTGTGGTAAAATCAAACTCAAAGTGGCTTTCAAATAAAACATGTATTGCAAGCAAAGCAGAAAACAAACCTAATGATTAAAACATCCAACTAGCTGAAAAACAACAATAACAACAAAACAAACACATGAGCCAGACTGCAATATGTAAACCAAAGATTCAGCTGCAAAATGTCCCCTGGAATAAAACAGCCTTTTAAAAACATGGGGCCTGGTGGGCTTCTCTTCTTTGGCTATTCTGCAGCTGAGGAGCTACGAAAATGGCCTCCTTCTCATTTCCATCCGTCACTCGTTTGTTGTCAATGGGACACTAAGGAGGGTCTGAGAAAGTGTGGACAGATCTTAGTGGACAGATATTACTGAAATACAATGGTCCCAGGCTATTTCTGCCTCAAACATCTGGCATGTATATCCATATGCCAGCGTTTCATGCCAGCCTTTCATATTTGGCAGTGTGGAGTTGGAAAAAAAAACCCATTGTGTTTTGAGTTCACACGAGGTGGTTGGAAAGTGGTGATGGCTCAGTCATGACATATTTAGACATATATAGACAAAGCTGCCTGCATGTTTAGCCTGGGTCCTAGGTTCAACTGAAGGATGCTTTAGAACAAAGGAACTTGATCCAATCAGATCTCACACACACACACCAAAATCCAGTCTCATGAATCAAGCAAAACTTGAGATCCTATGCAAAGTTCCTGAGCTGTGGTAGCAGGGTTTGGTTCATCACACCTAGTATCCTCTCATCCTAGAAGCAGGTTTGTTTCCTCAAAGTTCCTAGGCATTTGAAATGCTGATTCTCAGCTAGAAACAGAGTTCAAGTACCCTGTCTGGGAAACTGTCTCTGCAGATGAAACATCAAAATTTGGCAACAATACCGGCAAATGTAATTTTAAAATGTTAATGGAAAATGGTATAAGGAAGAACCATTTGCAGAGGAAGACAGTTAAAATGATTTACTTAACCAAAGGTATATAAAAAGAATAGAGTTAGCATCTCTCACAGAACTTGGATAAATTCACATTGTATACTTAAAACTTTCACTTCCTTCAGATATTCATCTCTATAGTTCCTGGCCAATGCAACTGACAAGGTTTAAAGTTTAGCATAATTAGCAGCTATCAATCATACGGTGAAGTTTATGGTGTCTGACTAGCTTTTAAAAAAGGAAAGGGGAAAAAAAGAACTCCTCCATCAAGCCAAAATTGCTTTCTTTCTTATGGCCCTATAAACCCTGTGTGTGCATCTAGTAAAGGTCAGGCAATATCTGTGCAAGGGAAAGCTACAAGACAGACTGGTGGAACTGCTTCATTAAACATGTTTAATGCAGCAGTGCTTTCTATTTTGCGAGTATCAAACACACCTGTTTTAGATCAAACCTTTCTCTTGTCTCTCCGTGTGAATTCTAAAGGGGAATATTGCTGTGAATATCTTTCTCCTTCTCTCTTTCTCTGTAGTGAATTCTACCAAAAATCAAAAGTCGAAATAATAAGCTACCTTATGAAAATATATTCTTGGGTCATGTAAGGGAGGGATAGGACTCATGCTCACCCCTTCCAGGTAGACTAGGGCAGGGGTCAGCAACCTGTTTCAGCCGTGGGCCGGTCCACTGTCCTTCAGACCATGTGGTGGGCCAGATTATATTTTGTGCTAGGTCCGTTGTATGAAATATAGTCAAGATTGCATAAACTGGCTTTATAGCCTATCCATAAACTGAAATTGAGGTACAGCTGTCCTATGGTTGCCAGTAAAGAAAATATACGATTTATATGAAGGTCTAATCTACATGAAAGTTAATGTTGCAGCAGTGGCAGCAGCTACCAGCTAATGCTATTTTACACATGCCCTGCTTAGACTAAAGGCATTTTATTTTAAACACTTAGTTTTAACAAATCCTTCTCTCACCCTCTGATGCTCATTCTCTCCTTATCTGTCTGATCTTTTTACATGCTTGCTTCTTGCTGTTTCTTTTCCTCCTCCCTTTCTATAATTCTACCCTTTCTTTGCAGAATCTAAAACATCAAAGGCCTCAAAAGCTTAGAGAATTTTCTGTGTTCTTTTGACACCTAGCTTTCCATACAACTGTTTCTTCCAGCCCCATTATAACAACCACACATATTGATGCAACAGTGGCAGTGATGTCAATGCAGTGCAAACACGTCAGCAGAAGCGTTGGATTAGTTCTGCCAAAGCAGTTCTGCAACCCTAGACTCCCCCTCCCGCAATAATCTTGCACTGCTCCAACAGTGACACTGCTTTTGGAAGGCTAGGACTACCCCACCTCACCAGCCACTGCTGAAACTAATGCAGTACAGTACTTAAAAATGCCTTATAAATGAGATTCCAAAACACATGGCCAAAAGTAGGAGAATGGGAACTTCTGAAACAACATAAAAATGGTTTGATAATATTCCTGAGGTAACTATTGTATACAGGATGCAGGGGTGTTGCATCAGAGATTAATTTAATTCCTTTGGAGTGAACCATTTCACCCAACAGGAGATTTCACAGAGGCAAAGTCTGAATTAAGCCCTACACCATGGGAATTAGCTCAGAGCAATCAGCTTGAACCTTGGTTGCTGAAATCCGAAACCCAGGATTAAGGTTATTGTTCTCCATCTTGTCTCCATCTCAGTTTATTAATATCATCAATGCTAGGCAATTAAGTGAAATAATTAAACATTCTCATTGATGAAAGGTGATTGCGAGGGATCCTGAATGAAATGCATATAAATGATTAAACCCCCCTATACAGTAAATTCTGTACTGGCAGGCGCTTCTCATAAAAGATAAAAGCTCTGCAGGAAAAAAAAAGGAGTGCCCAAAAGAATCTTAAAAAGCAAGGTGTAGGTAAGCACATCACTAATATCAGTGAATTAAAAAGTAAACAAAAGAAGGCAAAGGGTGGAGAATTTTGGGTCCCCATTTTCCATCTGCCCAGGCAAGGACATGTGCAAGTAGAGGCAGCTCTGAATCTGAAGGATTAGAGGCAGGTGTGGAAACAAAAACCAAAAGCCAACATTGCAAAGGAGGAGAAAAGAGAGCAGGAGCTTCACAAGATAGACCCAAATGAACAGAGGCATTTTTAGGGTAGCACAGCCAGTTTGGCCAAAGGGGGGGGCACAACAATGCTGTAGAACGGGGATATCCAATTTTAGTGTCACACAGGGTGCCACTGAAATTTGAGAGCCCAAAGTCTGCTGCTGAGAACAAGGTTAGTTCTCAGGCCTTGATGTGCTAGGCTTGGTCCTTGGGGATCAGCTGACTGGTGGTTTTGCTCTCTAGCCAGCAAGCTTGAAGCCTATGGCTCAGTCTTCAAGCCTCCTAACTGTGGCGCAGAAGGTGCACTTATAGACCCTGGTTGCCAGAAGTTTAGACCTTTAGACTGCAATACTCTTCACACTTACCTGGGACGGACTTCTCCCTAGGCATGCATAGGACTGTGCTGTTAGAGTGACTGACAGGGCAATCTTATGATGTCAAAAGTAAGTCTTACTTATAAAACACACACGCACACTCGCACATTTTCCAGGGGTAAATACATGGCTATTCTTGATTTTTCAAATCCAAATATATTTTAAATGATGTTAAGAATTCTATAAGCAAGCTACTGTAAGTGTTTCTGTGACCACCTCCATCTCAAGGAAAATATTCAAAATGCAAGCAAGCGTTTCTCATGCACATCCCAGCCGGTTCTTCATCTTTCTCCCTCTTTTGTTCCAAATGTGCCTTCATTGCCAAGGGAGATCATGTAAATGGAGCAGGTGCATGTTCTAGGGCGGCAAGAGCACAACTCAAATTCACTTACTATTTGATTTCACTTGCAGCGGAGCCAATGCCTTGTAATGTTCTCCGGAGCACCACAATATTGGGAGCTATTTTTAAGCATTCGCCTTAGAAGTCCTGGAGCTCAGCTTTCTTTTACAATTCCTTTCTTCTAAAATAATTATGTGGGGGAGGGGGGAGTGTGGTGTGAAATCAGCCTAACTTTTATAAACGACAGAGAAAGATTTAGGGCCTAAATGTGCCCTAAAGTGTACAAAAATTAAAAAAGACAAATAAAAAGGCTCAAAAGCTAACGGGCTTGCAAAAGAGGGAACATTTGATGCAACACAGACTTCTGGTTCAGATTTGGATGTTTTGTGGGGTGGCCATTTGGCCTACTTTATAGAGGACTGTCTTGCATTTGAAGGCATCCTCATTCTGAAGGTATGACTGGCCTATGTGTGGGTTGAAGAATCATGAGAGTAGCAGGGGCTTTGAGGTTGCCCATCAACTGTTAGCTCATCAACTGGGCACCAGACTCAGCTGCCCAGGTCACCCAGTCACAGTCTCCCCCACTTGCGTGAGAGGTCCCCCCCCCGCCTGTATTGTGTTCTATTTTAATTGCAGTGGTTACTTCAACATTTGCATACTTCAACCTATAAATAAGCAGATGCAAATTTGCATCCTCCTTTGGTGGCGAATTTCCTTTTTTCTTTATGTGTATAGCCTTGCAGAAGTGGCCTCCGTATATATTGGAGGGTCTTCTGCAACTCGCAGGGCACTGTAAAACTAAATAATTTTGCTAGAGCAAGGCAATAGCACAACAGGACCCACCCCCCTCTCTTCTTCTGCTGTGTGCTATACCCAAATCTGTTCTGGATAGGGTTGTTGTTGTTGTTTTGAGGCGGGGGGGGGGGACCCAGAATAGATTTAGTAAGTATGCAGGTGGAGAAGAGGAAGAATGATTTGATCAGTGCTACAGTAAGTACTGGGACCCAGGTGGCGCTGTGGTTAAACCACTGAGCCTAGGGCTTGCTGATCAGAAGGTCGGTTCGAATCCCTGTGACGGGGTGAGCTCCCGTTGCTTGGTCCCAGCTCCTGCCAACCTAGCAGTTCGAAAGCACATCAAAATGCAAGTAGATAAATAGGAACCACTACAGCGGGAAGGTAAACGGTGTTTCCATGTGCTGCTCTGGTTTGCCAGAAGCGGCTTTGTCATGCTGGCCACATGACCTGGAAGCTATACGCTGGCTCCCTCGGCCAGTAATGCGAGATGAGCGCGCAACCCCAGAGTCGGTCACGACTGGACCTAATGGTCAGGGGTCCCTTTACCTTTACCTTACAGTAAGTACAACCCACACACCTGTGCCTTGTGCCTAACTTCAAGAGACTTCATCGGAGGGCAGGGAGTTGTATGTGGGAGAGAGAGAGAAACACGTAACAAAGGTCTGTAGACACGAAAGCTATGATAATAGCTTAGGGTAGAAAGTACTTAAGTGGCATTGTGGCCACAATGCAAATCCTATGATTTAAATGATGGTTGATGGTTTTCAGAGTGAAAAATTAAACAACTTTTATTAATTGATAATAGCCACATATGTGAACTG
The DNA here is from genome assembly GCF_963506605.1 of Zootoca vivipara. Lineage (NCBI taxonomy): Eukaryota > Metazoa > Chordata > Lepidosauria > Squamata > Lacertidae > Zootoca > Zootoca vivipara. The sequence continues at coordinate 33,274,479 of NC_083278.1, read as the reverse complement.
TTACCGGTAAGTAAATGTGAATTTAGATTTCTTTCCCTTTGTAAGAAGGCTTTGAGATTAGTTATTTTAGTTATTAGCTATATTTTCTTCTTACCTACTTTAGTCACAAAACAATTATCTGAGATCTCAGGCTGAGAGAAAGGAATTCGCTAGGGTTGCCAGACTCAATAGAGGACAGGACTTCTGCGCCTTTAATTGCCCTGCTCTCTTTTGAGTCTGGAAACCTTAAAGAGAAACCAGCAGACCCTTTGTTTAATTTCCAAGCAAAGGGTCTGCTGGTTTCTCTTTAAGGTTTCCAGACTCAAAAGAGAGCAGGGCAATTAAAGGCACAGAAGTCCTGTCCTCTATTGAGTCTGGCAACCCTAAAATTTGCCAAAGGCCACCCATTATGCTTCAAGGATTAACCTTGACCCATGTGCGACCACAATTCCTGTCATTATGGTAGCCTAAGGGCTAGTTCCCTGTTCTGCAGGCTGTTGAGGGCAGAGTGGTCCAGTATTAAGAGTGAACTCCTACCAGAAGTTCATGTTTGTGATCTGATTCTTCTTTGCCAGTTTTCAACAGGTGTGCAGTCTTCAATGGTTTTAGAGATTAAGCTACACTGAAGGCCTATTGTCATTCACTGAATGTGTGGAATATCAGCTGTAAAGCAGTGGAGTCCACACTGGGGTGGCAGTGCTCATCTGACTGCTGCGTTGCTGCTGCTTGCCAGGAAGGAGAGGAGGAGGAGGAGGGACAAGGTGGCTGGAAGGTCAGTGCAATGCAAACACAGCAGCAAAGCCAATCCAGCACTGTGCTGGTGCATTTGCACTATGCCAACTGCTTTGCCCCTCCCAGCTGCCGGGAGGCTACTGAGTGTTCCTGCTCCACCACATGACTCACTACTGACATACAAACAGCTTGACATACATAAAGACAATTCTCACCTTCTCCGGCATGGATCCAACAGGAACAATCCCATTCCAGAACAGCTTCTAAGGCCAGTTCAGAGTAACCTTGGCAACAGAATCACTGCTCAAAATGCCATGCCGATTCTGTCGAGTCACATGTTGCTGCTTTAAAATTTGCAAGCAATGAGTGTGCTCTTCAGCCTATTCATTATGTGGTTTCTTCAAACATCAGCAACATGCCTCTACCAGGAGCCAGTGGAGCTATTGCAGAAAATATTATATAACTGTAAGAGGGACAACACCAGCCTGGCAGGTGAGTAATGAGATTGGTGTAGACTACTCTGTAGAGGAAGCACAGCTAAGGTGACCTAGGACAATGATGACAAGTGAAAATGCAATTTAGCTTATGCCGTGGACTAGGCAAAGTAGCTATTTTCACAACATAAGCTCACAATCCAAGACCAAAGCAAGCATATTTAAGAACTTTGGTATCAATGGACTCAACAAAACTATTACTGTGTTAGATTACGGACCCTGACTTTAGCAATTTCCTGTATGGTTAATAGAAGGTGTTTAAATGCATCCTTGACTTCATCCCTATATTCTTCAATGCTACTTTTTAAATAAAAATCAGTTACCTATACAGAATTTTTCAACAGGTCTGCAAGCTGTCGCACAGCAAAACATTTAAATGAAAACTTGTCCTCATAGAGATAATGGTTTTAAAAATCAAAAGTTAAGCTGAACAAAAAAATTAAATGAAGAGAAAGTCCATTCTCCCACCCTTCTGGATATAGCCCGTTTCTAGTGAAGCAATAATAACCAATATGCATGTGTCTTATGAGGGATTAAAAATTGATTAGGCAAAAATGAAACAATGTTTCATAACTGCAATGATGCCTGTTAAGACTAGAGCTCCTGGAGGCGAGGGGCTGATCAGGGCTGGGTATTGCAGAAGTCTTTCAAAGCCTTGTTTCAAGCAAAAATAGCTGTGGTATAATCTGATCCAAATCCCTGCTCCTCTTCCAACTTTGCAACCAGGTGGCCTCTGGATTCTTTACAGAGCTGAGGATCTAACTGACAGAGGCAGCAGAATCTGAAAGAGTGTTAAGGCAGCTTGTGAAACAGAGAAAAATGGTGACAGATATGGATGGCATCAGCAGGAGGGCTGCAAAAGTATCAAGGAAAAAATCCTACAGGATTGAAAGCTGCTGCAAAATGACTGTGTCCCTTGGCAGGGGGAGGATTATTGATAAGACATAGATTCAATTGGGGAACATTTTTCTGAGAATTGTTTCATGTCATTCTTTAGCATCATCTCCAGCCCTTTCCTTTTGGAGAACCTAAATGTTTGAGTGACCCTGCCATTGACAAGAGAAGAGAGAAATTAGGCCCACCAGCCTGGCCTGCATAGTCCTTTTTGGCCAGGCATGTCCACCCATCATTTGCCTGATGTCATAGATTGTCAGGTGCAGAACAGGGGGAAGCCACAGCTGCCAAGAAACTATCAAGAGTGCTTGAGATCCTTTGCAGTGGGGTTTGTATTTAGTAGTGTTTAACTTAAGCTCTGCTGGGATATGTTCCACTTGGGAGGTTCTGATCAGAGCCAATACCTTCTGAATGCAAACCTCAAGGGGGGGGGGGGTCTGTTACACTCAGGAGCTCCTGATTGGAGCTCTTAAACTGTGCCAATACCTGCTCCAATCAAGAACCCCCAAATGGAACCAAACCCAGTGGGGATTGCATTCATGACCAAAGCTAAACAGCTTAGAGTGCCATAGCTGCCAAGTTATCCCCTTTTTTAAGGGAAATTCCCTTATGCTGAATAGGATTCCTCGTGAGAAAAGGGAAAACTTGGCAGCTATGCAGAGTGCACTCCCAACTCTTCCTTGCATTCTTCACTGCTTCAGTGCTGGATGCAAGCCCACTGCTTTCAAATGGGCTCCACCTGATGCCCTTTGACATCAAGCAATTGGCAGGTTGGTGAACTCAACCACCTGTCTAAAATGGCCTAGAGAGTGGTGCCCACTTTCTTATCTAGCCTGCCAGACCAAAGCAGTAACATTTTCCCCCCAGGAATTAGCAGGATAGAGAAGAAATGGTGAGAATAAAGTCAAGGCTTGGTCGTATCCAACATAACTAGAAATGTGAACAAGCCTTAAGTTTCATAGATGGACAACAAAAATGTCCCATTTATACTTCACAGGCTTGCAATCCATATGCCATTTATCCCGCAGTAATCCTATTATTTGTAGCAAGTATGACTTTCTGTGAGTTGTTCATTACTTTGGACTAGTTACTACTTGTCAGTTTGTCAAAGAGGTTTCTGACACCACATTTCAAGGCCTCGTGAATCATGCAAGGTGTGTCAGCTGACATCTGTAACTAAAGATGCTGACAACATTCTTTGAGCTGAGGCTTCGGAAATGAATTTTGGGGGCTCTTGAATCCTGTCTCGAAATGAGTGGCACACTTTAACAAGCCATAAACTTCTTATTTGGCTTAGATTAATATATGAGCCAGAGTAAAATTCCTGATTTCCCACTCAAATCTCTGCTGCCATCTCACATCCACAAAACTCATCCCCATTGTTTCCCTTGGAACTAGGTGGAAGCAAGAACAGCTATGGAGAAAAGAGGAGAAACAGGAGGTAGGTTTCTTTCTTTACTTGCATACTTCTCTCTGTTGCTCTGTTGTGCTAGCCAATAGCATGTCAAGGAGGCTGTGAGCCAATCAGTTTTTCTAAGGGCATTTAATGACAGGGGAATGAAATTAAACACCTTTTCTTGCTCCCCCCCCCACATCTGCCTACTTTCACAGCTGCCCAAATTCAGGGGTAAAGAGATGAGAAAGGGACAAGGGTTGGCTTTTTGCTGGTGGGCTGCCAGGGTTCTAACACTTTAATTGGCTCAAGGGTTCTGAGTTTTCTGGTTCCCTCCCCCCTGTGAAGGTCAGAATTTTTTGAAGTCAGGCCAAAGAGAATTTCAGATACCTTGCCCATTTCTATCTGTAAACCTACACATGAAGCATAGAATAGCCATGGAGATTATGCATCAGAAGAGGCCCACTGAGTAGGATGTAACCATTGGGCTAGCTTCTCAGCAGGTGGGTTGCTGTTGCTTATAGGGGATGGTACAATGGTGGTGAGATCAGTGGGGTACAAACCAACACTGAAAGGTTGAGTAGTGGTTCCTTCCGCCACTACCTCACATACCCCCAGCCGATTGCTTCTGATGAGGACTGAGTGCCAACTATTTTCTACACCCATGGTTTGGCAGTTGCCTCTCCCCCCCCCTCCCTCCAACTCTTGAGAAGCATGCATCTCTAGCAGGCCTAGCTATATAAAAAAAATCCTTCCTCCTACCTAGCTATGGTAGGAGATTCTTCCCAGTTCTAATTAAGAGCTTGGCAGGGAGTTCCTTTTGAACTTCCATGGAGTTTAAAGAGCAGTTGAGGGTGTGTTCTATAGGATAAGCTTCAAAGAACTGAAGTTCATGAGAAAGTGAGTAAAATGGCACCAAACAATAAGAAGAAAGTAATAAAAAAACACAACAACACCAACACCAAACACACATTGGCTCAGTTCAGATGTAATAAGATGGTTTCTTGCTACAAGAACAAGACACAGGAAGTTTCAGGCTTGTGCAGTCCTCTCTTTTCTCTTGGCCCTCTGAGGAGAACCTTTCAATTCTGAGCCAATCACAGATCCCTGAGATGTCTCAGGGTGGCCTGTCAGGGGACACACATGCTGGTGGGGACTGAAGAGGTAAAGGCAGAGATGTTTGACTCAGCTCAGTGTGATGCCTGTGCTTGCTTTTCATTGGCGAGTTTCGTTCAAGCTGACAGGACTGACAATGCTGCTACTCTCAACTGGTTCTACAAATTAATGTCTGTTCTTCCCTCACGGTGAAAGCCAAAGTTTTGAAAAGAACTGCTCACAGCAGTAAGCCATTCCAAAGAGTGAAGTCACTTTCTGTGCATCTGTCCTTGGTTTTGGAAATGTTTCAGCAGCTGTGAGTTCTGGCAGTTCCATGCTGTTGCCAACAGTTTTGTACTTGGCCTTAAGTTCATCCCTGATTTGCTGCTCTATGAAATCCCATTGAACGTCCTGTGCGGCATTGAGTGGTTAAACACCAAATGCCATTGTTGGGGGGCTGCTCAGTTCAATTTCCTTCCATTTTAAAACTCTCCTGAGCATCTTCCGCTCTTGACTCTGGTTAACTGTCCCTGAAGTGTTAGGAAATGCTCCAGGTCACTAGTTTCTAGTTCCACTTGCCACATTTCCCTCAAATGCTCTTTTGGGGCCCGTACAATTGGAGGTTGAGTTCTGACTAATGTCAACCACTAATGCCAGATCACATACCCATTTGCGGTTTCTCAGCTCTGCAATCGGGGTTTTCCTTGATCTCTGTGGAAAGCTGCATTTCATCTTTCCCTTCATGAAAATGCCTCAGCATAGTCCCTTAGCGCAGCCAGCCCATTTCAAAATAGAATCTCTTCTTCCCCGCTTCCCCATCTCTCCATCTGCTATATACTGGAGGGAAAGCTGCTGCCTCTCTAGTTCTTGCTAATCATAGTTTAAGCAATCCCACAAGTACAGATGTAATGGGGAAATGTGGTTAGTATATTGTGGAAGATATGTGTCTAGGGCCACAAAAGAGTAGACGGAGAGGGAGTGTGCAAGTACTAAGGTCAATGCAACCCATTCTCAGAGTGGGAAACTACAATTTTCTGTTACTTCTGAATTGAGCCTTTATATTACTTCCATTTGAAACTGATGAGAAATGCCAATTTGAAATATTTCAATAAGGACCCTTTCCAAGTTGTTTTCCATTCTAAAAACCTCTCTCCTTTTTATTAAATAACTCTAAGGGTAACGAGTCTCAACAGTGGTTAGTTAAAACCAGATGACAAGTGCAACTAATATCCCTGCCACCATTTCCTTTGCATTCACTTGTAAGATGCTAGAATTGTTTCTGATTATTAGCATTTTTCACGCTCTGTCGGCCCCTAAACTGGCTTCCTTCAGCTTCTTCTTGGTAGTTGAAATGCCATATACATAATCTCTATCCCTGACATCGCAGACACTCCAAGATAACAGACTGCAAGATCATAAACAAAGAATTATGACCCCTTAATGTGATAAAACAGCAGGAGGAGAAAGAGGATGAGGACAAGAGCATCTCTAATATGACATATTTAAAAATTAGCAGTTTAGGGTGGAGGGAGTATGATAAAACAAGCTAATTGATGTTAGCATTTTCACAACCCATTTTAAAAGAATATTTACACTTCCTCTAAATCATCCTCAGCTGCTCAGGTTTTAACAGAGGCTACCACTATTTATGTGTGTGAGAGAGAAAGGCAGGGTACGATCCAGACAAGATAACCATTTAATTTGAGTACCCCACATCAAGATCCCAATACCACCCACAGCGAAGACTCTTTGAGTCAAAGTATTGAGGGAAGGGTTGCATTTATTAAATATAACAAATTGGAGGAACTGCAAACCAAATTAGCCAAATTCAAAAAGTCTAAGCAAGTGAGGAATTTACCTAAATTTGGTAGCCAAGCATCCATCCAGATCTCTGAGAATGTGATGCAGCCACAGGAAGGGACTCCAAGGAGCAGCTGGCAGCAGAGAGGATTCAGCAGCGATAAGGGCATGTTGTAATAGGAAACTCCAGCAGGGGCAGCAGAGAGCGCTGTTCCAAGCCAATTGTGTTATTGTTGTTTAGTTGTTTAGTCATGTCCAATTCTTCGTGACCCCATGGACCAGAGCACACCAGGCATTCCTGTCTTCCACTGCCTCCTACAGTTTGGTCAAACTCATGTCGGTAGCTTTGAGAACACTGTCCAACCGTATCGTCCTCTGTTGTCCACTTCTCCTTGTGCCATATATATATATATATATATATATATATATATATATATATATACATATATACATATATACATATATACATATATATATATTCTATGTCACTTTCAAACAGATCATCAACCTGCCCTTTCTCTTCTTTGCATACTTGACATCCGACTTCTGCAGAGGCTATCATACTCCAGAACAAGAATCAGCATGAATAGGCTTATTCTCCTTCCAGAAACCTTAAGAGGAATTGCCAATTATCAGAGAGAGCTAGCAAAAGCTGCCTTGAGGTTACAACGGCAAATTTGTCAATTCTTCCAGATCACACTGCAGCTAGGCTTCTCAAAGCCTTTAACTGCAAAAACGAATCTGTGCTTCATAGTATCTTTCCTTTCATAATATGGTGTTAAACTGAAGGGGAAACTGTAGTTGAGTAAGAAAAGAACAAGTGAAGTGAGATTCTGCACATTCCTCTCCCCCACTTTTAGAATTGTAGCTCTGTGAGGGGATAATAGGGGTCTCCTAACAACTTTCAGCGCTCTTAACAAACTACAATTCCCAGAATTCTTTGGGAGAAGCTATGACTTTTAAAGTGGTTGTTGTTGTTGTTTAGTCGTTTAGTCATGTCCGACTCTTTGTGACCCCATGAACCATAGCACACCAGGCACTCCTGTCTTCCACTGCCTCCCGCAGTTTGGTCAAACTCATGTTTGTAGCTTCGAGAACACTGTCCAGCCATCTCGTCCTCTGTCGTCCCCTTCTCCTTGTGCCCTCCATCTTTCCCAGCATCAGGGTCTTTTCCAGGGAGTCTTCTCTTCTCATGAGGTGGCCAAAGTACTGGAGCCTCAGCTTCAGAATCTGTCCATCCAGTGAGCACTCGGGGGTGATTTCCTTCAGAATTGATAGGTTTGATCTTCTTGCAGTCCATGGGACTCTCAAGAGTCTCCTCCAGCACCAAAAGTGGTATCGTGCCTTAATTGTGTGATGTGAATGTGACCTCTGAATGACTCACTTCGGAAACGACTAGTCGAAAACCACTTGTCTTTTCCCTCTCTTTTCCTTATTCAACAGTCTCTGAAACTGTAGAACCATTTCTGAATAGAAAAAGCAATGAAGCAGCTGGCTTCTGGAATATATGTTTCCTACATACCCTTGATATTCAGTCCAGAGACCTAAATACATTACTGCCACAGCACAAGTCTCACTCTTGGTCAATAGCACTCAAATGTCAAGCCTGTTTACTTCCCTTGGCAGCAGAAGTTCCTTGGCTTGGTCCAATTTGTTCTGATCCTTCCAAAGCCTTGGCTGCCTTTTTACATTTCTTCGTGACACGCAGGCTCCCCTTCATACAAATCCGAAGCATATGCTAATGATACCACTGTGTCTGTTTCCTACGCAGCTATTAGTGAATGGGAGATCTGCACGAGACTTGCTGGAAATCCCAGAGATCACCGCCTGCGCCTAGTCCACTCTGCCTTGGCAGTCTCTCTCCCAATATTTTTCAATCAGCCAAGGCCTTCCTGGCTGCTGTGGGCCATGTGCAATCCTAGTAACATGGAAAGTGGCAGGAGGAAGTGCCAAGGGAAGCCGTTAGATTTGCTAGGGTTACATCTTCAACCCCCCCCCCAAAAAACCTAATAAAGCAGAGCCAACCATTTGAATAGGCAGTGGGGCAGTGCAGCTTATCTCCTAACAAATGGCCTTCTCAATTAAAAATATAGTGTTCTTAAAGCAGCAAGCACCTAAGGAAGAAATTGTTTTTCTCTCTCTTTCAGCTTTTTGGGATACCTGTCAAATGCAACAAGACAAAAAGAAAGCAAAGACTTAGTGGAGCCTAGTTGTTTTAACTCTAGTTATTGATAATCAGCAACATATTAAATCTCAAAAGATGATAAAAACCATTACAAATGGGATTCGTACCAATGTGCTGAAGTGTGGACTGGTGTTTTTCAGGGGTCCAGCCAGTGGGCCATTCCAGGACCCCTCCTTCACACCTGATTTTCAGTTTCCCCCTCCTACAACCATCCATCAGCATCCCATGCTCATTGAGGATGCTCGATCCTCACTGAGCTGTTTTGAGATGCCTTAACCCCTTTAGGATTTTTCGCAATAAAGTGGCACTTCTTCAAATCTCAGGGTTGTCCCAAACCTGAAGCTACCTCCTGTGTCTGTATGAATTGTGCCATTTTGCCTACGCAAGGATTTGCACTCAGAGAACTAAATATCACTATTAGCATATAGGATAAATCAGAATTCTCTCATTCCTGGGTTTAGAAGAGATCATTCAACTCCACATTTGACTCTTAACAACAACAACAACAACAACAACAACAACAACAACAACAACAATGTAAAGTACCCCTGGATGGTTAAGGTTAAGTCCAGTCAAAGGCAACTATGGGGTGTGGCGCTCATGTCACTTTTCAGGCTGAGGGAACTGGCGTTTGTCCACAGACAGCTTTCCAGGTCATGTGGCCAGCATGACTAAACCTCTTATGGTGCAACAGGACACCATGACAAGTGCCAGAGCGCATGGAAATGCAATTTACCTTCCTGCTGCAGCGGTACCTATTTATCTACTTGCACTGGTGTGCTTTCGAACTGATAGGTTGGCAGAAGCCGTGACAGAGCAATGGGAGCTCACCACTGTCACGTGAATTCGAACTGCCAACCTTCCAATCGACAAGCCCAAGAGGCTCAATGGTTTAGACCCTAGTGCCACCCACAACCCTTTTTAAAATATTGCATCTGATGGTCACAAAAAATGGTATAAGGGAAATAAAGGATGTATGTGTGGCCAACACTGAGAGAGATGCTCTGTTATTCCAGCATAGTTACAATTTTTGTCATCTCAGCTGTGTTTCCTTTAAAAAAAAGAAAAACTCCAAAAATTATTTATTTTTTAAAAATGGACAGTTTAAAAAAATCTAGCCTGCATCTATAGTGGCCAGTGCTCACCATCTATTGAACTCCCACCAACCTCCCTTTTTCTCTCTCTTTCAGAGTAAATGTAGACTGCTGTTCCTTTAATTACAACAGTCCCTGTTGGGACATTAGTTCTCGGCTGGCTCAGAGAACAATGTCTCCTATGGTGTCTCTAACACTAGAGAACTTGCTTTGACACTGAACCATTCCTTAGAAGTCTGGATGCTTGCCCAATACGGATTCTGAGATGGTTGAGCTTGTAAGATTTAGTCACAATACAATCGTAGGGTGACAACAGCTGCTGCAATTCCTAAAAAACGTTAAGGTTTTATGCGTTTATATAGGCTTCTTGGTTAAGTAGATGCTAAAACTAGAACTACAAGCTATCCTCAGTTTAATTGGTAGATTAATCAGCCTTGACAGCGCACTCTGATGCAGACTTGACAGCGCACTCTGAGGAAGCTCTACAGAGACTCATCAACCATTTTGCCCAAGCCTGCAAGGAGTGTGGTTTTACCATCAGCCTGACAAAGACTAACATCCTGGGTCAGGACATCGCCAGTACTCCAAGCATCAGCATTGGTGACCCCACACTTGAGATGCTAGACAATTTTGTCGACCTGGGTTCCACCATGCTCAATGCTGAGCTGGTTCATAGCTTATAACACACTTAAATATGTAGGATTGAGAGTTGAAAGCATAGTTGGCTGTGGGGTGTGTGTGTTCTTTTGGTATTGTTATGTTACTATCCTAAGAGATATAAAAGAAAACAAGGAAAGGGTGGTAGCTTTGACTTATGACTTCCTTCAGTATCTTAGATTAATATAGCCATTTATTTAAATTTAATCTTTTTTTAAAAAAGATGCAGAAAATCAATAAATAGAAAATGTCACTGTGGCGCTGGTGGCTACTTTAGAGTAACGACGCCTCACAGCTCTGCATTTTATCCTTTTATTTAGTGCAGTCTATTTACAGTGCTGAAACAGTGCTATGTACATGTTGTCAGTTGGGTGCAGAACCTCCGAATGGAGATTCCCGCGTTTTCCTCCAGCAAAGTAGCCTGGGGATACTAAATCTCCACCCACGACGTTTCCTGCGCAATTCCGGGGTCGCTGGGATCGGTCTTCTTCCCGCGGCTTCCCTGCTTCCCACTTCCGTTCCCAAGCGGCGCCTTGGCTCAGCTACCTTGCCTGAGCCCTGGCTCCTACTTCCTGATTCCTCACTAGAAACATCCCCCTCCCCGCTCCCACTGGCGCTTGGGGAAGAGCTTGTGGATAAGATGGGAGGCGGCTGTCTATAACTTCTGTCCCTCACATCCAATGATGGATTTATTTCACTAATTGACAGATGTGTACGCACCTAAATTCCTCTATATACAGCAGATAAACTGAAGTCATTGAGCTTAGGATTATCTACTGTGTATTTTATTGCAGGCTCTAAGAATGCCTGTGATGTTTCAACAGGAGTAAACAAGGATTCTCTTTGCTGCCTTTTGTGTGTGGAGACCTTTTAACCACCCCCAAGAAATAAATTCAAACAAGACTCACATTTTGGTTTGGTTTTTGGCAAAATTTAGGCCACAACTTTATTGATTGCAATCAAGTGAGTGGTTGCATAGGCCAGGCATAGGCAACCTCGGCCCTCCAGATGTTTTGGGACTACAACTCCCATGATCCCTAGCTTACAGGACCAATGGTCAGGGATGATGGGAATTGTAGTCCCAAAACATCTGGAGGGCCTAGGTTGCCTATGCCTGGCATAGGCTCTGGTTTGACTAGCTCCCTGCACCCTTGCAGGCAGCTCTGACTCTGGGCACCAACCATAAGTCAGCCTAGGGTGAACACCTGGGAAAGTGGCAAGCAGGGGGGTCTGCTAGGCCTCCACCCAGATGAGCCCTGGATTCAGGCTCAGGGAACAACCCCTCACTGGGAAGACCAACCATGAGTCCATGGATTCCTTTAGAGGAATACCCAATGCATAGGGATGGCTAGGCATCCTGCCACCCCTATCCACCTGAACCAGAGCCTATCCGCAATCTTATAAGTTGTGACGATTTGCTACGCAGCAGGCAAAACCCAAATGGCACCAGTCAATCAGCCAAGTGGGGGAAATTCCTGCCGTGCCCCTGTCCCAACGACAGACAACACACGATGGCATAGCAAGGTCATGCGTGCAAGGCCTAAATATAGGGAGAGGTGGGCGGGTGTTCTGATGCACTGGCCCACAAGAGGAAGCTCAGGGACATATGCATGGGTCCCTCGATGGACTTTAGCTGGCATCCCATTGGTCTGATTGCACCCAGCATCCAATAGGGTGTTGTGGCCATCCAAGCACAGGGTTTGGTTGCCAGGTCACACTGTAACACATGCCCTCTTGTTAGGGAGGACCCGATTTCTGCTCAATTCATTACATCAGAGTTTCAATGCCTTGTCGGGTCCCCTCAGCTCAGCACCCAGTGCGGCTGAACCGGTCATGCTACCCTAAATCTGCTTTGTGCCCTTAAACATATACTCACATTTATCTTTACATCTCATACTGTAAGGTGTTGCAAGGGTAATGATTTATTAGCTTCTCCAATTCAGGATAGTGTGCTTTATTAATTCCTAATGAGTCAAAAGCAGCATAGTAGGGCTTTAAGTGTCTTCAGTTCTGTTTGGGATCAGAGATCCCCCCCTTTTTTTTAATGATGGAATTGAACGAAAATGCAAGCTATGTTGCATTTTTCAAAAACAGAGAGATAAATGTCCTCAACTTTTTATGTAGTGGTAAATTTTATTTCTATGAACAGCAGGAGTAATTGCTGCATGTGCACAGCAAAATGGCCTGTTTTGAAAGCAGCATTCTTTGCCTTTGCAGATGGGGAGAGGGAGGGCTTGGTTTCCATAATCTATATGTTCCTACTGGTATAGCTTTTAAAAAGTCAGCCCACAGTCCTGGTGGTTTATCCATCGTCAGTCCCTGCATTATCAAATATGCATTCAGCTGTGCTATGGAAAGAGGAAGAGTAATGGGGCCATTTCTAAAGCCTTATCTGTATATATCTCCTTTTCTCTTTAACAATGATTGCTATTTCTCTGAAACTGTTCTGGCAGTTTGCAAGTAATAAAAGAGTGAAATGCTTTTTACTGGCTTTTGTGAAGTTGCTTTTTTTCCCTTCCAAAAGGAAGGAGGGGAAAAAAATCAAGATTTTAAATGGAAAGGGGTGCTGGAAATTTCATGAAAAGTTGTTGTTTCTTCAAAAGGTATCTGAGTCTATGATTCAGTAATATATTGAAGTCCATGTCAATGGATTCTTTCTCTTCAAATAAATAGCTTTCTCAGACTTGCCAGAATTGCAATGAATGTTTTGCACGTTACAGCTCTTTACACTTTGAGATCATACTCCACCCTTTAAAAGCTCATATAAGCCCATTTAATTGCTTATTTAAGAAAAAAAACTTCCATGTTTTAGCATTTAGCGATCCTTGTGCTCACAGGCTTTCCCCTTCCCTTCACCTGCATACCAAGAAAGGATTTTTTTAAAAACAAACAAGCAAACCACTTTCATTTCAGGTTCATGGCAAAGTGTAATTTAATGACACCCAGAATACACGATGTCACTAGAGAGCACCCTGCTGCTTCCATTTTTTTGTCTTTCCTTGGCTCCAAGTCTCTATTTTCTCCAGAAATGATAGCTGGGAATAGATAACAAATTCGGACAGGGTGCATTTGCAAAGTCCATCAATATCTGACACAGACATGGAAAATAAAGTATCCAAATCTTCTCTCTGCTGGCCCTGAAACTTTTGAAAGTGCTGAAGTTAAATCTCATCTGCTTCCTAATGCTATCAAGACACACCAAATCACTTAGCTATTTCAAGCCCTGCGTCGTTGTATAATCATCCAATTAGTACTAAAATGCACCCACCTAAAGTCAAGCATCATTCTGCTTCAAAATTATAAAAACAAGCACCCCGTTCTGCTGCCCGATCCACCACATTGGACATTTGAATTCAATGTGATGTTAGGAGAGCAACCTTATTTGCTTCAAAATCTTTGCTGTGTTAAAGTCTACATCCAAGTCTTTAGTTCAAATGCTTGCAAAGTCCTGCAGCTGATGGACTTGTCTAAGTTCTGAAGTTTGGCAATTTTCCAACTTCTAACTCAGATGATCTCTTCAAAAAGTCTTCACTCAAATCCACAGTTCCAACAGATACCCTTCAACAATTCCTGCAATATCCTACCACAACCCACACAGTATGATGTTACATGCCCAGTAAGGGACACAAGATGCCTGTGTGTGCATTGTGGAGGAATGAGCAATCTCTGCTGACTCATGGAGAATTAACCCATTAGCTGCATTCCTTAAAATACTGCACATCTGCTCTCCACTTTTTGTTGCCTCTTCTTTCTCCCTCTCTTCAGATTACTCTGCCTCCCCCTTCTTTCCTAGGCTAGTCTTCAGTAGCTTATCTCACAATTTGCATTTTATTTTACATTTTCCGTAGAGCCTCCCTTCTTCGAAAATGATCTGTCACTGTCTCTGTTACTCCCTCTTGGGTACTTTACAAGGGCACTCCACTACTTTAGTTTACAGTGTATTTTGGTAAATGTGCTCATTAGAATACAGCAGGGGCTGCAGAAAGAAGTTCAACTAGAACTGGCATTTTTTCTTTCTTTTACAGTTATTTATGTTCCTGGAGGATTTATCCCCTAAACATGCAGTACAGGGGTGGAGAACATCAGGAGAAGTTCTCCTGTCCTCTCTATCTGGCCTGTGGAATTCTCCTGGAGCTTTGCTCCCAACCTTGACCATGATCCCTCTCATCCAGCCATATCCCTCCTGACCCTTCCTCCACTTCCCCTGCCCCAGTGTTTTCTCTTAGCTGGAATGTGCCCATAATCTGTAATAATGCCTACCTGGATGGAGGATGGATGCGTGTGAAGCAACCTCTGATTTTGGTTGGATGGAATTTAGCCTAATATATTCATTACCCTAACAACTTTGGCCTCTGGCATGTGGACCCCAGATGGTTGCTTATGAGGGAATATGGTCCTTAAGCTGAAGTGGTTTCCTCACCCTGATGTGTCCTAAGCGAGCATAGTAACGGTGGCTTGATCTGATTGCAGCTACTTGTGCACACTGTCTGAATACAGTGTTGTAGAAATTGCCAGAGATATCGATGCTCCTGAAGAACAGCCATCCATAAGGCTTCAGAATCCTTTGGGTGGGGTGAAGAGGAAATGTCCTCTTCATAAAGTTCCCCTGAATGGTACCATTCTCTGTACAGTCATACCTCGTTTTAAGTACGCTTCGGTTTGAGTACTTTCAGTTTAAGTACTCTGCAGACCCATCTGGAATGGATTAATCCACTTTCCATTACTTTCAATAGAAAAGTCCGCTTCAGGTTAAGTACACTTCAGGTTAAGTATGGACTTCCAGAACCAATTACACTCAAACTTTGGGTTAAGTACACTTCAGGTTGAGTACTCTGCGGACCCATCTGGAATGGATTAATCCACTTTCCATTACTTTCAATGGGAAAGTTCGCTACAGTTTAAGTACGCTTCAGTTTAAGTACGCTTCAGTTTAAGTACGCTTCAGTTTAAGTACTCCACGGACCGTCTGGAACGGATTAATCCACTTTCCATTACTTTCAGTGGGAAAGTTCACTTCACGTTAAGTACGCTTCAGGTTAAGTACAGATTTCCAGAACCAATTGTGTACTTAAACCAAGTACACTTCAGGTTAAGTACAGATTTCCAGAACCAATTGTGTACTTAAACCGAGGTACCACTGTATATACATATTATAGCAGAAAGATGTGGATGGGATGAAATATGAGAAAATGCAGCTCTACTGCCAAAATGGCTTGACGTTTTCAAATTATCCTTCCTCTCTGTTTAGTTAAATAACTGGTGGGATATTAGCAAATATTAGAGGGTTTCAAATAGGTATGTTCCCACTCATCCAATGCATAACAGAGATGTTAAATGACCGAACTCGTGGATATGTCAATCAATCCAGGTCATCTGCAAATGTGAGAAGGGTTCTTTTCTGAAATCTTCATTTGGCCAATTTTAAAAACGATTTAATATTTCCCTTAAAGAAAAATCCCTTGGGAGGAACAGAAAGTGACAAGTCGCTGCTTCTCCTGACATTTCTAGGTTCCGTGCTGTCAGGGGGGGGGAGGGGGCATTGAATAGGAAAGAAGACAGTGAAAGATGGACTAACGTGCCTTTGTGGAAAGTAATAATATGGAGTGAAACAGAGCTAGCAGACTTGATCATGAAAATTACCATTGTCCCAATGATCAGGTATTTACACATGTCTGGTTTAGTAAGGCCCTGCTTTTAGACCCATGTAGAGCCAAAATCTTCTCCAGCATTACTGAAAAGGCTGTTTTAAAATTCTATACTAGACAGTTTACATTTGCTTTTAAATCCAATTTCCTTAATTTTCATGCTCTCTATTAACAAGCTGATGAGCTTACCAATAACCAAAATATCTCTAATATCACACATATTGGGATTAACAAGTAATAGCATTAAAATGGAACATTAAAACCATACCTACCTGCAGCTTTTAGATGCCTTTATTTCTAATTTAGAAATAAGCTTTAAAAAATCTCCACAAACCAGAATATGATTGTATGTTCTGTGACGTAACAGAGGAATTTATAAACTAATGCTATTTAAGCAGGACAGCAGTGAGAAAATAGAAATGGGATCCAGAAAAATCTCCAAACAAAAACCCTTTGTTTATTTCCCTTTTGACATTCCTATTTTAACAAGCAGCTAAACAAAGGATCTCATTTATGATGAGTTGAAAACTGCCTTTCTTAAAAAACACATACACCGTATTTCATATCATGAATCATTTGCTTAGTGAAAATTGTCGTTAAAGGTGTGCTTGTAGATGATTCATTTACAACCTTTTACATAGTAATTGTGATGAATCATTGGTGACCTTTTTGCACATTACAGGGCACAACGAAATATAATTCCATTTTTTTGTGCTCTGAGAGAACTGGCACAGCACTTCTGTCATGTAAACTATCCACAATAATTTATTGTTTTAACAGATTTTTGTTTTTGTATTGTATCTCTGTAAACTACTTGGAGACTATTGTAGCTATGCATTATATACATTTGTTGTTAAATAAATAAATATAGATAGATGATGATTAGATAGATAGATGATATGGATAGATGATAGATAGATGATAGGTAGATGATAGCTTTGGTTGAAGACCTAGGCCTCCACAGAAGATTTGGGGGGGTGGGTGGGTTGGCAAGTCTGAATGCAGTAGAAGCACTATTAAAAACAAGGAAACCTATTTGTGCACACAGTGTGGTGGTGGAGGAGGAACGCTTGTCATTAGATTAGAACTTGCACAGGAATGAGCCTTTTGAACATATGATCTACTGAACTAGTATGCGATACGATAATGTATTTGTCACTTATTATGGCCAAAAGGTTAGGTATGGGATATGGAAGACTGGCTAAGTTGAGCAGGTCAGCACCCTTAGGAGTCTTTGAAGGTGAGGAGCATTTTTGAAGAGAAGAAGAGGAGGAGGAGGAGGAGTTTGGATTTGATATCCTGCTTTATCACTACCCGAAGGAGTCTCAAAGCGGCTAACATTCTCCTTTCCCTTCCTCCCCCACAACAAACTTTCTGTGAGGTGAGTGGGGCTGAGAGACTTCAGAGAAGTGTGACTAGCCCAAGGTCACCCAGCAGCTGCATGTGGAAGAGCGGAGATGCAAACCCGGTTCCCCAGATTACAAGTCTACCGTTCTTAACTACTACACCACACTGGCCCATGTGAGACGAGGAGGTGGAAAGGAATGCCTTTGGAGCTGTTCAGTCTCACCCTCCAAGAATTGTGTGACCTTGAACTGAGTTAAGAAGACTTCCTACTCACCTTAAGAGTGAGGTGTGGGTATGTGGTTACAATCAGGTCATTCACTTGCCCTGAACAAGGTGCCTTGCCCAGTTTCTGTTGAGTTTGGTTGCTCTCACAAATGATTCTGCTGAAATCAGTATGGAATAAAATATGACCCTAGTTAAATCCCATGTAATTGTCTCTTCTGTTAATGATATTCACAGGTAGCCATGGGCATGTACTCCAAAAGTGGGCTTACTCTCAGGTATATAGGATTGTAGCCTCAATGAGATCCTTTCAGTGACATTAAGATTTGCTCCAGGTTCCCAATCATGCCAAATATTCGTAACAGAGGCACATTTCCCCCCAATAATTCCAAGAAATATATTGAATTTCCATGTACCTCTTCCAACAAAGGGTGTTATGAGGCAGTAAATCTGGAAACTAATAGCTAAGCAGAAATATGTCCTGTGGAGCACTTTCAAAAGTAATTTCTTTATCATATTGCAAATTGGTATGTGATAAACCATGCGGCATGTAGAATTTGAGTCAGTTTTGATTAGTGGCAGGGCAAGGTTTCTGATTTCAATGTTTAATAATTTGCTTCACAGTATATATAGTATATCTTTTCATAAATGGCAGAAAGGAGAACGGGGTAAGATTATGGTCTTTTCCAGTTTAGTGGGTGTTTTAAGGGCATACCTGCTCGCTGTACACCACAAGTTATTCATTCTTACAAATTATTTTAGATGCTCAGTTATAATAACAATTGTTAAGACAACATCTTGAAGTGATTAACATATTTATTTCATTTTGAAAAACACCTCCTTAAAATTATAATACTGTACATTTAAAACTAAAAGCCGAGTGAAGCCACAGTGTTCCACAGATGATAGTGTTATCACAGGTAGGTGTGTGTGTTGGTACACTGGCTAATTCTGGTATTCTGAGACCCTTCTAAGCCCAGGATCCAGCAAGTGTTAAAATATAAACCAGGCTAGATTTCTGGTAAAGTGATAGCCTACACAATAGGCCACTAACGGAACAAAGTAAATGGATCCATGCTTCATAATAATAATAATAATAATAATAATAATAATAATAATAATTTTTATTTATACCCCGCCCTTCCCAGTCAAGACCGGGCTCAGGGCGGCTAACAACAAATAATATCAACACAAATATAAAAGAAACAATTCAGTTAAAACAACAGAATAATACAATGTTAAAATTCAATTTTAAAAATCTACGAATAAGATAAAACCATTATAAATAAAACCTTAGGGGAGGGTAACTGTGGAGTCAGACTGCGTCAGTCCGAAGGCCAAACGAAACAGCTCTGTCTTGCAGGCCCTACGAAAAGATGACAAATCCCGCAGGGCCCTAGTCTCCTGAGACAGAGCGTTCCACCAGGACTGAGAAGGCCCTGGTCCTGGTCGAGGCCAGCCTAGCCACCTTGTGACTCGGGATCTCCAATATGTTATTATTTGTGGACCATAATGTCCTCTGTGGGTCATACCGGGAGAGGCGGTCCCGTAGGTATATGTATATGAAGTCTATCATAGTTGCATGTCGAGACCCCACACCCACCCCCTCGAGGATGAATAAAGACACAAGGACACAGAATATATGGTTAATGTTATCAGGCAAATTCTGGCTTAGGCATTGGATAGACCAGACTATGTCTGACTCCTGCCCAATGTGCAGGAAGTCTGGTAAGGGTAAACCACTGGTGGGGGGAGCCCCGTCAATGCAAACCAACTGGGTTCTTGAAGGGGTCGTGGCATGGCCCTAGCCCCGCCCTGGACTTCGGACGAGATACACACACCCGGATTCCTTTAACGGAATACCCTTAAGCTTGGAGGGGCAGGTGATGGCCGGCCGGGCCCCCCCTCCCCCAACATGAGGTCACCCAATGCCTAACCGCAAACCTTACAAAGTTGTGATGATTGCTATTAGGTAGGCGAAAACCAAATGGCTAAGCCAATCTGCCAAGTGGAAAAATTCCTACCAGGCCCCTCAAGAGTGACCAACCAAGATCCATAGCAAGGCCAGTGACAAACCTGAAAGGAGGGAGGGAGGGAGGGAGGGAGATTGAGGAAGTGAGCCCAGAGTCTATCATAGTTAAATTCAAAGGAATCCACAGGGGAGGGGGAAAATGAAGGCAAATCCGAAAATCACATGGTGCTGGTGGTGGATTTCTTTTGGTAAAAATAAAAATATAACTCAAATTCTCTCTGCAATCTTTAAAATTGGGGGGATTCTAGCTATTTTGTGCATGGTATGGTTAAGAATAAACACATATTCATAACGATTGCACGTCATAACTCTAGCAAAATACAGTGGTACCTTGGTTCTCAAACGCCTTGGTACTCAAACAACCTAGAACCCAAACACTGCAAACCCAAAAGTAAGTGTTCCATTTTGTGAGCTTTTGTCGGAAGCCAAACATGCTCCGTTTTGAGTGTTACCCTTCCAATTTGAGTGTTACGCTGAGCTCTGTCTGTTTTTGCTATTTATTTTGTATTTTTGTGGCTCTTTTTCGTTTCCTTTTTATGACTGTATGGAACCCAGTTCAGCTACTGATTGATTGATTGATTGTGTGACTGCAGTACATTGTTTATTGCTTTCATTTTATGTCTTGTTAGATAGTAAGATTCATGTCAAATTGCTGTTTTAAGGGTTGTTTTTAAAAGTCTGGAACGGATTAATCTATTTGGCATTACTTTCTATGTGAAAGCGCGCCTTGTTTTTGGAACACCTTGGTTTTGGAACATACTTCCAGAATGGATTAAGCTTGAGAACCAAGGTACCACTGTATCCTTAACCTCTTGGTAGTGTGTGTATGAATACACATGAGTGCTGAAGACACATGTGGGTTCAGGCACATACATTTTAACAGATGATGCTGCATGCCCAGTCAGGGTGCAAGGGTGTGCCTGCATTCGCCACCAACCTCTGCAATCTCTAGGTGCCCATGATGGAACACAATGTCCAAACACAATCAATAAGTTAACAATGGGGTTCTCCCTCCTTTGCAGGGGACCGACTATGCAATTTTGACCCATGTGCTTTCGATTTTATATGCATAGGCTATATATGGATGTAATGTATCTCCCCTACCTTGTGCAGCTGGGACTAGTAAACATGTTAGGGGGTAATGCACAGGGTAAGTGAGGAGGGAAGTTGCATTATTGCTATCATCATCAAGCCTGGCTGTACATCATATATTCTAACACATAATATTTTCAGATGTGTTTTAAAACCTGTGCTATATCACAGTTGGTCAGATATCCCTGCAGCAGGGACCAATATTGAGGAGCTTGCTAAACATAGGCTGTATCATAGAATCATGAAATCTTCTAATTTTCATATTATTTACAAAGATAAAAGTGCTGAGTGAAAAATCTGATTTTTTGAATTTATTTTTTGCTTGGTGCCAAACTAAAGTGCACAGTGTTTAAAACGTGTCACTGTGTGGAATTTGAAGCGCCTGGTGACAATTCCTATAATTCCTATTCAGTTTTAATTAGATGCTGAAATGGAAAGTAGAGACATATGAATAGTGAAAGTATAAAAACAAATTGCAGAATTAACTGAGGGCTTCTTTAGCACACTCTAATACCTTATTTTAGTATTGTAAAGGAGACGCTCAAGAGCTCTGCTTCCCCAAAACTTAGCTTTCTTGAAAGATGCCTACATCCAATGAAGGTCAGAAAACATTAAACAAATACTAATAAATACTAATTAAAGCAAGGTGGAAAAATTGTTAGGATGCATTTTGGGTATGTTGGATATGAACATTTGCCCATGAGGCTGCCTGTTATAATGATAAATGATGGTGCAGTTTATGCATAACTTGTGTTATATGAAGTTTTTCCTAGGATACCATTGATATCACTCAAAGTGAATTGCACTGCTCTTAATGAGTGCACTGCAACAAGCAGACTGCTGTATATACAACCTGGAATCTAATGTTTTTGTTGGGCCATAATTTTTTTCAAACTTCATAGGCTGTTTTTCTTCAAATGAAGATTTTTGGGAACATATACCAGTATTTTTAGTTGAATATAACTACTGTTGTGAATTTCCAGTTTTTTGACGACTTCCCACTTCTCTTGCCCTTTAGAACAATTGCATTGATGAGAAGCAATTATTCCCATGGGAAGCTTACTGAAGGGTCTGTCTAGACTTTCATATTGGTTGAAATTCCTGGGATCAGGATTTGGCTAAGTAGCAGGAAACAGAGAGCAGGAATAAATGGACAGTTCTCTGAATGAAGGGATGTAGAAAGTGAATGAATACCTATGAAAGAAACCAGTCTTTGCACCCCAGTCTCTTGATAGGCAAGATATATGCTTATTTATAATCAAGAAGTATTTTTTCGTGAAATAAGCTCTTGTAATAATTGATTGTGTTTCTAAAAAAGGGTTACTCTTATTGATGGAGTATGGCAATCTCTAAGATGCTTTTAATGGAGGCCATAATGCATTGTTGGAGGCAGAGAAGTAACAATAATGGTCTAATAAATTACCTCTGAGGATACAAGAAGAGAGAGAAAAATAATGACACATGCTTCCATTTTGGGATATAGAAGATGGTAAATGTCTGGAAACTGGTCACAATTCACAGTCCAGGTTTCTTGACAATGAAGGATGCTGCCTAGAAACCAAGCCCTTTGTGTCATTGGCCCAGTCCTGTGCAGTCCTGTGCAACATCCAGCCAACAGAGATTCAGCAGTTGCCTTCTGTGCCAAATTCTTAATGCCTATTGAAAACTTTTCTGTTTCGCCAGACCTATGCAAGCAATTCAGAGTACTTCTCCCATCATGATCTATTGATGTTTGTTTTTAATTTATTTTTGCTTTTAACTTGCTTTTAACTTTTTTAATTATTTTATTCTCGAGTTTTATGTTATTATATGGTTGTAAACCGCTGTGGTATATTTTTTATGCTACAGTCGTATTACTGGATAACATTGTCACGGAAAACAAACCTAGAATCAATAAAAGTTTACAAACAAATGAAATTGTCCCATTAGCACAAGGACGTCTGTCTGCACAACAGAGACTCCTCTTTCTCTCTTCTCCATGTGCACTGCCTGCCCCATCTGCTCTGAAGGGTCAGGGGGAATCCCAGAATGTTTTGCTGTGTGGGGAGAGAGATGCAGCGAGAGGGGGGAGAGAGAGAGGAATTCCCATTGTACGAGTAGAGGTCCTTGCACAAATGGGCTGACTTCATTGGATACTCCCCAAATGTAGGGACTAAACCAGGGGTCAGCAACCTTTTTCAGCCATGGGCCAGTTCACCGTCCCTCAGACCAATGTGGTGGGCCGGACTATATTTTGGAAAAAGAAACGAACGAATTACAATGCCCCACAAATAACCCAGAGATGCATTTTAAATAAAAAGACACATTCTACTCATGTAAAAACATGCTGATTCGCGGACCGTCCATGGGCTGGATTGAGAAGGTGATTGGGCCGCATCCGGCCCACGGGCCTGAGGTTGCCTACCCCTGGACTAAACAATGTATCTGGATTTCAGCAGCTGTTTGAAACAATTTAGTGAGACTGCCTGCCTAATGTCAATTGGCAGGAAGTTCCAAAGCACAGGTGTTGCCAGTTGATTCAGAATGCACCGGGGACATATAAACATGGGCTATATTTGGGCTGCCTCTGTGTACATATGAAATATTTCAGCTGATTCAGAATTTTCACCCCAACTGCTGTAGTCAGCTACACTGTGCGGGTAATGATCATGGTCTCTGCATGTGCTATGCCTACCAGCAGAGAGCTAATTTTGGGTGTGGACAAAGTGATAAAGCTCCATGGCCAGATGTGCTAGCTATGATATCATCGGGGGACGGGGGTAACATTCCTGATACAGATACAATATGTTATAACACTTCATGAGTATGATAAAGTGTGACTGCCCTAACCCGTAAAAGCTTATGCCTCAATAAAATTGTTAATAAGCTAAGGTAGGGCTCTGATTTGCTTGCTGCTTTTGCTACCTCAGCCTAACATGGGCACCCCTCTGAAACTTATCTAAGGCATTAATCTATAATACATTGGCTTCAGATATTTCTGAAACTCATTTCCAGCGCTAATGATATACTTTCAGAAGCCTGCAAAAACACCAGTAATTTTTCCCACTATAATAATGAACCCACTACTTTATCTATATAACCTCCTTGCCCTTTGCCATCCAGTGTAATGACACATATTAGCTAGCCATACAATGGAACCCTTCTGCAAGAGTGCCTGGAGCCTGCAGAGGCAAACTTGGCGGAGGAGTACAGAGAGATTATATAGAATCTGGCAGATCAATATTTTCAATATAAGATTTAAATGGTTCATTTTTAAGCTTGAACTCATATTAGATTTTTTTTTTAGGATAGGAACCCTGTATCTTGGACAAATAGACACATTGCAAGTTTCCATCTGAGTAAGCTGTTAAAGTTCAAGGAAAGAATCTAACAGATGTTTTGTATTTTGCCCATCTAGTCTAATATAATATATATGTAATCATAAAAATAGTTTGCAGGTTTGTTTATTTGTTTGTTTTGCCTAGCAGGGGAAAATAATAATAATGAGAGAGTTGGATGGCTTTTTAGTTTGAATTTGAAAGTAGTATTCCCCAAGATATAATAGCTATTATAATTTTCAAGTTGACTCAACTGCAAAATTTGCCATTAACTTAATCGATAGAAAAGGATGTCTGTAGACTTTAGAGAGGTGTAATTCCACCAGAAAACTCAAAGGGAGTGGTTTGATAATTGTCAATACTTCGCTCCAAATCCAAGCATGAAATGAATTGTCATTATTTAAGTGAGACTCAACTTACCAAAAACAAGCAGAAAGCATTGCTGAGTTAGGGATGTTTCCCCCATTCAGTATTTATAATGCAAATGGGCACCTGCTCATTACTCCAAACTTGATTATTTTTTTGGGAGTGGGTGTATAAACCTTAGAAAGAGTTAATACTAGCACAGTAAGCTTCACCTGGTTCAATTGCTAGATTAATCAATTTAAGCTTAAATCAATAATAGATCTCAGGGTGGAGTATGCAGTAATTTCATAATTATATAATAATAAACATAAGTAGGGTTGCATTGCAACAATCAGTGCATATTTCAGTACGTTCTCTTCCAGCTAGATCTACTGTTTCCTGTGTACATACATGAGCAAATGACTTGGAATACTCCGAGATCCTCTCTAGGCATGATTTCAATTGTGATTTCAGTGAAATTCCATTGTACATAACAGAACTTGCACACCATTCTCCTGAAACGGAACACATTGTCTTTTCAGTGCTAGAAAGCTACCCCTTCATGCTGAGCTAGGGCACTGGAAGAAGAGACCTTGCAGAGACGCTGCTGCAACCCCGAACCGTGATGCCACCGGATTACTTCCAGCAGCACTTGGAGATGCTGGGAATTAGACCTGAGACTTTCTGCATGCAAGTGGATGCTCTGACGCTCTGCTACAGCCCTTTCCGGAACTAATAGAATATACTTCAATATGTCCTGATTTGTTCATCCATAATAAAACAAGCTTAAAGTTTCCTTCCTCCCCCTTGCTTTTAGGAGAGGATTAGGCCAGTTGGGGCAGTTTTTTGGTGTAGCTGGATCTGTCCTTGTCTATTTGTCTGCATTAGTTCTCTACGAGGATCAAATGCCCCTTGTATAATTCATAGAATCCTGCACATTTCAAATGCTAGGAGCCCTCTGCTCTGTCCCGAATACTAACAGCTTGCTTAGCAGCATGGATAATGGCTGCCATGCCAACTGGTTAGTTAACATTTTACATTCAGCTGAGAGCCTTTTCCATTCTTTTGACTTTCCATCTTTTAGTACGAGTGGAATTAGAAAGCAATATAGCAATTAAGACCGAACCTCTTTTAGGCGCTACCAGGCTTATTAATTTCTTTCTTTCTTAACAGAAATATTTTTTTCTGTCTTCATATTTATAATGACAGACTGTAGTTTTATCTGTGATTATTCCTGTGAGGTACAGAGTATGAGCTGTTTATATAAGATGAATGGAACCATGAACTTATAAGTACATGCTCCATTACACTTAGAGTGTATTGCTTCTTAATTTACATCTTGCTTTGGGCTGTGTGGGGGGCTATTCGGGAATTTTTTTGCATTGCTTTTTCCAATTCTCTGTATTTATCTCCCAAGGCTGCTTTTATTTCTCAAATTTGAAAATGATTTGGTAGGCAGAAATGTTTTACCATACATTTGTTTGATAAATTCCCTAGTTATCTTGCTTATGGCATCATAGCAAGTTTAGAAGAGAAGAGGAATATAATGACTTGTTTTGTCTGATGGGATAGGGAGAACTTGAAGATACTTGAAGATTTACCTTTTGTAAACAATCAGGTATCTTTGCTCACCCGAGAAGGCTTGGCTCCATAAATGTATGAGAACAGGAGACCTCAGGCTGGGCCTTTTTGATACTCAGTCCCAAGCACTTACACATTCTTCACCTTTTGAGAATAGGGTTTGTGTTTTTCAGGTGATGAGCAGTGTTTGCTCCCCCGCTTCCTGCTTACTAAAACATGTTTTAAAAATAAATCTCCAAAGGAGCTTACTACTGTCAGCTTATATTCTATAGTATCAAGTGTGCATAGGATTAACTGACATCCTGGTAGCAGGTGCTTATGACCACAGTGAAGATCAGAGTACAGCTTTGCAAATTGTCTAACCACCTCCCCCTACACTGATTTGCCGTTCAACAATTTGGTGATGCCCAGCTTTTCCAATACAAAACAAAAGTGACTATTGATGAGTGCACTGAGATATGAAGTATTAAGTAGTGGTGGATCACAAGAGCTGTATAAATGCTGTGCTCTCAAGTAAACCATTTTTGCCCCCTTGACTAATTGTATTTTCAGTTGCTTCTGTGAAAAGTTCAAGATACATAATTAGATTTAATCATATATTAAAAGCATCTTACTAAAGTCTCCAGGTACAAAATTCTCCCTGGATTTTGGGACATCTGAATTACTGGCAGAGCACTACCAATGCTCCAGTGATTTAAGATTCTTCCTCTTTTTATTTCTGAGACCACTGCACATAAGCATGTATCTCCTGCCACTGTCACTAGTTGTCAATGTGCTTAAGCACATTTATGCACTGTTTATCAAGGATCCTGTATGTGCGGTATTATTTTTTTTTAAGGGCTTGTGCAAGTGGATAAACTTTTCAGGAAAAGCATAGGCATTCATTGGAAACTGCAGCAATCTGCTCATGTGCCAAGCCAGGTGTCAACTTTAGAAATTCCTTAAGTTAAAATAGGAAGCAGCATGGGGCACAGCTGACAGATGGAGTTGTCCCTCATTCCATGGAAACTGAACCCCGGGTAAGTGCTTGGAACCCCTGGAATCTCGTACTGCTGAGAGATAGGGGTGGCATGCAAGAAGCCATTCCATTCTGTTTGGGGACTGCAGAAGTGGTAAGGCTACTTTGGGGTAGAACTGCTTCACCAAATGGGGGGTCAATGGTGTCACTAAACTGTATTCAGTCCTAGTGGGGCACAATGATCTAAATGAGTTTTTGGACCTGCAATTGATTCCAGCAAATTCTCCCACATTCAATGTTTGATGTTTTCTTGTTTTTTTAAATATTCTTTTGGGAGCCACCCAGAGTGGCTGGGGAGGCCTGGCCAGATGGGTGGGGTATAAGTAATAGATTGTTATTATTATTATTATCATTATCATTATCATTATTTCTCTCTCCTGAAAAAGAAAATCTGTGTGGACTAATCATCCCCCTACTGTTTACACAGCTTTTTATATTTTTTGGCCATTGACATAGGAGAAGAACGGGTCTTTTTTAACTTTTATGTGTCTAGTCGCTGATGGCAGGAGACTTATCAGGCTGTACATTCATAAATATATCACAAGAACGAAACACTTGTGTAGAAAATATAGTGATTTTACTTTTAATGCAACTAAGCTGGTAGACCAACAGTCCTGCTTGTTTCCTTTCCATTGTTTAGAGCTTTAACAATAGCAAGTTGTCGGCATTGTACTACCCAGTTTGAATAAAACACAGATAATTCCAGAACATCATTGTTTTAATCCTGTTGTACTTTAAACTTTCACTTTAAAGAGAAATAATCCTAGCCTTTTTATGCTTCACTGCTGATCTAATTCCTTCTCCCAAAAGGTTGCTCAGGCGCCACAGTTTTAGAACAAGAATGGAATATAATTCATACCTCTTGTTTATTCAGGGTGGAATCTAATGAGACAGACTTGTCAGAAGGAGTTAGCTGCAATCAGCCTATAGTCACCCATAGGAATTTCAGACAATTGTTGGCAAGAGAAGTGGGGGAGGGGGAGGGAAAGGTGAACTCTCTTCCTTTCTGTAACTCGACTCTCTTCTTTTTGGAATGAACAGTTTTAACTGGTATGGTAGTGCATATCATTTGCCACTTCGCATACATATGAATGAAATTAATGGGAAATTCACCAATGGCTAATGTGGAAGAAGGAAAAGGGAGACACCACCACCACCCATCTCCATAGCAGGCATGCTGTAGTTCTAAGTGATATCCCAGTACAATAACTCCATGACAATGCTTACGTTATGTGAAGCACTATTGCTCAGCATAGGCTTTTGGCAAAGCTTAGGCAACACCTGTGATTTCAAAATTCTGTCCCAGGCAACCTCCTGTCAACACTTTAGGGGTTATTTCAGGGGTCAGCAAACTTTTTTGGCAGGGGGCCGGTCCACTGTCCCTCAAACCTTGTGGGGGGCCGGACTATATTTTGAAAAAAATATATGAATGAATTCCTCTGCCCCACAAATAACCCAGAGATGCATTTTAAATAAAGGACACATTCTACTAATGTAAAAACATGACCATCTGCGGGCCTGATTTAGAAGGCGATTGGGCCGCATCCGGCCCCTGGGCCTTAGTTTGGGGTACCCCTGGGTTATTCAATGAGAAGATCAGTAATGATGGACAAGCTGATCTTAAAGATAGTTCATCTTTTCACCCACACCTTGGTTGCGAAATGTGTCACTACGGAGGTTCAGGTGAGCTCCCATTTGCTTCACTGCTGTTTATGCACTTAGCACTGGAAATGCACTGATATGATGTGAATAGAGAGCCTCCATAGCAGAAGGGATTTATGCGCATACATCGGCACACATATAGAGCTCTTTCCCAGGCCAGCATCCAAAAACTGCTGCTCTTTCAGGAAAACCACTGGAACTACCCTTCTCAAATTTGGTAGGATTTGTTTTCTCAGAACTGGCAACCTTGCCTGCAAATTTCATAAAAGTTCTGCCCCCAAAATGAATATGTAATAGACATTCCAAAGGGGGAGATGAAGTGAGATGCTCAGCACAAAAAAAGCCTTTACCTATTTCCTTGTTATTTAGCAAACTTTATCCATTCTGTTTATGTTTCTCATGACAGATGTTTGCATGGGTTGACCATAAACAGCCAGAAGCCCAGAGCAGCAACAGCAGCAGCATAACAGTATGTGAACTTCCCAGAATGAACTGAGATGTGGGGGCAGCAGACCTGTGTTTACAAAATGGTCAATGACAAAGTCTTATAAGGGTCTTCATATGTGTTCAGGATAGGAGAGGGTGTCACCGCTCCCCTCAATGCTTTCTCAAAAAACCTCTCTCTCTCTCAATTTTTTTTCTCCTGGTGGGATTCAAAGACGAAATATAATCTGAAATGGGGGAAATCAGTTGAGAAGCTGTTTTAGAGGAAAAGCAGAGGATGAGGTAGGGATTATCTCTGCTATTCTACTCACCCTTATTTCAGTTAAGAGTGTATACACAGACACACATACTATAGGAATTTGGCACAGCTCAAGTCAGTCTGTGCTACTTTTTCATCTGCTTTGGCCCTCACATTGTTTCCACTTAACTTTTACTGTCTTGAGTTCTTTGGCCATCTGGTTGAATCTTCCATTCTAAATCAAATTTCCCTGTCAGCAATCTTGTCTCATTTTGGCATTCATTAAGCATTTCAAGTTTTTTGGTTGGCTGTATGGTAGCTGGGTCACTATTATTGTTGTTGTTGTTGTTGTTGTTGTTGTTGCTGTTGTTGTTGCTTTCTAAGATTGTCATGCAGCTGTCCTGACATTTATTCTGATTTCTTCCAGTTCCTAAGCATCCATTCATCTCCTTTTTGACTTTAATGGTGCTTGTGTGCTCCTGCCAGTTTTGAAGGCATTCAGTGTTGGGCTGCTTTCAAGAACTAGCGTCTGTTCTGTCCTTTAATTTGAATCCAAACTGTGCTGTTTGCTTCATTGCTTTTTGCACAGTGGTAGCAGCCTTCTTATTAGCAGGCTGTATTTGCCTTGGAGTCACCAAGAACCCTTTATTTGTTGCTTTGAAGATAAGCTTTGTACCAAAAAGTGAAAATAAGCTATGGGCTAATTTATACTTTTCACTTTTCTGCAATAAGATCTACTGGTGGCAACGAGATCTAATAATTATATCCAGGCACACTTCCAAAGTCTCATTCAAGTGATGTAGATAAGAACCCTACTTTTCTCATGCTCTGTATACTTTACAACCGTTTCTGATTGACAGATTGAATAATTCCCTGCTAGTTGCACTGGGAATGGCTCCACCTTTAGTATACTCCAAACCAAACACAAAATGGTCAAAAATTCTCTTTCCTTCCCAATAGTCAATCGTGTCTCTTGCTATGAAAACTTGTATACAATCATGATAAAACAATCTCCTTCTAACCGTAACATCATCAACGACTGGAGATATTTTGTCTTTATTCCCTGCAAGCTGCAACAGTTGTGCTAATGAAAAATGAACTCTGGATCTTCCTTTTTAATTATGATGTTACTTATTAGAGGATATTTCATGATAATAATATTTTTCAAATTATGAAAGTGTTATTTTTAAACGTTGCTCTACAGTTTGTTTGTTTGTTTTTGCTTCTGGTATGAGAATACGTTTAGTACCATATGGCAGTGGGAATTGGAATGGGAGTTATTCATTGTTACTGAACTGTAGGGTAATTACTCAAAGCAAATTCTCACCTAGGCTTCATTTGCTTGCTGGGATTCAGTCAGGTTTTGTTTATATATGTACTTTGACTACTAGACCCAGTTCTGCAGTGCCATTCCTTTGCCCAGAGTTGTGCTTATGTGATGTGATAAATTTTGCTAAGACTAAGATGGTGTCCAAATGCAACTGAAAACTCCTGTACTGACAAGGGGTGCCCCTGCTATTTACATGGGATCTGAGGACAAAAAACATTTTGCCGTGCATTTCTATGAGTTTGCGCAGGAGATATCCTTGCTGGGTTGTGGCTCTTAGGGATTGGGGTGAGCTCCATTGAGGGGGAACCATGCAGCAAATATAGCCCAGACTTTTCTGAGTCCAAGCCCACTTGGCTCCTGTTGGAAATGACTGTGAACTATAAACCTCCAATGAAAAAGAGGAAGGCTCAAATGCACTGCTGTGTACGACCATGGCAGCATTTAAGGCTTACGAGGCCTTGCCATGAGTTCTCTCTCCTGCTCTGTCAGGTGATTTTGGACATGAGTAGTTGGTGGGCAGCAGGGGGTTCACAAAAGGGGTTGGACATGTAGAGTCCTTTAGGTCACATTAAGCTCCCTCTTAGCACGTTGGAAGTGTGATAGGGCCTAGATTTTTTGAATGAACACAAGGCAAAATTAACATTAAGTTTGGGCACAAGCTAAACTGCACATTAGATTTATTCTGGAAATTATTTTGTTAGACGTTGCACAGTATATTCAGGTCCTGGTGGATTAAGCATTTTGAGATAGAAGAAATGTACAGCATTGCCTGAATGTGGCTGCACCTAGTTTCATGCAATGGCTTTTTGTTACTTTTCCTTTCAAAACAATCCTTTTCCTAATAATTTATTTTGCTACGTATATGTTTTACTGCTGCACTACACTGAGCTGAATTTTTCCGCTCTCCAGTATGACCATGATGTATTACTTGAGTAATCACTGCGAAAGCCAGAGCAGACCTCTGGTGCCACTGTGATTGTTTTTTTCCCCCTTCTTCTTCTCCAAATGTGCATCCCTTTACACTTACACTGAACAAGTTTGGCTCAGCACTAGCAGCAATCTTAAGCAGCATGAATCACCAGTAAAGGGGAACAGATGAAAGCAGGAATTGATATCTGAATGATGTAACAGGACTTTTAAAAATGCCTTTTAGACTCTGCTTCAGGCAACAAAATGGTTCAGCAGTGCTAATCAAAAGGAAGTTCCATTGATTTCAGTGGGACTTACTCTCAGGTAAGTGAATGTATGATTAGAACCTTAGATATGCTCTTTTCCTACCACCTCAGTTCAGAGAGCTCCTTTTGGAGATCTGCTTGAAATTTCACTATAATGGGGTGCAAAAACAGCTGCCACATTGGGGTTTTTTTTTGGGGGGGGGAACCTGTGATAAAAAATATTGCTGCCTTCTCTGGCGCTTCTAATATTGGGTAGCCTTAGCATACTCAAGAATCAAAAGTTTTGTGTCTCTTTTGTAGGAAATGTATACTTTTTTTGTACATTTTACAATTTCCATTGTTAGCTCTGTGATAGAACATTTGCTTTTCACACAGAAGGTCCTAGATCAGGCATCCCCAAACCGCGGCCCTCCAGATGTTTTGGCCTACAACTCCCACGATCCCTAGTTAACAGGACCAGTGGTCAGGGATTATGGGAAATGTAGTCCAAAACATCTGGAGGGCCGAAGTTTGAGGATGGCTGTCCTAGATTCAATCTCCCAGCACACCTCCAGGTAAGACTGTGAAATATCCCTGTCAGAAACCTAGGAAGCCACTACCAGTCGGAATAGACAGCAGTGAGTGAGATGGAACAATGCTCTGACTTAGTATAAGGCAGTTTCCTAAGCCCATCTCTAACTTTTTTCAAGGTACAAAATGTTTTGGCTACATCTTTCCACGCAAAAGCGTGTTGTTCCGTTCCTGAATCCTGCCTACATTACATGACCTGGGAAATTCAATTGGCAAATTGTTCTCACTCCGAAGTGGACACTGACAACGTAAAGAGGGAGAAAGTAAAATGATTATGGAAGTTCTGCCATCAATAATGAATGACCAGGAATTATTTATAGGACAGCAAATCAATGGCAGTGAGCTTGTGCTCATTTTCATGTTGTCACAAACATAACAGATAACTAGGCATAATCAATAAGAAGCTAATTTCTACACCCTCTAAGAAATGATTGATTTTATGAATATTTAGATGCTGAATAAATCAAAGTGGCAGAAACTCCTTTTGAGCAAGTTAGGATATGGGCTCAGTTTTGTCACTGGTGTGCAGGTGCCAGTGTATAACCTGTGCATTTTTGAAGAAATGGGCAATTGACTATCCTTAATTACAAGTGACCTACTGCTCTCTCTAGCATTTTTGGTTTATCAGAAACTTTAAAATAAAATAAAAAATCTGTCCTGGGTCTTCTCTTGTGGAAAGGAAATGTTTCATGAGCATGAATGATATCTCTCTCTCTCTCTCTCTCTCTCTCTCTCTCTCTCTCGGTGTGAATCAATGCATTCTTGGGGAATCCTCTTATAATCGATATATCTCTGTAAAACTATGCAGGAGAGGAAGGTTCTGAAGACCCAGGCTAAATAGAATTGTATATTTCCTGCTGGAAACACTTTAAACCATTATTTGAATGTAAGCAGTTCTGCTGCAAATGATTCAATGTCAATTTTTCCTTCTTTCTTTGAATTGCACTATGATACATTGACTATCTGTTACTTGTAAGTAAAATGCATTGTGGCCACATAACTTCTTGCCACTTTCCCTTTCTGTTTTAATTCAGAGATTTATGGAAGCCATTACTCTGCAAGAAATGTAATTTGCATAGCAATGTATGATGGAGGATCACTGTTACTTTGAACCTGCTGTTTTATACTGATTTTAGTGTATACATTTTATTAAGCCACCACCAAGTGGTGTTGATTCTACATGCCTTCTCCATTCAATCAAGCCTGTAAATACTCTAGACCAGGCACCCCCAAACTGCGGTCCTCCAGATGTTTTGGCCTACAACTCCCATGATCCCTAGCTAACAGGACCAGTGTTCTGGGAAGATGGGAATTGTAGTCCAAAAATCTGGAGGGCCAAAGTTTGGGGATGCCTGCTCTAGACTAATATTTCCCAGCTTCTATTTTATTTTGCCATGAGAATATCACATGTAGGTTACTTCCAGATGACCTGTTGACTAAGTATGCCTTCTGATTTGTCTAGATTCAGTTTGTAGGGAGGTTGGAGAACGCCAGCTGTTTATTGAGCGTTCATTCTAATTTGTTGGTGGGGGAGTTATACAAAGTTGCATCGAGCAATTGTTATCCCACATTTTCCAATGCATTTCCCCAACACTTTCTCCATTGCAAAAAGTCATTTAAAAAGGGCAGGGGGAGCAGGTTTGTTGTGCAAGAACGCCAAATCAGCTTTAATTGTGAAACTTGAATTTGTTGCTGTGTGATTGAATCCTACACAAAAATAGCAACTGCCCGGAAGTGCCCTTAAAGCCCTCGTTCATACATTTACTCTGTGGTTGCACTGCAAAAGCTTGGTGATGTATCACAAGTATCATGTGAAGATATTTCTGCCCACTTACCTGGAGTCCCAGTTCACAGTATTCTTACCTCTCTTAAAAAAGCAGGAGGAAAAAAAAAAGGAACTCACCCACTGCATTTTAGATCATAATTTTGTTGTTGTTGTTGTGGTGGTGTGTCTGAGAGAGAGTATTCACACTGTTCTATCACATTATTGCAGTGCAACACCAGGCTTAAGTGAATGTATAACCAGGGCAAAGAAGAAGAAGAAGAAGAAGAAGAAGAAGAAGAAGAAGAAGAAGAAGAAGAAGAAGAAGAAGAAGAAGAAGAAGAAGAAGAGTAGTAGTTTGGATCTGATATCCCACTTTATCACTACCCGAAAGGGGCTTTGGTTGAAGACCTAGGCCTCCACAGAAGATGGGGGGGGGTCTGGTTGGCAAGAGTCTGGATGCAGTAGAAGCACTATTAAAAAACAAGGAAACCTATTTGTACACACAGTGTGGTGGTGAAGGAGGAATGCTTGTCATTAGATTAGAACTTGCACAGGAATGAGCCTTTTGAACATATGATCTACTGAACTAATATGCAATAAGATAATGTATTTGTCACTTATTGTGGCCAAAAGGTTAGGTATGGGATATGGAAGACTGGCTAAGTTGAGCAGGTCAGCACCCTTAGGAGTCTTTGAAGGTGAGGAGCATTTTTGAAGAAAAGAAGAAGAAGAGGAGGAGGAGGAGGCGTTTGGATTTGATATCCCACTTTATCATTACCCTAAGGAGTCTCAAAGCAGCTAACATTCTCCTTTCCCTTCCTCCCCCACAACAAACACTCTGTGAGGTGAGTGGGGCTAAGAGACTTCAGAGAAGTGTGACTAGCCCAAGGTCACCCAGCAGCTGCGTGTGGAAGAGCGGAGATGCAAACCCAGATCCAAACCGGAAGTATGGACATGCTGGCAGATTGAGAAGATGTGCTATCGCAGCTTCCCATCTCCTTCTGTCCGTGTGCATCCATCCAAGAACAAAACTATCCATTTAAATCAGTGAGAGGCAGCCATAATTGGGACCAATACAGAGCAGGCCAGGAAGTAGACCGGAGAGGTAGTTAAGAGTTTCAATCTGTAGGAGTCCACTGATGCTCCTGTGCCTAGCAGGTTGCTACCTGCAAAAAGAAGCAGCTTATCGGTGAGTTCAGGAGTGGGAGTTTGTTACAACGACCAGATGGAAGGTTGATTTCCATCTGCCACATGAGTTCACACAAGGCGCACCCTAACCTACAGAGTGTTGTGTGGCAGAATCTAGTGTTGTGTGGCTGCTGCAATGTATCCCCTAAAATGTGCAGAAGTAATTTGAATAAAATTCCAAATATGTACAAAGCTCACTGACCTTCCCACGCACTGCAGACAGGCAGGTAGAAAAGACAATGATGGAATATTTTTGCGCTGATTCTGTGAAGAGACTTGCCCCCTTTGCAGCAGAGCCATGGGTTGCAATTTTGCCTGCATGCTGCATGGATGTAAAATATATGCCTTGAAATATATGTTGCCAGAGGAGAAGACAATGCAAACTGGAACAATGGAGACAGGCCTCCCAGAACTCTTCTCATTGCTGCTTGGCCCGATTCAGTTTGTGAAGAGGAGGTTGAGCAATTGCTATCATTTGGGCTGGAACCGCTCCAGGCTCTGGCACATTAAACTACAACAGAAGATGGAAGCAGGACTCTTGGAATCAATTTATAATCATTTCAGGCACTGTAGTTCACGTGCAGAGCAGGAGCCAAGTTGGCTTGAGAAACTCTGTCACGCACAGCACCACATCTTTTCCCCTGACAATGCGCCTCCCCACACACATTTACAGTTGTGTTCTAAAGCAGAAATCAGTAGCCTGGGAGGTTTCTAGCTCAGACACAGAATCATTGTTAAGAATGCAGAGTGTATACATGGCACTCTTGGGGCCTATTACGAGCTGTGGGGAACTGCACTGGGACAAAAATGGTGGCTTATTGTGATTTCTTCCTATGGAACTGTATTAGCGTGGTCATTACCTGACAACTGGTGATGAACCAGACGTCTCTTGGCAAACAAGAAATAAACTAAAACCAGACAAAAGAAATTGTATGGGGTGGGTGGGTGTGAAAGAGAAAGAGAGACTTCATTGCAAATCGGGTCCTCCCTAACAAGTTGTGGTGTGACCTGGCAACCAGACCTGTGTTGTGGGTGGGAACGTTTGGATGGCCACAATACCCTATTGGAGGTCCCTCAATGCTGGGTGCAATTAGACCAATGGGACACCAGCGAAATTGTATCGAGGGACCTCTATATAAGCCCATGCACGTGTCCCTGAGCTTCCTCCTTTGGGGCCAGTACATCGGAACACCCACCAACTCTCCCTATATTTAGGCCTTGCACGCATGACTTTGCTATGCCGTTGTGTGTCGTCTGTCTTTGGGACAGGGGCACGGCAGGAATTTTCCCCACTTGGCTGATTGGCTAGTGCCATTTGGGTTTCGCCTGCCACGTAGCAAATTGTCACAACTTGTAAGGTTGCGGATAGGCTCTGGTTCAGGTGATACGGGTGGCAGAGCAGTCTGGCCACCCCTATGTGGTGGGTATTCTGTTAAATGAATCCTGGGACTCTTTGGTTGATCAACCCTGAGAGGGGTTGTGCCCTGAGCCTGAGCCAGGGGGGCATTGGGTTGGTGGACTGGCTTGACCCTGCCTTCCACTGTGTGTTTACCCTAGGCTGACCTATGGTGTGCCCTGGGTCAGTGCTGTCTGTGACAGTGCAGGGAGCTAGTTAAACCAGAGCCTATGCAACCACTCACTTGATTGTAATCAATAAAGTTGTGGCCTAAATTCTGCCAAAAACCAAACCAAAAATTTGAGTCTTGTCTGAATTTATTTGGGGGTG
Organism: Zootoca vivipara; assembly: GCF_963506605.1. Lineage (NCBI taxonomy): Eukaryota > Metazoa > Chordata > Lepidosauria > Squamata > Lacertidae > Zootoca > Zootoca vivipara. The sequence goes on along the minus strand of NC_083278.1, from coordinate 33,237,459 downwards.
GTTAAAGTGTCTACACACGCAATTAGCAATAGACTTAAGAGAAACAGGAAGACAAAGATGTTTTTATTGAATTACAATTGGGAGAAGTTCAGGTCAAATTTTTTAAACTACTGTGAAATAGCAGAATCACTAAAATATACAGTGTTGGTCACTTACTGAATGTGTTTGTGTTTGTGTGTATGTGATGTATTGGTTCATTCTTTTAGCCTTATGTCTGTAAGTCTGGAACATGCAAGTCCTTTTTCACACAATTGCTGAAACTCAATAGGCTGATTTACACATGTGTAGTCCTCTTCATGTATTCAAAAGATGGGCATAGTGTGTGAAGGGAGAACAAGCACATTATAAGGGTGCCTGATCTCACAAGGAGCAAAAACAAAAACAAAACTATCCCGTGATAAATCCCTGAAACAAGATATTGATAAAGTGAATAATACTAAAACTCAACTAATGATTACTCAAAGAAACATAAAAGGTTTAAACTTCCCAAAAGAAACTTTGATATAGAAAAGACATGAATTTCTCAAAGTAACCTCTAAATAAAGTAAACCTTGATGAGGTGCCGGCTAAGTGACTCGTTTCACTGGAAACCTATTATGTTTCTTTGAGTAATCATTAGTTGAGTTTTAGTATTATTCACTTTATCAATATCTCGTTTCAGGGATTTATCACGGCATAGTTTTGTTTTTGCTCTGATTATACAGTCCCTTGATCTCACAAGGAGGCTTTTAAGGACATTCAACCATGCCCGGCCACATATGGATGCACTAGGAGCAGGGCCAATACATGCACACCCACTCTCCCTAAGCATTTTAAAAACGTCTTTTCATTTTGATTGCATGCAGACCACTAATGATCACAGCTACAAGAGGTGACTTGCATGTGTGATCGAGCCTTCATAGGTCAAATCTCACAGACAGGATTTTCATATCACCTCACATCTGCTCAAACAAAAAGAGTTTGAATGGAGCCAGTTCACACATTCAGATGAAAACCAACAAGTGTTGAGTAACTAAGAGGTGCACATTTTTGTGATGGCAATAACCCAAAATGGCTGTTAAATGGATCAAATGGAGATCTATCAATAGATACCCTGTTTCTCATATTTTAAGACATACCCATAAAATAAGCCATAGCAGGATTTTAAAGCATTCAAGGAATATAAGCCATACCCTGAAAATAAGACATAGTGATAGGCGCAGCAGCAATGCCGGCCGCGGCAGGAGGAGGAGGAAAAAAATAAGACACCCCTTGAAAATAAGCCATAGTGTTTTTTTTTAGGAAAAAATAAATATAAGACGTGTCTTATAATATGAGAAACACGGTAGTAACCCAGATAGCCAGGAGTACAACCTCAGATGTCTGAAATCATGTAGCTCCGATTACCAAATATTAGGGTTCATACCTGTGTGAATATTAGTCTTTTGCCATTGTTTGTGGGCATCTCTAAGACTTCTGGGTTTGGGATTTTTTGATTGTACCATATTTTGCTGTCCTCTTTCTGTATTGGTTATATTTGTGGAGATGGTTTTGTAATTGCATACTTCTTTATTTCATCTCTTGTAACTTGCTTGCAAACTCACATGAGTGGCAGAGAAGGACAGAAATGCAATAATAATAATAAAATTGCCTCCTAAAGACAACTCGGTGACAGAGTACAGAATACCAAGCATCATCACCAGCATCTCTAATTAAAAGGATTTCAGATAACATGCTTGTGAAAATCCCTGTGGCTTTGAAGGGCTCCTACCAGAATAAAGAATGTTGGGTCAGATGAATCAGCCTGACAGTATCTCATATGTTGGACACCTTCCCGAACCAGCATCCAGATTCTTATGTAATGAAGCATCCAAATTCTTACGCAATGTAGTCCAATGGCTATTGAGTGTATCAATATGATATATTGTGCAAATGGAGTTTAAGGTAGGGTTTTACTGTGTTTGAAGCTCAGACAGTGTTTAAGTACTCCATCCCCTCATCTCTCTCTCTCTCTCTCTCTCTCTCTCTCTCTCTCTGTGTGTGTGTAAATTTTTTTATTTGATTTTCAAGAATATATACATATAACAAAATCAATTCCGAATCCAAATATCGAGATGGCTCTGAATCTCTTGACTTCCCCACATCCCTTACATGGGTCCTATAGATAGTATTTTCCACTGCATATCAATACTTCTCCAATCTTTTGTCTTTCTAAATTATTCGTACATTCTGTTACATTACAGGTGTGTTTAAAATCCTGTCAATGTCTTAACCTGCTTACATTGATCTTGTATATCAATTATTAACTCTTCCCATTCTTTTTGTTAAAGTTGTTGTCTTCTTGGTCCCTGAGCTTCCCAGTTAATTTTGCCAGTTCGGCATAGTCCATCATCTTGATTTGCCATTCTTCTCTGGTCTCTCTCTCTTCCATCTCTCCCTCATCTGTATATTAAATGTATTGCTGCATGCTGAAGATGTGTCTTGAGTGCTTGAAGGCCAAACCTTATCCAGATATTTCAAAAAACAAAATTGACTCATCAACATCTCTTCCATCAGTTATTATTCAAGTGGAGAATTGTTAAATGCAGATGAGATTCCTCAGGGAAACCTTAAAACAGTTTGTTCTTGAGAATGCAAGAAATTTGCTTATCCCCACCAATACAACGAAGCCAGTTTATTTCAACAGCACTTATCCTGGATAATGAAGAGAACATTTCCCCCCTACATTGGCCTCCAACAAACTAATAAAGAATCACTATTCTATTGTAAAGCCGTTGAAAATAATTTTTTCCCTTTCACAGAAAAGCCATCAAAGTATTCTGAGGGCAATATTGTGGCATTATGTTTATGGAAAAGCCAATAAACATATCCCAAAGTCAACAATTTTAGTGTTTAGGACTTATTTCCTTTCTCAGACTGAATGGTATTTTATATTCATTCATGCTTTGATGAGTCCCATCAGATAGCTAGTTTATTAAAATTGCAGGTGAGCGGAATCATAAATTCCAACGCGCTTCTGTTCTGAACAATCTATGGAGCACAAGATTGGAAGCATAAAATAAAGTAAGGAAAACCATGTTGCATTCCACTGGGAAACATATTTTATCCTTCAGAGGAATATTAGAAACACATGTTTTAGAAATTGAGGTGAGGCGCATTGGACCATCCTCCCAAGGGATATTTCTTTGCCTCCGGCACAACTTTCTCTTGTCAGTTATGTTGCAGAACCAGAAGTTCAATGCTTTAATCTGTGTAGCTTTTGCATAGCATTTTTCTTAATTCCAAAACATTTCCAATATACTAACAGGATTTCTTTTCGCAAACACTTTTAACATGTCGTGAAGATTTGCTACTCTATTTCCCCAGGGGTCGCTTGAACCGCTGGGGTATTTTTCTTTCTGCATCTGTTCACAGAGACACTCTCATTTGCTGTAACTTATGTCCAAGATGATAATTTCACTTTGCTGTGCACTCAGTTTCTATCAAACGTGCTCACAACACAGTATGCGAAATGGTGGAAACACCTGTCATCGATGCAAATGACTCATGGTCCAGCCCTAAGATTCACTAAATTTGTATATCAGAGCTTAGAATGAGGCTTACCAACTGCTGAGCCTGCTAAGTGTCACAAGCAATGACAGTGTCCTTTATGAGAAGAGCTTGCTCATATTATGGGGAAATTTATTTTAAAAAGGAAAAAAAATATCAGCAAGTGGTGAGATATGGAATAGAGATGTCACAGCAAATCCCTTGAGGCAGCTCTCATTTTTACACCAGGTAACTAAGCCCCATACTCTGTGAGATGTATATTGGCTTTAATTATGCAGAAATTGAAAACAAAAGCCCACAACCATTTAAAGCCGTTAATGCTCTGCTCTTCTTAGCTCCTAAACGTAAGCTGTAAAACAATGGCTGATTACATAATGAATCTTCAGCAAGAAGATGTAAATATTAAATGAGTTTTGAACTTAAATTATTAACTTGATTGTTAATGTAAGGGTTTTGATTTTCAAAGGAACTGCACATAGCAAGGGGTAGATTAAAGACTTTTATATAGATAAGGGCTGAGATGGGGGGAAAATGGGTGCTTTTGCATACATCTTAAGCATCATTTTTTTAATAAAAAAAAATCACCCCCACTCTTTTCAGGTACTGCCTTTAAAGGGGGTGATTGAAATTTAGAATTAAACCAAGTGATAACCCAATTAACCGGGATCACTTATTTGCCTGCTGCACTTCCTGTATGCACCATAGCCATATCTGCTTAGCTACCTAGTATAGTTATGGATGTCATCTCACTTACTAAATGATCTTTGAAAACTAGAGATACCCAACACTCAGGGTATGAAAGTTGCAGAAGCTAGAAGCCTCTCCCGTCCTTCCCTTATTTAAGCGTTTCTTTCTGTGCATTCTTCCGGCATGATTCAGCTTTTGTTATCTGCTCTTTCCATTTTTCAGCTCTCCTTTCTCGCGCTGAGAAAGTGGTGGTGGGGAAGGGGTCGGAAGAGGACTGTCCTCCAACGTGGAAAATGTAGCCTCTGCTCTCTACCTATCAGGGTCTGTGCCCACACTGTGCCTTTCCCCTTCACCCCCACACTCTGCCTCCAAGACTTCCCTGATGGTTCCCTCTCTGGATTGCTCATCCCTGTCTCACCAGTCTGAATCAGGCTCAAAATCTCCCTCCTCCCCAGGGTCACACTCTGGTGCTTCCTGGGCAACCGGCAGCTCCCACCTCTCTCCATCTAGCCAGTCCCTGAAACCAGCATGTGTGAGTCTACACTTCTTTTGTAGATCCGTGACACTACCTAGCTCCTAGCTGCTCCTCATGTGATTGGTCAAGCTACAGGGCGGGGCCAATTCATATTTCATTTTCTTCAGTCCATCTCCCGTGTAGCTGTCCTAGCCATCTGCCTGAATCTAAGAGAATGAGTGAGGCACGGGAGCATTTATTTGACCTGCACCAGAACCAGGGGCAACCCCCAAATGAGCTAACTACAGCTTGATGTTGTTCTTAGCCCCTCTGCAGGCGGTGAACACTGCTGTTGTCAAATTGGCATCTGTTCAGGGCTGCCCCAAGTCGCCCCATGACTTACTGTATCAACTTCATGGTGAATTCTGGCACCTCTTTTTCTTGAAAAAAAGCACTGATTTGAAGGATTATACTTTTGATAGTATGGAATCTATTCTGATACATTTATTGATATGTATTCTTTAAATCCAACTTTTTCACAGCCTTTGGTTTCACTTCCTTGAGGAGGATCGTTGACCTCCCACTCACATTTAATAATAATTGCAGTCTCACCACAGCTTGTAGGAGCTTTGCCTTTAACTTTCATCGGAGCATGATCTAACTCCTAATTAATTGTGTGTGCCTAGAAAAAGTCAAATTAAAAATTCCACGGGTAGTTTATTAAAAAATTAAAAGCAGCAGCTCCTTTGTTCACGAGAGTTGATTAACCTTTGTAGGTGGATGGCACAATTATAATGTTGTTTAATTACTAAATGACACTATAGATCACCAGCTATATTACTCATCTGAACAACAATAACTTCCACACAGTATTGTGAACTACAAAATGAATATTCAGCTTCTGTGGGGGGTTTTGTTTTGTTTTTTTTTTTCAAAATCAATGTACAGCCTGAACATAAATATACGTTGAAACCAGCCAAACAGAATATATACAGTAAACACGAGATAATTGACCGTATAAAACAAACAGCAACTGGGGTACAACATCTGTTTATTTTTACATGCATACATTGACATATAACAGTGATGGATGTGCGACTAATAATGACTGGCAGAGCCAGCCACGCCCCTTTTACACTGAGAAGGAGAGAAGGGTCAGAGGTGTCCCTTCACCAAGCCTGCTGATATCCATTCACATCCTGCTGGCTACTGCCCATGGAATAGTGCCTGCATCACTTTGCTAGACTGGAGCTGACTAGCTGGTTAGAATTGCTACTGGTGGGTTCCCTACCACCAGCTGCTAGCAGAAAGCCCCATTGTTCCTTAGCATTCATCAGCTCTGACATCTAATTTCAGACTCGTTCTATGAACCATTGAGAAATGGTGGGCTGCAATGATTAAATGCTGCAGGAAGTCGCAAACAAGGTTGGAGGTTCATAGGGCCTGAATAGCTAGATTGTATATACATTGTATATAATTGTATATAAACTTTGAATTCTTTTATTCTTTTAATGTTAGGGTTGTACTATTGTCACCCAGTGGCATAATGTGTGTGTGTGTGTGGGGGGGGGGGTTTGCACAGAGGCGGTTGCCCCAGGTGAAAATTGTTAGGGGCACAAAATGTCAACACCCAGTGGTGCATCAATACAGCTGCATGCTTCCGTTACTGGGCTCTGTTGAAAATGGCTTCTCCATGCAAACTAGGAAGTGATCTCTCCAGACAATGGAACAACTCTTCCTGAACACATATGTGCAATCCGTTTCCCTCACTTCCCCCCTCCATGCAACCCATGCTACACCACTGTTGTAACCTACCTTGAGAACATACAGTGAGTGATGGCTAAGAAACTCTATACATAAATAAATGCAATTTGAGGCCAAGGAAGGACTTCCAAACAGTAGACAGCAAACCTGAAGGGTTCTCAAGGGACAAAAAGCCAAAAGAAGGAATCAAATCAAAACAGTATTTATTATTTATTATTATTTATTGGATTTGTATACTGCTGTATACCCGCAGGTTTCAGGGCGATTCACAGGATAAAATCAGAATATACAACCACAAAATACATAATCAAGATAAAAACAAAAACAACCCAATGACTCCCCCCCCAATAAATTTTAAAAGGGCATAGGATGCAATTAACCAAAGGCCTGGTTAAAGAGGAATGTTTTTGACTGGCACCTAAAGGTGGATGATGAAGGCGTCAGGCGAGAGCATTCCACAATTGGGGAACTACTGCAGAAAAAAAAAACCATTCCAATGTAGCCACTCTCCAGACCTCTTGTGGAGGAGGCACATGAAGAAGGGCCTCAGAAGATTATCTCAGGGTCCAGGTAGGTTCACATGGAAAGAGTCCTTTAGGTATTGTGGTCCTGAGCCATTTAAGGCTTTATAGATGAAAACCAGCACTTGGAATTGGGCCCGGAAACTAATTGGTAGCCGGTGCAGTCTGACCAGGATTGGTGTAACATGCTCAAACCATCTTGCTCCGAGGAACAACCTGGCCTCTGAATTCCTCACTAGCTGAAGTTTCCGAATCATCTTCAGGGGCAGCCCTATGTATAACAGATTGCAGTAATCCAACTTGAGGTTACCAGAGCATAGACAACAGTAGTTAGGCTATCTCTGTCCAGATAGGGGAATAGCTGAAGCTGATGGAAGGCACTCCATGCCACTGAGGCCACCTGAGCCTCAAGTGACAGTAAAGTATCCAGGAGTACCTCCAAGCTATGAATCTGCACCTTCAGAGGAACCCCATCAAGAGCAGGCAGGAACAGGGGAATCTTATGCACATGGGGATGCAGCTGTAGAGCAGGGGTTGGGAACCTTGGGGTCAAGGAAGAAATGTGGCCCTCCAGTACAGCAGTTTAGTCAAGTGTGTGTGTGTGTGTGTGTGTGTGTGTGCGCGCACGCATGTATTAATGTTGTGATCTGTTGCGGAAGCCCACTGAAGAAGATAACAGTGGTTACCCAACCCCCTTGCTGGTTGTGAAGGGGCTCCCATAACAGTTCAAGCTTCAGGGCCCCAAAATGTAGGTCCGCCACTGATCATAGGCAATGCCATATGGAATACTGGAGAAGGCATGAGTGGTTGTTGTGAAAGAAACTGAGTGACTACGAATTTAAGAGATTTAAGAACTGGGATCAGGCAAGGCTCTGAGATTGCCAGAGGTTGGAGCTGACTGGGTGGAACAGCCTTGATTTTCTCCCTGACTTCTTTTTTTTATATTCTCAATAGTTGAATGCAGTGGATTATTTATGAGCACAGAGGTAGCTCTTTAACAGAGTTTGCCAAAGGGGTAAACAACTGTCTACAGCTCTGATCTAACCCTTTATTTCATTTAGCAAGAAAATGCTGTGATGTTCCCACCTCCTGGGTTATTAATTTTAAACTCTATGTTTTAAACAAAGATTGGGCATTGGAATGGAACACAATAAACAGGAAGATGAGAGAAATCCAGTGATGCAGTGTGTGGCCAGCAGGCAGCGATTAACTTGCAGTTCAATTCTTACACCTGTAATGCCACTCCTGCTCTTGAGTGGGGGCAAATTTGCCACACACATCCTCCTTCAGAAGCCTTGAATGGCTTTCCCCAATGGTACAGATAGTAAAGGCACGTAGACTGTGGGAGAGGAATGGGTGCCTGGCTCTTTAAGCCAGAACTGCCCATTGACTCCTCCTTTGGTTGTTCCGGTATAGAATGGTTGGGCGAGGCTTCCCCAAAATGGCCTCATGGGCCAAATGGGGAGGCCTGGTGGGCCAGCTTTGACCTACAGGCTGGAGGTGCCCCATTCCTGTTCTAAAGCTTATCGGCAAAGAAAATGAAACATGCCACCCAAAAGTGTTCCATGGTTATTGTTTAATAGATTTATTATTTATACCCCACCCATCAGGCTGGGTTGCTGCTAGCCACTCTGGGCAGCTTCTAACTGACACATATAAAAACACAATAAAACACCAAACATTAAAAACCTCCCTATACAAAACTGCTTTCAGATGCCTTCTAATGGTGGTATAGCCCTTCATCTCCTTGACATCAGATGGGAGGGTGTTTCACAAGAAGGTTGCTACTGCTGAGAAGGCCCTCTGCCTGGTTCCCTGTAATTTCACTTCTTGCAGTGAGGGAACCATCAGAAGGCCCTCAGAGTTGGACCTCAGTGTATGGGCTGAAGGATGGGGGTGGAGATGTTCCTTCAGGTATACTGGGCTGAGGCTGTTTGGAACTTTAAATGTCAGCACCAACACTTTGAATTGTGCTCTGAAACATACTGGGAGCCAATGTAGGTCTTTCAGGACCAGTGTTATGAGCTGCAATAGCACATCTTCTCAATCTGCCAGCATGTCCATACTTCCGGTTTGGATCCGGTTTGGAGCCAGTGTGGTGTAGTGGTTAAGAGCGGTGGACTCGTAATCTGGGGAACCGGGTTCGGGTCTCCGCTCCTCCACACGCAGCTGCTGGGTAACCTTGGGCTAGTCACACTTCTCTGAAGTCTCTCAGCCCCACCCACCTCAGAGTGTTTGTTGTGGGGGAGGAAGGGAAAGGAGAATGTTAGCTGCTTCGAGACTCCTTCAGGTAGTGATAAAGCGGGATATCAAATCCAAACAACTCCTCCTCCTCCTCCTTCACAACAATTCCATGAGGAAAATAAGAAATTGGAGAAAGGGAAGAAGCTGAATGCTGAGACTGCACTACAAAGAAGAATATCGCTAAATGAGCACGAAATGGAACTTAAAGAGCTGATTTTGAGTTTAAGGAGTGACATAAGTGAAATAAAACATGACCTAGCAGAAATTAAGTCTGAGATGAAGGAAAGAGTGAAAACCCTGGAAGATAAGGTGGAAAAAATTGAGGAGAAATATGAAATCATTGCAAAGGACACCCAGGAAACTAAAAACCACCTGGGAAAACTGGAAGAGACTACAAACAAAACGGCAGAGACTATTCAAGAGTTGCAATCTAAAAACCAGGCCATAGAAAATACAGTGGAAAAGATCTCCAAGGAAAAAAGAGGTGGAAAGAAAGAAGTGGAAGATATAAGGAAAGACCTTGATAAGCAAAAGGCGGCATTTGAAGCTCAACAAGATGCCCTAGCCCTTATGCAAATGAAATTAAGAGAGAAAACTCTGAGATTTCGAAATATTCCAGAGCTACCACAAGAGAACATTGAGAGCAGAGTGATTACAGCCTTGGCGAACTGGCTCCAGATAGAAGAACCGGAGATAGAATCAAGAATTGAAGAGGCCTTTAGGATCAACTCCAGGAAAGCAAGAATGAATAATTGGCCAGGGGACTGCTTGGTGACATTCACGACCTTATGGCTCAGAAATAAAATCCTACGGACTAAAGGGAAAAAGAAACTTATGATGGACGGTGCTGAGATAGTGGTCATGAAGGAGATTCCACCACATCTGTTGCAAAAAAGGAAAAAATATCAATTTTTGACCAAACACCTGCTAGCAAAAAACATTTTCTTTAAATGGGAATACCCAGAAGGTCTTTCCCTTTTCTATAAGGGAAGATGGAGAAAGTTTGAGTCACCGGACACTGCAGACAAATTTTACAGGACTTACTCACAACAATTAGGGGGGGACAGGAATAGAGAGATCAGGGAGAGACAAGGACTGAGAGAGGAGGAAATTGATGTTGAAGCGGAATGTGAAGAGGGGGAGACAACAACAAGCGACCTAGATGGTGAAGGAGGAGAGGTTGAGGAATAAATCTTTAATATAGCCTTCGGCTGGACTTTGACAACAAAGACATCTTGATAGAGCATAGATTCTTTGCTTTTTGCTTCTCCTCTTCTACTTTTTTTTTCTTTCTTTTCCCTTTCTTCTCCTTGTTTTTTCTTTTTTTCCCTTTCATCCTTCCTTTAGTTTACTACTTAATTTGATATATTGAATAAATATGAGTATTAAAGTAATTTCTTGGAACATTAATGGATTAAATAATAAAAAGAAGAGGAATAGGTCAAGTCACATATTGAAAAAAGGAAAGTGGGATGTTATATGTCTCCAGGAGACACACGTAAATAAAAAACATGAAAGGGTCCTGAAAAATGAAAAATTGGGCTTAGACTTCGTAACATCAGATACGAAAAAGAAAAGAGGAGTTGTGATATATATAAAAAATAAATGGAACCCAGAATTGTTATGGAAAGACAACAAAGGTAGGATTGTCATTGTAAAAACACGGATTGAAGGAGAAAATTGGATCTGGGTGGGAGTATATGCCCCGAATGATAGTAAAGTGGCTTTTTTTAAAGAATTAGAAAACCAATTGATGAATTATTACGGAGATAAAATTATACTATTAGGAGATTTGAATGGTATCAATAATCCAATTTTAGATAAATCAGGCCCTTTTCAGAGAAAAAAACAACATAAATTACCAAAAATTTTTGACGAATTGACGGAAAACCTAAATCTGGTGGATGCATGGAGACATAGACATCCCGCCCAAAAAGATTTTACATATTTCTCGCATAGGCACCAAGTGGCGTCTAGAATAGACGCCATTTGGATTCCTAGGGAAATTGCGTTGAGAACAGTGAAAGTGGAAATAAGCCCACGTACGTTATCGGACCACAACCCGGTAATATTAACGGTAGATCCAGAGGTAAGGGATAAAAGATGGAGGCTAAATGTGTTTTTGTTAAAGAATTTAAAAGCAATACAAGAAGTGTCAAAACAGTATAAAGATTATATAGATATAAATAATGGGGGAGAAGTGGAACCCACCACAGTTTGGGACGCAGGGAAAGCGGTATTACGTGGGGCTTTCATTCAACAAAACGCAAGGTTGAGGAGAATCAGAGAGGAGAAAAAGGATAATTTGTTGCAAGAAATTAGAAAGAAAGAAAAAAAATTAATTAAAAAGGGAAATGAAACCACAAAATATGAATTAAAAATCTTAAAATTGGAATATGAGAAAATGATTGACTACGAAGTAGAACAAAATTTACAATTTTGGAAGTATAAAAATTTTAATTGGGCAAATAAACCAAGCAAATTATTAACATGGCAATTAAAGAAGAGACAAAAAGAGAAAATTATTAACAAGATTGAATTTAAAGATAGAATCCTCGAAAAATCAAGCGAGATTCTGAAAGCCTTTCAAAAACATTACGAATTAGTTTATCAGAAAGAAGATACAAATTTGCAGAGAATAGAAGAGTTTATTAAAAAACATAAAATGCCACCAATACCACCGGGTAAGTTAATAGCGTTAAATAAAGAAATAACAGTAGAGGAAATAAAGGAATCCCTGAAAATGATGAAAAATGGCAAGGCCCCTGGCCCAGATGGCCTTCCAACGGAAGTGTATAAGACTCTGGAAGATATAATGTTAGTTCCCTTGAAAGACTTATTTAATACAATACTGGAAAAAGGCATTATTCCGCAATCATGGGAAGAAGCGCAAATCATATTAATTCCAAAATCAAAGGTAGAAGCCCCAACACTAAATGATTTCAGACCAATCTCACTTCTGAATAGTGATTACAAGATATTTGCAAAATTGTTAGCGAACAGATTATCTTCTATACTAGAAGATATAATCCAAAAAGATCAGGTTGGTTTTGTGAAAGGCAGATTTGCCAAAGATAATATAAGAAATGTTATTAATATTATCGAATATTTAGAAAATAGAAGAGACAAACAAGCTGCAATCTTGTCCGTGGATGCGGAAAAGGCCTTTGACAGGGTAGCCTGGGATTTTATGATAAAAATGATAGAAGATCTGAAATTGGGGGAAAGATTAGAAAAGGCAATAAAGGCCATTTATAAATCTCAAAATGCTAGATTAATGATAAATGGAAAATTTACTAATAAAATCAATATTAAGAGGGGGACAAGACAAGGATGCCCCCTGTCCCCCATCTTATTTATCATTACATTGGAAATATTATTGAACACAATTAGGAAAAAGGAGGAAATAAAAGGAATTGTGGTAGGTAATAAAAGATACAAAGTAAAGGCCTTTGCCGACAATATTATAATAACTTCAGAAGACCCAATTATTAGCATCCCTAGCGCCATCCAATTGATAGAAGAGTACGGGGAATTGGCGGGCTTGAAAATAAACTATAACAAGACAAAAATGTTAGTTAAAAATCTTGAGGAAAAAGAAGAAAAATTGTTACAAGAGATTACAAAACTTAAAATTAGCAAAAAAATGAGATATTTAGGAATTGAGATGTCAACAAAAGCAATTGATTTGACGCAGGATAATTACAAGGAAACTTGGAAACAAATTAGAAAGAGATTTGATGTGTGGAGGAAATTAAAATTATCATTTATGGGCAGAATTTCAGCTATCAAGATGTGTGTGGTGCCTAAGATGAATTTCCTTTTCCAAAACCTCCCTGTGCTGGGAATGGAGAAGTATTTTAGGGATTGGAAAAGAGACATCACGGAATTCATATGGAACGGGAAAAAACCCCGGATAAAATATAAGATTTTAATAGATCATAAGGATAGAGGGGGATATGGCCTCCCGGACCTGGAAATTTATCACGACTCAGCGGCATTAGTCTGGATTAAAGAATGGGTAGAATTAAAGAATTTTGATGTATTAGATCTAGAAGGGGATGGGCTAGGATACGGCTGGCACCATTATATGATGAAAGAAAGAGTAGATAAGAGGAACATTTTTATGTTCCATATTATCAGAAAATCCTTATTGAAAGTTTGGATAAAATATAGGAGATTTTTTGAACCAAAAACGCCCTGGTGGCTTTCCCCAGCTGAGTTACTGGCAGTAAGGAAACGTAACATGGATGGTACCTGGCCTACATATCATATGCTCCTGGAGGAAAAAGAAGGAGTATTGAAATTAAAAGAATATTTAGAAATAAAGCATTATTTAAATACGTGGCTGGATTATTTTCAAATTAATCAGAGGCTACAAGTGGATAAGAAAGTGGGATTTGAAAAAAGTAAGTCAAGTTTGGAAGAAATTTTAATTGATAATAAAGGTAATTATATATCAAAATTATACCAGATATTATTAAAATGGGAAACAGAGGAGGAACTAACAAAAAATTACATGATTAAATGGAGCCAGGATCTGGGGAAGACAATTAGTATACAAAAATGGGAACAATTATGGAAAAGAGACTCGAGATTTACTCCTAATTATGATCTGATAGAAAACTTATATAAAATGCAAAATCAATGGCATTTAACACCGGCCAAACTAGCCAAAATGTACCCAAGTGTAAATAACACCTGTTGGAGATGCCGTAAAGAAATAGGGACATATGTTCATGTATGGTGGAGTTGTGACCTTATTAAGGAATTCAGGGAGGTAATTTATAAAGAGCTAAAGAAAATTTTGAAATATTCTTTTAAAAAACAACCAGAAATCTTTTTACTAGGGATGTTAGGAGAGGACATAAAACCTATAGACAGATGTGTTGTGAGCTACGCGATGGTTTCAGCAAGACTTTTAGTGGCAAAAGCATGGAAATCTCAAGAAATCCCAAAAAAGGAGGACTGGCTACAAAAACTGATATCATACTATAATGTAGCAAGAAAACACGAAATACTAAAAGACACAAATTTGGAGGATAATGTAAGGAAATGGGAATCACTTACAGTTTACTTTAGCACATATGTAGACAAACCGTCTCTTCTCTCTGATGAAACAGGGCTCTAGGAACAAGGAAAAGTAAATTAACTATATAGATACCATTAGTATTGTAATATCATTATTATTTGTTTAAGTGAAAGTTATAAAAAAAAGAAGTAAGTATTTACTGTATAAAATTGTGTGTGTGATTGGAAAGAAGTATAATATGGATAAGTCTAATTTAGGTTGTGAAGGAACAGGGGTAGGGGTAGAAACAGGGGTGGAGGGAGGGGAAGGGGATTTTGTTTGTATTTGGTATTCTGTTGTTAGTGTCTTATTTTTGGTTTTGTTTGTGCTCTTTTGATTGTTGTATATGTATAAACTATTAATAAACTTTATTTTATTAAAAAAAAAAAAAACAATTCCATGAGGTAAGTTAGGCTGAGAGTGAGTGACGTCCAAAAGCTGGAGAAAGTAGCCAGATGATTGTTGAGTGCATTCCAATCCTGGCACCCAAAGAATTGCTGGAACCCTGAATCATTAAAAAATAACTGCTTGAATATGTTGCCATACATAGGTTTTAACCTCAGCATACCCAGGTAGCTAAACTGATTTTGGAAGCTAACTCTGAAATTAATTCTGATGTAATCTCAATCCTTGTTAGGTGTTTTCTCGTCACAGCAGAGGAAAGGTGCTCTGTACTGAATCAAACCCATGGGCTCTCCATGATTCAGCCAGGGAACATCCCCAGCCCCACAGGGAGATTTCCTCAGGGACTGAACAAGCGACCGTTTTACATGCAAGGCAGCTGCTCTGTCATGGAGCTATTGCCCTCCTGCCACTTTAGCTTGCTATGTCAGATACACTCTCTAATGTCCTCTGAAATTGTCTGAACGCTCAGAACCCTTTGCTTTTAAAGAGGCCACATGGGAGACATTTGCCGTATTTGCATGGGGCAAATTTAAGAAAATAAGTCATTAACTTTCTTTATCTGGGTTATTAATTAGGGGGTGTGAATGGTGGCATTTATAACGATTAAAGAATTCAGAGGAGTGTTGTGACAATTAATTACTGCTTTCCGAGTGTTTCATAGATGTAAAGTGCTATATTACTATTAATAACATCAAGATTACGAAGCTTTAAGGGCATCAGATGTTGACCTCTCTTGTTTTACTACAGGGACCTCATTAATCCTGTTCCAGTTTATCGCAGTGATGAATAAATAAAATTGCAGCCTTTTATATGCTTTTGGTGAAATGGCAATTTACCACATAACGTGCCCCACAAGGGACAGAGATATGCTATGAAGTAAACAGGGGCTGGAATGTGGAGATTGTGAAATATAAAGTGAACAATGGCTCAGGGAAAATAGTTATATGTGAAGAAGTTTACCAGCTTTTTAATTTTTTTTACTTCTGTTCCTTTATAACATTTGTGTAGCAGGAAGGAATGTCATCTGTGTGTCCAACAAAGGCACATCTGCTATATTTCTTTTTGCCGTAGAGCTCTTTTAAAGCACAGGTGTCTTCCAGAAACAAGTTGGCTCCTCTGTTGCTGAAATTTCATAAGAAATAACTCTCAGTGGCACCCTAGCAGATCCCGTGAAGTCACCTTACAAATGTGTTTTATATGATGTAGTCAGATTTCCAACTTACCAGCCAGCCCTGTAGCAGGCTGAACCTTAATCGGCAACTTTCATCAACACCCGTCAACAGGTGATAATATTTATCACCATGCAATGAGATCTCCACCTTTTAATTCCTAAGTATCAAGCTGTTGACTGTTAAAGGTGCAGCTATGGGGGCCAATTGATCAGGTTTACCAGCTTTTCAAGCTCTACATTTGCTGTGAATTTTGCTCTAGGCCAAACTGAGTAGCAGTTCCATTGTCTTCTGCTTTTCCAGCTTTCTTTTTGTAATGATAAACTAAGATTCAGCACGTTTGGTTTAGATCTGCGTTGCCTGCATATTTGATCCTAATCTGAAATTTGTAAGGAAAAAATCCCATCCCTACCCTTGCTATGAAGGAAGTATGGGGACTGTGTTGTGTTCAGCCCTACTGAGGTGCAGGTTACATGGGTTGCTGTAGTGGCAGCTGCAGCAGCAACAACAACAACTATTATCAATTTGTTTTTTTAAAGAAATCCAAAAATAGTGGAAAACATTATTCCAAGCAGTGATTTCACCAAACCTCTTTCACCAAATGTCATTAAGGATGTACTAGTATAGCCTAAATCTCTGGGTTGCAATCTGACATTCCAGATACTGTATTACATATAAAAAGGTTTTTCATCATCAGTTTTCATTACTGTTAATTCTCTCATTGCCCTGGAATTTGTTGTATACCTTGTTCATGTATATCTGCGGAGGAAAAGTGCATTTGAAGATTTGCACTTCTGGAATATCTGTTCCCATGCCTCTTTCCCCAATAAAAACAATTCAGAAGCAATTCTTCTGGCAAGGATTCTTATATGAAGAACTTATGAGAAATCAAGAAGGGTTCTAAACATGATGTCTACGTAAATATATGTAACAATATAAGAAGTGGCTTTTTAAATCATGGAATCCATGTTCCTCAAACTCCGCACTCTTCTTCTGACACTTCTTTTTTTATTGCATGAAGCAAATTGTTCATTTGGCACACTGTCCATGCTCTGTTGACACTGTCGTCGTAAAAGTTTCAATTTCCTGCTTGGTCAGTAGTGTGATTTTGAAGTGCTGGGATATTTTCAACTTGTCCATCATGAGCTCAACTGGGGGATTTTTAGGTTTTCAGCACAAATGATTTAAAGGAGGCATGACTTGAGAGGATTGTCCATCAGTTGTCTAATGATGAAGAATGTGACTGAAATCCAATGGGCTGGCACCAGTGGGAATTATCACAATGTGAAAAGTTAGCTACTACGTGTCTCTATATTTTCCATATTAGTTTCTAAGCTGTGACTTCCATTTGACACTAGGTACACTGAGCTGGTACTGAATTTATTGGGTCAGAGCTTTAGGAAATGGACGAATGGTATTTATGTTTGTGCAGATAACATGTGCAAAGATATAGTGACAAATGAAGATATTTAACCCTTAGGTCAGAACCAACCGTTGGGTCTGGGGTCTTTTCCTCTGTTCTGGCTTGAGCACTTGAGCACTTTCCTCCCACAGACATACCAGTCAGTCAACTATATTTAGCCAGAACTAATAAAGAAAGGAACAGCATAAAGAAAACAATATATCCAACAAGTAAAAAAAAACCTCTTCACTCCACCTTAAGTCTAGACATGCTATGGAAGTCTCAGTTGTTTTGTCAAACACTGGGAAATCTGGCGTTACAGTTATTTTACCTTTAAATAATTAAAGTTTGTGTGTGACCTTTCTGGACTAAGTCTACCCTTGATGGTGTTGAAAATATAAATATATAAAAATAGAATGCAATGATGGTTTTCTGTGTACTTGTTGTTGTTGTTTTTAAAAAAACTTCGGGGTTTGCATGTTGTGACATTGAATGATTATAGATTACAAAGAAATCATGAATTCTTTTTTTTATGTTAATATTTTATTAATTTTCCAACAAAAGGTTAACAAGATTTTGAAACAATAAGAAAAAAGACAAATACAAAAATAGAAAATAGAAAAATACAAAAAAGAAACAAAAAACAAAAACATATATACCATTACCTCTTATCTTCATCATGTAAGTATGTTACTTGTTTGGTGCCTACCACATTTTTCCTGGTTCTTTTCAGAAGAGGTTCACAAAAACTGCAGTAAAAGGTAAAAAAAGGTAAAGGACCCCTGGACCATTAACTCCAGTCAAAGGCAACTATGGGGTGTGGCACTCATCTTGCTTTCAGGCCGAGGGAGCTGGTGTTTGTCCACAGACAGCTTTCTGGGTCATGTGGCCAGCATGACTAAACCTGCTGCAGCGGTCCCTATTTATCTACTTGCACTGGTGTGCTTTCAAACTGCTAGGTTGTCAGAAGCTGGGATAGAGCAATGGGAAATCATCCCGTCGCAAGGATTCGAACCGCTGACCTTCTGATCGGCAAGCTCAAGAGGCTCAGTGGTTTAGACCACAGCGCCACCCTAACAATATTCTTTTTAGTCAAATATTTCCTGTGGTGGGGAAAAGCAGGTTCTCCCCTTAGGGAGAGCATGGGTTGTGGAAGGGTTAACAAGACTTTTCCTGGTCAGCAGGGGCGGGTCAGTTTGGATGGCCACTGAGGGTTTGTTGCTGGGGAGAATGTTATGTTGCTAATTTTGATTGACAGCCACAGCCTTTAAAAGGGTGCAAGCAGGTTGCGCTTTCGCTTTTGGGTGCTTACAACGGATCTCCCTCCCTCCCTCCCGATATTTAGGGTTTTTTTTTGCTGCGCTTGACGTTGCTGTGCCTGTCATGGGGTTGTCCGTATTGCTGCAGGGGCCTAGTAGGAATTTTGCCATCTGGCTGATTGGCTGGTGCCAGGTGGTTTTTGCCTACTACATAGCAAACTGTCACAACTTGTAAGGTTGGCGGTTAGGCATTGGTTCAAATTGGATGGTGGAGGGGTAAGGATTTGGCTGGGCCTGCCCCTCAAAATTGCTGCTGCCTTTAGGGGTATTCCGTTAAAGGAATCCTGGGGCTCCACATGTTTGTCCGTACCCCCGCTAGGGGCTAGGACCGCGCATGAGCCTCGGGGAGCACCTGGGGGAGAGGTCATAGGGCGTGGTGGCCCTGCCCCAGCCTCTCTCAGAGGGTGCTTACTTATCCTGACTTCCCCAGTATGCTGGGGATTCAGATCTGTCCCAAGCGGGGGACAGATGGCATGGGAACCAATGCCTAAGCAACCACTCACATTCGGTTGTATTTAAATAAAGTTGTGGCCAAAATTAATGCCGAAAACCAAAACTTTACCGGTATTTCCGTGTGAAGTTTGAAATTATTTGGTGGGAAGTCTTGGTACCTCGGCATGCAACCACATAACCCTAGAACCTGACATCTAAATGTCTCAAAACAGCTGCATGTGATCATGGTTCGGAGCATCTTACCATTAATTGCTTGCTATTTTCTATTAACTACCGGAGCAGAATTCTAATAAGTTATCATGTCCTTTATTCAAGTTCTAAGTTTCCAAATTTGGCAGGTGGGGAGATGGCAGGAAGCTGCCTCTTTCTGAGTCACACCATTGGTCCATATATCTTAGTATTATCTACCCTACCTGGCCGTAGTTCTGCAGGATTTCTGGAGATGGCATCAGGGACTGAACCAGGGACCTTCTGCATACAAAGGAGATGGCTGAACTGTAGCCCTTCCCTGATCAAAAATATATTTTAAAATGCAATCTGATCCTTTATAAGTTAATAGATCTTACTTTCGAGTAAACAAGCATATGACTGCCACCTTAAGGAATTTTTCTCTCTCTTATGCAGCTGACACAGTTAACCAAAGCTTATCTAACATAAAATTAGACATATTTTTATTTTAATGGGAATGTCACTGTGTTTCGCTGCATCAGTCTGACATTGAGAGAGGGATAAAGCATGCTGCAATTTTCTGAGTTCTAAAACATCCTTTCCCCTTATATTCTGTAGTTGATTACCTGGTATAAAATGGACGTATGGCCTGCATCGCAAAGAAACTTATCCACTATACTTCAGGGACAGGAAACCTAATTCAGCAGCCATAGAAACTTGCCATATTTCCATATCCATGGCTGATCAAACTGACTTTTAGAGGGCGTGCCTTATATCCCCCTTTAAGAATTATGACTAGACCAAACAGAGAGAAGGGGAAACATCACTAAGATTTTATATTCTAGATTTTCCTTCTACCAACTAAAAGCAGACTGTCCAAAAATCCACATAATGTAGAAATTATTTCTGGAGAGTTGAATGAGTTACTATTTGGAGCTGATGGCTTTATGGGGATCATTACAGGGATGATACATGATGTTATTCTCAGTTTTTCAGTCCTGCAAAAAGCATTCAAATACAGTGGATGTTCGGGTTGCGAACATGATCCGTGCGGGAGGCACATTCGCAACCCTCAGCATTCACAACCTGCAGTGCTGCGTCTGCACACACGCGGGTCACGATTTGGTGCTTATGCACATGCACAAAGCGTGATTTAGCGCTTCTGTGCATGCATGAGCGCCGAAACCCAGAAGTAACCCGTTCGGGTACTTCTGGGTTCATGTGGTGCACAACCTGAAAAGACGCAACCTGAAGCGTCTCTAACCCGAGGTATGACTGTATCAGAGCAAAACAAGTAAATCACACATCTTTTTTTCTACCTAGAGAATACTTAAGTTACAAAAAAAAAGGAGAGGCAAGGGATGTGTGAGACTTCCTGGAGGCATTTTGCTAGTCTTAGGAAAACCCTTTGGATAGCCCTCCATTTTTGTGAGTGGAACTCCCCGAATTCACTTTACGTTTAGCTTTAGGCGCTTGGCAGGGAACGTAGTTTGGTTGCAGAATACATTTGATGGTGTTTCCTGCTTGCCCTTGTGGTCTCTTCCAACTCTATGATTCTATGATTTTTTGCATACAGAATCTACCATTAAAACCATGACTGGTCAATGCAGACAGGGCTGCTGTAGATGGTCTGACTCTGTCCTTATACAGGCTTGGATAAACTCTTGCCTGCAGTCCAAATTAGCCCTCTGGGGATCCTAATTTGGGCCCCAAGGCCATTTATCCCCATCCATGGCATCATCTCAAAGGTACCGTGTTTCTCATATTATAAGACATGTCTTATATTTATTTTTTCCTCAAAAAAAACCACTATGGCTTATTTTCAAGGGATGTCTTATTTTTTTCCTCCTCCTCCTGCCACGGCTGGCATTGCTGCTGCGCCTATCACTATGTCTTATTTTCGGGGTATGGCTTATATTCCTTGAATGCTTAAAATCCTGCTATGGCTTATTTTATGGGTATGTCTTAAAATATGAGAAACAGGGTAGGCTAGTTAGATTAAATGAAGAACACCAACATAAAGTACAAGACAAGTAAACAACGCTGTCCTTTCTAAGATGGTTCCATGTCAGAGTGGCTCTATTTAAGAGACAATGTGTATTTTAAGGCCCACTTAAAAATCTGTGATAGTGAGGCCATAAACACCTCAGAGGGGGAGTAATTCTAAAATTGGGGGGGGGGCATGGAATATGTTGTTTCCCCAGTGCTGCCTGCCTCTTTCCTCTTATGTTCTGTACCAAGTGACATTTCTGGAACTTATTCACATAACACCAGGTATGTAAACATTGGATAAGCAAAATAAGTTCCCCCAGAAAATCATGAAAGCAGGGAAACTCAAAGCACACTGACATCAGAACTATGTACAATTTCCAGTATCGGAGGCAGTATGCTGTGGATCAAAGCCATACCATAAGCCATGATGAGCTATTGCATATATCTTGCTTGTGGGCTTCCCGTAGGCACCTGGTTGGCCAACTATGGCTGATCCAGCCATGCTCCTACATTCATATTATGCCATGCATTAAGGTCAAGGAAAAGACTGTTGTTTTCAGTGGCAGCCATAGTTCTCTTAAAACTGTTTGTTCTGCCCACAGAACCCAATTGGATCCCTTCACGATGGTTATGGCATTCTATAAGCTTGTTATTTTGATTGATTTCCTTCCTCCCTCTCGTAATAGCTGGCATTGCTGTTAGACTGATGGAGTAACTTCCAGAATGTGGCATAGTAGGGCAGAGTAGTGCAGTGAGGCAGTCTAAGTGAGAATGCTGTTCCATTGATGAAGACATTATGTTCAGAGAACAGCTGTTAAAAACCTTCATTGACTTAGGCATTACACTGAAAGAACCATCAACTTGTTGCTTCTCAACAGTTTATTTTATGCATTTGTGTTGCCACTGGGACTATATTCAGAGATAACATCCTATAATCAATGACAAAATTCATTGACTTGGCCTAAAGATTGCTTAGAAGCCTAAATCTGAAAATCCTAGGGACACATTAAGAGATGATTCACACACACAGCATTTCTGCAATTGACTGGGTACTGTTTTTCAGCCTGGTTTAATCTGGGTTAATTTGTGCACATGCAAAGCTCTCTCTGCAGAAATTAGCATCCATGTATTCAATACAAAGCATCAAGGGGGCGGGAGAGAAATGGGGTCCTATGCATTGTCCCAGACTCCCATTTCACTGTTCCTACTGGTTCCACTTCTAGACCTTTTTGTATTGAGTGGAAAATCTGAAGGAGAAACATATATATACCCAACTCAATGCATGTAGGCTCCTCCTTCCAATTTGAGCACCCAATCATGTAGAGTTCCCAAGCGCATGTATACATTACTGGGTGCACATAGGTTACCCCTTTGAACCTTCCACCCAATGCATGAAGATTTTGGGGTATGTTGTCTGAATGTGGGGAAGCTAAATCCCTGAAGTTGCCTAAGTTGGGGTCGTTTTCTGAATTCACATCATGAGCATGAACTACGATTTTGCCTCTCAGCATGAACCTTTTTAAAGTAGATTAAATTAGTGATGTGAAAAGAGTCAACAGTGAGATTTATCCTCAGAATGAATTATTCAGACAACTCACTTGCCGTGTTTGGGATGCAATCTGTGCTGAAAACTAAAAGAGCCGGTCATGTAACCTGACCCTTAAAATGTTACAGCGGGACTGTATGCTGAAAGTGCATTGGTTGACAGATGCCCTTAAGATGCCCTAGAAGTGGTTTCTGGGAAAAACCCTGACCCCTCTGAGAACACTATTATTATTAACCCCTCATGGATGAGAGTCCCCAGCAAATCATTCTACGATTAGATAGCTGTTGTAGTAGAAAGTCCGAGGTGTCCCCTGGCTTCCAGTAAGAACAGGCACTGTCACTTACTGCAAGAACTTAATCATTTATTTTAATATAAAGCACAATTGAGGCCTAGAGACTGAGGTCCAGAGAGCCTGCCATCTTATCAATAACACAGAGAACCACCAGAGGCGCTTCTCCCCATGTAGCCTCTGGAAGGCAGGTGGCATCTCCTATACAGTGGTACCTCGGGTTAAGTACTTAATTGGTTCTGGGGTGCCATTCACACCCCAAAAAGTACTTAAGACAAGCGTCAATAGCGTACATGTGCGAAGTGCCGATAGAGTGCTTCTGCACATGTGCACATGGCGGAACCCAGAAGTAAACACTTCCTGGTCCGCGGAGTACTTAACCTGAAAGTACTCAACCTGAAGCGTACTTAACCCGAGATATGACTGTAGTTATTAAATCTTCACTTTCCACAGGAGTTTCCACAAATCATTTTGCTGTTCTTTGGTTTGCACATGTGCATGGATTCCCCTCGATCAACTGACAGCACAATGCAGTATGATGACTGTAACTTGAGCATCTGATGCCTTGGGGTGCGATCTCAAACCTAATGCTCTGCAAAGTTTAACATAGTGGTAAAGGTAAAGGTAAAGGTAAAGAGACCCCTGACCATTAAGTCCAGTTGTGGACGACTCTGGGGTTGCGGTGCTCATCTCGCTTTACTGGCCGAGGAAGCCGGCGTTTGACTGCAGACAGCTTCTGGGTCATGTGGCCAGCATGACTAAGCCACTTCTGGCGAACCAGAGCAGTGCACGGAAACGCCGTTTATCTTCCTGCTGGAGTGGTACCTATTTATCTACTTGCACTTTGATATGCTTTCAAACTTCTAGGTTGGCAGGAGCAGGGACCGAGCAACAGGAGCTCACTCCATCATGGGGATTCGAACCGCCGACCTTCTGATCGGCAAGCCCTAGGCTCTGTGGTTTAGACCACACTGCCACGAGCGTCCCAACATAGTGGTAGACCTACTGTAAATCCGCATCCCTGCTGAGTATGATGGCCAAGGTGGAAAGTTGCAGCCTGGACTAAGGCCATGTGATGGCTGTAGCTTGGGATCCAACAGACCTTGAGTCAGCTCAGCCCAACTCACCCTTGGAACACCATATTTGGGGGGTTTCTGCTGGCTGTTGCTGGCAGGGATCACTCCAGCAGCACTTCTACTCAGATTGGCCGATGGAACGGGAAGTTCCATGCTGGCAAAAATATGCTGACGCCACTAGACAGGCAGAAGCCAGCAAAGGCCAACAGGGCTGGGTGAAAGGACGCATTTGCCCAATTAAGCCCACCCTATTCTGTCAAGTGCAAGGTGCTTTGCATTTCTCACAAAATCAGATCTAAATTAAGCCTGTTAGTCACAGACCATCTATCTCCAACTGGAGGAAACCTTCAATGATAAATAAGAAAATATTACGTCTGACACAAACGTCAGAAGTAGCACTTCTTTTGCATGCTCCTTTTTACCATCAACACAAGCATCATCAGTAGTAGAAACAGTAGCAAATGTTTCATCAGATACCTGTAATCAGGGGGGCCAACTTGAATGAAATATGGTGGGGGCAAGTAAGCCCTCCCCCCCACATAATCAAGAACAAGGTGCTGCTCCCACAGCATTGGATTGGAAATGACCATCAACTTGGGGAGGGGGGCTCTCAAATATTTTATGGGGGGACTTAATGGACCTCAGCCCTTAGGAGTTGGCTCCTGTGCCTGTGATCGCATACTTTATGTGTTCAGGCACCTGCTTCAGTCAGGATTCAAGGCTCTGATTCAGCCCTCTAAGAGTTTCAGTAACCTAAGCATTGCTGAATTATGAGAGAAACCCCACTGGTGTGGGAAATTAGACCAGGGAGTACCAAGTTGAAAAAAAGCAGCAGTGATGAACCCTAGCCTAGACTCTAGAGCAAGAACAAGCATATCAATCCTTAGGCTGGAGGTCCACAGAACAGACGCATGCTGTGAAAACTACAAATAAATATTGTTCCTAGGATGCTGGCATCGATGGCACAGGTAATAATAGCTAAAACTCAGGAAGAATTGCAGTAAGAAATAAAATAAAATAAAAAAGTAACAAGGGTCAAAGAAGCAAGGGTTTGTGTTTCATAATTCAGAGAAAGACATTAGTGCAGAGAGATGTCGTGAATGTGAAGAGAGAGAGCCCTCTTCGGATGCTCATTGGTTTATTGAGAACATTTGTAACCTGCTTCTGAGCCTTGAAGCTTCCCAGAGTGAATACAACCCTTGCTTGCAGGCTTACAATCTAAATGACAAACGGAAAGTTGGGTGGGGAGGAAGTGAGAGAGGAAGTAAACGCAGGCACCAGTTATTAAAGTTAAATAGAAGCAGGGCTGTCCCTAGGCCCGGGCTGGGTGGTACAAGGCGCCAGGGCGCCTGGCCATCAGGGGCGCCGAACACTGGTGTCTGCCTCCGCGAGCCTCAGCTGTTGAGCGGCTTCAGGCAGCTCTCCAGAAGCGCGTGGGGAGTGCTGGCCTGGGGCTGCCTGAACAGCTGAAAGGCGCGGCCCCCCCAGGCTTGCACTCCCCGCGCGCCTCCGGAGCTTCGCACGGGGAGCGGGAGCCTGGGGCCTCCTCCTCCACGCCTCTCAGTTTTTGAGCGGCTTCAGGGCACTCTCTGGAGGCATGCAGGGAGCGCGAGCCTGGGGCTGCCTCCTCTGTGCCTCTCAGCTCCCCGCACACCCCTCCTGCCCGCCTCACTCACAGGGGGCGCCAGAGGGATCTCGGCACCAGGGCGCCAGATATGGTTAAGACGGCCCTGAATAGAAGTTCTCATAATGCAGAACTGGATTGGAAACTCTGGAAAACCAGGGTTCTAAAATTCACAGTAGGACTCCATGGGGCACAAACGACTCCCTGTTGGAGATATTCCCTTTACACAATTTGGAATATGACAGGAAGGCTTGTTCTTGCTGTTCCACCTTACATATTTAATTAACAGTTGAGTATAATGCCAGGAGACGGCACAAAGTTCCTGACCCATCCTTTTAGATTATTAAAATTGGAAGGCTCAATGTGCAAAGGTTATATCTTAAATCCATACATGAGCTAGCATAAAACAATCAACTCGCAGAACAATGCTTAGGGAATGTAAATAAGAAGCAAGCTTGCCAAGAGAAAAGTGAAAGCAATTCTGTACATAGTCCAATGTTGACAGGGATGCTTTTTATTATTAATATAATGTAATTTACATATTAACAAGAAAATTTTTGCACTCCTCGGAAATGAATTAATGGCAGGGACTCCAGGTATTCAAGTCATGGCCCCAGCCAGATTCTAACAATGTATCTTTCAGAAACACAGAATCTTATTTCACAGAGAACAGCTAGTACTCATCAAGAGTAAACTTCTATGTCCAGGATATGCGTGGTTTTTTTTCTACCAGAAATTTCCGTGTTTTCTCACAAAGTCAATTTACCACCTCTGTGTAGGACGAACTCTTTCTCAGAAGCTTTGTGACCAAACTGCGGGAGGCAGTGGAAGACAGGAGTGCCTGGCTGTGCTCTGGTCCATGGGGTCGCGAAGAGTCGGACACGACTAAACGACTCAACAACAACAACTCTCCTGATAACAAACAGTATTTCAAGACGAAATACTGTTTCTTATCGACTTGGATTATAAGAACCAGCAATAAGGTTCCATCCATTTAAGGTGCTTTTCGATATGGAAAATGTTGCATTAGTTTTCCTGATTATAACTTTTCGCACTTCTGTCTCATTTTCTTATGTTCCTTCCACACTGCAGTACCTGTTGTGCTATGGAACTGTGGCTTTTTGACTGATAAGACTGCTAAATTTCATTCACACCAGTAGGAATGGCGCAACCTCACAACAAATGCCATTGAACTCCTCCTCCTGCTGCTCCTCCACCTGATCTGCACATGCTTAGTTCTGTTTCTCCATGATCCAGCCATGAAAATGGCAGGAAACAAGGGCATGCCAGTTTGCCAGCTCAGTTTTCATCACTTTGCTCCTATGATTTTCTGAGTTAATGGAGTTGCAAACAGTTTTGTTTTTTTCCTGGAGTCAATTCACATGGAAATCAGTGCTAAGCTTCCCCTATATTCCAGTAGATTTCTGGCTATGGCTTTTACATCATGTGAGAGCTCAAATCTAATGAGGAAATTGGCATGTGAATGCAACCCCCATTCAAGAAAGCTCCAGGTTCCATCTTCTTGTCAGTCTTTCCTGATGGACTTTGGCTGGGTTTGGGCCAGAATGTGAGGCATTTAAATCAAGTGGTCACAGGCCTTTTCTACCAAATGTGGATATGAATCCAAAACCACAGACAGCGCATGGTTCCCAGCGGTCTATCTGTAGCTCTGCTAGCAATGGTAGCAGAAACTTTTCTATTTATTTGAGGGGGAAAACATGCTGTTTCAGGGTTCTTGGCCATCTTTAGCTATCTGTCCTTGCTATCAACAGATGCTTAATAATACATGCTTATAAATATTCTATGCTGCAGATACCCTGTTAAAACTGCAGAAAGAATGCTAAATCTTTGAAACCAGTTAGTAAATTAATTCTGTTGAACAGAGACAGGGATATGATCTTCATATTTCTGGCTAATATATGTTGTGCACTGGCAAAGCAATGGCTGATTATTGTGATTTTTTTTTAAATAAGAAGGTGTAAAAACATATTTAGATGCACACAGGTCTAAAAGCTGTGCTGATTGGCTGTAGCCGCACAGAGAGAGCATCCAAAAATAAAGTCCTGAGGGGAGGGGGAGGGATCAGTTAAAGACTTCAACACTCTTTAGCTGGATTCCGTGCTGACTGCATTGCCGAGGGTTGGACTGGATGACCCTTGGTATTCCTTCCTGCTCTGCAAATCTATGATTCACCGAAGACGCAGATGAAAACGCAATATTGCAAGCCTAATCTGGATAGTCAGTAAAGGCTGAGGCAGTACAAGTTCATGTTTTGCAGCTTTGTTTATGCACATTTCAGTGCTATGCAGTAACATTACAAACCACAGAATAAAATGTCAAGCAGAAAACAAGATATTAACTCGGGAGACCTGAGACCTGAGGTTTCGTTATGCCACAGCCTGTAATGAAATAGCAGAAGGAGAGCCATAATAGAAGGCAGAAAGGGATGGGGGGAAGCCCAGAGTAAGAAATCTATACTAGCTACATTAACAAATGCCTAATTGCTTTACTTAACAGGAGCTTCAGAGTCTGCTTGTAGTATTGGAACTCGCTCCAGACATTGCCAGGTTCCTAGAGTGATGTGGGTGATACTTTGAATATCCAACCCAGACGAAAATCGACCAGCCTAAGCTCCAAGTCTAGTTGGAGGCTTTTCCTTCTGTAGCAGAATGAGAATTGGATGGAACACAGATTGTTCATATTTCTGAAATCCCATTTGACCTGAGCATCCTGCTCTGTAAACCCTTTAGAAGAAATAAATAAACAAATAAAACAGAAGCCTATTTTGGCATTAAATGACATATAGATAACATAAATATGGTATCTTCGCTTTTACTGCATGAGGCAGAGAGGAACAGACCTTAGAAATGCTAACTGGTGAGACATCAAGCATCTGTTAACTCACAAAGAACATGGCATCTTATTATTGTGCCTTTATGAAAGGAGCTTGAAACTGCTGTATGTCTGAGATGCCTACAAAAGCAATTGCAGGCAATACTTGTTTCGCATGGGGGTTCCATTCTGGATCCCAATGCGCCCCAGTGGAGTATATTTAAGCCTGCTCTGCCCCCACTCTATCCCTGCTCCACCTCTTCCATGATGTATTTATGGCATTTGGGGGGTACTTCTAGGTTCAGTACTATCATTGGGATACGCCTAAATTGGGAGTTGCCTGTATGCAGCTTCCACTCTGGAAACAGAAACTCATAAGCATAGCTTTGTGGAACACCTAACCTAACCAAGGCGATGTTTACATCATACACTTAGAGAGCTATGATAGCACTTTAAAACAAGCAATCTCTCTTCAGTGTGAACTCTGTAGCTCTGTGAGAGGAATACTGGTCTCCTAACAACTCTCAGTACCTTTAGAAAACTACAGCTCCCAAGACAAATATATATATCAACAGTTGTCTTTATCAACTTGGGCCTTGATAGATCAGAGGTAGACCTTCCATAGAGACTCCTCAAAATAGCATTCCTCTCCTTCTTGATCAGTGTAGTCACACGTTGCAGAAAGCATTATGAAAACCATCTTGTTGATTCCAGGTGTGTTCCACTGAAGTCATGAGCTGTTTCACATAGCAGTGTGCAATGTAGAAAAAAGGGGTGTCAAAACAAGAGCTTTCCAACAATGTTCTGTCAAACTCCCAATCCTCCTTTCTGTACATCTCTGCAAGACAATGTGGCTTGAGTGCTGGCCTGGATCACACCATCACAGACCTATTTTTTTAAACACACATCACACACAATTTTAAGGAAATGGAAAATAAATTAAGCTATGGGTGCTATGACAAAGTGGTGCCATAAATGGCAGCCCTGTTCAGGGAGGCTTTTAATGTTTAATAGATTATTGTGTTTTATTTTTCTGTTGGAAGCCGCCCAGAGTGGCTGGGGAAACCCAGCCAGATGGGCGGGG
This sequence comes from Zootoca vivipara, assembly GCF_963506605.1. Lineage (NCBI taxonomy): Eukaryota > Metazoa > Chordata > Lepidosauria > Squamata > Lacertidae > Zootoca > Zootoca vivipara. Next base: position 33,207,831 of record NC_083278.1, on the reverse strand, counting down.
TATAAATAATTTATTATTATTATTATTATTATTATTATTATTATTATTATTATTAACATGCAAAACTTTCTGGCATGTGTAGGGGAAGGCATTGAAAACCTTTTCTAGCTGCATATTCTGTGTGATGCATGAAGATTTATTGTGTACTGGACTAGGTGATGTTCCACCATAGTTGATTTCTGCCTTCCGAACATGGGTAATATGTTGCTCAAAGCAAATAATGATGGATGTGTTATAGCAGAGCTTCCATGGATGCTATAGGAAATGGCACCATGTTAGCTGCTGTGCTGCTGTCGCTGTTGTCGATGTTACCAGTACTAGCCTTAGTGTGGCAGCCACCAGATCTGAGAGAACCAGAGGACCATTCTACCCATAAATGACTTTCTCTTTGCTTTTGCCTCCACCCCCATGTCTATCAGGAAAGGGTGAAGTTTGGCATTGAACAGCTGTGGGGAGAAGTGGAGTCAACCTCAAGTTAACTTACCCTTGTGTTACCTTTGCTGTAAAAATTAGCAAAAGCATTGCTTTGAGTTCCATTGAAGTAGCTAGCGCTTAAATGTATGAGTATTACATTTGTCGGGAAGCTATAAATTCATCAGATTGCACTGGAAAGTCATTGCCCAACTAACAGTTAATATTGCTGATTTGCCAGGCATCCTAGGTACCTACCTCATTATACCTCATTTTAAAAATGCATTTCCTTTAAAACCCTGGATAGAAAAAGCTATGCTAATTGAAAGCCTGACTTAGTATTGTTTGTAGGTTAATGTGGGGACCATTCATAATGTTTGTCACACTTCTGAAGGCCTTTTGATCCCCCTTTATCTTCCTTTTGTCACAGTTTGCTGTATTTGAAGCGGCTATTCTCTCCCTTGTCACAGCTTTGCTACTCCGAGCCCCCTTGATGTGTGACATCCTTAATGGATTGCCCCTGTATGAATTTTTGCTTACCATCTAATGTTCAGAGGCACCTTCAGAACTCCATTATCTCTTTTAATTCCAGTCTTCCTTGTCAGTGAAAACATAAAGATGCATATATACGAGAGGCCACCATGGAGGCAATGAGCATTTTAATTAAATTGACTCCTTGGGTCACTCTTACTTAGGTCTACATGGTGTTAGGGAAGAATAAATCATAGCCCCCCCTTTAGAAAATATTATCAAGTCAGAACCTATGTGTAAGGTTATCTTGAGAAAGCATGTAGTAGTAAGTGAATGATCGTGAACCTGAAATAAAATCCAGCTCAGGGGCACACGCACCATTGCTTCTAATGACAAAACACACGTTTCAGATAGTGATGGGTGAACTTCAGAATGGACTCACTTCAAACAAATGATTTTTATGCCCAATTCAAATTGGTCCCCAAATTTATTTAAGTTCAGTCACAGTCCTAGCTAAGGCTCCACCCAAACACTCAGTGATGTTATTGGGGGTGCACAGGGGGCTCCAACTCTCACTGACACTCCCCTTTCCTTTTACCATGCTAGTGATGTTCCCGGATGTTCCTCATGTTCCTGCATATAGCAGAATTTTTTAATTTTTTTAAAAAAAAGCCTTTCTAATTGCCAGATAAGCAGCACCAATAGCAAGGAGGACTTGCAGTGGGGTGAGCACATTATAAACCAATTCTTAAGCCAAAAGCTGTCTGGACCCAATAATGGACTAGCAAGGTGGAGGCAGGGGGACAAATTCAGCACTGTCTGCAGATTGTCATCATCATGGCACAAGGTGTCCATGTCCTCTGCTGTAGCTCCTTTCCTCCTCCATCAGGCTGAAGGGACATAGCCTGAGTAAGCTGCTATTACATGGCCTCAAGTTATGCCAGGAAATGGGAGCTTGCCCCCAAGATTTCTTCCGTGGTGCAAGATCCTTCCAGAGAAGCTCCCATTTCCAGAAGGAAGGGGTGTTTCATGTGAGCAAAAGAGTGACTCTTCCACATTCCTTTTAGTCTGTCTCATCAGCGTGAAGCAATCCAAAGAACTTCTGGTCTTGATTTAACTTCATCTTCAGATGCTTCTGACTTCATAAACTATTCTGATTTGAAATATGAAGATGAAGGCATGTCATTATAGGATGCCAGGGAGGGTGCCACTGGAACGCAGGATCAGGAATTTCCCGAGGATCCATATCCGAATCTGGTTCTGTTCATAACTTTGCTAAGGAACTAGATTTTAAACACATTTCTAGAACCCTGCATCATGTTGACCTTCATGAATAACACAAAAGAATCCTTTCAACCAATTAATAAACCTGCCTCCTGGTAGTATATGTGCTCTTGTGGTGTTGTGAAAAATGCATCCTGAATTCTTAGTGGACTTTTCTCATTAGAATTTATGAACATGCTTCTTTTTTACAGTAGGTGCAATCCATCCCACATAGGCTTATTCAGTGAAACCATGTTTGCTTAGAGGTAAATCCTACTACAGTTAGTTGGACTCCTATAAAAAAAATCTGCGTAGGATTGCAGCCTTAAACTGCTGAGAAGGTCCTCTTCCTGGTTCCCTGTAGTTTCACTTCTCGCAGTGGGGGAACCGCCAGTAGGCCCTCGGCAGTGGAGCTCAATGTATTTGTATAATACACATGCACAATATATTCTTTCATAATACTGCTTTAAGCCAAAATCTCTCTCTCTCTCTCTCTCTCTCTCTCTCTCTCTCTCTCTCTCTCTCTCTCTCTCTCTCTCTCTCATTCTCTCTCCTTTACTGGTTGAGTACCAGTGATTTAAATCAGTGAGGCTTATTTTACCTAGAACTTTGTGTTTGCACTTAACAGCAGTCATAAATAAACTGCAAACAGTGTTCTTCATTACAGGTAGGTAGCCGTGTTGGTCTGAGTCGAAGCAAAATAAAAAAGGTGCTACTTTAAGGTGCTACTGAAGGAATTCTTTTATAATGTTCTTCATTGTTATGCGTGTCTTTAAGCACGATTGCTTAACATACCATTATTTGGGTAAGGTAAAGCCATGGAGCAACACGTCCCGTAGTATTTCAGCTTTTTAGGAAAAAAATCACATTATGTCACCTTGAATCACAGAACCAACAGGAGGCTGAAAATGGGGAGGTTGGACATTCCTTTGGAGTAGGTTATTCATGGCTTTACCCCATTTTGCATTACAGGGCTTGGATTGGGACATATATTTAAGATCTTTCAGAATCGTAAAATCTAATGGATCAGTGTTTTAGGTACTTTCATTAATTTCCAGAGGAGAGCTCTCCAGTGGATTTTTTTTTTTTGCCAAGAAAACAAAAATATGCTGAGAAAGGTAATTTCTCTTTCTGTATAATCATACTTCATGAAATGGACCTGTAACTATTAGATAAAAGTCATATAGAAAATGTTGCTTATCCTGTACTTGACTGATTCATGATTGCGGTTTTTGACCCTTTCTCTGCTTCAGATGGTATTGGACTTCTTCTTTTTTCAAATAGAAAGTTTCTGTAGATAAGGCTACCATCATATCTACATACTATTTTGTACATCTGTTTGTTCAAAATATTTCATTGCGTTATAGCAGGCTTCTGTTGGATGAATGGCTTTTCAGGAGGACTGAACACTGGTGATAAGAAGCATGCTCTACCACACTTAGGGGTAGTAAGCTAGCTTTAGGGGGCTTCAATGGAAATAGGGACCTTCTATTCAATTGTTGTTGTTGTTGTTGTTGTTGTTGTTGTTGTTGTTGTTGTTGTTATACCCTGCCCATCTGACTGGGTTGCTCCAGCCACTCTGGGCAGCTTCCAACAGATATAAAAATGATAATAAAACATGAAACATTAAAAAACTTCCCTATACAGGGCTGCCTACAGATGTCTTCTAAAGGTTGTATAGTCAATTATCTCCTTGGCCCGGAGGTCACATAACTCCATACCCTCCAACATTTCTCTGATGAAAAGAGGGACGTCATAAGGGAAAATGGGAAATTCCAGGATCAAATCAGAAACCAGAATTGCTTCTATAAACCCAGGACTGCCAATGGAAAATAGGGAGCCTTGGAGGGTCTTTGTGTGGCATGCAGAGACCTATTCTCCAGCACCTCCCTGAGCCACTTTGCCCAATGGTAGAGGTGAGTGTCCAACAAATGATTCATGAACAGACATAGCCCTGTGGTCAGTGAGACTATTGCATTATACACATTCTTAAGTACATTGCTAAACTGGGCCTGAAATCAATAGTTTTCTTCAACTTGTTCTTTAACGAAGCTCGGAGCATATTTCAGAAAACTTTGAGAACCACCGAGTTACAAAACCAGCAACTGATCAATACATCGTGAACTGCTTAATGAGAGTGGCTGAAGTTGGGGCCAGAAGATGAAGTTGCTGAACAATAACTAATTAATCAACAGTGCAACCACTGGGGACAAAAATGCTAATTGAAGCAGAACCGAGACAAAGTTGTGATGAAATCACCCCAAAGTTAGACAGATCAACCACTGTGACAAAATCAGTTTAAATAGAACCTGTCTCTCGTGTACCTGGGCATGATTCTTGTTATTAATTATGTATTGAACAATCCCTTCTCTCAGAAGTTGTCTGCCCAGCCACCACGGCGGAGAGTACAACTTCTAGAGAGCTAACATCTGCTCATTCACAATTCAAAGCACTTCATCAAATACTTATAGCAACAGCACCATGATGAAAGAGGAACATGGGAAGACTACTGAGGGAGCCTGTGGAACTTCATATGCATAGATCCCACCGGTAATGTTGATCAGTTCAGCATCTCAGGATATAGAACAGTACAGATTTTTTTATATATTCAAAAATCATACTCACAGCTGAACAAAAGCATTGCAAACCAGAGCTTGGCAAAAATGTTGTTTAGCACATTAAGTCACACGCTGTATAACATTTATTATTATTATTTCATAACACTGATGCGGAGTTTGATTGCAAAACTAAAACCTCACACCAGTTTACAAAAAATAATGAAACAATAACACGATCAGTAAAAATGTAAAAACAATTTAAAAATGGTGTCAATAGTGCTACAATCAGAATTCATGCAAACAAAAATCAGAGTTAGAATCAGATATTGTGGCTCTGGTAATTGTGACAGATAAATGAATTTGTACACAGAATGTGGTGATTCTAACCTGATTGAGCTATGTGCCTCTTATATCAAATACCCACTTACAAAATCATAGAATTGTTGAGTTGGAAGGGACCTTGAGAGTCGTCTAGTGTAACCCCCAGAAATGCAAGAATCTCAGCTAAAGTAACCAGTTCAAGCTGCTTGTGCAATTGGTGTGTGTGTGTGTGTGTGTGTGTGTGTGTGTTTAAGGTTGGCTAATTAAATGCAAAATTATGTATATGTACAATATATAAAAAGAGTCAAGATGTATGCTGCAATATGAGTTGTATCCAACAAAACTCCCATTTGCACAAGGACATCTGTGTGTGCAGCAAAAATTTCCTTCCTCCCCTCCCCTTGCCTCATTGCCCTGTTCTTGGGTTTTCCACAGTCCACTGGAGCAGATCTGGGGAGGATACAAGGGGAGGGCAGGGAGGGGAGGGGAGGGGAGGGGAGTTCTGCTGCTCAGGTGGAAGTCCACTTTCCCCAACATTTCTGCATATTTTTTTATTTTTTTAATGTTTCATTTGATTTTACATGTTCATTTGCAGAAATGATATTCTTGCAAATATTAAAATTTTACACAAGATTCTTTCGAATCCTAGGACTCCTCTCCTCCCCTCCGTGGGTTCTTTAGGTAACTTTTTCAATGCATATTATAAGTCCATCTAGTTTACAGTCCTCCATTATATCCAAAGCCTATGTATCATTGCAAGAGTTATTTAAAGCCTGCCAAAGAGTTCAAGGGTTTACAGTGGTCTTTTAAATACAATCTATATTTGTTCCATTCTTTGTTGAAGTTTTGATCCTCCTGATTTCTGATTTTCCTAGTTGATCTTGCCATCTCTGCATAGTCCAATAATTTCATCTACCAGTCTGCCCGTGTAGGTAACATATCCTCTTTCCATCTCTGGGCAAGCAGCACCCTTGTAGCAGTTGTAGCATACATTTTCTGCATATTTTTAAAATACTTTGCTCATAGTATTTTAATTTTTTTAACGCACTCTCTCTCCTGTAATCTTATGGAATTCCCTGCATTGGGTTTTACATAATTCCAGTTTTCCGACTTTTGATCCACACGTCATTCCCATCTGATTTAGAGCAGCATAACGGAAGGCTTTCAAGCAACTGCAGACTACCAGCAGGCCAGACTTGGACCGACTCATTTGATCCATATCACCCTCTCATCTCCACTCCCCAAAGTTTCCTTTGCTGAATGTCTGTGAACCAGACTGGTCCGAAGTAATTGTGGGACATTGTTGCACTTTTTGAACCTGGAAAGATTCTTCTGTGGGCAAGGGAATTTAGTGCAGAATAAAAAGAAAATAGGATGTACTAAGTTCATAACAGCACAATTGCCTGTTGATAACCTGAGGTGATCTGAGAACAAAGGAGGTGGTCTGGGTTGGCAGCTTTGATTCAATTACAATTGTTGCGACACAACATTGATGGCCCGTGTCTCAAAATACAAAGGCCGGAATGAAATGACACTGGAAAACACAACAGCACTTGGATATTTGCTTCTCAGCTGAGGCCCACAGAACACTTCGCAGCTGCAGGAAAGGAAGAAAGGGAAATGTAGCAGAGTGCAGGTTCTTTGAAATCTATCTGCACCAGTGAAATGTGGCAACATACTGGTATATTTTCTTCTAGCAGAAATGGGGAAGGCGTGCAAACTTCCACAGGGTTTTATTCACACAGAACCCTCCCATTCTCTGGTCAAATAAGTATACACCAGTCATAGCAATCTCACTAAAGAAATTAGCAAATCAGTATTTTAGTATATGCATAGGTAAAGGTAAAGGGGCCCCTGACCATCAGGTCCAGTCGTGTCTGACTCTGGGGTTGCGGCGCTCATCTCGCTCTATAGGCCGAGGGAGTCGGCGTTTGTCCGCAGACAGCTTCCGGGTCATGTGGCCAGCATGACAAAGCTGCTTCTGGTGAACCAGAGCAGCGCATGGAAACACCATTTACCTTCCCGCCGGAGCAGTCCCTATTTATCTACTTGCACTTTGATGTGCTTTTGAACTGCTAGGTGGGCAGGAGCTGGGACCGAGCAATGGGAGCTCAGGGATTCGAACCGCCAACCTTCTGATCAGCAAGCCCTAGACTCTGTGGTTTAACCCACAGCGCCACCTGGGTCCCTAATATGCATAGAGGTGGATACAAGGATGTCCTTTGTATACCTGAAGGAGCATCTCCACCCCCATCATTCAGCCTGGTCACTGAAGTCCAGCTCCGAGGGCTTTCTGGTGGTTACTTCCCTGCAAGAAGTGAGGTTACAGGGAACCAGGCAGAGGGCCTTTTCAGTAGTGGCGCCTGCCCTGTGGAACGCCCTCTCATCAGAAGTCAAGGAAATAAACAACTATCTGACTTTTAGAAGACATCTGAAGGCAGCCCTGTTTAGGGAAGCCTTTAATGTTTGATGTTTTTCATGTTTTAATATTCTGTTGGGAGCTACCCAGAGTGACTGGGGAAACTCAGCCAGATGAGCAGGGTATAAATATATCATCATCATCATCATCATCATTATTATTATTAGTAGTAGTAGTATTACAAACACTCTCTATATATTTTTGGAAGGGCTCCTCTAATGAATGAAAGAGGTATGCATAGCTGCCAAGTTATCCCTTTTTTAAAGGGAAATTCCCTTATGCTGAATAGGCTTCCTCACGAGAAAAGGGAAAACTTGGCAGCTATGGAGGTATGGAACTGGCAAATACCTTTGCAAATGGAAATGGGGTTGGGGGTTGGAAGCAACCCCCCCCCGCAGCACCCCATGCTACTTTCCATAGTATTCTAGAGATTAAGGGTCCCCAGTCCTCCAGATCATATTTTCTGAGGATACATAACAAACTGTTTTAGAATGAGGTACACCATTGGTCCATCTAGCTCAGTACTGACTACACTAACTGGGAGTGTTTCAAAGAGGAAATGTCCAGCCCTACATGGTTGAACCAGGCACCTTCTGCTGTTGAAACAGATACAGTGGTGGCTCGACTTACTAATTTAATCCGTTCCAAAGGCACCTTCGTAGGTCAAAAAATTCGTAAGTCGAAAAGCGCCATTGGAAACGTGATTTCCCATAGGAATGCACTGGAAATGGACAAATTCGTACGTCAAAGCAACCCCATCTAAAAATTCCTAAGTTGAAAAAACCCTATCTAAAACCGCCACAGTTTCCATTCGTAAGCGTGTGGCCATTTGCCCCATTCGTAAGTCGAAAAATTCGGTTGTCGAGTCGTTTGTAAGTCGAGGTACCACTGTACTCAATACTTAAAACCCTCTTCTGACTGAGACAAAGAAAAAGGAGCCCTGTTCCATTTACGGAACTCTGCATTCAACCCAAAGGGCAGGTATAAAATTAAGAGTCACATTTCATGAGTTTATGATAATTCTTCAGAAACATGCTACTATTTTGGAGGTACTTTCCCCACAAAATTTATTTGCTACCCTTCATCAAAATGGTGTAGAACATATGTAAAAACATAACACAAAGCAATAACCCATATATCATCAAATAACATTAAACAAGACCTAGCATGATACATTTTGAAATACCATAAAAGCTGTGGCATATACAATAAAATATTCAGTTAAAATCCATGGAAAACAGCCATTTTTAATTTTTTTAAAAAAACAACCATAAGTTTTTTAAATGTTTCTTTAAAACCTGAATTCATGGAGTCAGTTGTATATCTTTTTGAAGAGAATTCCCCAGACTAGGAGCCACCACCGAGAAGACTCTGACAAAATGTTGGCTCCACACTTGGTGGATTCCTAGTTTAGGACTACATTATGCCTGGATAGAGTATAGAAAATAAAACGAGTGTTAACTTTATGCAGAAGATGAACCAATCTATATGACTTACGTTGGATGGGCTGGAGGCAGAGAACCGTCAGCTGGCTGATTCTGCAATGTAAATATGGCCAAAATGATGATCAGAGAAAATTATCTTTATAACAGTAGTATGACTAGTAATCAGTGGTGCATTATGCTGTTTGTCAAGGCTACAGATTGCATTTTGTTGTTTTTGTTGTCACAGATATGCTAATGCCTCATTAATATGTTTCCTTTCCTTTTTTCCAAAGTGAAAACACATATGCTAAGCCCTGCAAATAAATGACTCAGTTTCTGAAATGCTGCCCAATACAAAGGCTGTCTCTTCCATCTCCAAGTGGAATGTTTATTGTATTCAGATGAAGCGTACACACAAACATCTGCGATTTCACATTATCCTAATCAAAAACAAATATTGGGATTACAAGAAATGTGCTAATAGGAATTGAGCAAAAATCTGGCAAAGTGCTTCCGCAGCATGTCTGCCATTTGTCACAATAATAGGCTGCTTGTGGCTGAAATATGGAGAAGATGTGTCATCCGGTTAGCCAAGCAATCCTCAGGTCTCCACAAATCAGTGGCCAGTTTATGCTGGCGTAAGACCAGTGTCACGTAGTCAAGACTCTGTGCGCTCCCTTCCGAAAAGATCAGAAGCAAACAGAAGCAGTCAAGAACACAGGCAGGGCAACTCTGCTATCCACTACCTCAGCAGTGGCACAAACCAATCAGAGAGCAGAGTGTTCATGATGCCCCCAACACTAGCCATGCATAGGTGGAGCCACTATATACCCCAAACAAAGCCTACACACACATACACCCAGTACATTGACAGTACATTCCAGAGCAGCAGCCATTGTGAGAAAAGAGTAAGAGGCAGGAAATTGAGAGGCTCCAGTTATAATCGAACAATGAGCTTGGATACCACTTGCACAGAATCCCCATGGACTCAAACCACTCTTTTGACGCATGAGCAAGGCCACACCTGACCTGACCTGCCTTTGACAGTACATGTACCCTGGCATCTGTGCATACAGTGCGAACATCCACAGAAAGGCAACCTTTGTGCATTTTGCTGTTCGTATGAAGGCTCCCTCCCTGAAATAAAATGAAATAAAAATGGCTAATGGATGCCAAGGGCAAGGGCGAACAAAGGCATTGTGACACCCGGGGCGGCAAACCGGTATGTATGGCGCATGTGTGGCACCACTACGTACAGCGCATGCGCTGTACATAGCGGTTTGCTGCTGGCACCACTCCAGCACCGTACAGATGGCTCCAGGATCCTCTGCTGCCGGCTGCAGCCGCGAACGTGAATGGATCCTCCATTCACGGCTGTGGCAGCAACAAAGGAATCCCACCGCCGTCCATACGGCGCTCAAGCATCAGCGCCTACAAACTGCTATGTACAGCGCATGTGCATCATCGTTATGTACGGCACATGCGTGTGTTACCACACATGCGCTGTACATAGCGGTTTGCCGCCAGTGCCGGGATCCTCTGCTCGTGGCTGCAGCCGCGAATGGAAGAACCTCCACATGCGGCTGCGGCAGTGCGATGGCTGCTTGTGCCGGCGCCAGCCCCCACGGGGTGACTTCTTGTCACCCCCACAGACATGGAACTCGGGGCACACTGCCCCCCCGCCCCCTGTTGCAACGCCACTGGCCAAGGGATCGTACTAGTTGCTTTGCATGGTGCCAGAGTGGGGCTAGTCAGGACTGCCTTGCTCCCAGGTCACATACAGGCAGCACATGTGAGCTGTGCAAGCAAGTAGGGATAGCACAATTGCTGTAATACTCTTTTGAATGACCAACACCAGGGATCCCCAAACTCGGCTCTCCAGATGATTTGGGACTACAATTTCCATCATTCCTGAATACCGGTCCTGTTAGCTAGGGATGGTGGCAGTTGTAGTCCCAAAAATATCTGGAAGGCTGAGTTTGGGGGTGCCTGACCAACACTATTAAAGCATGAAGCACAGTACATTTTACCGGCCCATGAGCCACCCGCAAACCGAACTGCCTGCTCGCCTGCGCTAAACTGGTGCCAGAAATGGCATCTGCGCACATGCAGATACCAGAAACCGTGTCTGCGCATGTCCAGATGCCAAAAATCACTTCTGCGCAGGTGCGATTTTCAGCATCTGGGCATGCACAGAAGCAATTTCCGGTGCCCCAGACATGTGCAGACATGATTTCCGGCATCCCGCTGCCCCAGTCCAGTTCACGGACGATCTCCGTGGGAGTGATCCAGCCCATGGCCGGTAAACCTTGCTAACCCCTGGTTTAGCTCCACGTATACCCCACATGAATGCTAAGCCAAAATAAATCAAATTATTTTCTTTTTCACTAAAGGTGTGTTTACAGACGCACTCGCGTGGGATTGACTAACAACACACAAATCCTTTATTAAACAGAAATAGCAGCAATAGACAAATAGTCTGCTATGAAAAGGATACATTTAATGGAAATCAACAACTCAGTGAATATGAATCAATAGGTTTTGAAGTATCATTTGAAAATTATGAACCTTTCCTTCAGCAGCATTTAACTCCAGCCAACTATCCTATGAGTAAATTGGGCAAATAGTCTCTTTTTCTCTGTTTTTCAAAAGTACTTAGTTGTAAAGGCAACAGGAAGCTTTTAAATCTGGCTTTTTGTTTTTCTTACTAACCTCTGCCAGTTCTTTTCTCATGACTCACTTTCTTCAGCCACTCTTTGCAACAAATTCCTTCATCTTTCAGATTTGTAGAGATCACAAAGGTAACTTTCCGGGAAGGGATCAGTCACTGTGACACCAAAGGAGGAGGGAGTTCTTCTTGACCCTACAACCTTTCCCATCACTGTACATTCAGAAACATATACCGTAGTCAAGAAGCAGAAAAATAGCCTTAACATGCATGAGAATCGCCACAACTCAGCAATAGAGAATCTGCCTTGCATGCAAAGGTCCCAGGTTCAATCCCTGCCATCTCCGGGTAGGACTGAAAGTCTCTGCCTGAAACCCTTGGGCACTGTTGTCAGTCCATGTACACAGTACTGAGGTAGCTGAGCCAATAGTCTAACACAGTATAAGGCAGCTTCCTATGTTAACAGATGAAGGTCTGAGGGGGGTACCATTTCTTCCTCCCAACATAAAGATCTTTTATTGAAATAAGTACAAACTACCACCATCCCCGAACTTGAAACAGACTTCCCGGTTCTTTCCAGGGAGCTAAGTTAAACAATTGGCTGGCATGAGCCAACTGCTTAAAAGTGAACTTTCAAAGCATCCCACTTCAAACCAACTTTCTATAACAGCTGGGCAGCCGTTTTGAAGTAAAACACCTGAATTACCCGGAGGGCAAGATGAAATCATCTACAGTACTGTTAGAGATACTCTGCTTCTGCTGTCCTTAAAGGAGTGGTTTTGAAGAGGTATGCTATGGGATCACTGAGGAGCCATTTCTGAAAAGACAGCAACACAAGAATTGCACCCCATGCTGCTGAATTTCTGTCACAATCTTTTTTCAGTTGAAGAAGAAGAAGAAGAAGAAGAAGAAGAAGGAGGAGGAGGAGGAGGAGGAGGAGGAGGAGGAGGAGGAGGAGGAGGCGGAGAAGAAGAAGAAGAAGAAGAAGAAGAAGAAGAAGAAGAAGAAGAAGAAGAAGAAGAAGAAGAAGAAGAAGAAGAAGCCTGTATGCTTTAGAACTGCTAGGTTGGCAGAAGCTGGGAAAGAGCTCACCCCGTCGCAAGGATTCGAACTGCCGACCTTCAGATCAGCAAGCCCAAGAGGCTCAGTGGTTTAGACCACAGCACCACCCGTGTCCTTTTACCATTATATGGTGTATCCATGGAAGAATGGGACAAAACACTTACTCTGCCCAAAATCCAATCTATGTCAGGATTAAAATTAAATAAGCAAATATGTAATTTCCACTAACATTACCCCAAGATATCTGAGGGAACACATGAACAGTGGCCAGGGATTTTGGGAACTCTAAGGCAACAATGTCTAAAGGAGAACACATTGGCTATCCTGATGTATTCTATCACAAAAGACACATTTAAATATGTATTTTATCTCAATGTATGCATTTCCAATACATGCCTGAAACTCACATATTCCTCACATAGCTACACGAAAATTTAGGCACCCTCATATGCCCCTTGCTGAACAAGACCAGGTTATAAGTTATCAGTGGCACCAGATTCTCAGATAGTATATCAGAGCTGCCCCAAAATGTATTGATCCCTGAGAAAGAGCAGAAAATTGTGCCATCCTCAAGTCAAAGTGCAGAGTACCAAGGCCAGACACACTATTTTGGCACCTGAGACAGAAAATCTCATAGGCACCTCCCTGGCAGTAAAAAAAAACAGTTGATGGGAAGGGTCTACTTACCTGACTCCCATCACTGTGGTGTTCAAGGAGGGCGAGGTGGTGGTGAGGTCAATGCAATGCAAACACACTGGTGGAGCCAATCGGCCACCCCTGCCGATGTGCCCAAACCATGCCAATCTCTTGTTCCTCCCCTCGCTGTCCCAGTAGGGACAGTGGTGGGAGGTTAGGTCAGCAGTTCTGCCCTGCTAGCTGCTGGTGGTAAAAATTCAGTGGGTTGGATCCAGAGGAACAAGCACAAAAAGATGTCCTTCCCTGCCTCTTCCAGGCCACCAATCGTGAAGCCACCTGAAAGGGTTCCCACAAAGACTAGGGGTCCCACCTGAATGTGGAAGAGTGTGATAGAGGTGGGCAGAGGGAGAAGGGAATGTGATCCTGGAAAATCAGAAAGGGTGCTCTTTCTCATCTTTTTTTAAAAAAGTTATTAATATTTTTTAAATGTACTGTTGCATAGGTATTGTTTTTATATAAGCTCAAGGTTTCCATTATAAGTAGATAAATAATGACAAGATAATACAGCTGTTTCAGTTGAAAATGTTCTAAAAGCAGTTACAATTAAAAACATTCTTTCATCTAGCGATCTCAGGGTTGCCAGGGTCACTATTCTGCAACCATGAATGCTGGGGTAAACATCAATGCTTTCAGATTCCTCCCGAAAGTTAATAATTGACATGAAACCTTTATACCACTATAAAATAAGAGCAAAATCACATTGTAAAGAAAGAAAACATTGGGAAAGTCGTGCTTTTGTTTGCTAATTATAATATTAAAAGAAAGATATGTTGAAATTGTTTGATACTATACTTCTGCCTCATTAATTTTATACCATATGCCATTCCCCAAGGAAGTGCATATAAAATGCTCAAATGTAGGAGCAATTTGTTGTCCATCAATTTAACTTGTTCATCTGTCCAGTTCCACAGGTAATGGTTGTTCGCTTAAGTGTATTTATTCATGAAAAGTGTTATTGATTTCAGCGGTACTCACTCATTACCAGATGTGTTTAGGAATTAAGCTGATAGCTTCCATGTATTATGAAAATCCTATTATTGTGAGAAATGTAAAAGAAACAACCCATACAAAATGAAGGTTTTACAGAGCTGGAAAGGAGCAAGATAATATTTAAGTCACCAACTAGTCTTGAGAAAACAATAAATTGGTAAGTAAGCTTTCTTAAAAGTCAGGATTAAAACCTGAAATTGAAAGTTGCCACCAAGCTCAACTCAGTTTCCAAAGAAATCAAGGCTGGCGGGGGGCATTATCTGACAAGCTACACAAACCGTCCCATAAAGGATGGCTGGCTATTCTATGGTCCTTCTACATCAGGGTCCCCAAACTAAGGCCCAGGGGCCGGATGCGGCCCAATCGCCTTCTAAATCCGGCCCATGGACGGTCCGGGAATCAGCATGTTTTTACATGAGTAGACTGTGTCCTTTTATTTAAAATGCATCTCTGGGTTATTTGTGGGGCATAGGAATTATTTCATGTTTTTTTTTCCAAAATATAGTCCGGCCCCCCACAAGGTCTGAGGGACAGTGGACCGGCCCCCTGCTGAAAAAGTTTGCTGACCCCCATTCTACATACTCATGGATTCCAATTTCCAATTTCCCTTCAGCCCCAGCCCCTTTGGCCAGAGGTTATGGATGATAGAAATGATTCATTCCCAGTTGAAATGTCTGGTTTCCAAACACACACACCCCTGCACTATCCGTGTATAGGACAACCCCAAATGTTTAACATTATTTTATTAAAAAAAAACCATTGTCTTATACACAGACAAGTACGGTATATATTCCCATTTTCTCATGTTCTTCTCTTGAAACTGCTAGTAATATTTTGCAAATCTTTTATTATTTCACTCTGTGACAAAGTAATATCTTCACTGACACTTTTGGCTTTAACCAGCTTTTCAGGCTCTATCTTATTATCCTCTTTAATCCTCTTTATATTTTTTTTGTTTCTCTCTCTCTATATATATATATAAATATAAATTCTTTTTTCCTTCTCTTTTCATAGATCTTTTAATCACCTAAGTCAAATGTTATTTCTGAGCCGCCATGCAATTAATTCTGGAACCTCAAATCTCCACCACCCCTTCTCTTTCCAAAGACAGAAAACTGACAGGCCTGGAGGCTGATATCTTCCATCTGCTTGAGAGAGATGACATGGAAATTGACAGCGTGAACTGCCACACAACCAGATATAAACCACTTCAAATTAATAACTAGGGCTGTGTTCCAGATTTGGCCAGGTCCCAAGCCAAATCAGGCATATTTGGAGGGACATGGACATCAGATGAGTTGGGTACAGGCAGCTATGGATTGCTACAACCCCAAGCAATCAGTGCTGTCAGGGGAGATGGCATCAGACAGGAAGGAGAGAAAGCCAGGGAAATCCTGCAAATAAAGCAAAAGAAAAAAAGCAAAAAGCTGATACCTGCCCTAGCCGCCAACTGCAGACTAACCACCTGCAAAGGAGCGCCACACAGGGTTGATGCTGTTGTGTCGAGGAGGCAGCAGTCTGGCTTGGTGCAGGGTTCCTGTATGCAAGCGGGTTCTCTGCTTAATTAGGTAGGGCTTAACTGAACATTTGCCCTGCCCTCAAACTAATTTGGGACCCGATCCAGGGCAGGTTGGGTTGGTCCCCAGGTTGGCCCAGGTCAGGTTGACCTGATTTGGAGCCTGGATTAGGGCCACAGGGCAGATAGGGGGCTTGTGAATCGCCCAACTTTCAAACTCTAATTGCGGAGCTGGGGTCATGCATCTTCCTCGGGCTGAGGGCCACATTCTTTCTTGAGGATATTCCTGGGCCAGTTGCCAGTGGTGGGTAGGGCCAGAGTTAGATGTGGACAAAGGAATGAATGTGAATCTTATGCTTGTATGAGAGGCTACATGATACTCCTGTCATTCATCCTTGTCTGTGTTTGGCCCCAGTTCATCCCTTTTGTATAATTTTATGGGTTGTGTAAATAGACTCTTCTGCTGGAGAAACAGCACAACAGAACCTCCAAGTGTCCCTATTTTCCAGGGACAGTCTTGGATTTACAAAAGCTGTCCCAGTTTCTTATTTGATCCTGGAATGTCCAGCTTTTCCCTGGGACGTCCCTATTTTCATAGGAGAAATGTTGGAGGGTGTGGAGTTATCTAACCCCTGACCTGAGCCATCTGATAGCAGCCCTGTATAGGGAAGTTTTTTGATGTTTAAGATAATGACATTATCATTATCATTATTATAGGATAAAATGTCTCTGTTTTCATCGGAGAAATGTTGGAGGGTATGACACAGCTGTAAGTCACACAAGCTAGCAGGTAGAGTCAAGCTGTGTGTGTGTGTGTGTGTGTGTGTGTGTGTGTGTGTGTGTGTGTGTACAATTTGTTTCCTTTGCAACATTTCCTAATATTGAAACTGCTTCTCTCCCGACGCCACCCCACAGCCAACTACATCAGACTGAGCTGATGTTCTCAAAGTGCTTTCTGTTGTAAGGCCAGCATCTCTTTCCTGGGTGATAATCACAGTCAATGTGAGTCCTATTAGTGTGTTTTCCCAACATGCATCCCTTTTCTCACTTACTTAAATTGAGTCTCATCTGCTGTTCTTCCACTCAATTTTGAGCAGTCCTTGTGGAGTGCCTCATAATTTGACTGGGATTTCACCATCCTCAATAATTGGGTGTCATCTACAAACTTGGCTGCTTGACGGTTCACTTCTAACTGGAATGGGAGTGCAATCAAATGGAGGCCAAATTCACATCTGCTGACAGACTGTCTGCAAAAATACCTTGGCCACGAAACCAGAATTAGAAATAGCATCCTTTGGGCCGGATAACAGTTTCCAAGTGGGTAGCCGTATTAGACTGGTGCGGCAAAAACAACAAATGGTGGCATTTAAAGGGTCTTTGTTTAGTGGTTCCCAATGGCTGAGATGCAAGGCTTGCCTCGACCAGAAGCTATGCATTTTGTAGACCTGATTCTATGGACTTCTCTTTCAGCTGGGATTAGACAGGCTCCCTCCCTGTTGAACTTCAGGCACTTGATAAAGACCCGTCTATTTCAGGCATTTCAAGGGAGTTTTCTGTTAACTGATCTTATCCACTGTGTGCTGTTTTTATTATTATTATGTACACAGCTTAGAAACTCTGGTAATTAAGTGGTTATGTAAATAGTGTAAATGAATGAATGCATAAAAGATTAGCAAATTCATGGAGCCCACTTCTTCAGGAATCATCCCCTCTATGCAAACTCGCTCTTCCACCTTCTGAGTGGGCATGGCCTGTCTTTTTCTCCCTACAATAGGAACATTAAATCAAGAGATCTATGGAGCCCCTCCTCTAAGAAATGCCACCAACCTTATCAAAGCCCCCTTTCTTATTGTTGTTGCTTTCCTTACAGTTCCTCATTATCCTAAGAGTTGCCATGCTTTGTTCTGCTTGGTTACTTCAAAATCCCTCAGCTGTTTTATCAAGCAGAACAGTCTCAACAGCCTTGGCATTTCTCTTTGGGTGACATTCGGTGACAGCTCAGTCAGGGAAGGTGTTGGGTGCAACGAAGAAGACCCAAGGCTATTGCACAGGAGCCCAATGTCAACAGTAGCAGCGGCAGCAACATGATCTAAAAAACCAAACACAACACAGAACCTCATACTTATTTCAGTGGGGTTTCCCATATGATTAATATCATCTTCCAAAACTCTTTTCTATCAAGTTAATTATACGTAAAACACCCCCATGGCCTTTTATTAAAAGCCTTCCATTCCCTCTAGTCGTGAAAGCTGTGTCCCTATGCTGCAAGACTATCATATTGATATGGGACTGTAACTTTCAGAATGGCCATTTGTTGAATCTGTTTCATTATAACATCTCCAAAGCATCTGTTTATTTTATTCTAACTCCAATAACATGCTGTGCACGGTCAGTTTTTTCATTATTATTTTTTGTTTGTCTTGTTTTTGAAACCTTGATATATACACATATTTTTAAATAAAAAAACAAAAAAAAACTGAGTGAGAAGAGCAAAGACTGCTGTCTTGCTGGTATGTGTGATAAGACTGAGAATACTCTATTGGTGCAACAGAACTTATTTTCTTTTTAAAAGACCCCAATAACTCAAAGCTTGAGAATCTAGATAAAGTCGATATTTATTTATTTATTTATTGTTGGCCCCTTTAAGAGATGTGATTTTAATCTTCCATGAGCCAGAAGAAAAGAAAATAACCCAGCCTGTGATTCCAAAGAAAGAAATCCAGATATAATGTAAACCTTTGTGAGCCAGTCATCCTTCTTACGTGTGCTATACTGCATCCCAATGTACAAGAAGTGCTGGGGGAAGTTTGAATTTTAGGGGCCATTGAGCAATGGATTTTCCCCAATGCATCTCAATTATAGAAACACAAGTGCTAAATAACTTTGCACGGAGGTACTGTGAAAACACAAAGTGTTCAATAGCCCTCAAAATTTCTATTTGTTACCTGCAGTGTGTGAACTAATGGCTGTACATTGAGTGAGAATACAAAGGGATAAAGCATGTAAGGACATTTGTTCGAGACCTCTTAAAAGGTTTCCTTTTACTGCCTACTGTAGATAGCGCTGCTCTAGCATCAATGGGCAGTTCTCTATTGTGTAGCATCTCTCAAAGGGGAAGAAGATGTCCATGTTTAAATTCTGCTTGCTTTAAACAATAATATAATTGACACAGGCTGGCCAAATCGAAGCGCCTTCCGTTCCTTCTGTTAGGAAGCAGCCTCATACCAGCTCATAGGATTTGTTCATCCAGCCCAGTATTATCTACTCTGATTAGCAGAGGTTATTCCAGGTCTGAGAAAGAAGCCTTGCACATCACTTGCTCCTGGATCTTTTAACTGGAGGCTCTAGGGGTTGCGCCTTAGATCTTCTACATTCAAGACATATACTCTGCCCCAAGCATCCCTCTTTGCTAAAGCATTGAAATCCATTGGACTCTGCTCAGCTTCAAGTGAACGGTGTACAGCTAAGCAATGTGTCCTATTCCACTTCTCCATTTCGTTTGAAATAGGATTGTTGTTCCACTCCAAAAGAGGGAAAGGGTCAAGTTGTCCCAACATCAGGACTTACAAAAGCTGAAACAGTAAGAAGAAGATGTTTGAAGGATTCTGTATTTTGGGAGCTTATGTCTGTTTATAAAATCTTACCCTTTCCCCAGGATCTGAGGAGAATCAAATGACTTATTAGGAACCTTTCTGGTTTTCTTTCATGCATGGGAAATAGAGTTTGATATCCTTAAAAACGATCAAGGTCTACTTTTCTGCCAACTTGAATAAAATATTTCGGGGGGGCAGGTAAGGGGAGCAGATATTTGAATGGCACTGCTTATCAACTTTTCAGGGGGAGCTTCCTCAAATATTTTATTAGGTCCCTTCGGCCCCTACGAATTGGCTCCTATGCTGCCTACCTATCAAAATCTGAAAGAAGAAACCAAGTCTTTCCCCTGGTCTAGTATATGATTCCCCCTCACCACCAAAGGTTGTAGTTTTCAACACTTGCAGTTTGGATACAGAAGCACTCCCATGATGTATTAAAGGAAAATGATGGGTCTTCTCAGATATGTGAAAGGAATCATGCCATCTTTATACATGGCATCTTATTATGTGGTGGGGTAAAGGTAAAGGTAAATGACTCCTGGACGGTTGAGTCCAGTCAAAGGCGACTATGGGGTTGTGGTGCTCATCTCGCTTCAGGCCGAGGGAGCCAGCATTTGTCCACAGACAGCTTTCGAGGTCATGTGGCCAGCAGGGCTAAACCGCTTCTGGTGCAACGGAACACCGTGATGGAAGCCAGAGTGCACAGAAACACCTTTTACCTTCCCGCCCCAACAGTACCTATTTATCTACTTGCACTGGTATGCTTTAGAACTGCTAGGTTGGCAGAGGCTGGGACAGAGAAACAAGAGCTCACCCCTTCGCAAGGATTTGAACTGCCGGCCTTCGGATCAGCAAGCCCAAGAGGGTCAGTGGTTTACCACAGCACCACCCGTGTCCTTTTACCATTCTATGGTGTATCCATGGAAGAATGGGACAAAACACTTACCTCTGCCCAAAATCCAATCTATGTCAGGATTCAAATTAAATAAGCAAATATGTAATTCCCACTAACATTACCCCAAGATATCTGAGGGAACACATGACCAGTGGCCGGGGATTTTGGAAACTGTAGGGAAACAATGTCTAAAGGAGAACACATTGGCTATCCTGATGTATTCTATCACAAAACACACATTTAAATATGTATTTTATCTCAATGCATGCATTTCCAATATATTTTATAATAAAAATGCAATTTTCCTGCATGTTAGTATTTGTTAAATCATAAGCTGTGACACAAGATTTAGAGAAGTGCAAAACGTGATGGATAATTATATTGCCATCTGTATATTAGTCAGGGAGGTGCAAATTAGGTTAGCTCGTTTAAGAATGCAAATCATGGAATAGTCTTCTGCATCCCTGAAGAAAAATACACAAACATAGTTCTGAAGATTAATCCTTATTTACAACCAAGAAATAAATTAACAGTCTATTAAAACAGCAGGTAAATGCCCCCTCTCTCTCTCTCTCTCTCACACACACACACACAGAGAGAGAGAGAGAGAGAGAGAGAGAGAGAGAGAGAGGGAGGACACATTTGTCAGGTGCTATTGCATTCCTTCTTTGCAAGAAAAAAAACACATGAATATCCTCAGATTTTGTTCATACTGCTAAAGCAGAGATTGCAAAAGCCAGCAGTATGAAGCCTCTGAGGGGACTGAGTCATGGAAGATTGGTAGGATTAAGAATGTAGCATCAAGGAGGGGAGTGTGGCTACATTTATTCTTAAGACACCAAAAATTGCTTTGCTTAGGAATCAGAGAGCACAAAATAGGCTCAAATCCTATTCACTTCCAGCCATGTTCTAAAAGGTAAACTAGTTAGGTCCTATATAATATTGAGGGCTGAGGCACCTCAAAGGAGACATTGGGGGTGTCTATTTTCAATCAGTCTATTTTCAATCTGCCTTCCTTTTGCATTATTCATTCAAAAGCCCATTAAATTTGCTCAAAAATGTGTATTTAAATATATATTTTAAGAGTGCAAGCTATCTATTCAAATGTAAGCCCCATTGAGTTCAATGAGCCTTACTCCAAAGTAATTGAGTTTAGGATTGAAGATTAAATGTATTTGTTTTCAAAACACATGTTGTAAAATGCATGTCCCTTTGAGATATGCATTTAAAAATAGTTTATCTTAAAATACACATTTCTGAAAGCCTGTTGATGTGCTTTGTCAGGTGAAAACTACAATGGAATATTCAGGAGGTGCAAAAGCTAACTAAATTTCAATGCACAGGTTTGTCCTGGAGGTGCAGATCAGGTCAATTTGAACTGAAGTTTGCAAAAAAAAAATATTCCTCAGGCCTTTTTTTAAAACAAACAAACAAACAAACAAACCATAATGTGCCACCCATTTACAATACCATTCTCACCATTGGTGTATGCAGTGGAATACCATATATTCTAAACATTTCTCAATGTTGGGTCAGTGTCTTTTCTATTTCTGAACAGAGCAGAGATGAAAAGAATAATGGAAAAACTGTTTTACACACAAATACATACAGCAGCAGTGGTTATCAGTCATGATATATCCTAGAGATATCTAATTTCAACCACCTATTAAAATTTTCATTAATCAAGAGCACAGGTGTAAACGTAGCTGTTGCCAAACCGCAGATTCAATGATGTTGAGTACCAAAAATGCTCACAAAAAACCCTATAAATTATGGTGTTTGGGGGGAAATTGCAGCATTTCTGCAATAGAAGCCTACATTCAGCAGGTGCAACCAACTTAAACAAAATAAGTCCAGGCCATGGTGCCTTGAGTCATCCGTCAGCCTAAGAGGGCTCTGTTGCTCAGTAGCAAGGCTGGGGAATCTTTGTTGTTGCTAGACTCCAATTCCCATCAGACCCAGCTGGCACACCCAATGGGTAGGGATGATGGAAGCTGTAGTCCAGCAACATCTGGAGAGCCGAAGGTTCCCCAGCTCTGCTCCATATTTTATAATAATAATAATAATAATAATAATAATAATAATAATAATAATATATTATTTATTATTTATACCCCGCCCATCTGGCTGGGCATTGCAGTAGTCCAAGCGAGAGATAACTAGAGCATGCACCACTCTGGCGAGACAGTCTGCAGGCAGGTAGGGTCTCAGCCTGCATACCAGATGGAGCTGATAGACAGCTGCCCTGGACACAGAATTGACCTGCACCTCCATGGACAGCTGTGAGTCCAAAATGACTCCCAGGCTGCGCATCTGATCCTTCAGGGGTACAGTTACCCCATTCAGGACCAGGGAGTCCTCCAAACCTGTCCCCCACAAACAGTACTTCTGTCTTGTCAGGATTCAATCTCAATCTGTTAGCTGCCATCCATCCTCCAACCGCCTCCAGGCACTCACATAGGACCTTCACCGCCTTAACTGGTTCTGATTTGAAAGAGAGGTAGACCTGGGTATCATCCGCATACTGATGAACACCCAGCCCAATTTGGTTTAGTGTTTTCAAACTGTAATCCAGCTGGGAAGCACCGGCAGAAAGTTGGGATATAAGTGGAGTCAATCATTCAATCATTTTTGTACATAAGATGCTCCTTGTGCAGCATAGATACCTTCCTGTGCTGTCATGCGTGTTCATCTGTCTATGATTTTATATGGAGCATTTCCACTGTAAATTGAAATCATGCTAATCTCTAACACAGCATATTTCCAGTAGGTTCAGAAGTGGGTGGTGGTAAACATCGCTGCTCCAGGCAAGGTGACAGGGATAATTACTTGCTATAATTCACACTTAATACCTGAACACCAGAGAGAAATCATATTACGTCCTTGATCCAAAATTCTCAGCTGTGTTACATCAACTTTTGTTAGGTCTTTTTCAATTGCCAGACTTTGTCCATGCCAAATAAAGCCAGCCACAAAACATTTGCAATATATACCCTTTTTTTGCAGGTTCTTTACACTCTTGTAAAACGTTCTTTGTCAGGCAGAAGGTCTGTAGCAGAGAATTTATTTATCTCTTTGCTTGTCAAAGCAATTGGCATCTGAGGTTGGAGTTCTTGGCTTAGGCAATGGGACGAAGCATCTTCATGCTTTCAGTTTTATAATCTGGTTTACCCTTGAAGTAGATTTGTACTCGCAGCAGTTTATAAATGCTTAGGAGGCTATTCACCCACCATTTTAAAACAGGTTCAATCCTGCTGCAGCGAGCAAGATAAATGAGTCACACCTGAAAACACTTGAAGATACACATGAAAAATTGCGAAAGGCTCTTGTGGGCAGGGAAGAGATGTGATTTGTGAATGGGAAAAACAACAACTGGTGGCACTAAGTTATCATTTTCCAACAGTAACGCTCAGCGTCTTGTCTAATATGCCATAGATCACCCTTCAGTAGCCTGGTGCCCTCTGGATATGTCAAGCTACACTGAGTTATTTGTGGGATTGCCATATTATCTCTCAAAATGATTTAGACTTTGATTGTTATTGTAATGACATATTGATTTGCGTTTTTGTTGCGGTGTTATGAGCTGTTGCATGGAAAGGGGGCATATGCATGGGAATAATAAGTAAATAAATACATATGCCATCAATCCCAGCCAGCATGATCAATGGTTGGCAGTTACAGTCGGATGTCTGGAGAGCACCAGTGTCAGGAGTAGATCAGCAATTTAAAAAACACCATTGCCCGTGAAGTTAACTCTCCAAAGAAACTTAAACAGTGCCATGATCACAGCAACTCTTTGCAGTAGGTATTGTCTCAGTTGCAAGGACTGAAGGCCCCCAGCTTCCCACCTCTCTCTAAGGTTCCTCCCCCCGTTCTTTCCCCAGCACCTAAGGCCTCATCCTCTTGCCTCTCGTTCCTCTGCCCTCTTCATTTCTACATGTGTAGATCTTTAGCTGCATCATTATGTCAATCAAAAACACTCAAACAAACAAACCAAGAACTCCAAGATGATCCACTTTCTCAGATGAAAGATGGCCATGATTATTCACCACTTCCTTACCTTGAGATGAAGCGTTCCCCTGCTCTGCACATAAAAATTAAAAGGGGCTAATTAGAGGAGACCATAAGATAAAGCACATAGAAGACCTTTATAATTAAACATTCCATTTTAGTGCATCAATCATCGTGTAATTGGTTATTTAATAGCAGCTGTCCAAAACTTTGGCAGGACATCTTTATGGGCCAATATTGCTCTTGTCATTTTCCAGGGTTTGTTTATTTTTAATTCTGTATATCAACATGCTTTAGATTCATTGGCCAGAGTCCATCACAGAGTTATGTGCCCTTGAGCAACATTGAGCTTAAGTATTGTATTTGAAGGTTTAACTTACTGTGAGGTTGTTGTTTTTTCAAGTTAAATTTTATTTTCTTGCAAACCACTCTGAGCAAGCCACATGACGTTTTCATAAATACATAAATAATTAGACTGCCAAGAGCTTAGGAACAGCAAAATGTACCTTTGATTGTGGCCATTTTCCTGTACATTTCTACCATATGTATAGAGAAAACTTTTAGCACCACTGGGATATACACCCAATCAATCAAGCAGGCACCATGTGTACATATATTGCTTTTCCTCACATGGCACACACTTGCTCTGTTTGCCACAACATTGCATTAGAGCAGAGGTTTTCAACCTTTTTGGGTCCATGGCTCCCTTAACCAACTACATTCTTTCTGCAGCATTCCCTGTGGGGCTCAGGAGTCCAGATATGTCACCCCTTGCCAACAAAGCCAGCAGCCCCTCACCCTTTTTCAAACACCTGTCCCTTGTGGATAATTCCCTCAGCCTCCTCTCTTCCCCCCTTTCCTTGGGAGTCCTCTGGGCTGCTGCTGCTACTGCCCCTGGAGTCTGAGACACAAGAAGGCATCAGAGGAGCGAGGGAAGGAAAGAGGGACAGAGACCAGTGTTGCCCGCAGAGTGCCACAGCAGACTGGTTGAAAACCACTGCATTTGAGGACAGAGTGCCTTCTAAGCTAGCCTGCTGCCCTCAGATGCAGGGGGTGGCATTTAGGGGAGCACATATTCAGTCAGTGTCAGTTTCTCATGTGACCAACAGATAGCCAGTTCGTCCTATTTCACACACTGGAGTGGAAATATTACCTTTGACAAGGTGGTCAGAGGGGTTTCATTCATTCCAACTTCTTTTACAGGTTAGAGCCACATGAGGCAGCTAGAAAGTGCAGCAGCTACTTGGAAAATCCTGCCAAATATGCCCCTTGGAGCAAAAGTACATATTGATGTGCTGGACCTTCCAGAGACATTGCATGTGGTAGGCAGTGAGAGGAGATGGGGGCATCTATCTCTTTCCTCACATGTGTGGGCTTTCCACGTCTTCCCTAACCACTCCATGCAGCTTTAACCCATATAAGAAAGGAGGGAAAGGTACAAATGCAGATCTTGTAGAATTTGCATGAGGTGAAGGTTCTGATTTATGCCACTTCTGATCCACAAATTGATTCAGGGCCTGTATATCGGAGGAGTTCACTTTGGAATGTGGGCTCCCCAAAGTCCACAGTCATTTGCAAGGACCATGCTGCATTGCCAGTAATGAAATAATATCCAGCCGCCAGTCATTTGGCTTCTGTATGTGAAATGGGAGGGGAGGGCACCAAATTGTCCTTTTGCTTCAAGTGAGGTGTCATCACCTGGGTTCCTCTCACATGGAGTAGCAAAGCACATCTCTGCTGCAACCACTGTATCCCAAGAACCCGATGCTATTTGTTTTTGATGGCATCTTAAGAACTTTCTACCAATGTCTGAATCTCAGACAAATTGGTGACTGTGGCAGGTTCCCCACCCCCACCCCATTCTATGTCTCTTAAATTAAGACACATTATCTCTCAAAGGGCTCTTTATAATGATATGCTGGTATCTGATGTATGGAGCATCACTCCACAGTCCTTGATATTGCTGCTTGAGAAGTTTAAGAACGCTGGCATCAAGATTTTAAAATATTTATCAGCTTAAATCCTGTCGGTTTTCTCTGGAGACTGTCACCTAGAGAAGTGATGTGGATGTAATGCCTTTTATTGGTACTGTTCCTATTAAATCAATTGTAGCTGACAGGGCTTACTCTGAAAGCCGTTGTGCCATTGGTATTCTGTGTGGAGAAGAATGACAATAATTATTGTTTTTGATGGGACCATTGGTTTCCAGTGGAATGTAACCAACAGCTCTAGGCTGGATGTTGCTTTTCTGCAAAACATTTCCCCTTGAATACTTTTGCTTTGAAGAAAGTGCAGTCTCTTTTTTCTGTGAAGTTTTTCCAGATCGCTCTGCAACTATTGTTTTATTGGACTTCATTCCTGTCATTTCTGCTTGCTTCTTTGTTGTGGTTTAGGTTCAAGAATATCAAAACTGATTTCCCTGCAGGAAACGTCGTAAATTCTCAATCAGATGTGTATTAATTTTGCTGTCCATGTTTTCCCTTGTTAACTAATCCTTAAATCTGCAGTTCACTTTCATTGTCAGACGTGTTCTTTTTTATTTGTTAAATGTGATTTTTCTAAAAAGCAATATTGATATTCAGCAATAATATTTAACAGCAAAAAGTTGGTTCCAGTTTACATGAACAGCTTCTCAAATACAAGGGAATGATCAAAGAAGACATTGAAAACAACTGCAATCTTACCATGTCTACTCTGAAGTTACCCTGAGGACTACTTCCCAGGTCAGTATAGATAGGATTTCAGGCAAAGTACAGGGTGATTCAGAATGAACTGTATACTTCATTATGAATCACCCTGTATATGGATTTACATTGACAAGAAGTATTGCATTCAGACAGCCAGATGCCTATGGCCAACCAGATGCCTATGGGAATTCCACAAGCAGGAACTGAGTGCAATAGCACTATCCTCTCTTGTGGTTTCCAGTAGCTGGTGTGTCTGGGGTTGATGGTAGTGCACAATATCTGGAGGAATCAGTGTTGTCCACCCCTGCTTTAGAAACACGTGCAGAGGATTATTTTATGTATACAGAGATGAGTTGTATCTCCTATAATATTGGAATATAACCATTTCTCCACTCTTTCCCGCCAGACATGGACTGATTGCACACCCAAAATTGAACTCCTCAAATATAGGCCCACACTAGAAGTTTACCCTTCTGTCATTCAGGCGATTATAGGTGAAAGTGCTCTTTGTCTTTTTTATCAGTAAATAATAAGTCTGATGGTTTGAGAAAGAGTCTTATCTGACATCTTTACTTCTGGTCCTATTCATTTCAGTTGACTCATTGTATCATAACAGCACTTTCTAGTATTTCCCCATCAATTTATAATGTTTTTCCTATAACTCCTGCCACGGGTTCATTGTTATCCTGTCAAACACCACTCTATGTAAGCATTCTTTGTAAGAAAAGACTCATTCTGTTTATTGATGCTGCTATCATTCACACCATCATCATTCTAAGAAGCCTCAGTCACATGTGTCT
Source organism: Zootoca vivipara (assembly GCF_963506605.1). Taxonomy (NCBI): domain Eukaryota; kingdom Metazoa; phylum Chordata; class Lepidosauria; order Squamata; family Lacertidae; genus Zootoca; species Zootoca vivipara. Next base: position 33,180,046 of record NC_083278.1, on the reverse strand, counting down.
TACTTTAGCAGGCTTAGAATTCAAGCTTATGGTAGCTGGGTAAGAAAAGGTGCGTGAAGAGTCTAACAAAAAATCAGCTGCAACTTTGCAAAGCATAGTCCCCTGCAGCAGCACAGCAATTTGGGGAACTTGGTCTGCTGGGGACAAAATTCTCCTATGGCAGCTCCAAAGGGCCCAAAAAGGCCTGTGAGACTGGTATCCTGCAAGAGGGTCACACAATGATATTATATCTCATCCCATCTAAAATGCCATACATTTCAGAGAGACAAATGCTGTAATGAAGTAAATGATGTGCCTGAATTGGGCCAATTCTGGAGTTGTGGGGAGACAGGTCAAGATAGCCACAGATTACTCTAGCCACAGATTACTCTAGGATTACTCTAGGATCCAAGGCTGTCCGAGAAGGAAGTATTGGGTGCAAAAGTTGCAGGGGTCCAATTCACTAGTGTGTTTCATGCTAGAGAACCATGCCCAGCAGGTATGAATCCTCTGCTCACCAGCTGGAGAGTGGATGATTCAATTCTGTGGGCTGCAGGGCTGTGCTTCTTCATATGCACCTTCCCAGCTGGTGAGTGAGGCACTCGCAAGGCACTTGCAAAGCAGCACCCACCAGGATTGAACCCTCCTGATCTCATTTAGGAGGGGAGGAAGGAGATGCACCATCTCTTTCTTCCACAACTCTATGTTTAATTGGTGTTTCAATAACCCTCATTAAACATTAGCACCACACCCAGGCAAGACTGGGTGCTCCCCAGATTGGTCTGGCTGAGGTGCACAGCCCTAGTGTTTATTATGTAAAACCTGTAAGCTGTTAAGAATCAAATCAAATCAGCCACATAAACTGTCCACAACTCTGTGAGCTGGAGAAAAACCTTGGTATTATGGAATTAGTGTCCATCCTTCTGCTGGTGCAAGAGATGGGGTCAGGTTGCAGCCTGTTTGCTAATGGAGGAGCTGTCCATTGTGCTGACACTAAGAATTCACTCATAGAACCAGCCATGAGAGCCTGAATATCTCTTTCTCTATTGCCCATAATACTAGGGAGCACTTGAAGGAATAACAGAAAGATAGATGGTTATTCTTCCCTTAACTTTCATATAGATTGTGGAAGATGTTTTCCACTAAGACTCCAAGATTAATTCCAGTGCCAGATATTGAATATCTTTAGTATTTTGTTCAGTGCCCTAAAAGAAAGCATAATGATTGATGAAAAAGTTTGGAGATATGACAAAAATAAATAGAGAGGTAAATTATGATTGATGAGTGCAAGGCAGTTATATAAAATAATCTAGATGGTTTTCTTAGCCTGCACCCTATCTGAATTTTCTTTTCTTTTCTAAACTTAAGGGTCCTATCTCCCAAAGTGGAACCAGAAAAGGCCATAAAATGGAATCATCAAGGGCTATGGCACAGTGTGACGGCCAAAAATGACCTCTTCATGGTGAGCAATTTCCACCAAGGTCATAATGCTTACTATAGGCCTATGAAACATGTTTCCTACCAAGCCTCTCATCAGTCATATGTGGCACCCTTCAGTGTCTTGATAAACTTTTTTGTTTTAACAGCCAGAATGTGACTGGGAGAAAAGAAAAAAATGTGGGTTTGCCAAGCACCTAGCAGGCCACAATATATTATGACTGGACTCTGTTAGGCTTAGCGGGTTACAATGTTGCAAGCCTAATTGAGAATCACTTCTTGTGCTGAGTTGAATTGCACAGTGTAGAAATTCATGCTTCTTGAAATGGGTGTGGAGATCTCACATGGGTAAGATCCACACCAAGCTCTCATAGCACATATAAATAGCAAATTCCTGCTTCCTGTAATTGTTGCTTTTCTTTACTTTGTATGCCAGTCAAAGAATGTCCTGAGATTGCTAGCTTGGTTTTTCTTTTTTCTTTTAAACATAATTTTTATTGATTTTACAAATTACAAAAGATGGTACATACATATACACCTTTTCCACCTTCTTCCCACCCCCCTCCAAGGGTCCTCCCCTGCCACAGAAGTATCCCACGCAGGTGAACAGTCAGAAGTGGTCCATTTTATGATTGGGTTTCTGTCCTCCTCCCCCTCCCCTGCCCCCGAAGCCCCCCCTGCCACCAGGGAGCTCCAGTGAACCAGGGCAGTACGCAGGAGTTCATCCATCCAACCATCTATTGTCATACCAAAAAAAAAAAGAAAATACAAAAAGAGAAAAAGAGAAAAAAGAGAAGAAAAAAAAAGACAAAAAGGAAAAAAGACAAAAAAAAATTCATCATAATTGTTAAATTCATAATTGTTAAACCATATTTTGTGGGCTTCCCCACCCTCCCCCCTTCCCCGGTTTTCCTCCCTTATTTATCATCTTCAACAGTTTCATAGTTCATATTTTATAACATACACCTTTATATCTTGTACCACTTTTAAACTAACTATTATCATTTTCGCCTATTGTCCAGTCACTGAGAAATCAAACTCCCATTTTTTCTTCCCGTGCCTAATTTTTACCCCTCTATAGGCCTCCATATTTTCACCTTTTTCCAGAATCAATTCACTTTTTAAACCTATAATTATTCCCAAACTAACCTTGCACTCCCCCGAGTACTGGCTCCACCCCACCAATCCAGCAAGTTCCATAGTCAGCAGTCCAGATATAGTCCTATTAACCCATCCTTACAATCACAACTTCACTTTCCCTTCACCCCACCCCCTGTTTACAGTCTTTTGCCATCCAGGCCTCCATATCAGACCCCTGAGCTTCTTCTCTTCTCTGCTTAATTTTTCCTTCTTCCCTGTGGTCATTCTGGAGTTCCAGTAAGTCCAATCGTGCCCCCCTCGAAGGGGAGGCACTCCATCCAACTTTTTGTAGAGTAAAATCATCATTTTTTTCGTGATGGGCTTCATTTTGTGTTAAGTCATCACAGTCCTCATCATTGTCATTCTCACATTCGTCTTCTTCAGTTTCAAAAGCTTCATCTTCTAAGAAATCATATTCTGCCATCATCATCTGGAATTGTTGCTGTAACACTTGCCGTTGTGTCTCCTCTTGACATAGTTCTATTCTTGCTTCCCACATTAAGGTCAAAACAGTCCGCTGAAACTCAGGCGGGTACCTTTTTGTTGACATAGTTCAGTCCTGTCAAGGTCAAAACTTGTCACATGGGGTGGAATATAATCGCAGTCTATTTTCTCGACTCCATTTTAACAAGCTGGCTGCATTCTTAAAAATAAAGTTTGAACTCACATTTCAAAAGTATATAAACCAAAAAAGAATTTCCAAAAAGTCCAGAGATAAAGATAGAAATAGAATTTAACTATAAATCCTGATCAACTCACTGGATTGTCTGGGCTGCCGGCTCCCGAGGAACAGAAAGGTCTTTCTTAGTCTTAACTTCTTTCTGCAGGGCAATCACAACCACAGTCTCTCTCCCCTTTTACCCTGCATTTAGGGGAGATTCTCTTTGATGCCTTTGAGGAATCCTTTTAAGTTGAAATCTTCTGTTTACGGCTTCGGGTTTCTGTTTACTGTCTCTTATGTTACCGTAGGGGGGGGGGGTGGCTTCCTCTTTTCCCCTCTCTCCCAGGTCCAAATTGTTGCCTTAATTTACATTCCAAAGAATCCAAATTACTCACAGTCTATTCATTTGCTGAATGTTCTTTGAAGAATTGGCCACCTCCACTTCCCAGACTCGCAGCTTCGCACTCTCAGAGCAGCAATGTCAGCCTGTCCGCCGCGGTTCACCTCCTCGCTCTCGGGGGCTTAAACAAAGCCGATCCGGGGAGGAGAGAGCCCGCTTTTGGCGCCGCCAGGCAAAATCTGTCCCCAAAAAGCTCGATTTGGGGCTTTTAAGGAGGTTTCGCTTCGCTGGAACGATTCCCTCCACCTCTGAAGCGCCGAGGTCCGCTCCGCTGTGCGGACCCCCGTCTGAGCAAGATGGCGTGGTCAACCGGAAGCCACTAGCTTGGTTTTTCAAGGGGCATGCAGCCCTGTCCAGAATAGACTGTTATTGTGATTATTGATATTTTTATTAATAATTATTAATAAATAGAGGATTGTTAGTATTTTTTTATTATTAATGTTTTCAGCAACTTGCTTCTAGATCATGGAGAAGCAGAAGATCTTGTAAATCTTTGAAAGCAAATGTGATACTGATTTCGTTACGTTTGAGTTCTTTTCTTCAGTCCATCCCACATTGCTCAAATGTTCACCTGTCAACCTCGTCCCTCTCCTGAGTAGAATAGATTACGTTTAGCGAACACTTATTTCAGTGGTAAAGCTGCTACACTTTCATTGTATTGTGTACTGTGTAAATAATGGTGGTCTTGTCTTTCTCCTGCAGCAGACATGTTTTCTGAAAACAAAGAAGATTTGCCACATCCACAGCGGAAGAAAGAACAAAGGAGCCATAGCTGCCAAGTTATCCCTTTTTTTAAGGGATTTTCCCTAATGTTGAATAGGCTTCCTCGCGAGAAAAGGGAAAACTTGGCAGCTATGAAAGGAGCTAGTGTTCTTAATGTGCACAGATAGACATACATAAGCATGAGGGAGATTTAGAGGCAAGATGTAGAAATTTGAAGGAAGACTCTCAACTGCAAACAGCCTGGACTTCAAGTGAGACCTCATTCGAGCCCATTGCTAGTTGCAGCTGCTCATTCAGGAAAACGTTGTTTGGAATCTGCGGCAGAAATGTCTCCAGTGGCAGCAGAAAAAAATCCCACTGTAGACTGACTTTCCCTCCCTCCTTCCCTCCCTCTCTATATATCCTGCATGCATACATATCCACAAATCCACACATTTTCCATTTTAGCTTGTGAAGGTAAGCAAATAACATGGGAGCTTTCTGTCACTGATGAAAATTCATTGAGGATATGGTCTGTCAACAACTGCGCTAACAACTCTGAGGCACATACATTAATCTAAATAGCCGGCTGAGGGCAGAGGGATGCAAGGCACTTACAAGACCGCATTTTTCCAACCCCTTTAGGTCTTCAGGAACTGCAGCTCGAATTGAGTTAGGAATAGGAAGCAATTAAGAGAACAGAGCTGACATGTTACCACATGTGCTTTTAAATGGTATCTTGGGGAATAAATATTTCCTGATTTCCCTGTCACCGGTGATAGGTTTTTAATGACCCATTTATGAATAGTCTAAGAAGTTAGATCGGTATATATGCTCCAGGGAGCCTTCACCGCAGAAGACAGTGTCTAACAAGAGAAGGTATCACAGACCAGCCAGTGTACAGACTTGAGGCCTAGTTACTCTGAGTTTTGATTCATTCACTGTTAATTGCTTTTTGTTGAGCAGGTTTAAATAAACTTGCATTTCTAAACCCTCCACATTTCCCTTCTCTGGAGAAAAAAACATCTCGATACTACTTTGATTTTGCTAGTACTTTTTGGGTTGTGTGGAATAAAACAAGGCATTTTTCAAGACTAGTTATGAATAGAAACTGAATGTCGTTTTATGAAGAAAAGCCTCAAGAATATGTTTACTGTGCTAGCTGTGATCTTTGAGGCGTCCCTGGAAGCTGATATGTGACCTGCTTGCTCACCCACACAACATTTGTTAGTTTAGTTTACTGTATTAGCTTTGTTAATTGCTTCTCAGTGGAAGTCCTGGAGCAATTTACAAAACAAAAAAGTAAAAAAAAAAAACAAAAAATACAGACAATACACTATAAATTCAAAATTACGTTTAATCAATGGAAATAATACAAATAAAGTACTGTATTTGTCCCAAAAGCTGTCCAAAAGCATAAACAACATTACCCTCTGAAATACAAATCAGAATATCTGGTTGAATGATACTTTGGGAATACAGCCTGGGACCAGAGGGAAAATTCTACATTGATCCTTGGTAATGTGATCTGAAAAGCAGCAGAGAATACAGACAGAGACTGTTTAAACCACACTGGCCTTGAAATAGATGGTGACAACTTTAATTTTATGTTGCATTTGCTGGAGGAGATGGCATGTGGCCTTTCCTTTGAAGACTGATATGGCATTTTTGTTTTATCTGTGAATATTTTTTGTTCAGTACATCTTTTGGGGGGTATGTGGGTGTGGGTGTTCCACACCATTTCTATACAGAAGAAACAATGTCAAACGGGCACCAAAAGCCAGGGCACTAGCACTAAGCCAATGTCTTCACCTTGCAGCAGAAAGATGTTAACGTTTGTCCAGGAGAGAACATTTCCCAACTGGAGGGGGCTACCACAGAAAAGGTCACTCACCCAAGCATCTTTCAGCAAGGGAATCCAAAGAAAGTCCTTAGATGTTGATCTCAGGGTCCAGGTAGGTTCATACAGGGAAAGGGATGCATTTTAATTCTTTAATTAAAATCTGGATAACTTGTCTCCTATCATCTTTCTTTCTCATTCTTCTCGTCTCAATTTCTGCATATTTCCAAGTCACTTGATCTGAAAATTGAAGGCCACATCAATAGCATCCTCCACATAATGATGTCTGTTCATATCCTATAACCTTAGAAGAACGAGGAGATCTCATATTGTACTGTACTGATCAAACAAGAATTGGGTAGCTTTATATTTGTGTATTTGCCTCTATTTCGTTAATTTAACTGAAGAATTTCCATTTTTTTTAAAAAAAAAATAAAACTTCCTTTAAAACTTCAACCTTGGGTCCTTGATGTTGGTTTCTCCTTCCATGCTGTCCAGCTGTACCCATAAGAACAGTCAGAATGGAAAAATGTCCAGCAATGAAGTCAGTTTCTGCACATTATGCCACAGTTGCCAGCTCAGGACTTTGTGTTTATCACTATGCACCCTAAATTAAAACAACACAGGGAAAGCTACATTTGTATTTGCAGAACCTTTTTAATGCTACGAATGTGTATATTTTAATGTGGAAGAAGAGGAAATTAATTTGACATAAATCAGATAACAAAACAAACAGCGATTTACCAAGTTCACAAGAAATCACATTATAATGATCTTTAAGCAAATTCTCACTTGGAAGTAATTACATGCAATCCTTATGTAGAATATTTAAATATATTAGTCAAACTTGAAATTAATCAGCTATATTTAATAGACACCATAGCTCTCTCCCTCCCCTCCTTTTTTTTTTTTTTACCGGCAAAGAACAGCATTAATTTTGCAGCTAATTATGATGCATCGTAACTCTAAAGCCTTACACTGAATTTTACTTTCCTTTTTACTAATTTTAATTAAGTAAGCAGCTTAGAATAGATCACAACTTTGTCGAAAGGGAACTTTAAAAGGTCTATGAAATACTGCATCACGTGACGTGATTAGCAAGGAAACCAGAATGCCTTTTGCCACAATGCACAAATACATCCTCTCTGCAGCCTAAATACCTTGTGGTAAATGTTCAGTAGATATAAGGAGAGGGTATGATGTAAAAATGAGCAGATCTATGCTAGATTGAAAAACATATAAAATTGTATTTTTTAAAATATTTGTTAAATATTATTGGAATGAAATGTTTATCCTGGCCCAAATCCACAGTTACTGGTGTTCTGAGTAACCTGTGTAACACTTTTGCACAGCAATGCAGTAATAGAGGCAAATACACAAATATAAAGCTTGGTCAGTATGTTTCTAGATACAATCTGGGATCTCCTTGTTCTTCTAAGGTTATAGGATATGAACAGACATCATTATGTGGAGGATGCTATTGATGTGCCCTTCTATTGCCAGCTCAAGTAACTTGGAGATATGCAGAAATTGAGAAGAGAAGAATTAGAGAGAAAGAAGACGGTAGGAGAGGAGTTATCCAGATTTTAATTAAATCATTAAAGTATGGATCACTTTAGCACAGCAGTGCAGAACCTGCCATCCTGCAGATGTTGTTGGACTCTCATCTCTCATCAGTCTCAGCCAACATGGCCAATGGTCTTGATAATGGGTGGCCACCCCTGCTTTAGGAGCACAGAGAACCTCCATCTCACATAATGGATGAGTACACCCTAGGTTTTTGGCACTGGAAGGCTCGCTGGGAAAGCTCTCTCTTGCCGTGTACTGCAAAAAGAGGAAGGTGGAGCATTCTGGTAGGAGAAACATAACATACGGGCTGCGGCCTGTTAATAAAAAAGAGCTTGTGCAATTTGTCGCTCAAACTGGAAAGAGAACTTCCTTGGATTTAGGGTCAGGACCAGAAGCACCAATTTGAGCAGAAGATTGGAGGGAGGCTGATGACATGCGCCTGATGTGCTCACGACGCTGGGACACTGGGGGATGGAGCCGAATGCTGTGGCGGCATGGCTTCAATGGCTGGTGGCTCCACCTCTCCGGCACTTGGCCTCCTCCTCCTCCTATTGCCACCACCAGCCAGGGGCTGCTTCAGCCCTCCTTTCCCTCCACGTCAGGAGGAGAAGGAGGAGCCGCCAGCCATGAAGCCACACCACAATCAGCTCCATGATCGGCCTCCTCTATGATTGATTGTTGTCAACATTTGGGGGACACCCCTCCACAAATATTTTATTGGGGAGATGAAGAAACCTGGGCCACTAGGAGTTGGTGCCTATGTGTAGAATAATCTGTTCTATAACCAGATGTGGCTTTTCTCCTGGAAGGAGAGCATTGTTGGATCCAAGCACTACCACACTTGTTTTTGTGTCTCTGTGACCTTTCCTGAACCTATCTAGAAAGTTTCTGCAAACTCTCATATGCAGGTGAGTCCAAGAATCTTTCATGTCCTCTCTGTAACCCCCACAGCCTTCAGAGCACGTGTACCGTATGCTGAATTGCTTCGAGATTGTCAAGTCAGTCCTTTTCCTAATGAAGCTTACCTAGGTTTCCAATTTGGAAATGGCTCATTTTTGCAAGTAGGCAGAAGTGCCATCAGCTGCAAATAAAATGTCTGTTCTTCTTGAAATGGTAGGCTTGGAATATATAAATATATATGAATGCTTCCTTCTTGCTCCCTCTCTTACATAGAGATATGATGAGAAAATAGCCTAGTCAGAAATAACACCAGCAGAAATATGACATGGGGGAGGGGGGTAGCTTGGCATGTAAAATATCTAAAATGTGACTTTTCCAAATCTGAATTCCACAAGACATCATTATACTCCTCATTTTATAGCTATCAAAGGACAAGTTAAGGGCAACGAGTTCAGCGGTTTTATTTTAGTCCATCTGTGCAGCTCTACCCAAAGGGATCTTTAAACTTTTCTTTAAAAGCTGTATTAAATCAGGCCCTGCAAGCATACCTGTAGGTAAGCATTAACCTGAATTTGCATACATTCTTTACAAAATAATCTGGGCATGATTAAACAGATGATAGAATTACTAGCTACTGACCAGAATTCAACTTGCAAAGCCTGAATTTAAGTCAATGGCTTCCAATCCACATCTGTTACTGTTTTGAAAGCATTGTGCATGTGTAGCCCGGCATGCCCAAATTGTGCTCAGGATTGCAACGATGTCTCCTGTGTGGGCAGCCCAAGTACTGGTAAGGCTGTTCTAATGAGTCACCTATTTAAGTCACTCTACTTAGAAATGAGAGATGTGCTGGGAACAAGAGCCTACCTACCCATTCCCCTCACAAGTCAGAAGCTAAACAAAGAACCGCCCCCGGCCCTGTTACGTTCACATTTTCAAGCACAGATCTCACAAAACACATCTCAAATCATTCTCTCTTTGTCACTGCAAAGCCCTGATGTGTGTAGAGATTTCTCCATGCACAAGAAGCTGAATTCACATCTTCATAGTCTGCCATCTTGGAGTACTTTTGGCCCTCTTGATATCGTGACTCACATTAAAAGCTACACCCTGAATGATGCTACCTTTTGTAGAAGTGCTCTGTCTTGTGCGATGTTATTTGACATTATTTATACTGTCTTACTTCAAGCCATTCGACGGACAAGTTATCTCCTTGGCAATGTCTTGTCATCGTATACCACCATTTATAGCACTGTATAAGTGATTCATTACAGTTGTTAAACTATGAATTAAGAAAGCAATCACATACAAAAAGGTGTTCCGTGTGTCAGTCAGCCTGCAATATTTCAGGAATAAATCTTGATTTCACGGGAAGATATGTGGCAGACACAAATTTTGGCATCAATGGAAATCCGGAGATCCACATTTTCCATTATGTTGTTGCCTCTTCCTCCTCCTCCTACTTTCTTGAAAGCTTCTTTTCTTGCACCTGAGATGCTTGTTCTGATTGTGGATTGCAGAACTCTGAAATAAACTATTTACAACTGTGTATAAAAACAGGGGGGAGGGGTCAACTCTGAGCATTAAATAGGTGACTTGCCTGACATCAAAGAAGTGAGGCCTCCATTTTCACACTGGCTACTTTTCACAAACTTTGCTTTTTTGCCTACAAGCGTTTTACAAACTAAATTTATGATCCTGGCAAATGAATAAATCAGGTGTTACTTAGCCATACTAGGGGGAGAAATGTAACATCTGTCCTGTGAAATAGAGAGATGAAAGCCTTTGGGAGTGATAACATGAAGTCAGAATTCTGCAGTTTAAAAGGAACATGCAATCCAGGCTCTAGTTTATGCTCTCAGGGAGAAGGAAGGTGCACTTCTCATCACTGAGGAGATAGGTGAACTTTATCACTGAGTTCAAGCACAGGAGTGTTCTCCTTGTTCTATCAAAGCATTCCCTCTGAAATGGGCAACAGTCTGTTTTCCTGTGTCAAATGAAATAACCATTGGGGATCTGCAGAGGAAATTCCTGTTTGCTAGCGCCTTAGATTAGATCCAGATAATTCAAGGGGTTGGTGTCCTTTATGGGTCATTTCCTGACAAAATATGTGGGTATAAGTAATTGTGTCAAGCAGCGACACAGGCAGGTGGTGTATACACAAATACCTGATTAGATGTCTAAAAAATTAAATGAGGTGTGTATGCATGTGTGGCTGTGAGAGAGTGTGTGTAGGGGCAATGCTGCAAACAGTGCACTAAAGGAAATGATTATGTGAACGCTTTAATTGTTTATGAAAGTCATCCTGCTTTTGATTTTTTTCCCCTTATAGGTGTTGGAAATGATTCTTTCAGAGATGCTTTGTGACACCTGAGAAAAACAATGAAATGTTTCCCCTGTTCAGGAAGCTTTCTCTTGAATGTGTATATTATTCCCCCATCACGTCAGTCCACTACAGCGCCCCAAGCTGACTTCTCCTGGAAATGTTGAGCTCATTCCAATATGACTTCACTTACCTTCAGTTGTGACATAGCCAAATCTGATTGGCTGAATCACATTGATGTTACACTATGACGCCTGAAGATGAAGATGGAAACACTATGAGGTTGGCCAAAAAAACTTGAACACCGAGAAGGTGCAGAAGCAGATAGAGTGAACAGGCCCGGAGACTGAATTTAGGCCTCTATTGCCTCTCTATATGACCCTTAAGATTCACCCAAGGCCATATATTCTCTCCAGAGATTGTTTAGTTGTTTAGTCGTGTCCGACTCTTTGCGACTCCATGGACCAGAGTACGCCAGGCACTCCTGTCTTCCACTGCCTCCTGCAGTTTGGTCAGACTCATGTTGGTAGCTTCGAGAACACAGTCCAACCATCTTTTCCTCTGTCGTCTCCTTCTCCTTGTGCCCTCAATCTTTCCCAACATAAGGGTCTTTTCCAGGGAGTCTTCTCTTCTCATGAGGTGGCCAAAGTATTGGAGCCTCAGCTTCACGACCTGTCCTTCCAGTGAGCACTCAGGGCTGATTTCCTTCAGAATGGATAGGTTTGATCTTCTTGCAGTCCATGGGACTCTCAAGAGTCTCCTCCAGCACCATAATTCAAAAGCATCCATTCTTCAGCGATCAGCCTTCTTTATGGTCCAGCTCTCAATTCCATACATCACTACTGGGAAAGCCATAGCTTTAGCTATACGGACATTTGTTGGCAAGGTGATACCCTACCTATAAAGACAACACCTTGCCCCATTCATGTTCTGCACCCTCCTTGAGTATACTTGGAATGTGTCCTTGAGCTCTGGAAATACCTACATGGAGGATAGAGAGTACAGAGGTAAAGTTTACATGTATTACTGCATGTGTATTTGCCTCTGGCCCTGCCCACTGTGGCATGTGACTCCCAGAAGCAAATGTGTCCTTGGGCTGGAAAAGCTTTCCCCAGGCTCAATATAGAGAATAATACTGAGGAGAAAGTGAAGATTTAGGAGGGGAAATGACTCTTATCTTAAAGCGCTATGGTTAGTCTGATAAATGAATACCCATCATTGTGGACATTCTGGGCATCACTACTTGCAATTATTTGTCTCCATCTGTCTGTCTCAAGAGACAATGGAGTGCGGCTCCAGGGGTGAAGTCAAACCGCTGTGTTAGCAGCATCAAAGTGACCTCCCTGGGGCGCAAGCCTGGCCAAATCCAGTACACAGCCCTGGTGATCAATGCATTCCACGCCAATGCATTCGTATCGGTTGGCTGCAATTTGAATTTATTTTGGTATTTGCAGTATTTTATTGTATTAAAATGTTTTTAAAATTGAAATTGACTTAATTCTTAAAGAATTTCATGGTGCACCAATTGTTCTGAACAATAATGTGGTGCTAAAAAAAAAAACCCCAAACCCAAAACAAACAAAACCACACACTCATAGTGGAAGTAAACAATGAAAGAAAGCTTTATATATTTCTCTCACGACAGGAAATTCTAATTGCTTTCATGAGACACTAATTAAAAATGAACTCCCCCCGCCACCCCCGTATCAGATATGTGCTTGTAGCCTGCATGCTGGTAACACTGTAAAGGATTACTCTTTGCTTCTTAACTGTCCCCCCTTCAACTGACATTTAAAGCAGAAGCAATTTCCATTCATGCCAATTACCGCTGCCAACCATGTGGGGATAAATGAGAAATCCTGTTATTATGGTGCACATAGACTATGTTTGTGTTAATACTTCTGATCTGTGGTGCATTAGACTGCTGGCCTCTCTGCAAAGGCAGAGAGCAATCTGGAGCCAGACTGACTGGGCAGGAACTTGGGGTGGAAGAAGTCAATGTTGCTCATGTGTTTGATTCTATCTGTTAATGGCAAGTGCATCCATATTCCGAAGAAAGACGCAAGACCAAGATGGTTGGCTAACTAGGGCCATGACTTTGTTTACATGTCCAAACAAGGAGATATCCAGTACTCTTTGCTGTGCAGAAACTACGGTATGGCTGAGATGGGAGTCTAGCTCCCACTCTAATGTTGATCTGCTGGACGGTTGAGTCCATCCTACCTGGACTGCAGTGACTTTAGATGATGAGGGAGGCCCTTCCAACACATTAACTCCCCACTGCCAGCCCCACAATTTTAGGTGCTTGAGTTAGTTATGTCTCGGAGGGGGTCCTTTCTCCACTCCCAGCCTCCATAGCCCCAAGGTCTTGTGTGAAAATGTAAAAGGAAAGAGGGTACTTTTTATCATATGTGGTGGTCATGTGGGGTGGTAAAAGCTTTCTGGGAAATGATATATAATGAGCTGAAAAAAAATGTTTAAGCTCTTTTTGTTAGGTATTATAGATGCGGAACTACCAATATAAAATAAAAGACTGTTTATGTATGCAACAACAGCAGCAATGATGCTTTTTGCCCAGAAATGGAAAGAAGAATAAGTACTGACCAGAGAAGACTGGCAGACCAAGCTGATGGAATATGCAGAAATGGCAAGACTGATGGGAAAGATCAGAAACCAGGAAGACCAAGTATTCTTAAAAGACTGGAATAGCTTTCTAATATATATGAGAGACCACTGGAAACAGCTGAAATCATTGGCAGGAATACAGTGACACTTGTGAAATAAAATGAATTTTGGATACTATGAATATATAATAGATAGATTACAGTAAAAGATACGGGAATAAAATTTAGAAGTGGAACCCATGGAGGGAAGGAAGAAAGTCTGAAGTTCGAAAGAACCCTTTTTTAATGTTGAAAATGTTATGTTTGTTATGTACAACTTTTATGTAAAATTAATAAAAAATAAATAAAAATAATAAAAAAATAAATAAAGGAGCTGGTCTTGTGAATCCCTCATCACCATAACAGTGCCCATTTGAAAAATCTGTTTCTATTGCATTGGTTTTGTGGTGAATAATGAATGAAAGGAATGGCCATCATCCCGTATGTTTCATTTGAAACAAATGCAGATGGCCACTCCAATGGGATCTCACTCTCCGGTGTCAAATAGAACATCTGTCCTGTCCTCCCTGGAACAACTTTGGATGGAGCTCATATTTAACAGCAAGGAATCCATAGCAATTGAAGGAAGATCAAAATATCAGGAAGGGATGTGGATTAAATACCCCACAATACCCCACAACACTCTCAAATGCAAATCCAAGGAGAGAGATTATATATACAAATATATTCATCATCAAGTTATTTTTGTAGGCTCAGAATGAACCTAGAAACTTACAGAAAGCATCTATTATATTACTATAATATAATGCCCTTCGGCAAAGCTTCCAGGACAGTTTACAAAAACAAGAAATAAAACATTTTTAAAAATACCACAATATCAAGAAGTCCTGAGAGGGCATATAAATGAGCAGGAAGCTGGAAAGCTTGAAATGGAAAAACTGAAATCTATTCCCTTTCCTATATTTCATTTCTCATTTCTTCAATTTGCGTAGACTAATTTGTTAAATCATTTGTGGGTCTGCTCATTATGTTTATTAATTGGGTATCTTAGTGAGATTGGTTTTGATTGTGGTTCTGCGAACAGAGTCTGCCAGCCATGGATCACAGCAAAGCCTCTCAACTACCCCCCTTTTTTTCCCTTACATGAGATTCATTGAAATGAACAGCTAATATCTGAAATACTTTAATCAATTCAGCTCCAAAGTACACAAGAGGAGCAAATATTTCTCTCCTCGCGGCTCCTACTGGCTGTATAGTGTGTCTCCACCCAAATTCTGCCTGAAGGGAAATTTGATGCCATTGTGGTTGTTCTTCCATGAGTAAAACCTCTCAAGCATTTTGTTGAAGGCCAAATATTTTTTAAAAGGCTAACAACATTTTAACCACACACCCAAGTCCTCACTGCCTGTTACCTGCTTTGTTACATGACAGCTCTACTTGCACATAACTATAGGCAACTGAATTAACCGTTATTATTTTTTTTGCCAAATATTACTGAGATGATGTTGTGAACAGGTTCTAAAGTTTCTGCCCCATTTGCAAATGGGGCAGGTGCTCCTTGCTAATTTTATGCGTGTATAATGCTGCCGCCACCTGTATTTTAACACCATATTCTGAACACAGGGAAGTTCAGAGCTGGGGTATCTTAAAGGCAAGAGGGACAAGCTAATGTCAGCTCTCTTCCTTGCAGTCAAGTAGATTTAGGAAGAATACGGAGCATGGGTGAGACTACCCATAAAGGCTCATTAGTCAACTACAAGTTTCCCCCCTCTCTCTCATGTGTGTGTGTGTGTAGGGACATTCAGGATGCTTTCTCACTAGTAACAACGCACAACTGCCTTGGATGGATTTTAGAAGGCTTTATTTTACAAGAGAAGGCTTTATTTACAAGAGAAGCAAATATTTCTCTCCTCACGGCTCCTACGGTATGTACTCAAAGCAACAAAAGTCCACGCTTCTCAGTCTGAGTCAGAATCCAGAAGTGGCGCATGTCTAGATTTTCACCAACATAGGAACTTTGGAGGTTCCGGTTTCCGCCTGCAGGAATGGCGGACCTGTTTTCCATCTCTCTGACCTTCGTAAGGAATTTGGCGGTTGCTAGGGGAGTAAATGGCAACCCCCTACCCTCTCCGGGGGTTACGGAGAGGGGCCGCTGGCCCGCGATGCCCCCAGACCCACTCCGACTGTTTTTGGAGTGGGGGGAGCTTGGGCTGAGCACTTACGAGGGCCAGGACTCCCGGACGCTAATCTGCATGGCGGGGATTTCCATGGTTAAAGAAGATAATTAGGCTTAAATCTATGGACATACTTCAGAAGGAGGGGAAGAAGCGCTGTTTACTGCTGAGAAATTTATGCTGCTGAGGGAGAGGAGTCAAAGATTGTACAGCATCTGGAAGAAGGATTGATGGGGACGGAGCGATAAGGGAAGTGAGTTTTTATTTTTTTTTCTTCATATTGTTGCCTCGTACCTTCCCGGACGCGATGTCCTGGCTTGTTTGGAGTGAAAGAGAAGCAAAAGACTGTGTGAGTTGAACTTTATAACTGTTGTTACCGAGCATATTTTTTAAAGATGTGGAGTTGCCGATGAGAAAAGCCCCCCCCCCCTAGTCGGATGGAAGGAGTTCTGGACGCGTTCGGAGGATTTATGAGCTGTGACACACTTTAAATTGGAGCAGCGACCTGAAGCTAAGTTCAGCTATAGGGCAAGGAGATCCATTAATTTACCAAGAGTTTATGGTTTTGATGTTTGGGTTTCCTGCCTGGAAAAGCTGTAAATTCTATAATGATCGTAAATCTTCATGGCTATGAGAGAAAACGAAAGTGATTTGAGCTTTTTAAGATGGCGCTGCTTCGTGCTGCTTCGACGCAACAGGGAGCTCCATTAAGAAGATTTATGGGGAGGCTGGACTGATTAACTCACACAGGAGAAAGAACATCTGTGAAACTTTGTTTGATATTTATCTCAGCAGCTGGGAAACAATCGGATGAAAGTGGAAAACATCTATGTGACTGTAAGGGGAAGATCTGGATTATTATGAACTTGGAGGACGATTTGAACTTTAGAAAAAAGATGGCAGTGGACAGTTGCGAGGAATTCCCAATTTCTTGAAGCATGGGAACCCAAATAAAAAATTCTTTAGATGATTTGGCATAACATTCGGTTTGATTGATATATATATGTGTATAATTTGAAATATTGAATGTGATATAATTGGTTTTAATTGGAAAATTAATAAAAAATATTTTTTTTTAAAAAAAAGGAACTTTGGAGCCCTCATTCTCCGCCTCTGCTCCTGGCACTTGTCCCCACTGCGTTCCTGGGGTGAAGGGGCAGGAATGTACTGAAACTCCTAGTACAGGACTCAAGCAGGTGTGAGAGGTGGCATTGATCAACCACTCCTTCCCACACTTCAGCCAAACTTACACCGTAATGACATTCCTAGACAAATTGATTGGCCAGGAGCCCAGGTCTTGCTTTGTAAATGCATTCCCATTTGAAGGTTCAGATCAATTCCTGCAATCAAGGATAGATTCATTCAATAGCGATAGACTAAAGTAATCAACTTCTCAGCATATGCTACTAGCTTTGGGTGCCTGGTCTGATGAATGTTGACCACGCAGGTGCAAACATGTTTCTAATATATCTCCATTTTAATTATGAATGAAGTAAGACTTTCAAGCCAAGGAAGGATTACTTGCAGAACAGTATTGAATGGTGTGATTTCCCCTGCCAAAGTCTCCCCTGAGGTTCATGGGATGTTTGTGCCAATTGGTCTAAAATTCAGACTCAGAGGAGTGCATATGCTTTCCCCCCTATTATCAAACATTAACGTGGCACCAGCCTACTCCCCTTTCCCAGCTGAGACAAAGGCAAGTTAACCAGGATGGTTAGTGAGTGTGCATGCCTGGGTGTGCAACCAATTTTGTATGCTAAAGGAAGAAAGCATATTAAAGAAATGAACTGACAAATGCAAAGGATGCGTGTAGGGAAAAGAGTGTTCCTCCACCTCAGACTTAAATGGCATGGAAGATATGTTCACCACATTCCCTACACAATTAAACCAATGTTGCTGGCTGTTCCTTTTTAGATTGGCGCTTTGTTCCCCCACCCACCCACTCAACCCTCCCAAATTGTTCACCCTCATCATGCTCACACTAAGATGAATCACTGCTGTACGCATAACAGGTTGAAATGAAGCAAACAGCTGTTTAATGAAGTTTGCTTTGCAGCATCTGTCACAGAAGCCTCAAAGTAAATGGCAAAATTGGCCTAATGGTTTTGTTTATCACCCATTTTTCAACTGTTTATACCTGTCTTGAAGATAATGAACTAACAACCAGCAACTGGGACTAGGTGGAATGGGAATCCAGCTACAAATGCATTAATTGAGGGGCTAAAACACTGACAGAATATGCCTTACATCCTTGGACAAAATGAGACAGCTCCACACAGTTTTACAGGGACTCCGACACTTGTGCAAACAAAAAACAAAAAACACCCTCCTGGTTTGTTCGGTTTTTTAAACCATTCTCCATTGCATTTGTAAATTATAGATTTCAACTTTGGTTTCAGTTCAAGTTCAGGGGAAGACATGAGATGTTTTGTCTTATGGGGCATTTCTCTCATAGGGCATTTTCAGATCACTGTGGTGCCAGGCCAGTGCCTGGGTGTGACGATAAGATGTATGTGGGCCAATAAGCTGAAGCTGAATCCCAAGAAGACAAAGGTTATTATGCGTTCTGAGTTCTCAGTACTGAGAGATGTTATTGGGAGGGCCATAATCTCATGAAAGGGACAGGTCACCTGTTGAAGGTACTCCTAGCAGCAGGGGACATGTCCTGCAGCCGGGGGCGGGGTGACCTGTCCATGGGGGCAGGGCGATCCACCCATGGGGGTGGGGCAAGCCTCTTCAACACTTGGAGCCTTTCCGCTGCCTCCCCCTCAGCTGTAGGGTGGCTGAGGGAGAGGCAGTAGGCAGGTGCTTGTCCTGCAGGTGCCTAAGCCACCATGCCACTCCTAAAAAGTTTCATGAGCCCAATTTTTTAAAAAACTCATTTTGTTACACACACCCTCAGTGAAGACACCCAGGGCGGACCACACCCCCTGTACCCCCTTTATTCCACTGCTGACTTCTGGATCCAGCACTGTAGCTGAAGGCTCAGGTGGTTTCAGTGGCTAGGAGTGCCTATTTCTAGCTATGACTGTTTTGCCAGCAACTGCCACCTTTGGATAGAGATGATTTGGCCACTGTACTCCACACACTAGTGGATTATTGCAACCCATTCTATATAGGGCTGTGGAGAGAAGGAGAGGGCATGTGTAAGGAGTTCATTCATGTAACACTAAACCATGGCTTGGTGTTTCATCTGAACCAGTGTTTCCCAACCAGTGTGCCTCCAGATGTTTTGGGACTACAACTCCCATCATTCCTGACCACTGGTCTTGCTAGCTAGGGATGATGGGAGTTGTAGTCCCAAAACATCTGGAGGCACACTGGTTGGGAAACACTGATCTGAACTAAACAAATCAAGGATAGCAGACAAATGGAAACAGGAGTAGAAAGAACTTCTGTCACTATTATTATTATTATTATTATTATTATTATTATTATTATTATTTCAATTTATAAACCACCATTTATCAAAAGATCCCAGGGCAGTGCACAACATTAGGAACACATTTTACAGGGCACA
This sequence comes from Zootoca vivipara, assembly GCF_963506605.1. Taxonomy (NCBI): domain Eukaryota; kingdom Metazoa; phylum Chordata; class Lepidosauria; order Squamata; family Lacertidae; genus Zootoca; species Zootoca vivipara. The sequence goes on along the minus strand of NC_083278.1, from coordinate 33,160,777 downwards.
ATAATAAAACAACATAATAAAAAGCGTAATGATAGACAGCATAATATTAAAATAATCATAATAAGAGCCAGCCCACCCACCCACCCACTGCGCTTTAACAGGACATAGATTATTAAATGGCCAAAGGCCTGGGTAAACAGGAATGTTTTGCAGGGAGTACTGTGAATGTTAAATTACTTGCAGAAAGTTTTCAGTGCTCTTGATTCCTGGTGTTCCTGCTACACCTGCATTTTCTTACAAGTGCTCTGACAGTAAGGAATATTATTCTGCACTGAGCCCAATTATGGGCTGCAGGAAGAACCTGCTTATAAAGAGCTTACCATGGGTTCTTCAAAATCAGATTGTATTTAAAAAATTACTATGCAAACACTGGAGGGTGGGAAAGTCAATTATTTTCTTCCGAGGACTTGTTTTCTCTGTATTATGCAAAATCCTAATAAGTTCTGTTGTAAAGAAGATTTGACCATACATTGAATGGATTGCCAGCTGATGGCCTTAAGGGTTAGTGAGATATTCTTGAGTCCCATCAGGGAAAAAGGCAGGGTAGAAATATATATATATATATATATATATATATATATATATATATATATATATATATATATATATATATATCATCATCATCACTAGGTATTTTTATTCATCAATAGTTCTGAATAAAATATATACCCTTTAAGATCTAATTGGATTAAGATCTTAAGACACTGGATAATTAGATATATTTTTATAAATACTAACATTATAACATTTCTCCATTTTCATCATAGTACTTTAGTAAACTAGTTCGTAATTTCTATGCCCTGTTCCCCACTTCTATTGTCTGTTCCTCATTCATTTCACTGGATCCCTTCCATCTGTTGCTGTTAGATTTAAGGCTCCTCCGACTCATCCTTGATTGCTTCACATTAAGTGCTTTGGGAGTGAGTCCAGGCCATTTCCGGCGCCCAGCAGGGCTGAGAACTGAGAACAACCTACAGTACATGTGTCTCCTCTACATAGGACCACTTGGCAGACCTTTTTTTTGAGCCACTGTCTCCATGCAGATCACACACACACAGATGGTGATTGGCCAAGGCGTGGTGGTTCCAGCTAATGCACTCCTGACCATATTCCTTCATCACATGATGCTTTACTTGAATAGGGCTATTATGCTATTCATTAATTTGGAATGCTGTTCGTCAAATCTGGCCTTCTTTGAAAAAAGTTTGGACATCACTGCTGTAACCGCATGTCGAAGGGCACCTCAGGGGTGCATGGCTAAACACCCTTCCTGGAATCCATGTTGCAATGACTGTCAAATATCCAACAAATCCTTTGAGCTGTCTGTTCAAAGAGCTAAACACTGCAAAGGGAAGCAGGTTTTTTCTCTCTAAGTAACAATACAGCATCCATTGTGATTATCTCATATTTAGCAAACAGTTAAAGGTGGATAGAGATATTCCATCTAATGTCTTGTTAGCCAGGGAGAACAGATACTGAGATAAGCAAATCACTGATCATGTAAATGGTAGCTGGTTCCTTTAGTTTCTCTGCCTCATGCTGTGGCAGTCACCTGTCATCTCATTGACTGCAATCATCTTGCCTCTGGCCATTCCTTATCACACCTCACTACCCTCACCTCTGTCTGAAACTCAACTGCCAAATTAAATTACTAACTTTTGCCTCTGATATTCCATGTCTAGCTTCTCCTCAGTTACCTACACTAATTCCCCTGCCTCCTTCTACATCCTTGTTGTTACTTTAAAGGCAATCTGTGACATTATCTTGTTCCTGTTATGATTCTTCTAATGTACCTACGTACAATTACTGGTCTTGCAACTCATCTTTTTTCCCTCCTTCATTATTGCCCCTTGTGCCTCGAATTTTGTCTCAGAAAAATGAATGTCTGTCACTTCTTTCTTATCTTTTAAATCCCTTATCACAGCCTGCTTCTCTCACACAGCCTGTCTTTGAATCTCTTCTCTCTACAACTCTGCTTAAATGCATAAGTATGATCTGCAATCAGAAATGTCCCCATAATCTTAACGTGTAGTCTTTGTTACTCATCTCCTTAGAGATATGCTTTACATATTATGAGGCAACCACAATACCAAAGTACTCTGCCAGTGTTTGTAAGTGTGTGAACAATGAAAGCCGGAACGTGGAGCTCCTAAGGTACAATTCAGCCATTTTAAACTGATCATATGCCATTTCATTGTTTTATATCTGTTTTCATTGACTTGTGAGCCATGTTAGAAGCAGTAATACTGAAGGGTGGTGTACAAATATACTAAATAAATACATAAATGTCAGTGAGCTGCAGCTAGCTGCCACTCCCTGGAGCATGCCTCTGAGATTTGGAAGAAATGCAGGTCCCATCTACAGGTTGTTGTGAGGTTGTTGTTGTTTTTGCAATATTTATTGGTCATCCTAGAATACTAAGTTCTCGAAGTTGTTTTTTTAAGTGGTGTAAAAATAAAAAAGTAATATAAGAAAGCTTGAAAAGCAGAGACTAGGTATATTTCATAGGGCAAGACAAAGATGGGGGGCCTGGGCTAAACTACGACTCCCATCATCCCAACTATTGGCCGTGCTGTCTGGAAGGTACTCACCCCAGGATAAGATAGAGGGTTTGCGGTTTGTGGCCCTCAGAAAAGGCTGGATTACAGCTGCCATCAGCCCTGACCATTGGCCATGAGAACTGGGTAGGGCAGGAGTTGGAATCCATCAATATTGGAGGGCCACAGGTTTCCCCATCCTTGCCTTAATGAAAATGTGTAATTTTTGAAAAGGTGTGCATGTTTATACTATAGTTAACATGGCACGATGCCATCGTATAAATGGAACCCTTTAGCACGCAGCTGGAAAAAGAGCAGATAGCTCTCTCACTCAATTCTTGATAGTCACACTGCCCACAACTAAGTTGAGGTCAGATTACTTCTCCCACCTCCCACCGTTTGATAAATTGATCATTGTGTCCAAGGGAAGACTTTTTAAGTGCAGGAAATAATTGAATTTTACTCTCTGTAGATGCATTTAGCTCAAAGGCTACTTTGCTTATAGAAGATTTTACAAAAATAGCAGCTAGTGACAGGGCATATGACAATGTCTGAAGTATAACCTTCTAGTCAGACTAGCTGTCACTGTGTTCTTTTGTTCCCTTCCTTGCTGACATTTCAATGCATGCTGAACACCACCTACATCCAGTACTTTCTTTAAAGTCACAAAGGGGCAAAGTCTGCCTTTCTGCACACAATAAAACTCACAATGGCTTCAATGATGTTTGCGTGGTGGGCTCATAGAGCAAAATGTAGCCATATGCCTTCATGCAGGGAATTCAACAATTAATTTCACTAAGAAAAAATGATTAACACATTTTTTTTATTGAGTTAGTGCAGTTCAAATAATTAAGCATCTCTCACACAAGAAAAAAAAAATGTCTAGAAAGCTAACAAAGCCATAAATATAAACAGCCCAACATGACAATGACAAAATTTTACCGACAGCATACAAATCAATATGGCTAACCTGATCCACCCACCCCACTCACACATATAAATAAAGACCACCACAGCTAATCACAAATGAACAACCACACCCTAGGCCAACCCCAATCTCTCTCTCACCACCAAAAGAACACAAGCAAATAAAAGAGAACCTGCGCAAAAGCTATAACTATAAGACCCAAACTAACCTGGCTATCACTTAACACACAAGTAGGGAATCGAAGTCCTGAGGACTGAATGTTTCTGTATCTAGCCCTCAGGACTCTCCCCTGGTTATGCTTCATCAACAAGCCACAGATTTCTTCCCAGGCTACAGCCCTCACCACCTTGTCCCACTTAGTCTGCACCATATACTTCTGCCATGCCTCATCTTCCTCGCCTTTCTCTAAAAGCTCCAAATGTAAGTCACAGAGAAGTTGCTGCATCTCCTCAGTCATTTCAATTGCCCTTTCTGGAAATTTTCCATCTCTACAATATCCTTTCTGAGATGAGTCTTCCCAGTTTTAGCCAAAGCACGCCTTCCCCCTGTAGGTTTCTAAGGATGGAGGGGGGTAAAAGTAGAGTGGCGTGTTGCTCCATCGCTATGAAGAAGGCACATTACTCTGTAGTCTCCAATTTCTCACAGGACTGGGAGAAATGCCTTCACTGCAAATATGACAGACCAGCACAGTGCTCCCTAAATTGCATAGGTGCCAAGAACACAAGCACCTTGAACTATGTCTGGAATATAATAGGAAGCCAATGCAGCTAAACAGGAAGGGGCAGAGAACTGTCAATGAAGTCGATTCCAATCAGTGGGTGAAGTGCAGTATTATGTGGTGGGTGAAGCTTCTGAGCCATCTTCACAAAGACAAGCCTTACAGGTAACATGAACATTGATCCAAGTACCACAAGAAAGATAGTTCACAACTTAGCTATTATTTATTAATATTTTTATTTTTATTTTTCTGTACTGCCCTTCATCCGAGGATCACGGGGCAGTTTACCATATTACAAGGTGTAGCACAGCTGTTCCATGCATAAATCCTGTTTACTTGAAAGCCAAATTGGCATGACGTTTCTCCCAATTTTTTGAGGGGAAGAGTTCTGCAAATTTTATACCTCCAAATCTCTTACTGGAGCTTCCATGTTACATGAGCCATGCAAGCAGAGGGGGAGTTGGATCTGCAGGACCCCCTCTAAACATGTGAATTGAGATGCTGTCTTCCTCTAGAGAGTGCCTGCTTCTCTACTGATAGATCATAAAACTTCTTTGTGATGTATTGTGCCTAACACAGTGCTGGTGCTAAACAGCAGGACTAGTGTGTGTGCAATTAGGCACCCAAAGTGCTGTAGCTTGTTTTACCAGTTATGTTTTGCAACCATTGGCTGGCTTCATACATCTCTTCCTCTGTCCCCATGAATGGAATTGGTACTTATGTTTAAAAATATAGTTGAAGAAGAAGAGAGACATGAACATCTGGTAGGGGAAATTATTCTAATCTACATGAAGTTCCACTTTAATTTAAAGCACACCACTGAAAATCAAATTGAATACATGTTGCTTGTGTATATATATATATATATATATATATATATATATATATATATATATACACAAGCAACATGTATTCAATTTGATTTTCAGTGGTGTGCTTTAAATATAATTATATATAAATATTTATATATATCCTGCCGAGAAACTAAACCCACAGCCTCTCTGTGTTCTTGAAAAAAATATTTATTGGTGCACTTCTCTTTATAAGCCAATTGTACAACATGATAACTCTGAGAATACTTTTTCAGAGGAAAGTGTGAAATAGCCATACAGTTTCACGCTGTATATCATGAATGTAATTAACTTGGCCAAATCTGTTATTGTGTAGTTTAAATGAATTATGGTTAATAAATGCAGTGTAATCAGAATATCAATAATCTTCACCATTAAAAGCAAAGTGCAAAAATCTATACTGTTTTAGTCTGTAGCATTTGCTTTTGTTTGTATTCCGGGAAAGTGAAATGGAAAGTGCTTGCATGACAGCATAAATGGGTGGAAAATGAATTCACTGGTGGCAGCAGTAAAGACTTCAGGCTTTCTGGCTCGCAGGAATATTGATGCACAGAAGACTGTTCAAGTGTTCCCTGTGTGTATTTTTTTTAAAAAAAAAATGGCTCCTAGCTAATTTAAGGGGTACAGCAGCAGGGACTTCATCCTGGCCTCCTCAGCCATCATGACAGCTCAATATTATTCTGTCCTTGCAAATTCAGTTGACATCCCAAAAAGCCTTGGAGGCTATTCACGTCTTTCAATAGATGATACCACCAAACAAAGCTGATGTCAAATACTGTGTGTGCTTAGGAACTGCTGCTATGAGTAAGTCAGAAAATTCAAACACCCGTTAGACGACTTTTACAAAAAAACAGGTTTAGGGGTGGAAATGCAAATATTGAAACAACAGTGAAATTCATTGTAAATGACTATCTGTTTATATTCTTAACACTAGCATAAGCTTTGAGGCTAGAAATATAAGGGCTGGCAAATAACATTCCATGGGCTGGCATTTCCACGAAAAGCCACCAGTTAGCTTCATAGGAATTACAGGGAGTAAGGTGATGCTACCATACATTCCAACGTCCCTAATTTCATGGCACTGCTCTAATTTGCCAGTTTCTCTCACAGGTAAATAATTGCCTCCAGAATGTCCCAGGTGGCGCTGTGGGCTAAACCACTGAGCCTAGGGCTTGCTGATCAGAAGGTCGGCGGTTTGAATCCCTGTGACGGGGTGAGCTCCTGTTGCTTGGTCCCAGCTCCTGCCAACCTAGCAGTTCGAAAGCACGTCAAAATGCAAGTAGATAAATAGGAACCGCTACAGCAGGAAGGTAAACGGCGTTTCCATGTGCTGCTCTGGTTTGCCAGAAGCAGCTTTGTCATGCTGGCCACATGACCTGGAAGCTGTACGCCGGCTCCCTCGGCCAATAATGCCAGATGAGCACGCAACCCCAGAGTCGGTCACGACTGGACCTAATGGTCAGGGGCCCCTTTACCTTTTACCATACATTCCAACGTCCCTAATTTCATGGCACTGCTCTAATTTGCCAGTTTCTCTCACAGGTAAATAATTGCCTCCAGAATGTCCTCCTTTTGTGAGCAACAGTGAAAGTGAATCAGTCCCCATATAGTTTGGGTATAGTCCTCAACTGTGGCCAGCAGGACTACACAGGTGGGGCTGCAATGCTCACCTGTCTTTCAAACACTGTGCATGACTGCCGGTTACCAAGAGGGAGAGGGAAAGGGGAAAGGCAGCTGGAAGGTTGGCAAGGTGCAGGCACAGCATTGGATTGGCTCTGCTGCTGTGCCCACACAGTGGTAAGCTCCCGCTCCCTTGCCCCTCTCCTCTCTGTGAGCGGCAATGATGGGCAGCATCGGGGAAGATGGCGGAACAATGCAGCCCCACCCACTGGCCACTACTAATAGGACTGAAATTTCACAAAGTGAGGAGGAAGGGGATCCTGATAAAGGGTGTAGCCAGGACTGGCACACACCAGGGAAATCAGGGATGGGGGAGGAAGTAGTACTCTCAGAGGATGACGAGGGGATAGGGACCAATGCACAGGAACCAGATCAAGATCTCCCTGAATATGGTGGGCTTTGAGGTATAGGGACAGTGGGAGGAGATTGAGGCAGGCAAGGTCCCACAGCCCAGCTCCCTAGCTGGCCAGGTGGAGCTTGTTAGCTCTGCAAGAAGGTGTGTGATTCCTCAGCTGGATTAGGCTTGAAACAGGTGAGGGTCACATGCCTTATCAAGCCCAGGTGCTGCCATCAGCATGCAAGGTAGAGAGGCGCAGCAAAGCTGAAGTGCGGTGTCTGCTTAGCTGCTCATGCTGATGGGCCTTGACTTGACTGTTCCTGCACCTCTATGGGAGTAAGCTTCAGGCTTGACTGTCTCCTGACTGCTGGACTTCAAACTTAGCTACCTGGATTGACCCTGGACTGCATTTCCTGACCTTTGGATTTTGGACTTTGCTTGTGTGGATTGGCCCTGGGACTTTGAACTTTGGATCTGACATACTGACTTGCTGCAAAGGTAGTGCCCAGTTTAAAATACTTTTCTTTATCTCCCATCTGATCATCCCACTTAAAACTGTTGTTGTCCTCGTCTCCTTGTAGTCTGACTGAAGGCTGTTCTACCTGGGGATGGAATTCAACCTTAGTTAAGAGGAAGTTATGGCAGTACTATGCCAGAAATTTATTCTGCATTTTTTTAGCCATTCTGTGTTAATTGGAAGAGGAATTGCCTCTGAGAATTAGGGGAGAGAAAGAGTCAATGAAATTCTCATGGGTGGGTTGCAAGGTTTTTTGTTGTGCTTATGTTACTTTTGAGATTTGCAGGTGTCCTTCCAGTCATTTTGCAATCATCCTCTCTAGCTGTTTGCATTATGCATCCCTCCTAGGTGTCTGTACTTCCTAAAAAGCCCATGGCCTCCTCATTGATGCTTTTCTATAAGTGCAGACAGTCAGGGAAGATGTCTATAATACACCTGGCAGACGTTCATGGTTATTTTTTAAATATTTTTTTCTTAAAATGTATTTTTTTTTAAAAAAAAATGTAAGGAAGGGCTTCTGCTCCAAACAAAATCGATGAGTGCATTGTAATGGAAAGGGGAAACACACACACACACACACACACACACACACACACACACACACACACACACCACTCTCAGCCACCTTGCAATGATAAGCTCAATCTCACACAACGAAATTTACAAAAATAAAATAAAATCTAAAGCATATTAGAGATAAAGCAGAGGAAAAAGAAGCCTATTCTGTTGAGGAAGAAAACTTTCCAGAAATTGGAGGACACCGTTTCAGCACAGAACTAAAAAGAAACTGTTATTTAATTATTAAGCAAAATGGCTTTCAATGGCAGACATTCACCTTCAGCTAAAATTAACGTTATTTTGACACATAAGAACCTAAGCAACAGGGATGTGTCCCCAGGGTTTTCATTCAGTAGAAAAGTCAGGACTGCAGGAGCTTGCCATATGGCAAGCCTGAATATACAAATTCTAAAACATTACAAAATACAGCTATTTCCTCAGGAAAAAAGGGAGATGCATATGTGGTCCCTAAATCCCCACATCAATTATCCTGTTTGTTCATTGCCATTAGCAAGTATTGCATATTGTGTAATTTCCATTTTAATCTATGTGCTGTAGGTTAGTTACTGCAGCATATATGAAAGATTGATAACGAGATGCTTGCTAATACAGATACCACTGCTAATGTTGCCATCTTACATTTTGAGTCTTTTTCAATCAATTTGCAACATGCAATGCAAACAAAATTTCATGCAAATTAAGATACCTAATTTAAAAATTCAACTTACCAACGCTGGTGTTTGCAGGAACCTTTTGCTACTCTGGTCTAAAATGTGTCATCAGTATTAAATCTAATACGTATTGAATTTCAAATACATGTCGTTTGCAGAATAGGGCCACACATTCTTGGCCAAAGCAGCTTAAGCAAAAATTAGAACCTTTTTGCACAAGAAGTGATCTGTATGTGAATTTAATTGCAAATGTTAAAAATGTATTTATTCTGAAAATATATGGCCTATTAGACCAACAAACATATTTCAGATGATGGACTAAAGGTGAAAGCTGCATATCCCTTCTGCATATAAAAGAAAGGCAGTATATATAGAACTTACTTTTTTGAAGTCTCCCCTCCTCCTCCCCCCCCCAAAAAACCCCTGCTCCAGCCATAGTAAATTCTTTTTGAAATTGTGTAGCATTTAGTCTTGGTGGGTGTTTATTTCAGTTTGTCCTTTTAAGGAGACCTTGACAAATCCTATTTGCAAATGTCTGCTTTTTGTCAGCTGTGGAAGTTCCTTAGGCTGCTGGGGTGGCTGCTACTTCATACTTTCAGGGGTTGATGATTGGTAAGCTACAAGTCCTTGTGGAGGGAATAATTGCCTTGCTTCTGAAAGGAGATTATTATCAGAAGCATGAATAAGTCTCTGTTTTCACAGCAGCTTGTTATTCAGGAAGCCTGCTTTGCTTAGACTCTTCCCATGTCGCTGCTTGCATTATTTAGAGTTATTCCGAATCATTGGTGCAGGTGTGCTGTTATATCGAGAAGAATAAATAAAAATGGGGTGAAATTCCTTGACTGGCCCCTGCTCCCCTCTGAAAAATTCATGGCACAACGAGAAGATTCTCAGTTGAAGAAGCTTTTCCTGCCCTAGAGGTTTCATTTCTTCTGACTCATTACTTTGGGAGAATTCCTTCAAGAAGCAAGTTGGGGACATTGTAGTGGAAGCGGGAGTCAATCCTGCATATTCAAAGATTTAATATATCAAGGGAATTCTGAAGGGTTCTTCACTGGCAGATTGGATTTTCAGTTGTGATGATTTTTCATATTATGAAGGTGACCTCTCTAAACAATATTTCATTGCCAGGGGCTCCTTCAGAAGTGGACTATTTCATTTTGGGGATTCTGTCAAAGAGCTTTCAGACCAAATAAAGCAATATGGTGTTTTTTTCTCTCTGAAGAATTATTGATTGTTGGGATGGTATTCCATTAAGAAAGGCAGGTTTTTGTGGAACTTGTGCTCATGATCCCTCAAAATACCCATATATTTGCTACTTTATCTAATGATTCTACGACACACCAGTCATTTTGGATTTTTTTGGGGGGGGGGGCTGAGATTTGGAACCCTCTTATTTAACAGATATTCCAACTCCATTGTTAATACAATAATTATTGTAATAATTATTTGTAATCAACTGATGATCTTTGAGTATTTGATTTCTGGAAATTCCTGAGCAGGAATTTGCAGATCAGGTTTAATTCTCTTCAGCTTCGGAATGCAGGTGATTGTGGTGTTGTTGTTGTTGCTATGCGGTAGAACATCAGTCCAGCTGTAGGGGGACTTGAATTGTTATTTGCCAGTTCAGTTTAGAATCAGGTAGTCAACATTTTCCTGCAATGCACCATCCTGGGCTACAGGGAAGGGGGGGGATGTGTTCCCCTCTGAACCTGGCACTATAAATGAACTTAACATTTCCCTCTGATATGCTAATTATCTACATGCAAGGATTTTCCTTAGGTTTCAGTGATGTCACCAATTCTGCCCTTTCAATCCTACCATTCAGTACAGAGAGCCAGTGTGGTGTAGTGGTTAAGAGCGGTAGACTTGTAATCTGGGGAACCGGGTTCGCGTCTCCGCTCCTCCACATGTAGCTGCTGGGTGACCTTGGGCTAGTCCCACTCCTCTGAAGTCTCTCAGCCCCACCCACCTCACAGAGTGTTTGTTGTGGGGGAGGAGTGGAAAGGAGATTGTTAGCCGCTTTGAGACTCCTTCAGTGATAAAGCGGGATATCAAATCCAAACTCTTCTATGTTGGAAAGCAAAGCAACAGAAAGAGAGGAAGCACATTTTCATTGTGCCTCATGATTTCCATAAAGGCACAAAACTACAGTGCCAGACACCGCAGCACGCAAAGTAAACAGAAGAAACCCAGATGCTCTTGAGTACCTGCAAGTTGTATCTAAATGTACATAATGACTGCAGTCAAGCAGCCACTAATTGCTAAAATCAGCCAGCTAGAATGTTTCTGCTTTTCTGTGCTCTCATTCTGACAACCATAAATTTCTAGCTGGATTTTAAAAATTCTAGCTGGGTGGCAGCTGACTTCCATTGTCTGTCTTGTTGTGGGATGAAGTTAGTCACTCAGAGTCCTTGCCATAAAGAGACAATATTCCACAAATAAACCGAAGTCCAACTCACACTACTAGTATAGTATTTTGCAGAAACTGTTCACCAGGTGAGGAAGAGCCTGAATTTTAGCTTCCAGGCTTGTTGCTGCTTACCAGACGGGAGAGGGGGTGAGGTGGCAAGGAGCACAACATGGTGCAAACGCCAGCAGGAGTCAGTCTGGTGCCTTCTGGTCATGTGGTTGTGCCTATGTGGTTAGCTGACCCAGCACGTTTATTGCTTTCTCAATGAAGCCCAGGGTAGCCCAGTGTATCATGTGCACATGGTGGGAGTCAGAATCACTGTGGATAAAAGCTGGAGAATCAATAGCCCGTTACTTTAAGAATCAAGCACATTTGGTAGAATGGCCTATCTTCTCCATTACATAGCAAAGTTATTGCCATGCTTCAAGCATCCTCTATTCACAAAGACTGAAATTCTTCCCTGATGGAAGATTGAATATCTCACCCAGCTCTCACATTTCACTTCCACCATCCTGAGTTGTTAAAAGGTGCAAATGGCCCATCTCCCCAGGTGCTCCCTTACATATATGTTTGACATGCTATGTCCCAAATGTCAAAACTTGGCTTCTGGAGATATGCCCGAGCCCATGCAACCAAATCTCATCTGCCTTCCCATCACCCCCTCCAGCCAATTTTACAAAAGTCTAGAATTACATGGAATCCTGATCACTCATGTCTGCATCCTCCCCACCCACACAACCCAGAGAATGGAAGTGGGAAGATTGTGACATAATATGCACTTGGAATAGATGGTTATTAAATAATTCAACTTGCAATATCCTTTCCAAATCATGGCATGTAAGGTAAGCACTTAAAGACAGGTAGATTTTTAAGATACTTTTCTATTTAATCAACCCTTTCACTTTCCACGAACTTCTATATACTTGAGAAAAATAAAAAGTCCCCTTTATTATATACTATCTAGCTTTATTGCAACACGTATTCTAGCTAGATTTCTCCCTTTTGTGATGCGAAGGTTTTTGAATGAAGTGTCATTAACATATCTTGCTTTTTATTCCTCAAGGAGTGAGCAGAAGTTGTACAAAATAAAATAAGAAAGCTTTCCTCCCCCCATTCATAAGCTGCAATGGTATTTCATTATCCACACTGTGTAGACTTCAGGTTCTGTTAAATATATTTTAAAGGCAGATTAAAAGGGGGGTGGGATGCCACTGAAGTGAAAATTTACAATGTCCTATTGTCATTGTAACACTGTGCTTCTAAGAAGCTACAGAAATGTTAGCGTACATTTTAATAAAATTATTAGCAAGTCTTTTGGGGCTTTCTCTTAATAGGAGGCCTTTTGTCTAAAGTGTGTGACAAAAGCAAGTTTAAAAATAGAGGTCCTAAATGTGAAATTTTAATATAAATGTGGAGGTGTGAGCACATGGTTGAATAAACCTTGGTTGAATCAGCAGGGGGTTGTTTTAGAAGGCATCTGTGAGAAAAATAATTGAATCCTTTTCTTCAGATCTGAGGAGAGGAAAAAGTGAATATTTTAATAAACACTATGAAACATTTAACACAACCAAACCACAAAGCCAAAGTTATACTTAGCTTAGTCAAGGTTGGCCTAGTTATCAGAATCTAGTTCTCCTCCCAGATTGTAGATTACATTTAGATACACCCTGCATCTAAATGTAATCTAAAATGTGGATATACGGAAAGGGAGAAAGACTGATATTGAAATCGATGGCAGTATATTCACCCCTGATCATTTTATTAATCAATCTAATTTATGGAACGTACTTTCTGAAATAAAAGGTGAGACTTTTTCAGCATAGAACACATCTGCTCAGAAATCTTTACTGGCTGAGAATTTCTTACCAGGCTAAGTTCGACATACTACTATTAGCATATAAGAGCCTTTGTTGTTGTCGTTTAGTTGTTTAGTCGTGTCCGACTCTTCGTGACCCCATGGACCATAGCACGCCAGGCACTCCTGTCTTGCACTGCCTCCCGCAGTTTGGTCAAACTCATGTTTGTAGCTTCGAGAACACTGTCCAACCATCTCGTCCTCTGTCGTCCCCTTCTCCTAGTGCCCTCAATCTTTCCCAACATCAGGGTCTTTTCCAAGGATTCTTCTCTTCTCATGAGGTGGCCAAAGTATTGGAGCCTCAGCTTCACGATCTGTCCTTCCAGTGAGCACTCAGGGCTGATTTCCTTAAGAATGGATAGGTTTGATCTTCTTGCAGTCCATGGGACTCTCAAGAGTCTCCTCCAGCACCATAATTCAAAAGCATCAATTCTTCGGCGATCAGCCTTCTTTATGGTCCAGCTCTCACTTCCATACATCACTACTGGGAAAACCATAGCTTTAACTATACGGACCTTTGTAGGCAAGGTGATGTCTCTGCTTTTTAAGATGCTGTCTAGGTTTGTCATTGCTTTTCTCCCAAGACGCAGGCGTCTTTTAATTTTGTGACTGCTGTCACCATCTGCAGTGATCAAGGAGCCCAAGAAAGTAAAATCTCTCACTGCCTCCATTTCTTCCCCTTCTATTTGCCAGGAGGTGATGGGACCAGTGGCCATGATCTTGGTTTTTTTGATGTTGAGCTTCAGACCACATTTTGCGCTCTCCTCTTTCACCCTCATTAAAAGGTTCTTTAATTCCTCCTCACTTTCTGCCATCAAGGTTGTGTCATCTGCATATCTGAGGTTATTGATATCTCTTCCGGCAATCTTAATTTCGGCTTGGGATTCATCTAGTCCAGCCTTTTGCTTGATCCCCTTCATGGATCAATGCCTTGTCGTGGCGAAGGGGCTTGAATAACTCAGAGAAGCTATGAGCTATGCCATGCAGGGCCACCCAAGATGGACAGGTCATAGTGGAGAGTTTTGACTAAACGTGATCCACCTGGAGAAGGAACTGGCAAGCCACTCCAGTATCCCTGCCAAGAAAACTCCATGGACAAGGATATAAGAGCCTTAACAGCTTAAAAAAAAACACCTTACTGAATATAGCCCAACTCAACTATTTTGATATGTGGAACTGGCACACTTGCAAATAACACATAATTTCTGTTCCACATTTGGCAGCTCCTGCAGAACTCCCTGCCCATTGACATTAAGCCAGCACCTTCCTTTTATTATCTTTGAAGCATGCTAAAAACCTTTCGGTATAGGTAAGTGTGTTGATCCGGTCGTTTCAAGGACTATTAACCTGTACACCACTATTCCACTGCCACCAACCAGGATCCCCTGGTAAAACATTGAGTCCCAGTCAGGATTAAAGTTAACAAAGAATATTAAGAGTTTATTTCAAACAACAAGTTTTAGATATTTGATACACTGTTACACTTTATCTTCTTAGTCTTATGCCTGTCTTCAACTCTCTCTAACTCCTCTAGCTCCCCACCACAAAGATCCACACACCAACCCTCACAGCTCCCAAACACCAATTGCTAACTGCCAACTGCTAACTCCCCCCCCCCCCGGGCCATAGCTGCCAAGTCTTCCGCTGAAAAATGCAGGATCAGCAGTGGCGCAGCACTGGAACTCACTTCTATGCATGTCCAGACATGCATAGAAGCAACTTCCGATGCCGCGCTACCGATGTCTGCGAACCGGAAATCAGGCTGCGCCAGGACCCAAAATGGAGCCTCCCTGGCAGGTAGGAAATCTGGGGGATTTAAGGGATTTTTCCCAATCCGGGCTGCCAGTGAGAAACGGTTTAAAATACGGGGGTTTCCCGTGAAAAATGGGAGACTTGGCAACTTTGCCTTGGGCTGAGGCTTAAAGCAAATAAGCCCTGCCTCCTATTGGTCAGCTTGTTACAGGGCCATCCCTAGGCCCGGGCTGGGTGGCACAAGGCGCCAGGGCACCTGGCCATCAGGGGCGCGGAAGGGGCACTGAACGCTGGTGTCTGCCTCCGTGCGCCTCTGCTGTTGAGCAGCTTCAGGCAGCTCTCCGGAGGCACGCGGGGAACGCAAGCCTGGGGCCGCCTCTGCCGCGCCTCTGTCTCAGCTGTTGAGCGGCTTCAGGCCGCTCTCCAGAGGTGCGCGGGGAGCGCTAGCCTGGGGCCGCCTGAACAGCTGAGAGGCGCAGCGCGGCGGCCCCAGGCTCGTGCTCCCCGCGCGCCTCCGGAGCTTCGCACGGGGAGCAGGAGCCTGAGGCCACCTCCTCCGCACCTTTCAGCTCCCCGCGCGCCCCTCCTGCCCACCTCACTCACGGGGGGCACTGGAGGGATCTTTGCACCAGGGCGCCAGATATGGTTAAGATGGCCCTGGCTTGTTAACCCTTTTATCTCTGCCTACACAGTCCTATTCCCAAAGAATGGGCAAACGCCACAGTAAGTCTACCCAGATATGCAAAGCTGATACACATATATTTTAATCTGTAATGCTAGTTTATAAAATATATGTTTTAACCGTTTTTATTCTTATATATTTATTAACTAAAAGCTTGTTTTCAACTTTGTTTTTGACCATTTTAATGTATATTTTATATTCTTTGGAAAGCAGTTTTTAGTTACAGCTAAGCAGTAGATATGGTACATTCTGTAAAATACAGTAATGTGCCAAGCAAAAGATATGGGGTCTCAAGAATAGGGGTCCCACCTGTAGAATTACCTTCCACCAGGAGGGAGGGTTCTTAGTATTTCTTTGCTTTATTTAAGCTATTTATAGACTTGATCACCAAAATTTCTAAGCAGTATAGATAAAGAGTTTTTTTTAAAAACAACACAACACAATACATATAATCAATTAAAATTACTCCTAATGGCAGAAAGTACATGAGAAAGACCTACACAGATGTTCCACACCCAATATACTTAGTTCATTTATCTATTTTATAAATGTTGGGACCCTCTGCAGAGCAGCTCCCATTTGGTATTTAAACAGCACCTTTGAAAATCCATTGATCCCTTGGATTATGTATATCCATTGACACATTGACAAATAAAGCAGCACACATCACTCGGTATTCTGTTCCACGTTCATATTTTATATTCATCATGTTTGCCCGCCAAGCAGATCTAAGCTTCTTTGGATAAAGGAAGCTAACCTTTGCAGGTGCATTTAAAAACAAAAAGAAAAGGCAAAGCTTTGCTCATCAGGTTATACAATTCTTGATCTTTTTGTTTCCAAACCTCAAAGCAATCCATTTAGAGTGTTGCTTGTTCATTTCTGATAGGGCATATACCAGAAGAGCATTCTGAAAATTGGGCTGATCTCTCATCTTCTCATCGCATGAATTAGGATCTTCTTCTTTTTCAAAACGCTGCTTTGGTGCCGTGGGACTTTCCCTGTGCGTGTGAATTTCTATTGTAGCCACACATCTTAAAACCCACCTCACTTGTTTTGAGGATGAGAAGCCCTCTCAGCAATCAGAGAGACAGATCCGTAGCAGTTCAGAGATAAACCATCCTAGGGCTAATCTTAGGTTGAGGTAAGGAGGTTGGTTATTAGCAGAAAAGTCCTATGGGGAAAAAATATATATCAGAAATGAATTACTCTGAACGAGTTCTATCTGCGCACCCAGCAGCAGCAGCAACGGGGTCTGGAGAAGAGCAAATCTGCTTTGCTCGGCCTCTTGGATTGTAGACAGTTTGGCATCTTGGATCGTGACTTCAGACCGGATGGAAGAATGAAGAGGAAAGATAATGACTTTCTCCAGGCCACCTAGAGAGATCAGAATTATGAACCACCAGGAGATAAGTCCGGCATGCTAGACTGCAGAGAAAATAGAATAATTTAAACCCCAGAGTCTATGGTTAAAGGTCAGCCGTGATTTTATCTCGGGCGTTAGGCCTGGAATACTCAGATAATGTGCTGCCTTTTTTATTCTTCTTCCAGCAGCTTTCTGCATATATACACAACATGGCAGAATGTGGAGGTGAGGAAAGGGCTGGACTTCGTAATGAATGTGATAAGTTTCGCCCAGTAATAGCCACTGCAATGTCTGCTTTGAGTTATGAAGAAGAAAACATAACTAGAAAATATATATTTCACCAGTGGCTCCACACCCAAGGCTGCACACATTGCTCCTCTTCATTTTCAGTTGCTTCTCAAGGTCTATTTTGTATCGCGTCTCTTATCTCGCATTTCGTTTCTCCACTGAGAACTATAAATCCTTCAGGACAGATAAATGTTGAAGACTTGCCACTGCTGGACAGGGGCATC
The DNA here is from genome assembly GCF_963506605.1 of Zootoca vivipara. Classification (NCBI taxonomy): domain Eukaryota; kingdom Metazoa; phylum Chordata; class Lepidosauria; order Squamata; family Lacertidae; genus Zootoca; species Zootoca vivipara. The sequence continues at coordinate 33,143,403 of NC_083278.1, read as the reverse complement.
GTTCAACACTTTGCCGTAGGAGGCTTGTACATCTTCTTTGGGGTGATAGAGAGAAAACACTCAAAGGGCTGCTTTAGCAAAAAGATCAGTGCAGCAGACAGAGTGAGTAGTTCATACAGAGGAGGAAGACACACAAGTGCCCAACCAATGTGCTGTTCAAACACTTCTCTGCCAGTCAGACATATTCTGGATGTGGGTAGGAAGAAGAGGAAGATGTGGTCCTGCTGAGCTCTACATGCCAAGGGATCTGTGGTGGAACACACACCTAGAGATTACAACACTGTGGTTTTGGATTTTCTTCCTGACGGAGATCTCTGCACTGCCAGATGCTTAAGAGCTCAGGTCTTTGGAGCCTGCTCAACCATAAGTCCAGCCAAGGGATTTTCTTTCTTTGGACTATGAAATGTAACTCTACAAGAGGCCAGAAATGAAGCCATGATTTCTCATTTTAGGGGCAATTTTACTGAGGAAGTCACACCAAGAAAGTGAAACATATTTTTAGCAACATCTATCTATCAGTGTGGCTTTTCATTAGAGCCAACATCTAGCTTGTCAAAGCTGGTTGGGTCTGCACATGAGAGTGAGACAATTTGACAGCATCACAAGGCCCTCCCATGCCTTTTTCCTCATGTGTTCTTTTTTTAAAAAAAAAAATAGATCGTGAGCCTGAGAGCGGAGATCATTACAGAATTGTAGAAATGGAAGCAATGCATATATTCAAAATCATGGCTATATATTGAATACAGTGGTACCTCGGTTTATGAACACAATTGGTTCCGGAAGTCTGTTCATAAACTTCGCAGACGGGTCCGCGAAGTACTTAAACTGAAGCGTTCATAAACCGAAACATGGGTGTAATTGGTTCCGGAAGTCTGTTCATAAACTGAAGCGTTCATAAACTGAAGCGAACTTTCCCATTAAAAGTAATGGAAAGTGAATTAATCCGTTCCAGATGGGTCCGCGGCGTTCATAAACCGAAAATTCATAAACCGAGGTGTTCATAAACCGAGGTTCCACTGTACATGCTTTCTTAAAAGTTCATATGCTAAGATCTCTCACAATTAGAAATTGCAGATATGTTCTGTGAGCTCAGAAAACCTATTTTCTGTCTGCTCTAATTAAATGCTTTGTTCAGCTCAAGCCTGGAGCAAATGTGCCTCACATTCAACAAAAAAAAAATGCCTTCGAGTAAAACCTTAAAGAGATAAAAACCGCCCATCAGCATGATGGTGACGGAACGATTATGAAATGAAGAAAGGGGAGGGGGGAAATAGACTGTCAAAACTTTCTCCTTAATATTTGCTATATAATTTGAGGAACCAGCTATATAATCATGCCAGAAAACATTAGCAAAAATTCCAAAGGCAATGAGTGGAAAGTATGACTCTTATATACTGTCGACTTCAATACTTAGGCTCTCAATTTATTAAATTAGAAGTGTGCTATATAATTTCACTTTCAGTTATACTGGTATCAAACCAGAGCACGCTACTGAAATAAATGCTGTTTTCCTGACTTCACACTGATTTAATTTAGGGCAGTTCTCACATATCTCTCCTGTGTCATTTGTCCTTCATGATGCAAGGGCTGTGGGTCTTTGAGTTGTGCTTTCAATGCTGTTCGCAAAGCAAGACAAAGTCAGTGGGGCTCCTAATTCAATTAAGCCAGTGCTAAAACTGCCCCGGCTGCAATTGACTCTGCTTTTGTCAGTTAGCTGCCATTCTGATCTGCCAAGAATGCTCTTTGACATGTTACTATTAAATATTAATGGAAACCTTAGCAAAATTTATTTATTCGTCCTTTAACAGTGTCACCTGATGGAAGTAAACAACATGTTCCACAAGGAATGCTTGATGACCATTACCTGAAACCAGCACCCAATCCTTTGTTGGTCCTGTATTGACACTGATAAACATGTATAGAATTCAGCCTAAGCATGAATGGACATAGTCCCATTGTGCTAACTGCGGCTTATTTTCAAGTAACCATGCAAATCCTGAGATGTTTCCTATATTTGGGGCAGGGGAGGATAGCTTTGCCGCTGAACAGCAATGCTGTGATGTCAAGGAAGCATACTGCACAGTTAATAAGGTGCTGAGTCTATAATGCACTACGTCTGCTTTCATTTATGTTTATACCGTAAACATGGGTGCAGCTTGCAAATACGGCTGACCAAAGAGGAGGGACTGAGGAGGAATGGTGAGGGTATGTGTCAGATGGAAGGGTACTGTGGGCGAGGTTCAATCTGGGTCAGTGTGTGGTAAGTTTAGCATGGAAGGGGAACTTTCCAAAAAGGGGAACTTTGGAAGCTGCTTAGAAGGGGATATTTTGCAGGTCTAATAGCCTATATTTCCACACTCGACTTTGCTGCCTATTTTATGATTCTTAAGCTCTGCTGGGATTCTCTCACCTACTTATACCTTAACCAAGCCAAAAACCAACAAGTATACATTAAAGTGTTTTCAACTTCATTTCAACCTAATGCACAATCTGTTAATGAAAGCCAGGGGTCAGCAAACTTTTTCAGCAGGGAGCCGGTCCACTGTTCCTCAGACCTTGTGGATTATATATTGGGAGGGGGGGGGGATGAACAATTTTCGCCAGCCCACAAAGAGGCTAGAAGATGCTTCAATTTACCTGTCCCAGTTGTCGTCCTAATAGCTGCTGTTGGGCTTCTCCAGCTAGGCAGGCACCATGGCGGTGTAGGAGGCTGTGTTGGCAGGCGAAAACAGAAGCAGCAGCCCCAGTGGAGGAGCTGTGGACAGAGGTAGGGGAACCGGGGCATCGCCAGAGCTTTTACCCACCACCTGCTGCTGATTCCCAAGAGGCACCGCAGAAAACAGAGCTGTTCGCCAACCCGCAAGCAGCGGCTGCAGCCACCACAACAACCCGCCTGAATGCCATGGGAGGAATGAAAGAGGCAGGCAGACAGGTGGCGATGAAGAAAGCATGCGAGGAAGTGGCACAGAAAGGGGCTGCAGAGTAGGAAGGAAGGGTGGACTGAGGAAGAGGGAGGAAAATGCAACAGCAGCCAGCAGCCGGCGTCACATGCCCCCTTCACAGCGCTGAGGAGAAAAGCGCCGCCGTGTGAGGGAGAAGGAGGGAGAGGGGGAAAATGCACGCACTGGCAATCCCCGGGGTGATCCCCGGGCCGGATCTAGAAGGCAATTGGGCCTGATCCAGCCCACAGGCCTTAGTTTGCCGACCCATGATGAAAGGGATGTGTGTTGTTATTGTGATAGTGTTACATAGTGTGTATGTGTAGAAGTCTGCAACAGAATCAGGATAGCAGTTGGGAGACAACCTTTTATTTTCCCTCCCCGGTCATTGTTTTCTTTTTTTCCCTACTATTTCCCCTCTGAGTGGCACTAATAGGAGAGAAAGTACCTCCTTCAGCTCCAGCATGGAGTCGGTTGATGGCCCAATTCATGGGCTCTGGAATCCAGGAGACTGGAATGAGGCAACCTTAGATCTGGCAGATCCAGGGCTGCCCTTCAATGTCTTGAATGCCTCCTGGATGCTTCAAGTCCTACTCCTGCTGATGACACATCTAGAAGCAAATCTAGTTGTGAGGTTTAGGATTTCTCTGTGATGTTACAAACTCTGAACATCAGCATTTTAAAATACATAAAATACATGCCAATTGTGTACAATGGCATGCAGCTGGATGGAATGGCATAGAACAGACCTATGAATGATGCCAGGGAGCCCTAAATGGAATGAGATAAGCTGCTCTGCCCATCCCTAATGCTTAGCAATATGTTTTATTTTTAGAGAATCCTGTAACCATCAATCTTCATTTTTCCTCATGTCTTTCCTATCCGAATGTAGGCTTCTTCACATGATTACAATTTGTAGACATAATTGTGACTTCAAAGCCTCCAACCAGAATTGTAAAGGGCATTTTCATCCTTCTGCATGTAGCAAAATAACTAGCAATTATGATGAAATAAAGCCCTTTGTGGAGTTATGCTGGCATTAACAACCTACATTTGCTGGCTTTAACAGGGGGAAATGGCAAGTACTGCTTAGTGTAGCATCCCTACCCCCCCCCCTCCAAAAAAAGAAGCTCCCTGTTTTCATAGTACAGTACATGTGATTATTTTGAAAATGGCAAACATACAAGTCAACCAAATGTACATTTGTTTTCTTAACATTTTGTGTGCTGTTCAGATAACACATCAAGGGCATATTTTTGTTTATGTTCTGTTTGCAAAAGTCTTCCACAAACGGGTTGGAGAATATACAGCATAATGTCCCTACGACTGTTAAAACACTCAAAGATTCGCTGTGAGTTTGCTCAGCATTCTTCTATTGCCCCAACCCCAAAGAAAATAAGATGAACTGCCAGGTGCCCAGCTGAAGGGCTCTGCCCTGTTTAGTATATTTAGAGGAAAGTCTTGCCTATTCTACTGTAGATTGTCTTGGGTTCAGGTGCAGAAGATTAGAGGCGCAAAATTGGCTTGCACAAACACGCCACTGCCCCTCTTTGTTTTACTGGGCTGTCACTAGGTTCCTCCACTCCCAGAACTGCCTCTTTCAGTGACAACCATTCCAGCTGTTGCATTTGAGTCCCTTTATGGGGCTTTTGAGAATCATATGGTTGGTCTCTGAGAGAAGCTAGCTGCTGCACAAGACTGACATTCAGTGTGACCCCATCAGGGCTCTTTGTGTGTGTGTGTGTGTGTGTGTGTGTGTGAGAGAGAGAGAGAGAGAGAGAGAGAGAGAGAGAGAGAGAGAGAGAGAGAATGAGATACAATATACAGTGGAACCTCGGTTTATGAACACCTCGGTTTATGAATTTTCGGTTTATGAACGCCGCGGACCCATCCGGAACGGATTAATTCACTTTCCATTACTTTTAATGGGAAAGTTCGCTTCAGTTTATGAACGCTTCAGTTTATGAACAGACTTCCGGAACCAATTACACCCATGCTTCGGGTTAAGTACGCTTCAGGTTGAGTACTCCGCGGACCCGTCTGGAACAGATTAATCCACTTTCCATTACTTCCAATGGGAAAGTTCGCTTCAGTTTATGAACGCTTCAGTTTAAGTACTCCACGGACCGTCTGGAACAGATTAATCCACTTTCCATTACTTTCAATGGGAAAGTTCGCTTCAGTTTATGAACGCTTCAGTTTATGAACAGACTTCCGGAACCAATTGTGTTCATAAACCGAGGTACCACTGTATGAGCAAAGGAGAGGGAGGGGAAACTGGCTTCTTCTTCCTATATTATTATTATTATTATTATTATTATTATTAATAATTTTAATATCCTGCCTTTCGTTGAGAACCAGGACTCAAGGCTTTTCACACAAATTAAACCAAATACAAATAAAACACACAGGTAAAAAACATATGCAGTGATACCTCGACTTACGAACGACTCGACAACTGAATTTTTCGACTTATGAATGGGGGTAATGGCCGCGCGCTTACGAATGTCTCGACATCCGAAAGAAAACTGTGGTGGTTTTAGATAGGGATTTTTCGACTTTTTAGATAGGGTTGCTTCGACTTACGGATTTTTCCGTTTGCAATGCATTCCTATGGGAAATTACGTTTCCAATGGCATTTTTCGACTTATGAATTTTTCGACCTACGAAGGTGCCTTCAGAACGGATTAAATTCATAAGTCGAGGCACCACTGTAAAATGTTAGGTTATTTCCTTTTTATCTATAAAGGAATATATAAAAATGCAGATGCGGTGGTTGGGGCAGTACCATACACTATTAAGAGCCCTTTTTTTTAAAAAAAAGCAGCCAGTTCCCCAAAAGCTTGCCAGAATAAAACAATCATCCCCTGCTGGCAGAAAGGAGAGAGCCAATCTAGATTCTCTTAAGAAGGGTTTTCCCAAGACTGGGAGCTGCCACCCAGAAGCCCCTCTCCTGAATTCCCACCAAACATAGCTATGAGGGTAGCAGGACAGAGAGAAGCACCTTCACCAGAGATAGTCTGACCAGGTTCATATGGTCAGGTAGCCTGGACCATATAGGGCTTTATAGGTGACAAGCAGCTTTTTGAATTGAGCCTGGAAACAGCCAGTTGAGCTGTTGCAACAAGGGAGCCATGTTCTCCCTGTAACCTGTAACTCAGATACAGTGGTACCTCGGTTTATGAACACAATTGGTTCCGGAAGTCTGTTCATAAACTGAAGTGTTCATAAACTGAAGTGAACTTTCCCATTGAAAGTAATGGAAAGTGGATTAATCTGTTCCAGACGGTCCGCGGAGTACTTAAACTGAAGCGTTCATAAACTGAAGTGAACTTTCCCATTGAAAGTAATGGAAAGTGAATTAATCCGTTCCAGGTGGGTCCGTGGCGTTCGTAAACCGAAAATTCGTAAACCGAGGTGTTCATAAACCAAGGTTCCACTGTACAGCCACTGAAATAAGAAACATGAGAGTATGTGTGTGTGTGAGAGAGACCAATGCAGGTAAGAGACTTGTAAACCGGTCTCAATTTAGGGGAAGGGCGAGATTATCATTTTAAAAAAAATGTATATCAGCAGAACACTATTCATAAGGAGTTCAGTAAATGCAAACTTTTTTCCCATTGAAGCAGAGAGGTAATTTTAAAAAATGTTTGGAAGCTCAATTTAATTTCATTTTGGACCATTTATCTCGAGTATGTATACTGGGGGGAGCACTCCAAATGATAAATTTGCCCTGCTGCTAAAATAAACAATCCAATAATTATTATTTTTAAGAACTGCTTTGATCTGCCAGCTGACTTTGTTTCCCATTATTATAAGAGATTTATCTGTTACGATTTTCAAATACACATTTTTATTGGGGAAATAAAACATACTTTACAAAACTATACTTGGGGTGAATAATTCACCTGTTAATATGCAGGGGACAAATAAAATAAAATGATACTACAGAAACGATCTAAGCTGGAGATCGGAAACCTGTGGCCCTCCAGATGTTGTTAGACCACAATTTGCATCATTCCTGACCACTGGCCATGATGGCTGAATCTGATGAAAGTCCAACAATATCCGGAGGGCCACAGGTTCATCATCCCTAGTCTAAGCATACAAATAGTAATGGAGCCAATGCGGCTTCTATAGTACCTTACTCTTACTTAGGGATGTGTGTGGTGCTGTAGTCTAAACCATTGAGCCTCTTGGGCTTGCCAATTGAAAGGTCGGCAGTTCGAATCCGCGTGACACTGTGAGCTCCCATTGCCCTGTCTCAGCTTCCTTCTTTCTTTCTTTTTGTGTGTAAATGATTTTTATTAAATTTTACATCTTTTTAAACAAAATCACAATTAACAATATAAACACAAAATGAATTCTCAGTTACTCCCTCCCCATGACTTCCCCCAACTTCCCTTCCTGGTTTCTTACACATTCATTTCGCCTGCTTATTTTATCCTCATTTTTCTATTTTCACTATTTATTTTGCTAATTGTAAGTGGTTAGTCAAACCCTGCAAGTGAGTTCATATCTTTACATTGTTTCTGTAGATATAAAAGGTTCCCAGTTTTTTTAAAAAGTCTCTATTGTCCTTATCTTTGAGTCTTCCAGTTAACTTCGCCATTTCAGCATACTCCATCAGTTTTTCTTGTCATTGTTCTTTTTGTAGGTATTTCATCACTTTTCCATCTTTGGGCTCGCAGAATCCTAGCTGCAGTTGTAGCATCCTATATAATAAAGTCCCTGTGTCTCTGCGTCCAGTCCCTGTGTCTGCGCTACTGCGCATGTGTCCCATGGACACAGGGATTGGACACAGAGACTTGGAGCACAGAGACCGGCCCCTCCTCCTCCTCCTCCCGCTGTCCCGAGTGGCGACGGCCTCCTCCACCTCCCTTCTCCTGAGGAGAAGGAAGAGGCCTCTGCTGCCACCTCCTGCAGTGCGCCTCAGGTAAGCGCGCCGCCCCTCGCTCTCCCATCCCGCGTCACTCCGCCGCAGCAGGGAGGTGGAGGAGGCCGTCGCCACTCAGGACAGCGGGAGGAGGCGGAGGAGGGGCCGGTGGGCCTCAGGTGCTCGCTGGCGGGTGGGGCGAGAGTGGGAGCTGCAGCGGAGTGACGCAGGGGCGGAGAGGCGGGAGAGCGAGGGGCGGCGTGCTTACCTGAGGCGCGCTACGGGAGGCGGCAGCAGAGGCCTCTTCCTTCTCCTCAGGTGAGGAGGAGAAGGGAGGTGGAGGAGGCCGTCACCACTCAGGACAGCGGGAGGAAGCGGAGGAGGGCCCGGTGGGCCTCAGGTGCTCGACAGAGGTGACGCCTGCGCGGTCCCAGGGCTTCCCCTCCGTTCCCGCCCGGCTAGCGCCCGTTTACTGAACGGGCTGAATGACACTAGTACATAAATAGTTGTCTTATCTTTTGGCAGGTCTTCACCTGAAATGCCTAATAAGAAAGCTGCTGGTCTCTTAACAAAAGTTAACTTAAACATTTTTTTCCCATTTCATTATAAATCATTTCCCAATAATTTTAATTATTTTACAATTCCACCACTTATGCCCTGTCTCAGCTTCTGCCAACCTAGCAGTTTGAAAGAATACCAGCTCTAGTAGATAAATAGGTACCACTGTGGCAGGAAGGTAAACGATGTTTCCATGTGCTCTGGTTTCCGTCACGGTGTTCCATTGCACCAGAAGCAGTTTAGTCATGCTGGCCACATGACCCGGAAAGCTGTCTGTGGGCAAACGCCAGTTCCCTTGGCCTGAAAGCGAGATGAGTGCTGCACCCCATAGTCACCCTTGACCAGACCTAACTGGCCAGGGATCCTTTACTCTTAAGTTTATTATTCTTCCACTGGAGTGGCAGTCGTTTCCTATTACCTTCGTAATAATCCCTATGTTCACTTAAACCCATTTGTGACAACCTAGCTTTAGAAACATCAGTACCCTCCTCCAGTGTTGTCAATAGGCACAAATGAATGCAAAACCAACCAATTCATCTTTCCTCTTAAGCAGTCCTCAAGTGCAAACTTAATATAAAATTATTACAGGGCAAACACTTTGATTTTGTGCTCAGACGATGTGCCAATTACAAATCTCTTTTGGTTTTATGCTACTAGAGTTATTAATTTAACACTAACATAAACATTTTTCTGCAGCTGACAGCAAGGTGGGTGGGTGGGTGGGAGGAAGTGGAAGGACAAGGACAATGGGTATTGAAAATGGTGAGTTTTTCCTACTGCTCTGGGGAACTGCTGATTGGACTGATACCACTTCAGGCCAGGACTTGCAGGAATATTACAACTACTTAAATCCATCCCTGCACTAGCAGTCTCTGTGTGGTGTATGGGTAGCAATTAGAAGATGTGAGCATATAGACTTGATGTGATGATCTCTTGTTCACTTCCATTAAGTATGCTTAGTAAAGGTGGCTACACGTCTACTTATTCCATTCTTTCTAACATAATCCATTAATCATCCTGAAGTAGAAGTAACTGTTCCTGGAACAAAATATCCTAGCCAGATGAATTATTTTGCCTGCCACTTATAAGCTTCCCTTAGTGTTGTTACTTTTATTTCTGTTGAATGCTTCAACATTTTTGTATTTTTCAGAAGGCTTGGGGGAGGGGGTTAGCAGGGGGGGGAGAGGAAATTGCTCAGGAAGATCACTAGTAGCCTATAAATCTCTTTAATGTCAAAGATACTGGTGATCAAGATCTAATTTGACAGGGAAATAGCCTTGTTAGAAAAAGAACTGTATCAAAGCCCTCATTTTCACCTTTAAGCATTACTGCGAAAATTTGCTTTGATTTGATCATATCGTAAGCGTTTCAAAACTGTCCTCTCTGAATTTGAAATGTGTTCTGAATATCTTTCCAAGTCAGTTGGAAACTAAGATATTAAGGAATCATAGTATTTTCAGGTACAGTACCAAGGAAAATTATTAACCCATTCTGTCCAGCTAACATGTATAATTGTTTTACCGCATTACATGGTGCCCTTCAGGTTTTGGTGAACTACAACTTCCATGATCCCTGATTTTTGGCCCTGCTAGCTGCGTCTGATGAAAGTTAATCCACCACAGCTAGCAGGGTCAATGATCAGGGATGGTGGAGGTTTTAATCCAACAGGTTCACCATCTTTGCTATAGTTCTGTGATCTTCCCATTATACCACACCAGCCAGGAGTTCTAATCTTTCCAAATGATTCATGTTTACAATTTTTGGAGGGGTGGGGACTGGCTTTTTTAAGATTAGATTTTCTGGTCAACATCTAACCATAGCTTTTCTAGGAAAACTGCTAATCCCTAAAACCTCATATTACGATTTTTTTAAAAAAAAAACACACACACAAAAACTCAGTTACCCAAATCAACATTAATATATAGCACTCTGAAGAAGTTGAGAAACATGCCCATCCAAGGTCTATAAGGTAAGGCATTAAATTATTATTATTATTAGGATCCAAGAATTCAACGATTACTCCTGAAGTTCTTCTCTCCTGTATGAAAGTCACAATACTTTTGATGGACCAGTTGTAAGTGTCCCATCCTGATGTTTTCTGATGCTACTCGCAATCTTCTCACAATATATATTCACATTTTCTGGAAAGTCCCTTTCCACTGTTATCTTGAGCAGTCTCACTGAATTCCAGTTTCACATTGATCAACTAACATGTACACAACGTTGATTCAGTGTTTCCAATTGGGATGGAGGAGAGCTTAGTTCAGTCTGTATATTTAAAAGAACCGACCCTAATTCACAGCCCCCGTGACTAATGTACAGATTGGAACTATGCACTATTATACTAGGTTAGTCCGTCTTTGCACCAGCCCTGCAATGTACCAAAAGGATTCCTGGTAAGAGTATGGCAGCCTTTTCCGGTGATCCAAATTTCAAATGTGTGTGTTTGACAGCTTTTTTCTGTATATAATTTTCCTCTGAGCCCCCTGTAGACAAGGATACATGGATAATTTGCACATCTGTTTGGTCCACAGAGCTGGTTAAGCTGTCAATTAGATCTAAATTATCCAGAAAATTAAGCCATCTTGCCAGTTTGTGAGGGTTTTTTGGGTCATATTTTGAAACCCGCCCTGTGGTGTTCTTGTTTGAAATCTCCATAGACATTCACTGAAACATTCAATAACTCTTGTTTTGCCGGTTTAGTAAAAATGCCTCTTTTTTTCTAACCATGGAGTGAAGGTTAAAAAGAAAGGTAAAAATCAATTTGGCAAACTCAACTTTCATAGTGTAAGCTGCTTCAGGTAGTTTCATGGTACAGTCAACATCGGCATACTAGAAATTTATTTGCTAGTGCCGTGTATATTAGGATTTATATAGGAATCTGAGCCATGACACACTAACTCCAAAAGGATCCTATTAAAGTCAGCAGGGATGCTTCAGAAATAAATAGGATATAAACTACAACCGTAATAGGTCACTTTTGTCTCTTCTTCCTGTTCTCATGTTTGTCTCTCTTGGCTTAATAGAGGCAGTTGGTTCAGGATGTGAACACAATGACCCTTATAGGAAGTGGAAGCACACTTCATTATGAACATTATAGGGCCATCACTAAAATCCGTCAGGCAGAGCAGCCCTGTCCATGGAGCCACATGGAAGAAATAACATGTGAGCCAGTATGACCAACCGGAGATCATTCCTCACTGCGCAGGCAGATGAAAACTTTGCTGCAATGATTGCATCTGTCAAAGTGGCTTCCCACCAGCTCATCTATTACTTCCCCCATGTAGTTCTGCTCTTCATGGAACATTTCAGAGCGTATGAACTGGCCCATTATCTTGGTAGCTATCGGACTGCATTTTGCGATAAATCTTACATACTTTTAAAAAGCAAGACAAGGATTAATCTGTGATCCTTTGTGATTATTATTTTTAATGAATGCATTTTTTTATTAAGTGTTTGAAAATGTGAGCAGGAAATAATTTTGTGAATCATCCATTATTAAATTCCTCTGTGCAAGGATTTAACATTATTACACTGTGTCCTATTAATCTCAGTCAGGAAGATGTGACCACAGGTCACATTGCTAAGTACTCCTTATTTCTGTGTGGACTGTTCTATACGACATTCATATTTAACATTTAGACAGTGTTTTTCACTGCCAAAGTACTGTGCAAACATTAACTAATGAATCACAACTGCACACAAACTGGTTTTCTTAATAGTGGCTGATATGTAACATATTCAAAATAATTTATTGCAAATTAGCATTGCATTTGCTTCCACTGAAAGGCAGATAAGAGCAGTGGGTTCTGAAGAGGTAGGATTTGTTAGAGTACATCCCAGTCTGTATTTGATATGATACGGTGTGTGTGCGTACAGTATGTGTCTCTCTCTTTCTGTATATATGAAATTGTTTTGATTCTATATACGTTTTGATTGCTTGAATATATGAACTTGTTTTGGTTGTTTTGATTGCTGATGTTTTTATTTTGAAATCACTTTGGAATATTTTATAGGAAGTAATTCATAACCAGAAATAAATAACACACCCCACCAAATGGTTTGGTTGCAGTGTGCCAGTGTTCTGCTTTATGAGAATTCTTCAACATGATTACAGAAGCATGACTGTGCTCAATATTTCCCACATGCATGATCATCCCCTTGCACAATGTGGATATATTTTACACATCAGTTGGGAAGACAGGCGAACTAATATCAGTGTACTGGAAGAAGCAAAGATCATCAGTGTTGAAGCAATGATTCTTCAACATCAGCTTCGTTGGACTGCTCATGTTTTGCGGATGCCTATTGATCGTCTTCCAAAGCAACTACTATATTCCGAACTTAAAAATGGAAAGCATAATGCTGGTGGTCAACAAAAGAGGTTTAAAGACTGTCTCAAGGCAAATCTTAAAAAATGTAGTATAGACACTGACAACTGCGAGCGCTCCAGTTGGAGAACAGCCTTTACCAAAGGTGTCATGGGCTTTGAAGAAACTTGATCTCGGGACGCAAGGGAGAAACGTGCCAAGAGGAAGGCACGCTTGACAAATCCACACCATGATCAACTCCCGCCTGGAAACCAATGTCCCCACTGTGGAAGGACGTGTGGATCCAGAATTGGCCTCCACAGTCACTTACGGACCCATTGTTAAAACCGTGTTTATGGAAGACAATCTTACTCAGCTACGAGTCATCACCAAAGAAGAAGATGATTGGTGCAGGTCTGATGTCCCCAACCTGCGCCCTTGAGTGCTATTATTTGTAACTGGAGGAGTCATTGTCCAAGGGTTGGGATAAAGTTGTTGTGTCGTCTTTCTATTAGGCACCCCCCCCCCAAGCGATTTCAGTCTCACACCCCTGGACATTCTTTTGGTTAAGGGACCACATTGGGCTCAGCTGCTTAATTCTGGTGGGTTCATCCAGAATTCACCTGGACTGGCAACTATTTAAAGCTGGTTGTTAGACAGCCCTGTGATCTTCATCTCCTCAGACTGTCATTGTTGGATATTCTGTATCTGAGGTACCCAGAGGTTTCTATTCAAGGAGCTGAAATAGGCTAGCTAGACTTGGATTGAACTGTTTCTTATATTTCGAGGAACTGTTCTGCTTTTTACCTTTATGCTCTTGCCTTGTGTTTTTATTTTATTTTTTTCTAAACAAATTCTGTAAAACTATCTGGTAGGGTTTCATGTGCATTCCTGTCAGACTCAAAGGGCATTCTTAGCCCTCACATGCCCACAGTAGGTGATTGTTCCATACTATAAAAAGGCAAGAATTGGGTTTGCTAGTCTTGTGGAAGAGAGAGGGACAATTGGTGGCTATCCCTGCCTCCCCTTTGTGGCTATTTCTTTGGAATCCCCAGAAGTCTGCGAGGACAGTGTGCTAAAGGTGTTTGGTGACTGGGGGCACAGTTCGGTCACCCAATCTGGCTGTTAGGAAGGAATAGAAGGAATCCATTGCAGGTACTAGACACATAGATCAGGAACAGAAGCAGCATAATGTTTTCATGCTCTGCTGCTGGATTTCGAAAGAAAACAGGTTGGCCACTGGGAAACCAGTGGATACTGTACACTGCTTTTGGTGTATTATAGAAGGACCCATATTGCTTTGTATGGGTTTTCCACAACTTGATCTGCATTGATAGATAAGCTTAATATATTCAATAGAGATCGCTTCACACATTCCAGAAAGGCAATAATTTAAGTCCTCATAAAAATTCATCAGTAGTTTAGTGTGACTTTCCCCTAATTTTTGCCTAATAGACACATATATATTTTTTGCAAAGCAGTTTTCACGGTTTTCTCTAATACGTTGTTTTCACTATTTTCATCTAGATTTAAAGCACCCTCTTGCAGGATGAGCTTGATCAATTCTCTTTTGAGAGAAACTATAATTTTTGTGCTACAAATGGGTTAGTGTTGCACACAGTCTGTTGTAGGTGCTAAAGAACATCAGAGGTGTGCTTATCAAAGACATGGGAATGCTGAGATCAAGAATTGTGCCTATCAGTTCACTTTGGGGGATGGGATGGGGGAGGTCATTATATTCAATCTTTCCATTTTACCAGCATGAACTTTGGTTATAAAGATAATGTTTCAGTTTTTCAGAAAGACATGATAAAGATGCATTTCCCTGTCATCATTGTTATATATGAGAGAAAGCAGGCACAGATAAACAGATCACACTTGATTTAATTTTAAAGAAGGAAGAAGTTGAGATGCCATTAGGAACATAAGTCATGTTGTGAAACAGATACATGCACAGAAATTATATCACTGCATAACAAAACACATTTGTTACAAAATGAAATGCATATATTTTAGAAGGAAACTATGGACAAAATGAAATACATTCTCTAAAGCACACTTATTTAGAAGCATATCAGAGTAGAACAGGCCTGCTGCAATCTGAGCTAGGCATGCAAGTTCTAAATAAAATATGTGACTAAGTATGAAACTAGCATCTTCTTAAAACAAATAATATAATTCATTAAAACATAAATACACAAAAAACACGCTCTCTGCAGAACTAAGAGCACACACACATGCACACAAAAACCTATCACCCAAAATCAGCACATAATTGATATTGCCCTTGTCTGCAACACTTCTTTTCATGAGGGTGAAATGGAACTCTAAGCTGCTATATGTATTGTTGCATAACTGTCTAGCAACACAGCCTCCACTACTCCCATTCAGAGTGCATCATCCATTCTACATAATGGCACCAAAGAAGCTGGGTGCGCCATGCCGAAATGAACATGGTAAGATGGAAAAAACAAGTAGTTCTAGATGACTTAATAGAGCCAAGCCAGAAGCTATAGGGGAAAGTGTTGGCAAAGTCACAATGGGAGTACAAGCAAATGAAGTGCTAGTATTTAACAAAACCAAAACAAATTCAGATTATACTGCAAGTTAAATGACAAAGCACATCTGAAAGTTCTATATTACTTTGTTATTAATATTCCATCAGGGCAATTGAATATAACTTTATAACAAGACCCCGGAGTTTGATAGTAGAGAGCCTACTCTGTTCTCATAACATTTTCTGAAGAAGAAAAAAATTCTTAAAGTAACATAAACTTCTCTCTCTCTCTCTCCAAAGTCTGAAAATAAAATCTGTAGCCATTTGTAATGGTGCATGAAACCGATCTTCTGGTTTTTATAGATATAATGTGTCTTGAGTTTGTGACACTTGACTTTAAACCTTCCCCTTAAATAAATTCAAGCAAGACTCAAATTTTGGTTTGGTTTTTGGCAGAATTTAGGCCACAACTTTATTGATTACAGCAAGTGAGTGGTTGCATAGGCTCTGGTTCAACTAACTCCCTGCACCCTTGCAGGTAGCACTGACCCAGGACACCAGCATAGGTCTGCCTAGGGTGAACACCTGGATTGGCGGAAAGCTGGGGACATGCTACGTCCACCACTCAGGTGTCCCCCTGGACTAAGGCACGGGCACAACCCCCTCACAGGGTTGACCAAACCTTTAACGGAATACCCTTCACATAGGGATGGCAAGAGTACTCCCCCATCCCCATCCCCTGAACCAGAGCCTATCCGCACCCTTACAAGTTGTGACGATTTGCTATGCAGCAGGCGAAACCCAAATGGCAACAGCCAATCAGCCAAGTGGGGGAAATTCCTGCCATGCCCCTGTCCAACAACAGACAACACACGACACACGACGGCATAGCAAGGTCAAGTGCAAGACCCTAAAAGTAGGGAGAGGTGGGTGGGTGTTCCGATGCACAGACCAAAGAGGAAGCTCTAGGTCAAGTGCATGGGTATATAAAGGTCCCTCGATCCATTTAGACAGCATCCCATTGGCCTGATTGAACCCTGCATCGAGGGACCTACCAATAGGGTGTTGTGGCTATCCAATCATACCCACCCACAACACAGGGTTTGGTTGCCAGGTCTCACCGCAACACGTGCCCTCTTTGAGGGAGGACACGATTTATTACTATACTTTACTGTCTTTGAAGTTTTAAAGAAAACTGGCAGAATAAAGAAAAGGGTGGATATAGTGTCAGATCTAGGATCTACACTAGACAAACATATGGACCGCAGTGTTATGAAAAATAATTCAATAAGGCCTTCCCAGATAGCACTGTTGGTGGAGCATGAGAGTCTTAATCTCAGGGTCGTGGGTTCGAGCCACACGTTGGCCAAAAAGATTCCTGAATTGCAGGGTGTTAAGACTAGATGACCCTCATGGTCTCTCCCAACTCTACAAATCTATGGTATTATGAAATTTATTTTTTAACCAAAGGCATTGAGCAAGTCTCAAAAATAAAACCTGTCTCTGTTACTCCAAGTACATTCATGTCTTGCTTGTGGGCTTACCAAAGGGATCTGGCTGACCACTATGAAAACAGAATGTTGGACTTGGAATTGTAGAGTCGGAAGCAACCCTGAGGATAATATAGTCTAACCCCCTGCAATGCAGGAATACACAGCTGTCCCATGGGAATCAAACCTGTAACCTTGGCGTTATCAGGACCATGGTCTACCCAACTGAGCTCTCTAGGCTCTTTAGTGTATACTCCATGCTAAAACTAGAACACAATGTGCTCGCTCTCTGAATTTTTTAAGAAGGTAAGTGGTACTCCCTGCCTCTACAAGATTTGGCTAGTAGTAACCAGTAACTTCCATCCTTATCAATGAAACTAACTGCTTTGCTACTTGAGTGTCTAAGTATTTATGCTATCCTAAAATAACACTGCATGTTACACAGAAACAGGGAAAGCAGAAATGCAGGCTGCTGCTATAAAGTGAATGATCTTTCCAAAATATTTACTCACATTTAACCAGTAGATTAATCAGTTAATACCATATTCCAACACTTCCACCAATGCATGATAAATACACTGTAACAAATCATATCTCAACTAGAACTGCTTCACAAGGTTGTTATAAGCATAAGTATGTTAAAACAGAGTCTGGTTTACACCACTTTTTTTTTTGTCTATGCAAGCTCCTCCTTGGTGCCATGACTGAGCTGAATTGAGTCAGGATTCAACATGTCCCCCATGCCCAGTCCTATCCTCATCGCTCTGTTGGAATGCTCTATTAGGGAGGCTTCCAACAGCATAAGATCCAATGGTCTTGGCTCAGCCACTGGGTTCTGGCTGAGCCGGGATGAGGGAGTTATGTCAGTGTATGCCCGACTAAGTAGGGATTTGGGGCTTAACGCTTGTGTAGCCTGGCAGCACTGAGATTCAGCAGAGCGATCCAAACTCACATGTCCCGGTGGATCTTTAGTTTGGATTGCTCTCTCAGTTCCACAGTTCCCATTAAAACTGATGGGTCTCAAGTAAATATCAATGGGACATGCAAGTTTTACCATAGCCTGAATCCAACACATTTATTTCATCCTTTTGTGAATGTCAATGTTTATGCTGTGGAGTGAGGGGCGGTATATTAATGAAAAATTATGCTCTTCTGATGCAGAGAATCCTGATAAAGGTCAGAAGTGACAAACCATTTATATAAAGAAATGGTGAGTTGCCAGACAATTCTTCATTAGGAAATGGACTGAGATCTTATCTGTTACTCGTGCTTAGCAGTAATCTCATTAATTTCCCTGGCAGTCCTGTTGAGCAGGATGTTATTCAACATGTGCAACACAGTGAGGTATGGCAACACCTTTTTTATTATTAACTGTACTACAATGAATGTGAAAGTGACTGAAAGGTTAAAAACAACAACACATCATTCATAGCACGAATGCATAAGTTATTGCACTGTACTTTCAGAAATATTTCACTGACAAATGAATTCAATGGAAAGCTCGAATGTCATTGCCTGACAGATTCTTACACTCACGCACACACCACTTCTGGAAGAAAAGGATTCTACAAAGTGGATTTTTGCCACATGGTATGAAGTGGAATTTCCTCAGCTCCATTCAGGATCAGTTTGGCCACTGAAAGCAGACTCAGGCAGTATCCCAGCAGGAGCAGCTTATTTGCCTCAGAGGATTTTTCCGTTCCCTGACTAACAATGTTGGTTCCTACATGTAATATCTGGTGCCATTGTTCATCATGTTACCTCCTAGGACTTGTAGTTTTCAGCACAAGACATGCCTAAGAGCTGCTTGGCAATTCAGCCCTCCCCTCCCCACCACACCGAAACCCAAGCCACATTAAGAAACAAGTGAGATAACTGACACAAATATAGAACTAAAATGAGGGTGCTTTCATATGCCAATGTTAAAAATGCCATGAAAATCCTAAAAAATGGCTGATTTGTTCAAAGTGGGTTGGAACTAGAATGTTTCAAACTGGGGCTTGTTTTCTTCACAGATTTTATTTCCATAATTCTGTTTATCGTCCAGTTACCTGCGTTACTGGTGTTATTAAATAATGGAATGGAAGTTTAGGAGAGCATACTGTGAATAAAATTACAGCACAGAACACTGGTAAGTGTTATATAACACGGATAGCTCAAGAAGGATTAGCTTATTGGCTCACAGAACAATCACATTTCTATCACCTAGGTTATGCTGATATAAATATATGTTAAATATGACTATATTCCCAATAAGAATGGGGTACAGTATGGAACCTGCACCTAGTCTCTTTCCCAAAAGGGCTTGGGTACACTCATTGGAAAACACTATTTGTTTACCTTCCTCACCTGCAAGCTTTCTCCATCCTCTTATGTGCTTGCCAGCTTCCTCAGTCAGGGCACGGCCATCTGGTAGTGTCACTAAACCCTTGGTGTCAGGTTTCCTTAGTGACCAGTGAGGCGCTCTCTCTCCCTGCGTAAACTGGCTGCATCTGAAATTCAGAATGAGAACAGTTAATTTGTCACCATCCCTGGGAAGACACGACAACATGCTCTGCCTAGGAAATAAAATGGTAAGTTGCAACTGAAGTTTGAAAATGATTAAATTATATGGCTGTATTTTACTTATGGGGAACACAAGGACCAGATGGTGGCCTGTCGTATTCATCCCTAGATTAGATGGATAAAGTCTTGGCCTTATGCTAGCCTGCACCTGTTCTTGTGTTTATTTACTGGCAAAGAGTAACAGGTGATAGAATTTGGGCTGCTACAGGTTTGCTTTTATCTATATCTTAGATATGACAGTAATGCTATCAGGACTGGTTAACATGAGCTATTGCCGCTATAGCCAACAAATAATGCTAAACACCGTCTCACAAACCATGTTTTAACTTAAAATTCAGAGTAATAATCATCACTGTCCTGTTTGTATTAATAAAAGCAGCTGACCTTTGTAAAAGGAACAGCAAAATACAAAGCAAATTTTCCACAGAAGTTTTTATTATTTATTTTAGTTAATGGCAATATTGTGTGCTGGGCTTTATACTGAAATCATATAGATTTAGGAAAGCAAGTTCTTTTCTAAAAATCTTATAAATAAATACCAGCTAAAACAGAATTTAAAATTCATTTGCTTTCTTAAAATAGAAAAAAGTGAAGGGACATAATTTCAGAGACTCTGTTTACCTGTTTTCCATAAATGAAAAAAATGTGCTTAAACTGAAATGAATAGATAGAATTATTGTAATTTATTTTCTGACTTCCAGGCATGGTAGAAAATGTAGCCACACACCCTACTATTCTTTTATTTCATACTGCTTTCTTAAGAAGTATCATGGACACCATTGTTATTCACCACATACATTTCCCATTTATTTTAGTGGGAAACTTATTTTCAAAAGGAGAGTTGGTGATGCTTGAAACTTTAGCGAAACACATTAATCAGGTTGCGGTCTCCATAACTTTTTTTCTTTTGTATGTTCCCCCGTGACGATAGCTTTAGAGATTTCAGTTGTACACAGCCATTTCTCACTAGATATTATATATGCTGCATATCTTCCTTGCATTCAATTAACTTCAAACACTGCAGCCAGTAATTACTCATAATTTCTAATTATATTTTTGAGTGATTTGTTTGTTGCTATTGTTAATTAGGATGAAGTTCTCAAGGATCTCGATACAGTCAGTATGTCCATTTAATTATAGGTTAAGACCCCATTCTAAAGTAATCAGTGTGAATTATCATAACTGTTGCTGTGGGGACTTCTACGAGTCATCGTCTGTTATCGACTTCTGGTGAAATGGTAACATGGCAAAGTTATAAATTGTGTCTTATAGTTTCCCATAGTTTAAAAGAAGGCAAAAAATTGTTGTGACACTGTTGAAAAGAGCCACTGCTTTGCTTGTTCATGTATTAGATTTTTATCCCACCCTAGAGGTTTTCTTCTTTCAAGAAACTCAGGACAACATACATTTCTCTCCTACCTATTTTACCCTGGGAACATCTCTGTGTACTCTGTTGACGGTGAATAAAAGATTGAACTTGCTTTACGCAGCAGGGATTTCAATTCATGTGCCTGAATCTAATACGTGTGCACACTGCATTACATCTCCAAAATAATGCCACTTGCTTACCTTTATACACCTTTAAAGGTAAAAGGGCCCCTGACCATCAGGTCTAGTTGTGTCCGACTCTGGGGTTGCGGCACTCATCTCGCTCTATAGGCCGAGGGAGCTGGCGTTTGTCCGCAGACAGCTTCCGGGTCATGTGGCCAGCATGACAAAGCTGCTTCTGGCGAACCAGAGCAGCGCACGGAAACGCCGTTTACCTTCCTGCCGGAGCGGTCCCTGTTTATCTACTTGCACTTTGATGTTCTTTCGAACTGCTAAGTGGGCAGGAGCTGGGACCGAGCAACGGGAGCTCACCCCATTGCAGGGATTTGAACTGTCGACCTTCTGATCAGCAAGCCCTAGCATTTTTTTCTTATGTGTAATTCAAAAATTCCAAGTCTATTCTTTTTATGCTCACCAAAAAAGAAAAAAAGAAAAGAAAATAGGTGAGTGGTCTCCCTAAACTCCATCCTCATAAACCAGGCAGTATATACAGCAGTGAGGTCTCTTTCTCTTTCCATTTCCACATCCCTGTCTCCTTCTGGCTGGGTACCTGGAAGAAAATTGCAGCAGCAGTGTCCCAAGCACAAAGAGCTTCCAAGTACTGTACAATGTTTCTGATAGGGCCCTGAACTCCTGGGTCAAGGGAGGCATTGAAAGATGGAAGGAGGAGAGAAAGAGGGAGGGAAAGAGACTTTCATGCAGCATTTCATGTGATTTTGGAAGAGAATTCATGAAGGTGGAGAAGAAATGTCAGAAGGGCTAAGTAATAGGGAGTGGTGGTAATGGTGAACAGCAAACCCAATGCAGATAAAATGAAGCACTATTCCAGACCTGAAAGGGTCTGAGCTCACACCCAGTGACATTAAAACAAGTCAAGCTAGATAAGTTTGTATTTCCATCTCTTTGAGTTGAAATTTATCCCATCACTGTTTATCATTGTGTTTACTTTAAACTCAACAGTGTTGATATTCAATAAGATAATTCACCATTTTAAATTAAAAGCACTATCTGCTCCACTTTCTTTACTAGGGACAAAACACAATCTATACGTGGATGCATTCTCATTAGCAGTGAATTACAGGACTCATTTATATTGGCACCTGGACTGTTTGGATGGATGTTGATGCAGCAGAAGCTGAAAGCAAACCCCTTTGCAGATACATGTAGACCTGTCCGGTACCAAAGGAAGAGAGACAGGACAGTGCCAGATTTAGTGTTGCTGAGCCAAAGGAGCACAAAACTATGATGCAGTGCACTTTAGAGCATATGCAGAATGAAAGGCAAGGGGGTGAGGGCACCAAATTTTGTCCTCATCCAGGGTGCCATATTACTGTACCCAAATCAAGACCTGGGCAGAACTGAGTCTGTAAGGTGGTTATGATGCTCAAGATGCCAGCTGACAGTTAATCTTTGTGCATACTTAGCATATATATCAATCAGTCTAAGGTTATTTGTAAAATATCCAATGCCATCCCTGAGCGAAGTCTGCCACTTCTTTCCATCCATGAATCTTGATTTGTAGATTCTGGAAACACTGTTTTCTTACATAACAATTGCCAGTCGGAAGAAATTTATTACATGGTATATATGCCATCATGCACTCATTGTGACTGCGAGAGGCAAAGACATGATGATTTCATTTCTGCCATGATATATAGGGGTTGCTGCCTGTCACAGATTTACCGCTCATGGTTCAATCTTCTTTTTCCTTTCAAATTAGCTGTGTTAGGCCTCAGGTGGTGGTGGGGTCCAGTTTGGCTTTGGCTCCAGAGAATGCAAAACAAGAGCAACAACCTAAGTCTCTCTGTGTTTGGATTTTTCAATAGGTTTGGGGAGGGGGTGGCACTTATGACCCCCCAAAAAAGTAAAACACGTAATGACATTGTATATTACATTGTGAGCCTTCAGTCATTTTGTATAAAATCACTATTATAAGCTTAACAAATCAAATGGACAGATGATCAATGTCAGACCTATTGAGAAACTGCCTGTGCAAACAGAATACCAGATTAGCTTCAAAGTCTATCACTCAAGGCATTGATGTCCGTGTGTATATTAATGCATCACTTGGATATGGCTTGTTAAAGTCACCTTGATCTGAAGATGTGTTTAACATGAATTTCACATTAAAGTGTGAAAGATATTTAAGGTTAATAAAAATTTCCTAGTACATGATGAAGAAGCTGTTAATAGCTATAAATACACCTTGAACGTTGACTTTCTGTATTAGTCCAATTATTGCAGCAATTATAAATCATAATAATTATTTGTTAAATGTAAATTTGCTGGAAAAGGCAAGGACTCGCTTTTCTGGTGGTTATGCTCCTCAATGGCAGACTTCAAGTATGTTGTCAGAATAACCTGGTATGTTGTGGATGTTAAGTCCAGATCCCATTAGCCCAAGCCATAATGGTCAATGGTCAGGTCCCCACCCCTGCTTTCAGCTTGGCAATTGCTATTAAGCATGACTTCTCTCCCCCATCCTTTTTTGGGTGAGTGCTTTTTGATGGAGCTCCCCACACACATTGAAACTCCACATCATCTCTTGAAGAAGCTCCTTCAGGAATACAGGCCCAAAGCTGTTAAGGGCTTTAAAGGGCAACACCAACACTTTGAATTGTGCTCAGAAATGTACTGGGAGCAAATGTAAGTCTTTTAGGACAGGTGTTGTGTGGTTCAGATTTTGCATCTGAAGTAGGTCATTGACACGCCAGACTTGAATGTATTTATTGCTGTGAAGATACTGCACAGTAGATGCTATCATTATGATACTGCAAATGGCACAGCCATTAAAGAATCACATTTGCTCCCCCCCCCATCCTAAATCACATGGGTGGAACATAGTCAATGAGTACTTGATCAGGAAGGCCAAGTATCTTTTCCCTTTTCTTACCTAATTAGTCCTTGATCTCTAACTGAGCAAATGTAACCCTCTCCATTGAACTATCAGTTTTCCCCTGATGTTGTTTCAATGCCCTTACCAGTACTGATAATGCCTCTCAGCTTGATGTCCTCAGCCAATTTCATCCCTCACTCATAATTGCATCATCAAAGTTGGTCATCAAAATTGGATACCATGGTGGGCTCTTGAAGAGCATCAGTTTATTCAATCTACAATTTGAGATTAAAAAATAATAGGCAAGGCATTGCTTTTTCTTATGCTAGCTTAATTTCCTTGTTTGGGGCCTCCTATTGTCGGGTGAATACAGCAACATTTATTTGCCTGATTGGAAAGTCAGCACGCAATATTTATTTTTGTCATCTTTCCCCTAGCTAGCTCCTTTTCCATATTTCAAAATGAGGTCAGGGGTATGAAGAGTGTGACATTGCCACTGTAGAGATCTTCCCAGTCTATCGTGCTATTTAGAGAAATGGTGAGTGGAACTCTTGAAGAAAAGTCAATTAAGAGAGTGGGGAGAATTGTCAAAGACACAGATTGCTATGATGTACTCTACTACCATATGTGCCTTTGAAAATATCCCTTTTGAGGGAACTTCAGAAGCACAGCTTGTGCTAATCCATTGTGCTGAGTTCTTCTGAACAGCTGGCCAAAATGACACAATGGGAGCAGCTATGTACTATTGAAAAATCTTATCGTTGTTTTGGTACCTGCATGGGAACAGTTTTTTTTCTAGAAAGTTAGGCAGTGTACTGTTTAGAAGAGAATGCATTATCTTCTTTGTTGTTAAGAGAACTTTAGGTTTGACTGTCTATCGCTATCAGACATGATTCAATTCATTTCTTATTACTTCATCAGAATACACTGCCGTTAAGGATAGAATCTTCTGGAAATGTCAAGATTATCTGCACAGGGACCCCCTCCCCCCCAAATTCCCATTTCACTTCTTAATCTCATTAAGAAGAAGGTTTCTCTCCTTCCAGTTCTGCTAAAAATATGAACAATTCTTATTCATGTTATTATACAAATTGTTATACACATACCGTTATATGGATATTACATGCTTATACACTCCGGGTCTCCTAAAGTAACCAACACCAGAACATGTATTCAGCAATGCATGTAACTGTGAATATAAATAAATATGGATCAATATACTTTCACAAGTAAAGCATAAAGCTTGACTTTTACACATATAATATACAATCTCTCCCAATTGGGCATTGGGTTTTCAGGAAATGTCACAACCAGAAACACAGGCAAATGTCCAAAATGGGGTGTTTTTTTAAAAAAAATAGCAAAAAGGATTTAAACAACAACAACCCATCACACCCTTTCACAGCAAAAGCTTGCAAAGTAAGAAAACAGAGTCCATTGGACTACACCCTGTACAAATTGCAGGAACACAGGATTTCCCTTGATTGTCCAAGGGATGGTATACAAAACAAAAGACTGAGTCCTACCTTTATACCTTCTCATCTCTCGTCCTATGAATATTAATTTTAATTCTAGAGAATTACAAAAAATATTAAAATCTCCAGCACTATATCCTGTTTCCAATTACTGTACCCTGCACAAGCACAAAACCTACAACCTCTCTGACATATTTTCTTTACCACAGAACATTTTTTCAAGTATGCTTTGAACCTGTTGTTAACCACATCAATTATCCCTGTAATTGTTTTAACAACGGAATGTGCTGCTAGCTCCCCTGTCACAGGAAATTGACACTTAAAATCTTAAACAAAATATGATCATATTTATGAGTAATGTGTCATTTCCACTCAGGTCAAGTGTCCTAAACCAAAGTGGTCCCGAACATAAACTGACCTTATATGTATCTTACATGAGTTCCTATGCCTACCAGATCTAATAAGGTTATATATAGGTATATTATCTTACCCTAAAATGAATAAATTAAAGAATCCTAACAGCTTCAAATCTGATATACTTATTGAGCTTTGGACTGTCAACACTCTTGAATACAACAATTTACTGGGAACAAACATACTTTCTCTTTTCCTGAGTACATTTAGGGAAAAGATAATGTATGAAATAGCTGTGCATTATACCAATTATCAGGACAAGTAAACCTTTATGGGAACGAAGTGCACATACGGTTAATTATTTCTTTTATCTACATGACAACATAGCAAGAATAGCCTGCTGGATCAGGCCAATGGCCCATCAAGTTCAGCATCCTTTTCTCACAGTGACCAACTAGACTCCCCATGGGAAGCTTGCAAGCAGAATCTGTGAGTGCAACAGAACTCTGCCTACCTGCAATTCCCAGCAACTGGTATTCAGAGGTATACTGCCTCTGGCAATGAAATTAGAACATAGCCATCATAGCTAATAGCTGTTGACAGTCATATCCTTCATGAATTTGACTAATCCTCTTTTTAACCCATCCATGTTGGGGCTATCACTGCCTCCTGTGGGAGTGAGTTCCATAAATTAACTATATGCTGTATGATAAATTGTTCTCTTTTATCTGTCCTTGATCTTCCAACAGTACCATTTTTAACTTCCATGCTACATCTTGGCTTTTTATGTTACATAAGCCCAGCAATTAATATTTCTGATTCTATATTTAAAATATATCACCAAGCTTCATCTTTCCCACTCTTCCTGTACGCTGGTTATTTGTACTGTACTTCATGTAAAGAAAGGGACACTCTGGGCATCTCATCATTGAAATGTATATGTCCTTATCTCCGTAAAACCACATGCATGAATCACTATTTTTCTTGACAGTATGCCCATACATTTCACGGCTGGGCCCTAGAAATAATTTATTTTTATTCAGATTGTCACATTTTGTATCTATGAGGGCTGGATCAGTGCATGGAAAACCACAGGCTGATTTATGACATGGAGGGTAGAAAAAGAAAGGGGTGTTGTGACCTTGGCCTGAATTAAATGAAGATTTGAAGGATTGGTCTGAAAGACTGGTCTGAAGGAGAAATCTACTTTTCCTTCTAAAGGCAGAAGAGTTAAGTCCTGCTGTGCCCCTGTCCCAACGACAGGCAACACACGGCGGCATAGCAAGGTCAAGCCCTAAAATTAGGGAGGGTGGGTGGGTGTTCCGGTGCACGGTGACCTGAAAAGAGGATCTCAGGGTCATGTGCAGCAGTTAAATAGTGGTCCCTGTAACTCTTGACTGGCATGCCCTTAGTCCAATTGCTCCCCGTTAGAGGGACCACCAATAGGGTGTTGTGGCTGCTCCAATTGTCCCCGCCCCAACACCTAGGCCTGATTGCTGGGTCCCACCACAACACGTGCCCTCTCTTTCAGGGAGGACCTGATTTGTGACTGGACCCAGGGTTAAAGAGGTGAGACACAAGTAATGCGTTGAACTGGGGCCATATTTTATCTAAAATATATCTGCAATGGAAATTACTTATTTCACAAAATGTATATATACCACTGGATTGTAGAAAAAAACCCTCAAAGCAGTTTACAAATTAAAGAGTGGAAACCTGACTTAACTTCAACCGTTCAGCAAGCCAACCCCTGAATGACGAGGCATATCCCCAAAGTTTAGGCCCCACACTATGGTCAGTAGAGAAACCTTCCTGCACCATCCCTCCAGGGCCACACAGTGCCAGGCAGCTGGGGCAGGTGAGTCTCAAGAACACGCCAAATGTAGGCTTAAGGACCTCAGAACCCAGAACAGTGGCTTCCAGAAATTCCCTTCACCTTTCAAGGTGCCTAAAGGTGCTCAGCTACTTTTTTTTTATCTAACCTTAACCTTTCCTGCACCTCCCTGCCAACAACATTCCCAACTTAACCATGCAACCAAATTAGCCAAATAAACCTATTTAACAACACCAATCCCAAAACACCAATGCCTGAACATTTGGCAAGCGGGGAACCCTGCTTGCCCAATGTGCAGGTAAGCAAAAAATTCCAACTCAGCCCTGAAGCAACTGGTGAACCTGTACTAAAATGGAGGGAGGGTAGTGTGAAAAACAGCCCCAAAAGCATACAGTCTACTGACGTTTCCCCCTCTTGATAAAGAAATGAGGATTTGCACCAAAAGTGTCATTGTCACCAATATATGCTTCTCATCTCCACTCCTACTTGATGGTTGGCTAAATTAAACAGCTTGATTTCTGTTCCCCTCCCCTTCTTACTCATGAATTAATTTACATAAGTATCAGCCTTTATCACTTATAGTACAATCTCTATGTATGATAATTCACCAAGCTGAAGCGTAGATCCTCTGTGATTGATAAGAAATGTCCAAGCAGTCACTTCCCTTATGGCAGTTGAAGAGGACAGTGGATGACAATATCAAGATTATTAGGAGAGTAGGTTTAATTTTGTTCCCTGTCAAAGCCCTTGCTGTAATCTTCATCACAAGAAAAATTCATGTTGTACAATTTCCTTTTCTCATTATAGTCATTGTCATGAGAACGAGACTCAGAATTTAATTGGCTAGAGTAGTTTATGCAGTAGAACTGGGTAGTAAACGACCGTTACTTTATCAGCATTTTAGTCATCTTGTGAATATTTTAATCCTGACAATTCATCACTATATTGGAGAAGAAGCCAAAAATAACCAACCGGTAAAAAGACTGATGAGTTAAAAGATAATGATTTTTCTGCAGTCAACTTTTAACACATTATGCATCGTTCGCAAGTGTGTGTGTGAATTTTTTGCCAGTTACAAATATTCTTTTAGATATAACTCTTGAGCAAGACAAGGTTTGGATTTTCAAACTGTTGCATTGACAACTGTTTGCAAGTCATTTTTGATGGAAGCCAGAAGCCTCTAAACTCTCCAGATGTTGGTGAACTACAACTCCCATCATCACTGACTATACTGTCTGGGGCTGATGGGAGCTGGAGTCAGTGGAGGTAACCTCAGGATGGTGGTGGTGTTTGGGAGAAACCCATCACCTTGCTGTTGGGGCAAGAAAAAACAGTTTTTGCCCTCTTCTATATGACACCTTTTCAGGTAAATGATGAGTACATAATGTCCCCTTCCCCACTCTATCCTTCATGTTACGTACCCAACCCTTTCAAACTTTTCCTCTTGGGCCTTGTGTTCCATACCAGTGACCGTCTCTGTTCGTCTCCTGTGAATTTATTCCACATTTGCCCACTTCTTTCTTAAAGTGTGGTGCCCAGAAGCAGATACTGTAAGAAAAACACTGGGGCCTAATTGGATTAGTAGAATGTCTGGCATCTGGTAGGCGGGGCTTTTGTGTTGTGCTCTTGAATCAGCCCCTCCCCTCACAAGAGATACTGAACTCCATGACTAGGCCCAACTCCATATATCCCTCCAGTTGATGAGGAACCACAAGCATTCCCGCTAGGCCCATGAAAATGCTTAGGATCACCACTTAAGGTTGCAATCTGTTGCACACTTACCTGGAAGTAAATCAGTCATTGAATTCAACGGGACTTACTTTTGAGAACACATGCATAGGATTGCCCTCTTAGTGAAAGCAAGGGGGGGAAATAGAGTGCGTAAGAATATATTTTTATTAAATTTAGTTTGGGTTTTTTGTGTTGTGTATTCTTCTGACTTTTTTTACGTGCTAATATATGAATCAGAAAATGCTATTGTTATGAAATTCTGCTTTTGTGAAAACATATCACAACTGTGAGTTAATGTGGAATATAATAACAATTTTGTATATTTTTAATCAACTTTTAAATACAGTGGTACCTCTACTTACGAATTTAATGCGTTCCAAACGCACATTTGTAAGTAGAAAAAAATTGTAAGTCGGATCCCATAGGAATGCATTGGGAGAAAAAATTCGTAAG
The DNA here is from genome assembly GCF_963506605.1 of Zootoca vivipara. Classification (NCBI taxonomy): domain Eukaryota; kingdom Metazoa; phylum Chordata; class Lepidosauria; order Squamata; family Lacertidae; genus Zootoca; species Zootoca vivipara. Next base: position 33,113,937 of record NC_083278.1, on the reverse strand, counting down.
TAGAAAAAATCCTATCTAAAAATTCGTAAGTATAAAAAATCCTATCTAAACCGCATCCAAGATGGCGGACGGAGCTCCATTCGTAAGTAGAAACATTCGTAAGTAGAGTTATTCGTAAGTAGAGGTACCACTGTATTTTTGCTTTCATTCACGTTTCCTTACCTGGCTAGAAAAGTAGCTCAACTTTTTTATAAATGCGGCAGAATTGATCTCCTGCACAGAAATGATCAGATAAGAGTGAGGATGGAAAATGGCACCATATTGTAGAGGCAGAACAACTATATTGCGGCAGAAATTAGGATATATTGAACCTGTTTGGTTCACCCTTCGGGGAAATACAACTGAAATAGAACAAGAAACTTCAGAAGGAAAAGAAAGGTGGCTGAGGTTTGACTACTACTTAGCTTCAACTTTTAACATATTTGTTTGACCATGTGGTTCCAAAGGGTCTCCCAAGCAGATTTTGGAGGCACAGGAGGCTTTGAGTGGAAGGCAAAATCAGTGGAATTTTTCTGCCACTATTCAAACAGAAGCATCCTGTGTGTGAGTTCTGCTCATTGGAACTGAGGATCCAAACCATTGTTTAATCCCAGATGATTCCAGACGAATGGAAATCTCAGGGGAGAATGCCACGATGCAATGTCTTCCATTTGGCTTTCCAGGGAGTGCAAGAAGCCCGAGTTAAAATAATATGCATGTAAATATGGATTCGTGTTACTCTTCTGACAAATATATATGCTTCACATATCTATAATTAATCAAGTTAATATCTCTTCAGCAGCCCTGGACAAGTCAGATATAGATATGCAATTGCTTTTTAGTTGCCAATGATTTTTCTAAATGCCTAAATAAGTATAATCCACTGACTGACTTTATAGTTCATTGGCTTCCTGCTATGAAAAGGAGCATGTCAATAACCAGCTTTATTCAGATACCGTGGTCTTCCAGAAAGTACCAGGAGTTCAGCAACAGTATGCACATTTAAAATTAGCCTATGGGCTAAGGGACTACAAATAAAACTTAACTGTGTTTGCTCAAACAAGTAGGAATGGCTTTGACTAATTAATTAAATTAGGCTACTGCCTGAGTTGGTTCTGGTTCAGATCAAGTGGGAAAGGTGGTTCTGTGGAGAAAACATAAGCAATCGGCCCCCAACTATGTGAATGCAGGACTTTAGATGTTGCAACAGTGCTTAGGGTGAACATTTTGAATAACAGCTGAGTTCTATGGATAGGTCTAGAATCAGATTCCTGGGGACACTTCTGCATTCTCAGAATGACACCTCCTTTGGGGCCAGTTAAAGCTATGCTCTGATTCAGTGAATGCAGGATTGCTAGGACTGGGATCCTTCATTTTAATTTCCCACAGTGCCCTAGATGTATTGTCACTGACCATACATCTTTAAAATGGCAACTCCTCTCTGTGCATAGGGATGCTGGAGCTGCCATTCTTATTTCCAAAACTATATTACATCCACACTTACTAGGTACCAAAGCTGATCAAAGCGATTACGGGGTGGGTGTGGATTCCTCTGGACTCAAGTTCCAAACATGTCATCTGCAATGGAAGTGTATCAGAACATGGCTCTGCTTCCAGATATGCAGCCCATTCCATTGCTTCTTCCAGGCACGCCGGGTTCCACCCAACATGTGGGGGTGGCATGTGTGTGGCATGTGACGTCACATGGTGAGAGCAGGCCCAGTGTGCCCTCCGAAAGGCCCAACAGGACCTAGTCAAAGCCGCAGGAGGGCCTGACACAGCCCACTGCTGCTACAGGAGGGCCCAGTGGGGCCCATGACAGCTGTGGTGGGGCCCAGGGTTCACCTGGCTGTGGAATATTGAGGGGGCCCACCCCCCTCATTGAATTTTTTTTGGGGGGGGGCATGGATGGCATGCCTGGCTGCTTCTCTGTCAGTCTCGGGTGCCCTTTCTTGAGAGCAACAGCACATTACCCAGTCCTGTCCCTGCCAGGGGAATGAATGCTTAGATAAATACCCCCTCAAATATCTACAATGCTGTATATTGATTGCTGTTCCTTCGCAGTTCCAGTTTGCACTGGCTTATCCTCTTTGACATTGAACCCTTTAAATATGCCCACATTACATTAGATGTCTGGATTGGACATCCACCCTCTCATTTGTTCTAACAAGAGAGATGTAAAGAGCATTACTGGCTGATACAAGTGTCTTTTTTTCACAATAATGGGGAGAAAGAAACAGAGAGATGCCCACACAATTTTCAGGTATTGCGTTTTTTTCCTGCTTGTTTGATTTAATGAATTTCTATGATGCTTTTCATTCAGAGGAATCTCAAAGTGGCTTCCAAACAATAAATAACAGTAACATAACGCAACATAAGAGAACATCACAAATACAGCATAAATAATATAAAATCATTAACAAATCATCAATAAAACAATCACAATCTATAAAGAGCTATCAACAAAATGGCAACTGCAAACAAGCTAAACATCACAATTGCAGCAAAAGTCATTGCTAACAAATCAATAAAGCATTTATAATCTATAAAACAGTATTAACAACATTAACAAATAGCAACTAAGAAAATAAGCTAAGCACTGTTAAATTCACACACATACTCCCCATGCCCCCATGACTTCAATTCCTTAAAGAATACACAAAATACAGCTTTTAGATGTGGCAGCCATTTTGTGTTGTGAGACACTCATTGTGTTATTATGCCATGTCCCACAGCAGCCATTTTATGGTTCTCACAGCACTTTCTCAAGATTCCACCATATATGTGCCAGCCCTAATGTCTATCCAATAATATTTTAACAAAAACTATAAACTATCTCTCTTTTTTTAAGGCAATAGCTCTAGTGTTGCTTCATTCCCAGTGTCCCCTCAGTAACAATATGCTTCCTTCCAGGCAGATAAGTGCCCACTGAAGTGTGGACACCTTGTATCCTGATGGAGAGTTTATACTTTCCAGTCCTATTTGCATTTAGTAATTAACAACACAACAGGAAGGGCCAGCTTCAAAGCTACCTTCAGCACTGGCTGGTCCAAAATTTGAAAGTGGGCATATAACCCAGACCTGACTGACAGAAAGGCCCAAAGAAAATTTTTACCTCACAGTGTCCTTCCCCCCCCCCCTCAGGATGAGGGCAGTCAGAAATCAACCACCTTGAGGGAGGAAAACTATCTGGGATGTTCTTATCAAGGTGATGGAAGCATGCTGGTTTTAAAGCCTTGTAGTTTTCCACATCTTAAAGCTTAGCAAACTAAGATCAATGCAAAGTAGGGAATACATGTTTTGTTTTTGTTTTTTAGGTTTTATTTAAATTTCCCTGTTGAAACTTTTATATCTCTGTCAATTAAAAACAATACTTTTTGTGTGTGGGGGGGTGGTCTAAACTGCTTTGAACTGGAGTGGTTTTGAACTGAAGCATGTTCAATAATCCGTATGCCTAAACACTTGAACAATCTTATGTAGAATAGGTATTGAGATTGGAAACAGCTGCACGTGGAGCAATGGGCTTGTGAAACAGAAGAAGTAGGCTCTTCTAAGCAATCAATATGAAGGTGACCTAATTGGAGGGGAACGCAATAGTTGAGAGGTGGAGGTTAGGCCCTGCATGTGGAATGTTAAATCCCTGGCATCCCCATTTTATAAAGGTACAGAAAAGAACTTCTGGTTATCAAGCAAGACTCGACAAATAGTTTGGCTTCTATAATGGTTTGGGAAGGACCATAGTTCAGTTGCAGAGTTGCATGTAGAAGGTTTCCAGAATCTAGATAGGGCTAAGAGGGTCCTCGGCATGAAACTCTGGAGCACTAGACGGAAAAGGTTTGACTTGGCGTAAGGCAGCTTTTTATACTCCTAATGCAGTTTCCTTTCCTATCGTGCTTTCTTTGGAGGAGAATTGCCATACAGAGATCTGACGGCAGCAGATTTACTCAATGATAAAAGTAGCTCTGTTTGTTTATAGGGTTGGAATTAAATGAGCCGAACGGTGGCTCCTAGAAACTGAACTAAGATGTTCAACATACAGCTAATATTTGCATCTTTCCTGACAGCCTAGCTAACGTTTTAACAACTGAACAAGCACCAGCTGACAATATCTAAACAAGCCATGATCAGCCCATCATTGAATGTTGATACATTGGTAAACTAACTTATAGTGTGGTCCTAGAAGAATTCTAGTGTCCAAGGTCACTTCCAATTATATTTTTCTACATTCCTGTTCATTCGCTTATTATACCCATGGAGAGACTGCAAGGCAGTGAGCACCACCTTTGCCCCTGACCTTTCAATGTTACATGGGAAGGGAAGGTCTAAAGTGGTGTGTTTGATTGAATGTACTTATAGCCCTCCCTACAATCAGAACCATCAATGTATGCCTGGCTGGAGAGATCAGGACTGGTTCCCTGTACAGATAGAATTAGTGAATGTCTGAATAAGGCTCATGGGCACTCAGGAGCTTTGTTTATGTTTACTCAAGAACCTGGAAGGAGAATTGTAGTTACAGCCTGATTCCATGCCTGCTGAGTGGGAGTAGGGCTGGGGCATGGGGGCAGAAATTCAATTCAGTTCACGTTCGAAGCCAAATCTATCAAACTCACACTTGCCAAATCATTATGCGAACTGCAACACAGCAATCCTCTGAAGTTCTCTGAATATAATGTAATATGTTTATATGGAAGTAATATAATATGTGTATATTGGGGAAATTTTGCATAAAATGTAGAGATTTGTGAAATTAACATACTAAAGAAATGTTATTAGGGGAAAGTGCTCTCAAGAATGTGTACATTAGTTAAACCTGCAGATAATGTATTCATTAGGAGAATTTTCATGGAAATGCTGATGAAATTTCGTAAGGGCTTTTTAAAAAATTATAATGAATGAATGAATGAATTTAACTTAGCAGAACATTAGATACTATGCAACGGATCTAAATGTATAACTCTGGTCACAATCTGAATAAAAGTTTGCAATGAATGCAGAGGTGTGAAATGCAGAACTCCAGGATTAAAGATCCAGAAGTTAGAAGGGAAGACCTTGTCCCCATAATCCCACACCTCAGTCAAGCCTGAAATTGCCCTTCACATGTAACTCTTCATTAGAAATGAAGAACTTTAAAGGGAGGAAAAAATCCCCATACCACAAATGATCAAACACTTTAATTGGCATGGTTTGGGATCGTGCCAAAATGAATGTGCACTGGAAAAAAATATGCAGTAAATGATGCTGATAGCAGAGGAGGTGACCTTAGAAAAAATGTAGTGGCAATTTTGTTAATACTGCCCAATTAATAGCAACATTGAAGATAACCTTGAATGACTAAACCAGAATAGTTCCTTGTCCATAATGAGATGAATAGCAAAATTAAATGACATCATTCTTCTGAAAAAGACTCCGTGTACAAAAATCAGGAGCCATATGGCAGTTTGAATAGTTCTTGTACAGGTGCACCAACATTTCTCTTCATTTTAACTCAGAAATAAAGCTGCCATTCTAAACCCCAATCCGTGGTGCTGGAGACAGTCAAAATTTAGTGCAGTCTTTGTCCAATAGTCTCTGCTGGCCTTTACTAGTTGGTCGGTTGAGTTCTGCCTCTGCAGAGATCCTTGCTGCAGCTGCAAAAATGGGACACAGGAGTCAAGACATGCTATGGAAAATGCAACAGAAGAAATGAAGCATTACAAGTCCAAAGAAGGACTAGTTATGGATCCATTGGAGCTTAGGCCAATTAGGAATGGGGGAGGAATTTGCAGGAGATTGATCCAATCTGATGCAAACTTGTTGGGGATTGGAACACAACTCCCAGAGAGATTATGCATTTATCCAAATTTTGCAGTGCATTTTCAGTGTGCAGGGAGTGCACACAAAACAACATACTTAGTATACAAGACATGTACAAAACCCATTTTTTATGGATGAATGCCCCAAAAAATATTGGAGGGAAATGTGTATTTTATGGAAATTTTACTTTAAGAAGTATGAAAAAAAGCAGTGGGATGGAACAGCACACAATGGTGCAGAATGACACACAACAGGGTGGAACAGACCTATGATTGAACCTATGGTTGGGTCTGAAGCCCCAAGGTACCACTAGGTACTACCACAAGGTACTAAGCAGCTCCGCAGTAAGCAGTTGGTCAGTGTCTGGATGGGTGTCCACCTGGGAACCACATGTGGGTGAACTTGGATTCCATGATGGAAGAAAGGTGGGATGTCATTGTAAGGAGATGATAGATAGATAGATAGATAGATAGATAGATAGATAGATAGATAAAAATTTATGGCATTACTCACTCAGCTCATCCCTAAGGCCAATCCACTTTTTGAGAAAGCCTGGAACTGGAAGAGAAGAGAAGAGAAAAGACTCTCCTTCCACCTTGACCAGCAGGAGCTTGTAGGATCTGCTGCTCTGCTCCTCACTTCTCCTGCCCCTTTTAGGATTGCTCTGCTGTTCGCTCTCTGTTTACTAGGGCTCATGTAATTGTGAATAAGATTGCAGCTTAGTAGCTGAACCACGTGTATACTTACTTGGGAGTCAACTGCAATAAGCTCAATGGAACTTTCTTCTCAGGGTGATGGATAGGATTCCGTTGCTAATCTCAGTCTGCAGGTATTTCTGGTTCTTTTCATTGCTTATTCTTTTGCAGATAATTCAAAAGCTACAAGTACTGTGATTCTGCACACTTATGCTTGGGGAAAATACACCATTCTCAGCACTGTACCAATTTATAATAGCCAGCTCTGGCCTCAAGTGGTAGAACGAAATTTTCAAAAGGATAAATGTTGTTTTTCAGGACAAAGTGTGTATTCAGTGTATGTCATGTGTTTATATAGCCTGCTAATTGGAAAGCTTTCAAATATTAAAAATAATTGTTAACAGCTCTAATAGCCTTTCATTTAGAGAAATGAGAGAGCTTTTAAAAAATTTTTAAAATAAATCTCCAGTTGCCTACCTCAGTACTGTTGACATTAGCCAAATTCTTTGTTTTAGTTTTTACCTCCTTAGACATATTCGGTTAATAGCTTTGTGGCACAAACACTTAGGACTTAGGGGATATTAATTAATAGCAAGCAAACCGAAGAATAAAACCAATCTATTCTCTCAATAGAGAATTCTCCGTATTCTGCAGGTTGATCTATAACAAGCACATTTTCCTTGGCAATTGGAAAGTTTATTGAAACCACGTGTGTGGTTTTTCCTGTAACCAGTGGAGGCTGACCCATTAGGACAGTGGTGGCCAACCTCAGCCTTCCAGATGTTTTGAAACTACAACTCCCATCAACCCTAGCTAACAGAATCGGTGGTCGGGGATGATGGGAATTGTAGTCCCAAACATCTGGAGGGCCATAATTAAATGTAATCTATATAAACCAGAGGTCAGCAAACTTTTTCAACAGGGGGCCGATACACTGTCCCTCAAACCTTGTGGGGGGCCAGACTATATTTTTTGGGGGGGGAAATATGAACGAATTCCTATGCCCCACAAATAACCCAGAGATGCATTTTAAATAAAAGGACACATTCTACTCATGTAAAAACATGCTGATTCCCAGACCGTCCACGGTCTGGATTTAGAAGGTGATTGGGCCGCATCCAGCCCCCAAGCCTTAGTTTGGGGTCCCCTGATATAAACATTGTATCAGTAGTGACATGTGCTATGGAACAGAGATGTTGAGCCACCTTCCTGACACCAGTATTACTGCTGTTGACCTGGATGGGGCAGGACCGGGGGGGCAGTGAGTCTGGGGAGCACAGGCCCACTAGCATGAACCACATCAACAAGGTAGTGTTCCCAGTGGTGCACCCAAATGTCATGGTCCTAGTGTATGGTGTGAGGACACATGAAGCCACCATCTTGCTAAAGTTAAGCCAGTCTGACCACCTGAGAACCGTATGGATGCTGCCTTGGCTTTTCTGCAGAGTCTTACCATTGGAGGGGTGGGAATTTGGACTGTGCCCTGAAATATTAAATCTTAAGCATCTTAGATCTTTCTAAAGAAAAACTCAATTCCCCATTAATTGTAAATGGCAAAAAAGAAGCCTCTTACTGTAGAAAGAGTGCACAACATGTTTACATAATTGTACTATGATGCCTTTTTTAATCATAGAAACATGACCATAAGTAGCCATTGTATTTCTTATAGAATGTAGTTTGTCATTTCAGCCTTGGAAATGAGCTGAAAGTAGACTGTTGCCAGCATGTAGTGTAGCCAGTGTGGTGTAGTGGTTAAGAGCAGTGGACTCATAATCTGGTGAACCGGGTTCACGTCCCTGCTCCTCCACATGCAGCTGCTGGGTGACCTTGGGCTAGTCACACTTCTCTGAAGTCTCTCAGCCTCACTCACCTCACAGAGTGTTTGTTGTGGGGGAGGAAGGGAAAGGAGAATGTTAGCCGCTTTGAGACTCCTTAGGTAGTGATAAAGCGGGATATCAAATCCAGACTCCTCTTCTTCTTCTTCTTCTTCTTCTTCTTCTTCTTCTTCTTCTTCTTCTTCTTCTTCTTCTTCTTCTTCTATTTGGAACATTTATATTTTATATTCCCCTTTCTTCCATGATGGATTGAAAGTTCGCATGGGGTTGCCAAACAGTCTCCCATCCAAATGCTAAGAATACCACAACCAGCTTAACTTCAGCAAGGTAGCTTATTGCATGGCCTCAGACAATGACCTGGAACCTCTGTAGAGATTGAGAAGCAAGGAACTCACAAAAGCATTTAGGGAGCAAATTAAAAATTCATGGATCATAATGCTAGCAGTGTCTACTAGTCATAATGCCTATGCTGTGTCTCCATGGTCAGAAACCATCATATGCTTCCGGTTGATGGAAACCACATGGCAGTGGGAGGGTTCTTGTATTTAGCTCCTGCTTGTGGGTTTCCCACAGGCATCTTGATTGGCCAGTGTGAGAACCAGATGTTGGACTAGATGGGCTATAGGGCTGATTCAGTATGTTCTCCTTTTCTTAACTAACTTATAACTATTTAGTTTACACATGTTTAACTCTCTGTTGCTGTCATGCACAAAGGATTGCTCCAATAATGTTTACAGTGTACTGTGTACATTTCACTCTCTCTAGTGGAATATTTCCAGTTATCTTTATGTCACATTTCTAGTACAAGTATTTGAAGTCTCGTGGAAAGGTTAAAATAACTAACATTTCACTTTTTAAATACTCCAATTTTTTCTATCACATGGCAGAGTTTTGCAAATGGAAGATAAATGGCCATTTATTCTTCTAATGTACATAGTTCAGCACATCTTACTAAAAATGAAAAGAACTCTTTTATTGCTGAGGCTACACAATTCTCCTCTATATTGTGGAAGCAATTTTCCAATGTTTTATCACTTGATCACATTGAAAACTCAAATTATTATTCATTTCTGCTCATGCGACTAAACCACAAATAGCACAGTTGGCCATTCACAGCCTAGGGAAGAAGACAATATAATAAATCTTCAATTTATTCATCATTAGTTTTTTTCTGGATCCTTTTCCCTATTTCAGCATAGATTATAGCAGCCACTGGGGACAAAACACTAACCAAATAGCACCATTATATCTTGTGTAGGTTCTTAGATATTGTTTTCAAAAAGAGACCACTAAATTTATCTGGACTAGGGAGCTTGCTACGTTGATCAAATTGATAATTTGTTACCTGTACAGTGAAGCCTCCCACAAAATTCAATTCCTATTGTTTGAAGACGAGGGTGCTAAAAGGAGCTTGTGGTTTTTTAGAGATACACCAGCTACCAGCAAGTAGTAGCAAATTAGTCATGTGAGTGCTGCTGATATGAATTACACGCCCCAGAACGCATGTCAGTAAATGTGTTGTGCCATAATGAGTAGAACAGGCATATCTCCCCCCCCCCAAGGGTCAACAACTTCAAATCAAATCTGGCCCTCTTTGGAAAAAGTTTGGGCACCCCTGGAGTAGAAGGACTGATACAAGGGCATTTACCATTTGTAGATAGACAGTTATTTTATTTTTATTTTCTCATTTATTTATTATATTTATATACTATCCATCATCAAAAGATCTCAGAGCAATTCACAAGATAAAAACACAAGATGACACAAGATAAAAGCACAAATAAATAGTTAGGTAGACAGACTCAGACTGACATGAACACTAGGGAAGAATCCAAAGTAGCACGGAGTTAAAGTCCCTTAGAGGTGTAATAGTTGCACTAGTAGAAAGGCTTGCACAAGAGAAGGTGCAGGAAGCCAGCGTGTTTCTCAAGACTGGTTGTGCCGCAGATTGTTGAAGGCCCAATACTTCTCATTGTGCAACCTGCTGCACAGTTGGTTGCACAACAAGCTTCCTATGGGGCCACTGTTGTGCTGGATTTCATACTGGGTACCACTATTATTCTCACTCTTACGCTGGCGTAACAGCCCTTGCGCTGGAGGTCAGGGAACATTGAACCCAGGCCATACGCCATGGTGCCACATTTGATTGTCAGTATAAATGAGGCAGTCATGAACATACAAAGCATAAATAAAGGGAACTACATGACATCAATCAGGCTTCCATTTTCCCCAATACAAACAAGGCTTTTGATGGGACCAGCAGAGAGCAAAGTTACAAGCTTTTTACCATGCACAGAGAAATAATTCTTGGGCATTGAAGACTTATGAATAAATGTACCCATACTTTGGGAGTGCACATATACGGCTTAAGATAACCCCTGTTCCTTTGCAAAGATGCCTTTAAAACTGGTAGCTCAATGTTAAATATTCACAAGGTGAGTGACACCAGATCCATTATAATTAAATCGTATTAGAATCACTGAACTGAATCATTTTATAGCTTTACAATTATCTTGCAGACAATGTACTCAGTAATTTTTGCTAAATGCTTAAGTATCCAATTTGACCTGAAGGGTGCTGTTTGCGACTTGCATGATGGCTAAATATATTAATGTCCCAGAAAATGTTTCATACTCCATTTATTGTAAAATATACCATTTTTAATAGGTGGCATTGTAAAACTTAATGCTAAGATGTATTCTGTTCTAATAGCACTTACAAAAGTTCAGGCAGTGGCTCCTTCCAAAGTTTGATCCATATTTCTAATATTTGTAAAACTACATGTCCACTGAATTTCTTATGTACATGGATTTGTTTTAAGCTATCAAACTTTTAGAGAGACAATAATTATTTTGATATCCAGCTATTATATTTTCTTGCAAATACAATTGTATGGCTTTCGCAAAAGCTCATAATATAATAATAATAATAATTTATTATTTATACCCCACCCATCTGGCTGGGTTTCCCCAGCCACTCTGGGCAGCTTCCAACAGAAACATAAAAATAACACCATGCTTCCTATAAACTTAACAAAAATAACTCTGATTGTGATTTATCTGAGCAATTTAAATTTGAATATTATTGAGGGAATTCCAGAATGTTAAATAATAAAAAGATAGGGGGGAAACCACAATGGTCACTGAGGGGTTTTTATTTATTATTTAAAGGGTTTCCTTATTTCAAGAAGGGAGTGGCTGAGTTCATCTCAGTGGTGATGGTTGAGTTACTTCTGATTGAAGGTGGAAACTCACATTATAGAAGGCTATAGTTACATGAATATCCTTAATTAAGTTTTAATTGTTTTTATTACTTCAATCCATCTCAAATCATTATTTATTTGAAGATTTTGGTTTTGTTTCGTTTTTATGTGTATTGTGATTTAGTATATGTTATTTATAGGGACGTGGGTGGCGCTGTGGTCTAAATCACTGAGCCTAGGGCTTGCTGATCAGAAAGTCAGCGGTTCGAATCCCCGTGACGGGGTTAACTCCCATTGCTCGGTCCCAGCTCCTGCCAACCTAGCAGTTCGAAAGCACGTGAAAGTGCAAGTAGATAAATAGGTACTGCTACAGCCGGAAGGTAAACGGCGTTTCCGTGCACTGCTCTGGTTCGCCAGAAGCGGCTTAGTCATGCTGGCCACATGACCCGGAAGCTGTACGCCAGCTCCCTCGGCCAATAACGTGAGATGAGCGTTGCAAACCCAGAGTCATCCACAACTGGACCTCACGGTCAGGGGTCCCTTTACCTTTACCTTTATTTATAGTTTAATTCATTTAATATTCTTTTATGATTTTGCATGTTATATTTGCCCAATACCAAATCTGTTATTCTGTATATTACTACTTTGGAAATTCTACAACTTCCATTTTAGAAATACAATGTTTGCTGTTCTTGTTAATTTAAAAAGTGAAAATAGAAAAGAAGTCCCCTTCGTCTATCTATCTCTGAGTTTACTGTGCAAAGTAAAAGGTAACATTTGTCCTGACCGCCACTTCAGTGTTGGAGTAGGATAGGCGAAAGTGCTGCTTTTTACTCTTAAAGAGCACACAGAGCATTTTATTTCTGTTCTTGGCACTGCAGTGCTTAACATGAAGATTGGAAATAAAGATCTATCTGGCTGCTCTTTAGAGATCCAGCACTGGTGTGAAGAAACACTTTGTTTCACTCTTAAAGAGCAAGCAGAGTGCCTTATCTGAGATCTTTGTGCTACAGTGAGCTAAACAATGACCTGCAGGTTGGCAGGCTGGATCTGTGCCATGGTTTCGCCACCCCTTTTCTTATGTAGGTATCTTGCTGTTAGTAAGTACAGTACACATGAATTCTTGCAAATGCTTCTCACTGAAAGAGGGGATAGGTGTGGAGTAGGGGAGAGGGAGAGAGATGGTTTCCCTCTCTTTCCCTGTTTGCACATTCACACAGCTGTGCATTCTCCTTCCTGTTATTTCTCTCATCCATTCATACTTGCATTGCTTCACATGCAAATGAATCCTCACTTTTTGCACATGTTCCATCATATGCACACAACCCTGAGATTAAGAGTTGCATGTTCTGCCATCCAAATACTGTACATTTTCTCTCCCATCCATATCTATACATACATTTTCCCGACATGCCTATCTACACACATGTATCTGGTTACAGGTAGGTAGCCGTGTTGGTCTGGGTCGAAGTAAAATAAAAAAAAATCCTTCAGTAGCACCTTAAAGACCAACTAAGTTTTTATTTTGGTATGAGCTTTCATGTGCATGCACACTTCTTCAGTATCTGAAGAAGTGTGCATGCACACGAAAGCTCATACCAAAATAAAAACTTAGTTGGTCTTTAAGGTGCTACTGAAGGAATTTTTTTATTTTACACACATGTATGTTTACTCTGACACATCTACACACGTACATAGCATGAACACCTCTTCCATCCCACTTCTATCTTCCTGCATCTTCTGCTCCCACAACTTCTCCTCCTTGTCTCCACTTACTGGTATATATGGCAGATGGAACTGCAGCTCTGCCATCCTCAAAGCCTGGTATGGATAGATGTGCTAGATCAGATATCTAGATCCCAAGTCATTCAAGGCTTTTTGCATTGACACTTTAAATTGGGAATGTATAGGCAGTGGCTGCAGACCAAGCAAGATAGGTGTTACATTGGAAGCCTGGGTTTCTGTTACATATGATAGCAAGTTAACATGTGCATTTGGGTACAACTTTGGAGTGGGGACCAAACCTGTTCCAAGGAGCAGCTGGCAAAGTGCTGGGCAGGGAATAGCTGCCACTTACCAGGATGGGGTGGAGGCAGGTCAAGAGCTAAGCCCACTGGTGGAAGAACAGAGGGGCAGGGGGAGCACACTGCCCCCGGCACCATCATGGCTGCCCCCCGGACACGCACCACACACCCACACACCGTGCCAGACACCACGCCCCCGCAACGTGCACCATGCCCCCGCCTGTTCTCCGCCCCCGGTACCAGAGCATGCAGCTTCGCCACTGGCTAAACCAGAGCTATATGGCTGCACTGATTGGATTTCATTGTGTGGAAGCATCCAGCTGGCTGTGCTGGTGCCCTGACTTAATGTTGAGCTTGCCTGCCCTGCCCCCATCCCAGTAAGCAGCCACAGTTTCATTGCTGGGATGGCAGCTCTGTGCTCACCCCATGCCAGCCCATCCTGCCTGCTTCCTGCCCTTAGTGATGGCAACCATTGAGGGGAAAAAAGTCTCTTACAATCCTTATAGATAATAATACAATCATAATAGATCCAGGCTTCTGTTTCTTGGACATGTTATTGTTTAGAGTTAGGAACAGGGGTGTGTGGGTGTGTGGCATAGCTGCCAAGTCTCCCATTTTTCACGGGAAACCCCCGTATTTTAAACCGTTTCCCACTGGCAGCCCCGATTGGAAAAAATCCCATAAATCTCCCAGATTTCCTACCTGCCAGGGAAGCTCCATTTTGGGTGCCGGTGCCGCCCGATTTCCAGTGCCCAGACATGCGTAGAAGCGACTTCCGGTGCCGCTCCGCCCATGTCTGGACACCTGAAATTGGGCAGCAGAAGTTGCTTCTACGCATGTCCAGACATGCGTAGAAGTGACTTCCGGTGCTGTGCTGCTGCTGATCCCGCATTTTTCAGCGGGAGACTTGGCAGCTATGGTGTGTGGGTGTGTGATTTCCCTAGTTGTCTCACATTTTGATCTACATAATAGCTAGAGCTGCAAAACGGTGGTGAGAAGGCAGAGGGAATAAGGAACAAGACAGAAATATTTCTCAGACAATTGGTTTAATGATCATTCTTCTTGTCTTTTTGAAATGCCTTAATTGTTTTACATAACAAAGATATGAATGCTTGCTAACATGGCCATGTTTGAAGCAGCAAAGCAAGACTTAAAGGGGGGATCTGTGATGAATAACACAAAAGCAAACACAGGATTTCAACCAACAGTTTATTATTATTATTAGAATAAGAAAACCAAAGCAATAGATAAGAAATACCTGTTACAAGCAGGCGCCAGGATAAAGAGGCAGAAGAAATGAGTTCTTGATTGTAAATTGCTAGCAACTCTGTTAATACAAGATTTGTTATAAAATAAATTAATGCACTGTTTCTACCCAATGCCCATTTCCCCAGCCAGGTAATTAGCTGTCCACTTGGATGAGTTGGTACAACTTGCAAGTAATCAGTCTCCTCCCACTTAATTTGAAAATCTGGGTAACCCCACCCTAGCATTTTACAGCCTATACACTGCTCAAGATTGTTCCATTAATCATACTGTTTTAGTTGCTCTCATCTGTTACGTGGAATGGAATTTGTTGTGCAGCATTGTTTTAATCTGAGTTTTTTATGGTGCGGTTTTATCCTGTCCTGAAATCATTTGTGACAAAGAGTGGACTAGAAATATATTGAATAAGAGGGAGACCTCACTGAGTCACCACTCCCCCAACCTAAAAACGCTTGGTGGGAGGGATGGGCAAGCAGCCTCCAATTAGAACCTTGCACCACATCAGAGGGTGAATCCGTTCACTATTGTCCCAGAAGACTTTACACTCTTGTACCAGAATTCTTATCCTTGCATCGTGTGCTCTCCTGGACCTTGTAAGACTCTTGATATGTAAGCAGTTAGGCTTACTATTGTTTGTCCATCTCTTGTAATCGTATGAAAAAGATGGGATAGCTTTATTCTCATCTTTGCTTGATTCAGTCTCTGCCCTTTTTGACTTCATCTTTAGCTAAGCAGTCTTTCCATCAGTGTCAGAACATTTGCTCACATACACCTATAGCTCATTCTTAAACTCAGGGAAGAAACAGAATATGGTTCAGATATGGAATTCAGAAGAAATACGAATGATTGGCCAGTAAAGATAAATATGGTTAATATTTCTGCTGGTGAGATCTTTACCAACCATAATTTGTATTGGAATTGTTTTAAAGACTTTTTAAAGACTTTAAAAAATTGTTTTAGCACTTGTTGTTTGCAGCCCTGGGTGCCTTTGGGAAGAAAAGTGGGATATAAACTCACTAAATATAGATCTGTAGATGCTTTTCAAATTTTAAGCAGATAGGTACCTAAATGAGAGTGATTGTGATAAACTCTGCATGATCTCTGGCAGTGAGATCTGCAGTCCACTAAGTAGTAGATGGCGTGTATTTGTGGTGATAAAGGCAGTGTGATCCAAGAATATAAAGCCTTTAAACAGTGAATTTACCTTGATTAGAGTCAATGGGTGCCCATTTTACGGTGCAAGTTACAAAGAATATAAGGTCACATGTTGAAATGGCATCAAACACAACTAAATGTGTTTGGGTTTCATCAGCTCTTCTGTCCTTTGGTATTATTGCAGATATTGCTCATTTATTGGTTTTAAAAACGGTTAGCAACCTTGAACATTTTGGGAGGAGTGCAGAGTGTAAAGATGTTAAATAAATGTTAACTGACATTTTGGAAAATAAAACGAAGAACCTCTATTTTTTTTCCATTTCTCAGTTCTGGAATGGAAAGTGACGATTACTTTGGAATCATTCAGAATCAAAACATATGCAGGGCCCTTTTGTATTTTCTTCTTGTAAGGCACACAGATAGTAGCTGATGCACTAATTTGAACAATGGATTGTTTGTACCACAGTGATGAATAAGGGTTAATCATCTTACAGCTGTTGCATTGAAAGACACATAATTTATGAGTGTGGCTTGCCCTATGGTTTGTTCATTTTGTCAATTCAAAAGCCTACTGCTAAATGGTGTATTATACTACAGTACAATTAATTGAACAAGCATGTTTGAACATATATTGCTCCATAGGTACTATAAATCAGACTAATCTTAGTTTGCTAAGAGCGATTTTACTGCCTTAGATGTAGTTTTAATGAGTTTTTCAAATTCGCTAGATCAATTACTTTGAACTGCTTTGAACTGCAAACAAAAAATCTGTATTTTCTTAAGTCTATTTTTCTTCTCTTTTTAGCATTTGTATTAGGGTTATGGATTATATCGTGTGTGTGTGTGTGTGTGTGTGTGTGTGTGTGTGTGTGTGTGTGTATGCCTACACAGCTCCATTTTAATGCCCATTCACCCAATTTGGAGAGATCCTCTTGGAGTTTCTCGCAAACGCTCTTCATTTTCACCACACCGAACAATCTGGTGTCAAAAACAAGCTTGACCACCTCACTGCTCACCCCGAAATCTGGGCCATTTGTGAACAAGTTAAAATACAGAAGTTCCAACAGCAAGCCTTAGAAGAACCTGCTTCTTTGTCGTCTCTCCCCATTGTGAGAACTGTTCACTGCTCTCTGCTTGCTTTTCTTTAAGCAGTTACTGTTCCATAAGAAACCAGTCCCCTTATCCCATGACTACAAAGCTTACTCAGTGCCTATTGGATCAACCCTGTCTTACCATGCTTATTGACATTCTGAAAGAACCTTAAAAGGTTAGTTAGATGGGGCTTTCCTTTGAGGAAGCCATGCTGGTTCTTTAACTAAACCTGTATGATCAGTAGTGGGTGGCATTGGTTGGGAGGATGTGCTTACCTGAACGCCCCACAATTGAGTCACTGCTGTTTACTGGGAGGGAGAGCAGGGGCAAGGTGGTGTGGGGGACAGTGTGGTGCAAATGCACCAGTTTGTTATTAATTTATTGGAAAGTGTGGCCTAGGTGAGTTTGCCTCTTAATTGCTACCCCATCCGTATATACCACATTTGATTTCTATTATCATTTTCCCAGAAGACATAAGGCTTGAACCCAGGTATTTTTCCAGTTCAAACAATATATTCACTAGACCACACCTTCCCGTTGTTTCTTGTAAAGGTTAAGGTTTTAAGAAATTGGCTCTTCTGGGATAACGCTGAGGGAGACTATAGCTTTTCTGTTAAATGTAGCATGTAATGGAATTTCAGTGTCCATTTTAACTTGGCTTTTTAGTGAAGTAATGCTGATTTAACTTGGCAAATCGTTTGCACAGTAGATATTTGTGGCGTGTTCGGTGCCCACTAAACACTGCAGGAATGATCCAGTCAAAGCTAAGCACTTTTAAGCTCCATTGTTTTCAATGTGAGTTAAGCATGTGCTTGTTTAACTCATCTACAGAATCCTGTGGAAATCAAAACTGCTTAACTGCTTTAGCTAGATTGTGATGCATATACTGTTGAACTAACATACTGACTTAAGGATAGTGTTGTTACATCTTCTTGGTTAATATGTAAAACATCTCCACAATATGCCTATCCTGTTCAAGTACTGAGGGCTTGGCAACTATAATCATGACCTTTCTTCCAGCGGCATCCCAAGTCAGTGACTACATCCCCTCTAGAAGTAATAATGAGCCACCAAATACACACAGTCTTAAAACAAACTGAAAATATGAGCTATTTTGCATGCTTTTAATTCAACTCCCACTGCCACCGTCCCCATCCCCTTCTGCTATTAGGTTTACATTAATTTGCTCGCTAAGCTCACATTCCTTGTCTGGTTAATTAAGAACCTTGCATTTTTAATTCCATTGCATTTTATATATCTTAACTCTAACCTCTCAAATGCAGGTCCTCTCATGCCTTCTCCTCCCTTTTCTCAATTCATTGGTTCCTCTGGACTTTGCTGTCCCCACCCTGATTATGACCACCCTGCTCCTCAACTTCCCTACATCCTTGTAGAGTCCTCAGCAATAAAATGTGCAACACTTTTGGAGGGCATGTAGCAATATTAGAAGCTGAGATGTGATGTGAATAATCCTGGAAAACAGATAACCTTTTTAAAGACAATTTATGTATTCTGTGTCCAGGGTATCTGAAGAAGTGTGCATGCACACGAAAGCTCATACCAATGACCAAACTCAGTTGGTCTCTAAGGTGCTACTGGAAGGATTTTTTATTTTGTTTCGACTATGTCCAGGGCAGATGTCTACCAGCTCCATGTGGTACACGTTTGAGACCCTAATTGCCTGTAGACTCTCTTGCCAGAGTGATGCATGCTCAGGTTATCTCCCACTTGGACTACCGCAATGCACTCTACGTGGGGCTACCTTTGAAGGTGACTTGGAAAGTACAACTAATACAGAATGTGGCAGCTAGACTGGTGACTGGGAGTGGCTGCTGGGACCATACAACACCGATCCTAAAGTATCTTCACTGGCTCCCAGTACATTTCTGGGTACAATTCAAAGTTTTAGTGCTGACTCTAATAGCCTCAGCCCAGTATACCTGAAGGAGCATCGTTCAGCCTGAACACTGAGGTCTTCCTCAGAGGGTCTTCTGGCGGTTCCCTCACTGTGAGAAGTGAAGTTACAAGGAACCAAGCAGAGGCCTTCTCAGCAGTGGTGTCCACCCTATTGGGTGTCCTCCCTGTGGAACTCCCTCCCTTCAGATGTCAAGGAGATAAAGAACTACACAACTTTTAGGAGACACCTGAAACCAGCCCTGTATTGGAAAGTTTTTAATGTTTGGTGTTTTATTATGTTTTTATATATGCTGTAAGCCACCCAGAGTAGCTGGGGAAACCCAGACAGGTGGGCAGAGTATAAATAATAAAAGTATTATTATTATTATTATTATTATTATTAAGAAAACTTCTAATTTAAAAGCTGCTTCTGAATTAAAATGAAAGGGGATCACCCATCATTATTTCCAACCATATGTGTAAGTGATGAGATGTTTATTGAAGGGTGATTGTGTGATCCCAATTCAGCTTTGGTTAACTTTCAGTATGCCACAATGCACATGCCACAACTGTACCAAATGCTGAGGAGAGCTAAAATATTTATCACAGGCTCAGGGCTGTGCCTAAGATGAGGCAATATCTAAGTGACATTGTGATGTATACATATGCTATCATCTTAGTTACTGGTTCACGCAGCATATCACATCTAGTTCATGAAAACAATATGCACCTTATTGCTTTTCAGTTGTTGTTTTTTTTTTAAAAAAAAAATACATCAGCTTTTACTATTCTTGTTTTTTAGGCCTATATTACCTGTATGGATGAATCTCCCAAATATGTTTCCTGTATAACAACTTTCACTCATCAGTCTATCCATGTAATAATTGATTTGATAAATAATGCTCCCCAAGGCAGAGTGTAATTTGGAAGACATTATTTGTAGCAAGAGGTTTAACACGCCTTGCTTTTGTAATTAAAACAGGCTACTCTTTCACTTCAAAAATCCTTTAACCATTCCCGGGGAGGATAGGAAAGCTCTGTGATTTAGGAAATCAATATAGAGTTTTAACAGAGAAAACACAAATTGATACCGAGACAACTGGTTCCTTAGTGGTTTGGTGACCAAAGCTTGTGGCAATAAGGTTAATTTTTAATCTTGTATAAAATCTCTACTCCTGAACCTAAAATACTGTATTAAAGGATTTGTGCTCGTGCAGATTTAATGACTCTTCTAAGCTGAAAGAATTGCTAATCAGCACCATTTAGTTTGCCCAGACTTGTTAAATCACTAATAGAATAGAACTGCACTTTTTAAAAAGTGCTAAGAGATTATTAATATTGCTTATTTAACCACTCAAGAGGTAAGAAAAGACTAGATCATAGTTGCGAAGCATATCTTAACCAAACATGCTATAAAAACAGAGAAGTCACCCCAACAAAATGTTCACTTTAGGATGCCCTTTCACCTGAGATTCACTCCCATACTTTAGGTTTTGAGTGAGGTGGCTGAAAGTTGAGTTCTCATTTCTTCCCCTGCAAAGCCATAAATAAGTAGTTGCCTTCCCGTCCTTTCCCCAGACATTGCCTTCCTGGATGTTACACCACCACCATGAAATGATGTACAAAGATAGTTAAAGTATTTTAATTATCAAAGAATGGGTTAAACTGCCTAATAAATAATAGCCTCATTAGAAAGCAACATCATGTAATTAGAAAGCAACATCATCTAACAAGGATACCTATTTACAACAAAAGCTTACAATAAATATGTGATTATTTATTGTAAGGAAGGTTATCTCTGAAGCTGGTCAACAGAGATGTCTCTGCTCTTAAAATGAAGACATAACTAAGCTTGACAGAAAATTAAATGTAATCTGCTGCTCTGTGACATAGTGAAAGAGCAGATCTAAAGTACGCCAGACTTCCTTTTCTTCCTTTGCTTACAGCCATTTAATTGTCTCCAGCATGACTGTCCTTTCTCCTGGAGCTCAGACCTAATTAAGCTAGAGCTAGACACAAGGCCTGGAGCAAAGACCTTCAGCTGCCTGGACCAGTGTTCTAAAAACATCCAGGGAGATAACGGAAATGCCTTTGGTTACCCAGATGCAGTTGAAGAAAATGTCCTTTTAAGACCACCTTTGTTCTAGCTTCCTCTAGCCATTATAGCTATGAACTTGATGTTTTTGAATGCACTCCTTCAGGCTTATCATAGTAGCTGTAAACACAGTATCTGAACTGGTAATCTCATCTCTTTATTGCTGAAAATATCTGGGTGAGAGTGAGTGAGCAAGCAGGAGAAATTGCCCTCTTTGTTTAAATAGGGTGTTGGAGAATTTGCATAAATACTGGAGTTGAGGTTGCAGGTCAAATTATCTGCAAGTGCAAAACGTTCCAACTCCTCTTGTTGTCTATTGGTAACAACTAGTCCCAATTCTGCAAAGAATTGGGTTTCCATGCACAGGGCATAGGACTTCCAGTGGTATAAATCTCAGCATGTATGACTGCTTCCTGAGGCCTGTCGGGTGGCTTCTGGCTCAGGTTAGGATTGCTTCCTAAATGTTTTAGATAAGTACTATAACATTCATCAACACATCTCAATACTTTGCTGCACCTATTCCCCTGAAGTCTGTGAGATCCAAATGCATGCTAAATAAATAAATTTAAATGAAACATTGGCATGATTTCCCCCTGCCCGGAAGTATTTGTTTTCATTGATTTGTTCATTGTTTTTATGCTTCTTAAAAATGAGGACAGAAGGAAGAGAACAATGCATATTGTTGACAAAAGAACTGTGCTATTAGAATTATTAGCATCATAACTTTTCTTCTGTCTAATTGAAATTTAAGATAGGCCAGGCAGGTGATTGGTATGTGATGCCCTGGTGGTATAGTATTATTCACCATTTATTATGCCTGCAATGCCTTCCTTAACAAATTAAGCTTAAGCTTTGGTATTACCAGATAGCTAGATAATCTACACTAAAATCTACCAATGTTTGTATGCATGCTCATCCCACCAACCACCAGAAGGCCTGCTGTCCACATACAAAATCCAAAGACAGGCACAATTCCTTTGAAACTAACAAGAGCTTAGCAAATAGTGAGCCACTTCAATGTCATTGATTTCATTTAGGATCTGTTCTCACGTTACCCATTTTTACATTAGTGGAACAGTTCAGTCCTTACTCCACACTGTTGCTCAGTCCCACTACTGCAGAAATCATAGGAATGGGCAAATGATATGGATTTTTCCAAGTGTAGTGCTAGCATAGCAAAATGACATAGGCAGCTATTGGTCCGCCCCATGAAATTTCCACTATAACAGCCATATCAGAATGGTACATACGGGATCCACAGGGAAGCAGCAAGATAGCCAATCCAGTACCTTAAGAAAAAAATCACTGCAAATGCTTAACATTCCCCAGATGGCACATTATAACCTTTTTCATGCCATGATGCCTTGACAGCTAGGCACTTCCCAATCAATGCTTGGAAGTTGTGATGCCATCTGTGTAGGCCATGTAGTGCTCTGTCAAAAGTGGGAAGGTAGCAAAAGAATAAAGTAGAAATCTAGCGCCTGTGTCATTTTGACATGAGAAAAGTGCCTTAACGGAGCTGTCACAGGAAGAGGAAGGATTATATTCTTTTTGAATTCTGTCAACCTATCACACTTCAAGATTCCCTGCCAAAGAGTAACTCCATTGGTCTGCCCAAATATCATATAAGAATCAGATGACAGTTTGTTTGTTTGTTTATTTTTGTCCTTCTGTGCTGCAAAACTAATGAAGAGCTTTGGTTTGCTATTATGCTATAAACTTCACTGCATGCTCCTTCATTTTGTCTATGGTAGGGATGGGGAACTTTGTCCCCCCCTTATGAGGAACGGCTTAGGGAGCTGGGTATGTTTAGCCTGGAGAAGAGAAGGTTAAGGGGTGATATGATAGCCATGTTCAAATATATAAAAGGATGTCATATAGAGGAGGGGAAAAGGTTGTTTTCTACTGCTCCAGAGAAGCGGACACGGAGCAATGGATTCAAACTACAAGAGAGAAGATTCCACCTAAACATTAGGAAGAACTTCCTGACAGTAAGAGCTGTTCGGCAGTGGATTTTGCTGCCAAGGAGTGTGGTGGAGTCTCCTTCTTTGGAGGTCTTTAAGCAGAGGCTTGACAGGCATATGTCAAGAATGCTGTGATGGTGTTTCCTGCTCGGCAGGGGTTGGACTGGATGGCCCTTGTGGTCTCTTCCAACTCTATGATTCTATGATTCTATGTTGCTGAACTACCTGTCCCATCAGTCCCAGCAAGTATGGCCAGTAGCATAGGATGGCGAGAGTTGTAGTTCAGCAACATCTGGAGGGACAAAGGTTCCCCACACCTGCTCTAAGGCTTGCAGTTTCTTCTTTTTCCTAAGTTGCCTCACTTGCAAGTAGGCATAAGGGAAATATTCAATTCTGTCCATATTTAAAGTCGAATTTACCTATTTTACACTTAGATAAACAATTCAGGAAATAAAACCAAGCCATCCTATGAAATTGGCACTTCCCTGAATTTTGCAATACAGTTCTTTGGACAAGTAATGGGTACAAAAATGCATATAGGGTACAAAGCTAAACTCTGCACAAGATGCATACATTTTTGAAAATAATATACAGATTGCATTATATAATGGGAAACTGCTTTGGAAAAAATGTGTATATTAGGACAAATTTGCTAAAATGCTACTTTTAGTAAGGACTTTGTTTTATCACAAATTTATGTGGAAATTAAAATTGGGGGGAAATGAGAAAATTGGGGAGGGGGTGAGAAAAATGATAATGCTCTCATTTACCTTCTCTAAGTTCAGTGCAAAAGTGAGATTGCACATTTCTGCACAGCAGCTTGAGACACCTTGTCATGCCTCGGACAGCCCTAGATGATTTGTGAGTGTGTTTGATATATGCAGTCATATCACTTGGCAATTTTACCCCCTTCTCTCTCTGTGTGTTCAGCTTATGCCAATGTTATCCCCAGATGTTAACATCTGAGGGTGTCAGAGGAAAAGCAAAAACACCTAGTGGCACCAATGTATATGGAGAAAATATAGGAGTTTATCCTCTCAGCTGAGCTGTTGATGCTGTTCCTCCTGAAACCTTGGATGAATTTTTCATGGTCTTCTTGGCCTAATGACAGATCAGCTCTCAGCCAAGCCTAGCAACAATACAGATTTTCCACCTTTTGACCTTGTCTTGTCATTCACTGCTGCAGCTGAGTGCTTCAAGGGATACACAAACCTTTTAACTCATAGGGGCAATGCTAGATTTTTCTGTACTGTACTGAAAGCACACGGTGCCAAGTCTGCTGGGATGAAAAAGAGAAAGGTTTAGTGACATGGAATGAAAAACTATTTCACTTGGCTCTAGATTGGATCCTCGGTCATTTCCTTCTGTTTTACACTGTCTATTTTAGCCTTTGGGGTGTCATTTTTCTCTTGGAACCCATTTTAAGATTGCAGATCCGTTTTACACTGAACAGACCTTCCAAACTCACTAAAATCTTAGCTTGGGTAGAAATCTTAACACCAGCTCCACATTTGTTTCAAGCAGAATTAGTCGTAGAGGAGCTAGATTTGTTTTTTAAAGGACAATAATTGTTGCAGTACAAAAGCAACACTGTGAAACGATAATATCCCAAATCACCAAGAAGAGAAGTGTTAGGATAGAAAAATGGCAAATTCTAGGATGTGGAACCATAATGGCTGTTGTTTCCCTGTCAAAGCCCTTTATTGCTTTGTTAATTTGATAAATATTTCCCTGTGGAAATGAGAGGTCTATAAGTAAGGAAATCCAATAAGAGGAGAGACAATAAAAGTTTGCAGGAAGGTAACAGTAAACCGTGCACAAAATGTCAACAGAGTCTTACAAGCCAGGAAAGCCAATTCTCTTTTATACATTTTGCGCCTTAAATCTTTCATCATCTTTTTTAAAAGAAGTTCTCAATAAGTATCTAACAGTGACAACCCAATTTTCAGCAGAATAAAACCTTCCTCTTCGCATAGATATTCATTTAACAACAAGAATAAATCTAATGCATTATTCTGCTCTCTATCTAAAACATTTCTCTTTATGCATCCCTGCGACACAAGTTTGGCAAGTCTGTCCCCAGACTATTTTAGGTAATTGCAGCAGTGAGAGGTGTAGAAAATTAATAAGTCAAACTTAAGGCATTTGCTGGGTGGGTGGGGGTTGTCGCAGGCAGGGCTGAGAATATTTGAACAAACACCAAACAAGACCTTTACTAAATATAGATGATAAAGAATAGGTAAAAACAGAGGTGTTTCATAAAAGCCTATGTGTGGAATGATGTATTCATATAAAAGTAAAACATTGCAATGGCTTCCAACTGTTCAATAGGATATATAAGTTTTAAATTGGCCACTCTGGCGTGTTCTAGGGGTGTGCATTAGGTTCAGCTGAATGCTAAGGTGAAACTGAATACCTCACAGGTATTTGGGGCTTGTCAGAAGCAAAACAGGACCTCTATGAGGTGGCATTAATTGAAGTGGGGGCCCTTGATGCACTTTGTGGTACCCTGGTGATTGACATTTTTTTAAAAAAGATTGCAGACAAATTATCTGCTGGGATTAATGTCTCTAAACTTGCCATCATGCCATAACTGCAGGGTAGGGTGTTGGGGTCGGGAAGAGGGAGAACAAACACCAGGGTGGGGGAAGTGCATGGAAAAGAAGCATTGTTGCCACTGACATTTCTAGCTTGTAATCAGAGGAAATGGTGTTACTAGCAGTCTCCGGCCTCAGTGCACTGGAAGAGCTAAATTTATGTCTCCAAGCATAAGAAAGTTGCCAGGATGGAGAGCGCGAGGAAGAGCTCCTTCATGGCTGAAAAGTCTAGCTTGTAATCAGAATGAATAATTTTATCTGAAAAGTGAACACCTTTAAATTCTACGCATGCAAAATCAACCTCAAAGGTGCCCAGCGCAAAAAACCCAGGACCTGTTTGTAAGGTTTCTTACTTCTGTTGCCTTTTCCTTGTTGCTTTCTATGTTGCACCCATCTCCACTATTTCACCTTGTTAAAACTTTTCTTGAAAATCATGCAGTGTGCCTCCCTTTCCAATCTATTCATACCTCTCCCATTGTTTCAAACACCCACACTTTAGTACCACTCCTTGTTCACTCCCATGTCACACCCACTTCTCTTTTGCTCCCCTACCCTGCATTTGACTTGATGCAAATCCAGGATTGTGATGCGGCACTACAAAGCCTTCATTTGGTGGGGGAGGGGGGATTGGCTGTGTGATGATTAACCAGGCTTCCTCAACCTCAGCCCTCCAGATGTTTTTGGCCTACAACTCCCATGATCCCTAGCTAGCAGGACCAGTGGTCAGGGATACTGGGAATGGTAGCCTCAAAACATCTGGAAGGCCGAGGCTGAAGAAGCCTGTGATAAACTATCCTGCAATAGTAGTTGCAAAAACAGATGCAAATTATAGCAGTTGGCCAGCAAATATATTAAGTGACTTGTACATGTTGTGGATGGGAAAGTACATTCTACCATGGATTATTTGGAACACATGTGAGAATGTGCATTGAGAGTAACACTAATTCATAGCTAAATACAAATTGCAGACCAAAAAAAAATCATGTTCAGATTTGTATTTTGATGAGCATCCTTTTCTCTATGCACAAGTGTTTGAACATCCACATGCCAATTATTTCCCTCTGCCTTCAGTAGAAATTAAGTTAGGTTTCTTCCAACTCTATGATTCTATGATTCTATATGGTGTTTCCTGCATGGCAGGGGGTTGGACTGGATGGCCCTTGTGGTCTCTTCCAACTCTATGATTCTATTCTATTCTATTCTAACCATCCACACCAGCGGAACAATGCCCATATTGAAGGGTTGAGCATGCCTGCCTAAATGGATCCTTATCTTTGGGGCTTAATTCAGGGTTTATTTCAATTTAGGAAGGAGGCAGAAATGTGATAGTGATTAACCACTGGAACAGATTGTCCCAGAAAATCAAGAACAGATTCCTTTCTATAATATGAGCCAAGTGATTTGATAAAGTTAACTTCAACAGCTTGTATTCTGCAGAGAGCCTTTGCTTTTAGGATATTACAGTACTCAGGAGTGAATGTGTGTCTTTGTTTTCACAACCTTCAGGTCACATTGCCTCCTCCTGAGGAGTGGGTAAGTGACACGAATCCTTCAGCATTATGACTCAGATATCTCTGACTTGCAATATGTCCACAAAGCTATTAACTGAGGTTTCAAGAAATGATTTTGCAGGGGCAGGCTAATACATAGGGATATTAGCTGGATTTCCAGCCTGCTGTTTACTAAAGTGCTTCATAATATATCGCCATGACTCATGTTTGTAGGTAGCAGAGCAGAACAGGGGCATGGTGAATCCCACTTCTAAAGCAGATTTGATTGACTAGACCTTTATTTTTTCAGCCCTCAACTGGTTTAATAGCACTGTTCCTCCATCTCTCAGATGGAGGGGTGCTTGCTCCACCCCTGTTTAGGAGCAAGCCTCATGAGTGGTGCAGCAATAAAACTGCTAGAACATTGGCAAAAGCTAAGCAGGGTCCAATATGAATTCAAACTGGAATGGGAGACCACTTGTTGAGATTCCTGCATTGTAGGGGGTTGGGCTAGATGACCCATGGGGTTCTGTCCAACTTTACAACTCTGTGATTCTATGTGTCATGAACTGGCAGGACAACATGGAGGAAGAAGAGGATCTTGGCGAGGGGTGTAGCTCAGACAGGGACACATCGGGGCAAGCAGGGGGTGTGGAAGGAAGTACTCACAGGGTGATGGAGGATGACTAAGGGATGGGGGTTAATGCACAGGAACCAAAACAGCAGGAGCCATCACCAGAGTCAGAAGGCTCCTCCCTTAGCTGGCCAGGTGGGCTCACTAGTTCTAAGAGAAAGTGTGTGAATCCTCAGCTGGAGTAGGCTTCGGAGAGGTGGGGGCCACATGCTTCATCAATCCCAGCATGCAAAGTACAAAAGGGCAGCAGAGCTGAGGTGCTGGGTCTGCTCGACTGCCCGCGTTGATGGGCCTTGTCTTGGCTGCGCCTGCACCTCTACAAGCCTATGCTTTGGGTTTGACCCTGGACTGCACCCTGACTGCTGGACTTCAGACTTGGCTACTTGGATTGACCCTGGACTGTGTTTCCTGACCTTTGGATTTTGAACTTGTGTGGATTGACCGCTGGTCTTTGAACATTGGACTTGGCATACTGGCTTGCGGCCAGGTAGGCCAGGGGTTCAGGGCACTCTGAAAAAGAGAGGCGAGGGAATTTGGCAAGGTGGACGTGTGGCTAATCAGAGGATCTGGGTGCTTGAGCTGTTTGTTAATCATTCATTGCAATTTGTTTGCACATTGGTTCAACTATATTTGGTCTTTGTTGATCACTTATTCTGAGATTTTTGTTGGGCAGTTATATGCTAATGAACAGTCATCCTGATAGGCTTGACCATAGTTTGTACCTTGGTGTGTTCCTGTCACACCACACACTATAAGCTACGTAGGCAGAAAGTCTGTATTCCACGTTAGTCTTCCTGTTTGTGTGCTCATCCTTGTTCTCTTCTCCTGCCTTCAATGTTACTTCAGGTTCTCCAAAGAACAACTAAATTCTCCCATATATTTTCTGTTCCATTTCCTCCCCTTTCATGATAGACAGCACAAGATCCTTAAGAAGGACGTCCACATTGTCAGGAAGGAATTTAAGCCCTTGTCTTAATTATGCTATGATGCCATATGTGTTTACCAAACAACCACGAAACAATTAACACCCTACCCTCATTCTCACTATAGATGACTTTGCGGGGAAATGCTGT
This sequence comes from Zootoca vivipara, assembly GCF_963506605.1. NCBI lineage: Eukaryota > Metazoa > Chordata > Lepidosauria > Squamata > Lacertidae > Zootoca > Zootoca vivipara. The sequence continues at coordinate 33,085,147 of NC_083278.1, read as the reverse complement.
AATGTGTGGTGCTAGGTTCTGATTAGCTCCCACAAGTCACCAGCCAAGAGAGTCGCGTTTGAACTGCCAAAGCTATAACAAGAACCAGAGAGATGTGGTTCATCTTTCTTGGGATCCATCTATGAGCTGGAGCTGCTTAATTAACTATCACAGCTTCTTAAGGCGTAACATTTTCTCTGGATGAGACAGGCATCCAACTAACTTAGGAGCTCAAGCACAGCTTGAACTGATCTCCAAAACGGAGAGATACTGTCAATTTGCATTACAATATATTTTATTTAAAAGTAGCACAATTGCCTAATGGAATGCTTTGTTATTCTCCTTTATAGTAGGGACAACGTTGATGTGAGAAATCATATGATGAACATAAATAGAGAATACTTCAAAGAAAACAATGAAACACAAGCAGGAACGTCTTAAGTATATTTGGCACCCTGGCGCCGTGGTGCGATGGATCCCTCCGGCGCCCCCGCCTTGCCCCGTTTCCTAGCGCAACGGCCGGGCGGATGGAGCTGCGCGGGCGGGCACAGCGCAGTGGGCAGGCGGGCGCAGCTCCGTGGCGGGCGGGCAGGTTCCCTGGCGCCCTGCACCACCCAGCCTGGCCGTAGCGCTGGCCCTGAGCAAAAGGGGTCACAATCCAGCCAAAGGAAAGTACAGTGGACATTCAGGTTGTGAACGTGATCCGTGCGGGAGGCACATTCACAACCCACATCGTTCGCAACCCGCAGTGCTGCGTCTGCGCACACACGGGTCATGATTTGACGCTTCTGCGCATGCGCAAAGCATGATTCAGTTCTTCTGCGCATGCGTGAGTGCTAAAACCCGGAAGTAACCCATTCTGGTACTTCCAGGTTCAGCGCGGTGCACAACCCAAAAACGCACAACCTGAAGTGTCTGTAACCCAATGTATGACTGTACTTTGAAATGCTCCCCAACAGGATAGTTAAGCATGAAATCTCTCCAAAATAGCTCAGAAAAATGCTTATTCTTAGCTCAGTTGTACTTGTGATATTTGTCCAAGTCCCAGAATCCAAAGGTTGATTAAAGGAAGTGTTGAAAAATCAATATGTATATCGAAGAGGTGCACAGCAGCTCAGGGAGGAGGCCAAATTTTGAAAATCGGCGTAATTCAGGCATCTCTCTGCCGCCTTCGAAGTTGAATCATTATTGGGGGGACTCTGCCCTGTTTTTATGAATAGCTATATGATATTGTATATCTCCATATGCCCCCTACACACAATGAGGGCAGCAGCACAAGTACAGGCCTTTTCAATAGTGGCTCCCCTTTTGTGGGATGCTCTCCCTAGGGAGGCTCGCCTGGCACCTTCATTACATATCTTTAAGTGCCAGGAGGAACTTTCCTCTATAACCAGGCCTTTGACTGATTAAATAAATCTTTGGCCTTCGAAATGTGTTTTTTTTTGGGGGGGGGGGCTGTTTGTTTTAATTTTATTATGTGTTTGTGTTCTCATTTTGTATCTTATGTTGTGAACTGCTGTGTGGTATACAAATTTAATGAATAATAATATATCCCTAGATCCATAAGCTATGCAGGAAGTAGGGCTATCCAAAATGTTGCCTGTAGAGCACTGAAGAGAGATGGCTATTCCTGTTGTTGTTGTTGTTGTTGTTGTTGTTGTTGTTGTTGAAATGGGTGTGGTGCTAAAATGGAAGCTGGGTGGTAAGGGTGCTCCATGCTCCAACCAAATAAACCATCGGGCAATGAAGAAACTAGCCTTTATTTTACTTGGGTCAAAGACCCAGTTTGTCACTCTCTCCCCCCCCCCCCCACATACATTTGTGTACATACACACAAGCTGGGAGCCTCAATGGTGCCCCTGCAGAGGCATCACCCAGAGCAGAACACCCGGCTAGCTCTCTGCCCCCTCCGACTACGGCACTGAATAGGGAGCTCACTTTCAGGTCCTTTGAAACTGCGTCTTTACCTGGCTCACACATGACATCAGGTGTGGACTGGATGGGCATATTGGAAGCCCTGGTGAGCCAAGTTTTATTTCCCCCACAAATCCCCTGAACACATTTGTCTGCAATTTGGCAGGCTTAATTCACTCTGCAGGGGCTCGTGTGACTGCCAATTTCATCATCTTTGGGTAGAATAGGAAATGTTATATCTGTTTTTAGATTCCCCATATAGTGAATGTGGAATCACAGAGCTTCCTTTTATGCAAAGTGATGCAGGAGCCAAGTTAGAAGGGCAAAGTAGGAAGTAGAGAGTTCACAGAGAGACTCAGAAACAGACCAGATTTTTAAAAATGCTATTTTTGGATGCTGTCCACACCCCTAATATATGTGAACTAGGCCAAGATTTAAATCCAATCTCAAGTACACTTACCAACTAATACCTTCTAGTCATGTATGCTTAGAATCTAAATCTACACCCTTACATCAAAGCACAAACTATTCAACTATATATCCTTGTGGTGAAGGATGGTATATAAATCTAATAAATAAAATTATTGTTCATGTGAAGTCTACTCTCTATTTTAATAATCTCTCTTGAAACATCCTATCACATATAATTCAATTCTACTTGGAAGCAAATTCTGTTGAAATAACTACAACTAGAGCCAGTGTGGTGTAGTGGCTAAGAGCGGTAGACTCGTAATCTGGGGAACTGGGTTTGCGTCTCCGCTCCTCCACATGCAGCTGCTGGGTGACCTTGGACTAGTCACACTTCTCTGAAGTCTCTCAGCCCCACTCACCTCACAGAGTGTTTGTTGTGGGGGAAGAAGGGAAAGGAGAACGTTAACCGCTTTGAGATTCCGTCAGGTTGTGATAAAGCGGGATATCAAATCCAAACTCTTCTCTTCTTTAAACTCTTCTGAGGAAATACAATAGGATCAGCTTGTTAATTGTGTAATACAATCATGTCCATCACAAAATCCATCTCACAGATTACACAATCATAATACCACCATCCAAGCTCCAAACAAATACAGGTACCAACAACTTTAAATGTGCACATCTATCTTGATAAAGAAACAAAAAAAATTTTGCAAAAAATGTGTGTTTATTTTCTCTCCCGTTTTAATTAACATTTTGGTACTTATTTACATTCTCAATTTAATTGATGATTATGCACTCTACATAAACATTTTAGAATGCCTTCTCTTGTGTTATTCAGTCTCCTATCTTACATTACTTCACTTGTTCTTCTGCAGAATTGTTACACACATTCAGGAGAATCAATGGAGCAGTTCCTTCATTCCTAAACTCTTTTATCCTCTCATGCATGCAAATAAGTGAGGTTGTTTGTTTTGTTCTGGATACACTTTTAGAAATAATTGCATTTTGTCAGTGGCGAATACATTAAAAGTAATTGGTCTAAAAGAGCTGTAGGTCTGGATAAGGTGGAAGATGATAGAATATAAATGATTTCTGTTCATCCATTCATGATTTCCCTCCTGTTGTGTTGTCTGTTTTTCTAACAATCAGCTTAATTCTGTTGCTATTTAAACATATTATAGAAAAATAGCCACATATGGAGGTGTATGTACTATATATATGCGTAATATATATAATATTTTAAAATGTTTTCTAAGCAGTTTCTTATTCATTAGGTAATGAAGTAACAAGCTTAAGGTGACAGTATATCATTTTCATTGAAGTCTTATCAAAAAGATGATTTACATGTAGGTAGCCGTGTTGGTCTGCCGAAGTCAAAACAAAATAAAAAAAATCCTTCCAGTAGCACCTTAAAGGTAAAGGGACCCCTGACCATTAGGTCCAGTCGTGACCGACTCTGAGGTTGCAGTGCTCATCTCGCATTATTGGCCGAGGAAGCCGGCATACAGCTTCCAGGTCATGTGGCCAGCATGACAAAGCCGCTTCTGGTGAACCAGAGCAGCGCACGGAAACACCGTTTACCTTCCCGCTGTAGCGGTACCTCTTTATCTACTTGCACTTTGACATGCTTTTGAACTGCTAGGTTGACAGGAGCTGGGACCGAGCAATGGGAGCTCACCCTGTCGCAGGGATTTGAACCGCCGACATTCAGATCAGCAAGCCCTAGGCTCAGTGGTTTAACCCACAAGGCCACCTGTGTCCCAGGCCCACCTTAGGAGACCAACTAAGTTTGTTATTGGTATGAGCTTTCATGTGAAGAAGTGTGCATGCACACGAAAGCTCATGCCATAACAAACTTAGTTGGTCTCTAAGGTGCTATTGGAAGGATTTTTTTATTTTGTTTCAAAAAGATTATTGTGAGAATATTTGTCTTTAATTTAAGTTAAATCAAATGGAGTCAAGTCAGGGCCAAAAGATAGGGAAAGTGGTACAGTGGAACCTCGGGTTGCAGGCGTAATCCGTGACGGAGGCACGTCCGCAACCCACAGCGTTTGCACCCTGAAACGCCATGTCTGCACAGGCTCTGGTGCGATTTGGCGCTTCTGCACATGCACAAAGCACGATTTAGCACTTCTGTGCATGCGCAAGCAGCAAAATCCGGAAGTAACCCGTTCTGGTACTTCCGGGTTTCCTGCGGTCCGCAACCCGAAAACACGTAACCTGAAGCGTCAGTAACATGATGTATGACTGTATACCGGTAATACTTGACTACAAATATTTACTTTTAGAAAATCCTTAAAACATTAGATATGTTTATTAAACATGCATAGGGCTGTGTTTGCTGGCAATAAATCTTTTTTGTGTTTGTTTGTTTGCATGTATATGAAAAGGGTCATACGCTCACTTAGCTATTTGTCCATAAGGGTTCCCATGCAATAAAGTATATTAATTGTTCAGGGTTCCTGTTCCCTTGCGAAACTCTACACATGTATAAGCTGTACGCACATAGGAGTCTTTTCATGGGTTCAGGCTGTTGAATGAATTCTCTGACTTCCTGTGCCACAAACTTGAAAGCCTCTTTATCACCTTATTCACTTGTCAGAGGAAGGAAGGTTCTTCAGTTACCTTGGAAGTTCAGGAGGTGACGTAATCTTTCCTGTTCTTAAGCAAGTCTGGAGCTGGGCTCCCTTTGTTCTGCTTCCACAACACTACTAGCAGCCAGTGATAGGCCTATTCTCGCCTTCAAGCCATTGTCACTGCATAAGAGGAGGGAAGCAGCCCCACATCCACTGTGTCCACCCTAACTGTATTCATGTGGCAGACAGCAGTCCAGAGGCAGAGGCTGGAGAAAGGGGGGGGGCAAAAGGCAGAGATCAGGCAGGCTGCCGGAGAAGTCAGGGTGTCTCTCTTTCCTGCTGTGACCAGCTCCCCTCCAGAGAGTGGTCTCCAGGACATGAAAAGGAATGAAGAGCGCAGATCAAAGAGAGAGAAAACAAAGCAGCCTCAGGATACTTGAGAAGGATCTAGGGGAGGAGACTTGGGGAACTGTGGAAACTTCAGCCCTCACCACTGCCTTGTTGGGGCATTTGGGAAGAGTTGCCATCTTCACTTGACCTGAGCTGTTTTCTGTTTCTTTGAACAAAGAGTTAAATCCACCGACACCTTGTGAGTTATTGCTGACCTGACCCCACCACCCGCCCTAATGTTGATAATGGATCACAAAGCGATGGTCTATATGTGTAGGTTCAGGCCAGCTCAAATGAAAATTCAGCTTCTGGGAATATTTTAACAGATAAATCATGAAAGAGAGAATATAACTGGTAAGCAATAGATTAGTTCCGCATCCCGAAGTTTGCAGGACCTTAGCAAACTGCACATGGGCGTAGGCAGGGGGGCAGGAGGGGGCAGCTGCCCCCCCCTAGAAGCAAAAAAATTAATGTATTTTACAGACCATAACCAGCACTTTTCCCCTCCAAAAACTGAAGTGGAAAGGGCTTTGCTTTAGCAAGAGCAGCTAAGTCTCCGCTTGCTGGGGGGGGGGCACAGCAGTAACAAAAACACATCAAATAAATAAAGCAAAGTGGCTACCAGTAGTTAAGCAGTTAAGACAATGGAGCATATATCCCCAGGCAAGATTCGATAGCTGACCATTTCACCCTATTGTTCTTAAGTGGGAGTTGTTAATGAGCATTCAGGAGCATTAAGAGTTCTATTGGCGATTTAATGAGGGTGCAGACTCAGAGGATTCAATTTGACTAAGGTGGCTCTGCAAGGCTAAAAAGAAGTGAATAAGAAAGGGGGGAGGCTGTAGCTTTGACAGACACAGTGATGTTTATAAAAAAACATTGGTGTTCCAGTCTGCCCCTCCTCCTGCATCTGTATACTGTAAATCAGGGGTGGCCACCTCCCAAGAGACTCTGATCTACTCAGAGTTTAAAACTGGGGGTGATCTACCCCCTTTTGGGGGGTTCAGGTCAAAGCTGTTGAGTTTTTTTTAAAGGAAGGGAAGCCCTGTTTTTTGGGGTTTAGGTCAAACTTGTTGAGCTTCTTTTAGGAGGGAGGGAGGCCCATTTTTGTTTAGGGCTTCAGGTCATAGTTCAACTTTTTTGAGGGAGGAGGAAAATTTTGGGTGAGCTATTTTTAGGGGTGCCAGTGACCTACCAGTGATCTACCACAGACATCCAGTGATCTACTGGTAGATCACAATCTACCTGTTGGACGTGCCTGCTGTAAATCAAGCAGAGAGAAAGCTGCTTACAAGGCTCCTGTACATGCAGAGTTCCAGCATCACAGCGTCACCCAGAGGCACCCACAAATATGAGTTATCCCTCTCTCTATTTCTTCCTTCCTTTCCTCCCTCTTCCATCCTTAATAAAATACGGGGGGGGCAGATAAGCCCCACATAGAAAGCCCATCAACATGGGGGGATGACTCTTTCAAATACGGTATTTACCAGTAATTGGGGGGGGGGAGAGGCACCTAGGCCTCTAGGAGTTGGCTGCTATGCCTAGGAGTAGGACAATTCAAGAAAGCAGAACGATGCCTATGGTATGGTAATATATCAATAGAATCGTAGAATTGTAGTCGGAAGGGACCACGAGGGTCATCTAGTCCAACCCGCTGCAATGCAGGATTTTTTCCTAAGGTGGGGCTTGAACCATGGTTGAAATATTATGCTGATATGCAGCAATGCCTCGGAGCCGTCGTGGCTGCGGCCATGCCTTGCCTCGCCCTCGCCCGCCCTGCCACCCCCTCTCACCTGCCCGACCCTCCCGTCCTCTTGCTGCAGAGTTCCAGCATCACAGCGTCATCCAGAGACACCCACAAATATGAGTTATCTCTCTCTCTATTTCTTCCTTCCTTCCCTCCCTCTTCCATCCTTAATAAAATACGGGGGGGGCAGATAAGCCCCACATAGAAAGCCCATCAACATGGGGGGATGACTCTTTCAAATACGGTATTTGCCAGTAATTGGGGGGGGGGCACCTAGGCCTCTAGGAGTTGGATGCTATGCCTAGGAGTAGGACAATTCAAGAAAGCAGAATGATGCATATGCTATGGTAATATATCAATAGAATCATAGAATTGTAGTCGGAAGGGACCACAAGGGTCATCTAGTCCAACCCCCTGCAATGCAGGATTTTTTTCCTAAGGTGGGGATTGAACCATGGTTGAAATATTATGCTGATATGCAGCAACACCTCGGAGCCGTCATGGCTGCGGCCGTGTCTTGCCTCGCCCTCGCCCGCCCTGCCACCCCCTCTTGCCTGCCCGACCCTCCTGTCCTCTCCAGCCAAGCAGGGTAGCCGCCAACGCTACCAGCCCCAGAAGCACAAGGTGGCCGCTACTGCCGCCGCCACGATGTCATCAGGCCCGCTGGCCCTTTAGCCCCGCCCACTTCATGGCCCCTCCCCTTCCATGCCTTGGCCCCGCCCCTGAACGACCATGGCTTGCCCCCCCCTAGTTTTGATCCTGGCTACGCCCCTGAAACTGCACAGCTCTGGGGGTGCTAGAGGTGGATATATATGAAGATTGTGTTGCTTGCATCCGCGATAGCTGCCACATGCTTTAAATCCAGAGCCGGTACAAAAATACAACACTATTGCATTTTATTTTAGGTAGATACCCAGTCAAATCCAGGCTGTCACTTTCATTCTCTGTGTCTCATTCTCCAAACCAATTATGTAGCAGCATATTGTATTTTAATGATAAGGACATACAGCAGCTAAAATGAGCTCAACAAATATGATTTCATTTGTGAACTAATGAGAATTTGAACTTGAGTCTCCAGAGGCAAGAGGCAATGATACTTGCCCCCTTGCTAATTTCTGCATGAACAGTAGCATTCCCTAAAGCATTAGCCAAAGATGTGTATAACAGTGTGTCGTTTTTCCTCCATTCCCCATCCTTTTCAAAGTGGCTTTTTTATGCTGAAAAAGAGGTATGAAATAAATCTCCCAGGTGGGTTTTATGGGGGGGTGGGGGTGGGAACCCAGCAATTTAACTTCTCATCAGTTCTCTGAAGTACAGTGGATTTTGGAAGTAGATCGTAAAGATCTTGTCCCTAGCTAGGCGCCAATGACTGTATATTTTTAGTTCTAGTGCTTTTGCAGGAGGTGACCTGGTGCTTCCCACACCACAGCACAGCTTTGCAATAACCACCAAACTGATTGCCAAGTGTGCTTTTCTCCAGTAACACAAAGAACACAAACATTTGGAAAACGGAGTTGGAAAAGCTTAAACTATCCTCTGTCTAGCCCTCTAATCTTGATCCAATTCTGCTTCCGTACCCCCCCCCCCCAAAGCAGAGATTTTGCTTCATGCCACAATTTGGCATAAACCTCCCATGTCTGCCTTCAACAGATCATACTTCGATCAGAATGCAGACATGTGGATTCGCCTTTCTAAACATGGTTCATTTCTGCTGATATTTTGCTTTTATGAGGTGGTCTAAGGGCTCTCTAGCTCGTTTTTATGTTCTTCAAAAACTAAACTAAACACCCCACATGTAGTGGCCTGGAGCAGCTAAAAAAAGTGCAGTGCTTGTCGGAAACAGTTTTTTGCAAAAAGCCCTTATAAACAGCAATATGTTCTGGCAGGACTACTTACTGGATAATTGTACAGAGAAAAAGATGGCTGCTCCTATGCGCCTATGCTGGCAGCATATCTCTCTCCCAACCCCCACCCCGCCCAGTCCTATGCCCTTGGTAGCTGCCATGACACCAGGGGTGCAGCATTTGCCTGCAAATTGGTCTTACAATCCACATGGGCATTTGGCAGAATTGACTTACTGATCTCCTAGTGAGCAAGGGACAGGAACTGGATTAAGACTATTCCGTTCATCTTTACTGACAAGTGGCTACTGACAGTGACACAGCCTTACCTGAAGATGCTGGAGATTGAAACATGATGCAAAGCATATGCTCATGGCTCATGGGCTTTGTCTTAACAAATTCACAAGCACATTGTTGAAAATAGTGATTCCTGTTACTAGAAATAGGAATTGGACCATTCCTAGAAAAAGCCCACCCTGGACCTATTGGTGTATGACAACTACTGCCTGGTCACAAACACACACTTTGGGGGAAATACGGCCAAGAGGATTGTGGTGCAAAACTTGCAAGTATTCTTGGATGAAACAGATTACCTTGACTCATTTTAATCTTAGCTCAAGTTATGGGATTGAACCGACCTTGGTCATCCTGATGGATGGCCTTTATTGGGAGAAGGACAGGGGGACATGTGATGCTGTTATTCTTACTTTATCTCTCAGCCAGTTTTGATACCATTGGCCATGGTATCCTTCTAAGCCAACTTAGTGGGACATTTTTTTTACAGTCTTTCCAGTCCAATCTCCAGGGTTGCTTTCAAAGAATAGCTTTGGGTGATTGTCTCCTCTCCCCAAGCAGTGGTGCTGTGGGGAGCTTTTCCCCAGTGCTGTTTAATATCTATATGAAACCACCGGGAGCAGCTGACAATGGGGAAGTAATTGTCTGAAGCCCAAGAAAACGGCTAATCTTCAGTATTACATGCTCTGTTCTTTCAGCCATACAATTTCACTGACCCCAAACATTGTCAGCTGTGGCTGCATTACACTTAGATTGTAGTGCAACGGGTTCTTGGGAGAAATTTTTAATCGTTAGAGCACTTTGACAACAGAATGTCCCCAGATCGGGACTATAGTATGTTATTTACAGCTGACACCACCTGACACAATGGCTATTTCAATCACACCATTATTCTTTGTCCCATCCTTTCGGCGTTCTCAAAGGTTGCCATTTGCTGATCAATAGTTGCAGAGCTTTATTTGAGAAGTAATTCTGGTAACGAAATGGAAAACTTTTCCCCAGAGCTTGTAGGAGACTTTGAGGCTCTATGGGTATATATTTTGCAACTAGCCAATTTAATTGCTTTCTTCCCCACTTCATACAAGCAGTCATGCTACTTAACAATGAAGTACTGCTTTCAATAGCCTGTCTACAAAATAATAACCCAATGTTGTGTGATTTCTTGTAGCGTGCTTCCTATTTTGTGCCATTTGCTCTTCAGTAGGGTTTCTGCTTTAATTTGGACAAGGAAAGAGGGTACAATATGTTCATGTAGAGATGTTAGAGAAATGCATAGTAAAAATAGAATAATAATAAGATGAATTGCGTTGGGTTTGATTTGAAGATGTTGAATCTGTCAGACATTATTTCCAGTTTATAAAAAAAATTATGAACCATAGGAAGTAGGAAGTATTATAACTCCTTGATCCTACAGGTTTTCCATGTGACTTAGCATGCATTCTGGTGTGAAGAATATTGTGTTAGTTTTCCTGATTATAGTGCTATATTCTGTATTGTTTTCCAATGTTCCTTTCACACTGCAGGACCTGTTGTGTTATGGAACTGTGGCTTTTAGACCCACATACTGGCATGTCATGCTAATTTTCATTCACACCACTGGGCGTCTTGCAACAGTGAATAACAATGGACAACATCACTAGATCCCCATCCTTTCTGTACATGTGTTCCCCCATGAAAACAGCAGAAAAGCAGTACATGTCAGTATGCCACCACAAATTTAGTCACTTTAGATTATTTACTCAGCTACCGGGGCTGCAAACAGATTTTTCTAGAAGCAAATTACATGGAAATGAAAACTAAGCATGCACTGTATCCCCCCAGTTTTCAGGAAGTGCCCTTTAATGAGGGTGAAAGAGGAGAGCACAAAATATGGTCTGAAGCTCAACATCAAAAAAACCAAGATCTAGCTAGAGGGCCCTTCCACAAGCCATCCAAATGGCAGGGGGCACCCTCACTCTTTGGGTGACCTGGAGGTTCTGGAGCTCCACACTTCATTGGTTGTCACTGAGGCTGATAGCAGTTTCGTTCAACCTGCATTTTGTTGTTGTTGTTGTTGTTGTTGTTGTTGTTGTTGTTGTTGTTTAGTCATTTAGTCGTGTCCAACTCTTCATGACCCCATGGACCAGAGCATGCCAGGCACTCCTGTCTTCCACTGCCTCCCGCAGTTTGGTCAAACTCATGTTGGCAGCTTCCAGAACACTGTCCAACCATCTCATCCTCTGTCATCCCCTTCTCCTTGTGCCCTCAATCTTTCCCAACATCAGGGTCTTTTCCAGGGAGTCTTCTCTTCTCATGAGGTGGCCAAAGTATTGGAGCCTCAGCTTCATGATCTGTCCTTCCAGTGAGCACTCAGGGCTGATTTCCTTAAGAATGGATAGGTTTGATCTTGCAGTCCATGGGACTCTCAAGAGTCTCCTCCAGCACCATAATTCAAAAGCATCAATCCTTTGGCGATCAGCCTTATTTATGGTCCAGCTCTCACTTCCATACACCACTACTGGGAAAACCATAGCTTTAACTATACGGACCTTTGTTGGCAAGATGATGTCTCTGCTTTTTAAGATGCTGTCTAGGTTTGTCATTGCTTTTCTCCCAAGAAGCAGGTGTCTTTTAATTTCGTGACTGCTGTCACCATCTGCAGTGAACATGGAACCCAAGAAAGTCAAATCTCTCACTGCCTCCATTTCTTCCCCTTCTATTTGCCAGGAGGTGATGGGACCAGTGGCCATGATCTTGGTTTTTTTTGATGTTGAGCTTCAGACCATATTTTGTGCTCTCCTCTTTCACCCTCATTAAAAGGTTCTTTAATTCCTCCTCACTTTCTGCCATCAAGGTTGTGTCATCTGCATACCTGAGGTTGTTGGTATTTCTTCCGGCAATCTTAATTCTGGCTTGGGATTCATCCAGTCCAGCCTTTCACATGATGAATTCTGCATATAAGTTAAATAAGCAGGGAGACAATATACAGCCTTGTTGTACTCCTTTCCCTTTCCCATTTTTGTTGTAAAGAATGGCAAATCTGTCTCCTTTCAGCTTATGCCACTTCTGCATGTTCCATCCATAATTCCATTCGGTTTCACATTAAATGGTGAATTTTAAAGACACCTGCCAAAATATGTCAGTTTTGATACGTTTAAGCAGCAGACTATCGTCACAGTATTTAGAGAGATGCAAAATTCAGTGCATAGCCAGGTTCCAATTCTTGGCATGAGGATGAGAATTGTGGATCAGGTAATTTTGTATAGAAACTCACGAAGATCGAACTCCTCCAGCTTCCCTATTCTTCACTTCAGTTAGAAGCAGAGGAAAGACTGTCACAACAAGAGAAAGGAGCATTTGTTTCAATTATATCCAATATTCCATTAATGAGCTGCTTTTTTCTTTAAAAAAATCAATTACCTAATTGCTGCTTATTGTTATCTAACTCAGCAGGAGCTTGGCATGCTACGTCTTTCTTGTTAGTTGCATTTTTAAAATTTTCTGTTTTTACTTACTATCCTGTTCTGAGTGTTCAGTTGGTGAAAATTTGCAGTGGCTCCCTCAAACAAAAAAATGCTGTATTTCTTCTTACTTCTAAAATGTGATGGCTCAGTAACCTGCGAGACTACAACTTTTTTAAAAAAAAGATGAAATCCACACTGGATCCATAAACCATACCAGAGTTAAGAAAATGCAACCCTAAAAGTTCTTCATAGTTGTCACCCTATGGCAACTTCGCCTTGCTAAGTTATGTGAACTGGGTTAAGATTTCCATATTTTTCCCAATGAGACTGTGGCTGCAACCTGCTTTGAAATGTGTAGTGATTTTGATGAGACTTGCTTCTGAATACATATTCTTAGAACTGGGTGGTGTGTAGAAAGAGGGTTTGCTTTTGCTTATTGAAAAGAGTAGGAACTCACAGAAAACTAGAGTTGGGAGATTCTCAATTGTTGATTCTTCTGGTTTCTAGTTTTTCCAACTTTTCTAGTTCTCCACATTTCTTCATCAGTTTTTGACTTTAAAAAAATGTTGTCAGGTGTGTGGTAGGAGTATGTGGCTTGGGAAAAGCAGCCTCACAGGCCAAATTGGGAGCCATGTTGTGGTTCCCCACCCCTCCGTCATTGGGGTTAACGAAAATGTCACAAAAGTCTTGCAAGTTTTCATAAGCCTGCCACACTTTGGCGACATTTTGGTTGTTCCAAATAAAGGTCTTGCCCAGCTGTGGATTGTGGAGTTTCTTTTCCTGTAGACTAAAATGGATGCATTTGCTTTTTATACACCGCAAGGTAAAATCACGGAAAAAGACCCATCCAATGTCTTTGCCCTATTGCTAAGAAAGATCCTCATGTTCTCCATGTTAAATATGATTTAGCACTCATCCTTTGAAAATATGATGGCAAATGTGAAGCAATAATTCACACAGAAACTGACTTGATCCTCTAGTAATACATTTTCTTCCAACACCCAGGCCATTAGGCGACAGTTTAATGCACACTTGTTGAAATATTAATATCTTAATGTATGAGCAATAGTTCACAGTAACTTGTGTGACAAACAGGCCTAATAATTTTCAATAAGGTGTGCATAGTGTGTGACAACTTTTTTTAACCGACATAATTTGCTCTCTGGGCCTCCCTTTCAAGTTCTTATTTCACTCCCCACCCCCAACTGTAAACTTGATCTTGCCATAAAAACGCATTGACACAGTCTCTCTTGAGTGCCCTTTCTAATGCTGCAAAGCTCAGGTGGCTCCCTGGAAGAGTAGTTCCATGAGGCAAGTCAGGTGGTTGGAACTCAGGTGACATAAATCTAACTGCAAAGACACCCTGGCATGTGCTAGAGCCCCTGGTTGGGCCCACCGTGAAGTGGTGAAGGCAGCAAACAAAGTTTTTGTGCTCGCATCACATACTCAAGCAGCTGTCCAACTGAATTGTTTCACGTGGTTGGGGGGGGGCTGATGACATTGACCCCAGCATCTGGGATGCTGGAACCCCTCAGGCACCTGCTATGACCATTTTACTAGATGTGTTAAGGATGAAACCACTCATACGTGTGCTGACCTGGATGCCACAGTTGTAGCAAATCCTAATTAGGTGTCCAGTTTTGTGGCATCAGAATTAGCTCTGTGGACAAGGATGTGGACAAGATACTTGGAACTGGGCAACCCACCACATGTTCTCTTGAATCTTGGCTTAAAAGGATATTTTGAAGAAGCCGAATAAGACTGATTGGATAGATCTAGTGTGTGGATAGTGCAACTTTCCTTGTGTGAGGAGTGGTGCCCTTAAGGGGACAGTTTTGCACACACTCGAGAAACTCACATGGCTCCAGGCTTGATTATGAGACAAAATCAGCCTTGTTCACCATGATGGGTGGCTTTTATCAGGAAAGAGATGGGGTGACTAACTTTTCCTCAGAGTACATTAATTGAAATTAATGACACTGAATAAGCCATCTCCAGCCCTTCATCTTTGACCTACGTGTATGTGCAGTGTGATCAAATGCCAAGAACTTCTAGAGTTCTGTCTGACTTGCACATGAAGTACAGTTTACGGTATAAGAAGGGGATATTCATTGAAAACCTCAGCATACACTGCGTCTTTGGCTTTCCCTATCATCTGCTGCCTGGCCCCTTTAACTGGAGTTGCCAAGGTTTAGACCAGGGAGCTTCTGGATACAAAGCATGTATATGGCCAGTGAGCTGTGGTTCCTCCTCTTTTCATATTTGAAATGAAATACAATGTTTGAGTTCAGATATTTTATGTAATCAGTCCTCAGTGGATCTATTTGTGCCTCATAATTTTGTTTTGTATAGTCCATCATCTCAGATCCCTCAGCATGTCCACCTCCAGAAGGCTATTTGTGCTAAGAGAATGAAACTTGACACTGAGTGCCTCCAGGTTTTGCTAAGCTAATGCATTACCCTACCTATCATTACCTTCATTAGTTTTATCCCTAGGACTTTTAGCCTAATTTGCCTCATTTTTTATTTTATTTTTACTATAGCCTATAGGCTAGGGAGGGCTTATCAATCTTGGATTAGCACTGAATATATTGACTGGTCAAGTGGGGAAGAAAATACCCAGTGAAGATTCAAGTTAATCTTTTTTTCACTTCAGGCTATCTGAAAGAAGAAACCACAATGGGATTTTGTCTACATTGTAATGCGGGCAGGGTGGGGAGAGGCTTGCACACTATTGCCAGTGCTTCTTATTCAGATACCCTTTTGAGCTGCTTCTTGCTGGAGTTTAAATTAACTCTTTCTGACCTGAATGGCATAGCGATCAAACCTGACAGTATTTTATTTAGTTTGGGATTAGAATTGGAGTCATGGAGAGCAAAGACTTTCCCAGTCCAATTGTATTGTCTGTGATTTGGTCTGGACTTTGCCACCATCCCGTATTGATTTAATTCCTCACTACATTTTAAAGAAGTTGCGAAATCACTTATTAAACCTTTCCCAATAAAGGGGGGGGGGGGGTTGAGTGCAAGTATGGTGCAGCATACCCATGCATGAAAAAGTAATGCCTTTTGTAGTATGAGGTGCAGCTCTGTCGTGAAGCAAACACAGTTGCCATACTCCCAAAATTATGTGCTGTGGATAATACCAGTCTGCCCCATCACTGTCTAACAAAATAAAGGAAATCCTGCAGCTCTGTTGGATTTCAACTTCCATCACCTCCAGCCAGCATGACCGATGGGTGGTGAGCGTTGTAGCCAATCATTTGAACGGCCATAGTTCCCTCAGCACTTGTCAGGGATTGGACTCAAGAGGGCGAGATGGAGAAAGAGGAATGGTGGAGATCACCCCTCCCTTCTCCTGTCGCTGCAGGAGAAGAGGGAGGTAGCATTTAATTACAGCAGGGCTTTGCAGAGTTTGAGGGAAATCACAACTCAGAGACAGAAGAGTTGGGCAGTGTTAGAAGAAGGGGGGAGGGGAGCGCAGTTTGGAGCAACACCATTGTTAAGGCTGGCTATGTTCTTTTGACTCTAGCTATTATGATTGAATTAACTCATTAAAAAGGACTCTACCTTGTTTTCTCTGCTCTTGCTGCAGCTGGGGAAGGAATAGCTTCCCAAAGCCTTGAGAACACTGGTGTCACCAGTAGTGTAATAGCAATTAAGTGACTGGGACCACCACAACAGATTGTACTAGGGATATGCACACCAGTGCTACCCCATCCAATCTGGTGATTTGGATCAGCCTAATCCAGGTCATCCAGACATGACCCTCAGATTGCAATTTGAGGAGTAGGGAACCCTTTAGATGTTATTATCATCATCATTGTTATTTTATGAAGCACTTTCTACACAGGAACCTCAAAGCAGTGAACAATAAAAGCAGCAGCAAAAAAAAAAGGTCTAGCCCTCCCTCCCAGATTTTTATTTTAAACCAAACAATACAAAATAGACAGGTCTGGCAGAGATCCGTCTATCCAGTTAGGAGGCCCTTTAGAACAAAAATATATTCAATTGTTTCTGGAAAGTACGGAGAGTGGGCACATGCTGTATCTCAACTGGACTCCTTTTCCAGAGAACAGGGATAGCCACACTAAAAGACCTCTTATATATTTAGAACTTGCAGGAAAAGCTTTCCCATAGATTGCAGTGGCCTGCTGGGTGTATAAGGGATAACACAGTGTCTCAAGTCATGAGGTGTACAGGGCCTTATATGTTAGTACTAACACCTTGATGCGGTGTGGCATCAAGGGGGTGCAGGTGGCACTGTGGTTTAAACCACAGAGCCTAGGGCTTGCCGATCAGAAGGTCAGCGGTTCGAATCCCCACGATGGGGTGAGCTCCCGTGGCTCAGTCACTGCTCCTGCAAACCTAGCACTTCGAAAGCACATCAAAGTGCAGGTAGATAAATAGGTATTGCTCTGGCGGGAAGGTAAACGGCGTTTCTGTGTGCTGCTCTGGTTTGCCAGAAGCAGCTTAGTCATGCTGGCCACATGACCTGGAAGCTGTACGCTGGCTCCCTCGGCCAGTAAAGCGAGATGAGCGCCGCAACCCCAGCCACGACGACTGGACCTAACGGTCAGGGGTCCCTTTACCTTTTTAACACTTTGAAAATTGAGAAATAGAATGGAGAATAGCACAAATGAGCACTGATTACTGTGTCGCTTGCTTCCGGGGGGGGGGGAACTGTTTGCAAATGAGTGCTAAACTTGCACTATATTCTGCTGTTTCTGGAAGTGGCTTTTACATTGTGTGAAAGCACAAATATAATGTGCAAATTAATAATTGGGGAAACATCAGGGATGCATTGTGAACTGCTATGTGAATGTGGTCAAGGTCTGATAGCCATTTAGAGAGTAGAACTGTAATACAGAAATTATAAACAGTCCAAGAGAATTTGAACAGGTCACTGAAAAATAAACTCTGTCTTTTGGACTATACCCATAATTTGAAGAAAAACTATATTTATTTTTCATTCCAAGTAACCTTTGGAGAGAACACATTTGGGCTTTGTGGGAATTAAGTCTATTTCCCCAGGCATGTTACTGTTTCCTTTACCAGTAGAGCTGTAAATAGAGATCCCCTTGAGATCTTAGAAGTTCAGCTAAAGTGAGATGTATTATAGCATTCTTGTTCCAACATGATGCTTCTCAGTTCTCAGACTCTGGTGTCACATCTAATCAGTATCAAACTATGAGAAGCATTTGATGCCTGCAGCTTTGATTTTATTTTCTTTGGACTACATCTTTAAGTAAAACATGGCAGCTTACTGTAGGGTTAGGGTTAGGGTTTCCCTCTGAAATCAATGGGGCTTATAAGTGCATAACTTTGGCTCTATCAAGCCCATAATTAATAAACTGACCCAGGTGGCGCTGTGGTTAAACCACTGAGCCTAGAGCAGGCATCCCCAAACTGTGGCCCTCCAGATGTTTTGGCCTACAACTCCCATGATCCCTAGCTAAGAGGACCAGTGGTCAAGAATGATGGGAATTGTAGTCCAAAGCATCTGGAGGGCCGAAGTTTGGGGATGCCTGGCCTAGAGCTTGCTGATCAGAAGGTCGGCAGTTCGAATCCCTGTGACGGAGTGAGCTCCTGTTGCTCAGTCCCAGCTCCTGCCAACCTAGCAGTTCGAAAGCACGTCAAAATGCAAGTAGATAAATAGGAACCGCTACAGCAGGAAGGGAAACGGCGTTTCCATGTGCTGCTCTGGTTCGCCAGAAGCGGCTTTGTCATGCTGGCCACATGACCTGGAAGCTGTACGCCGGCTCCCTCGGCCAATAATGCGAGATGAGCGCACAACCCCAGAGTCGGTCACGACTGGACCTAATGGTCAGGGGTACCTTTACCTTTTAATTCTGTATTAAGTATATGTTTTTTTAAAAAACAGGCCATTGATACTTAAAACATAACATAGTAGGTCAGGATGATCAACGGATGCTTTCTATCATGGCTTGTTTACAAAATGTTAAATTATATGATTAATGAATCTGAAATGCCTAAGTCATGAAGTTATCAGGCGTGACTACTTAAGTTCTGTCAAAGGCTAGAAAATTCTCTTACAATTATATCAATGGCTAAATAAAGATCTGACCATTAAAGTACCATTTAACGTTACACTTCTCTCTGCTCACAGTTCGGATCCTACAAACTTCACCGCCTAGATTATGCTGGCAGCAAAGTTCTTGCTGAGATCCCAACCTTTGTGGGCACCTCACTACACAGAGAATTGCTTAATTGAGTTAGACAGCCCCACACACTGGTCTGTTTCAGCTAGTGCTGTGCCAAAATCTGTCATCTAGGTTCTCAAGCTTTCATTCTCTTTAAAAGAATTTGGCATTTATCTGCCTCATTCTTGGGGCACTTGAGAATTTCAGATTTTGGTGGCTGTTGGGTCTTGAGCTTACCTTATTATTGTGAAATTGCCGAGATGATGCATGTGCTTATCTCCAGCACTCCACAGCCCCACTGACTGCCCATGCTTCCTGATCTAAAAAAGTCCCATGGGAGAAGTTACCTCATGATGCCTTCTCCTGGGCTTTAACTGAAACATGAGCATCCAGAAAGCCTACAGAGTGCAGGAGTCAGCAAACTTTTTCAGCAGGGGGCTGGTCCACTGTCCCTCAGACCGTGTGGGGGACCGGACTATATTTTGAAAGAAAAAAATGAACGAATCCCTATGCCCCACAAATAACCCAGAGATGCATTTTAAATAAAAGGCCACATTCTACTCATGTAAAAACACACTGATTCTTATCATGTTGTAGCATGATAAGAGCTCTGCATGAACAAAGAATTAATCAGAAGATGGCGTAAACATCTTAATTATGCATTTTGCTGCAACTTTGAATCTACTCTTGATCTTCCCAGTAAAGCGAGTCTTGCTTTAAAAAGCATGAAGCACACAAACTTCCTTATTGAAATGATCTGTAAGGACATTTGTAAGAATCAATGTTAGTGCTCCAATTCAATTTCACACACTAGAATCGGACCTAAAACTTCTAAGAGATGTTGATTTTACTCCAGTTATAATCGCCTCTCAAGAAGATGAAAGAGTAATCAGATTAGCCAACAAAGGTTTCCACCCTGTAACATACCTGTCAGATTTTTAAAAGCCAAATATTGAGGTAGGGTAATTCAATTTCCAGTAGATAAGAAAAAAGGTTTTAGAACTGACCTGTCTAACGAAATCATGATTCACAATAGGCTCAAGAACTTTAGAAAGAAGAGAAATGCAGAATATAATCCTGCCACAAGTAAGGTCACTCAGGTTCAGTCGAATATATGCATGAATTCTGAGAATAGGAGTGTAAGTACAGTACACTAGAAGAAAGGTGTAGCAATGTCTCTCATCACTCTTGCCTTGAGTTACACTGAGGTATTAATTTTCTCTATTTTCTTGCCTTTTTAAAATAAACTTTTAAAAACTATATTGCTACACTATTTTTTCTTCCTTAAAGGAAGTTTTCAATTTCCTACAGAATGAATCTGAACAATCACAGCTACCCCTACATAGAAAGGAACGCTGAAAACATGCTGTAAGAGGAGGGGTGCTGTCCACAAGAAATGGTGCTGATTACTCTGCGCTATACATATTTCAGTCTCATATGTACAAAAGCAGTAGACATCATTCAGCCATCTGTACTGTTGGACTCAGATCCAGGAAGTAACTTTTGGCGGCTTTCTCTCCAACAGAAAAGCTTAGGCAGCTCTAATCTCCATAGCTGCCAAGTTATCCCTTTTTTTAAGGGATTTTCCCTTATGCTGAATAGGCTTCCTCGCGAGAAAAGGGAAAACTTGGCAGCTATGCTAATCTCCGCCTCTGCATTCTACGTTTCAACTCCCGCCTCTCCCTTGCTGATGGGACCTGTGTAGCCTCCCCTTCTGTTCCCGAGCTGGTGGAACAGTGTTGGGGCTCCGGCTCAGCATCAGTGAGCCCTTTCACTCCATGGCTGCTTCCTGCCACCCCCATCCCCTTCTCCTTCTGCCATTTCCTGTCCTTCTCCTCCCAGCTGTTCCTGCCCAGCCTCCTCCTCCCTCTCTCCCCTCAAGATGATGATGGGCAGGGCTGTGACACATAGGGAGCAGGATATATATTTAGATAAGCTGCAAATACCTTTTAACACACACACACACACAAACACACACACGGCAGAACCACAATAATAAAACCATCATGTTTTTTATTCTAGAAAGCATAAATCCAAAAAAAGCAGACTGACAGAACTGAATTAGCTTGCCAGAAAGCTACTACTTCTATCATATCCATTTTAATCTTTTAATAAAAAATAAATAAAAATTGACCAAATGGAACAGCATATTTATCTGTACAAATGATTCAGGGTCTGGAGAGATCAAAATGCCCTTGTTTACAACGCCTTCATCCCTTTTCCAGCGCAAGGCAAGACCACCAATAAAGCTGCATTTTTTGTTGATGTATGAAAGCGGGAAGCAATGCTTACGATTTGCCCCCTCCATCAATTATAAAGGCTTTTCAGGGCCATTTTATGTCACATTCATACAGAGTAATTTTCACCCTCAAAAATATAAGAGGAAGCTACTCAGTATTGAAAGTTTTTGAATAGTTGCCCCTGATCTTCCCAGTCAAGGGGTCTAAGCTCCTAGGGTAAAACCATAATAAACATTAACCTTATTAGACCATGCCAAGATCTGTCTACTCCCCCCCCCCCAACTTGTTTGTACTCACAACGAGGAATTTAGAAGCATGAAGCTCAGTGTTCCATTTAGCTCTGATAGGCAACCGTTGTTGATAAAAGACTTCCTCATTCCTATCTCATTTTTCATTTGTCTGGTGACTACAAATTTATCACTGCTTATAGGGCAAAAAAATGACCTAAAATGAAAATTTGAAGCCAAATTTGGAGCTCTGGCTGAGGCAAAATATTTGAGAAATTCTGAGGACTGGGGGGGGGCAGGGGGAGCTTAGTCACATCCCTTAAAAATGTTAATTCCTAGTAAATGAAATAGCAGAAAACGGTTTTCCTATTAGGTACTTTTAAGTGTCTGTAGCAAATACTGCCTAAAATTGAGAAAACTGGATGCTTTTTGAACTGAAGCTCCTATTCCAAGTAAAGTGTTCTTTTTCTTCTTCTAAACATTAAATGCCAAGTGATATATTTCATATAAATGAGAGTTTTATAATGAAGCATGCAATTTTGGCTTCACTCTTTTAATGACAGTAGCAAATAACATTTAAGACTCCTTTAAGAAGTCTCCAAATGAATGTATATGTTCCTGTGTATTGTATGAAATGTCAGAAGTGTACACACACACACACACACTTATTATTTAACACATTGCAAAGCACGATTTAGTATATCTGAATGCAGAACATTGAAATAGCTTTTCTGTGTGGGTGGGTTCACTCAAGAATCCACTCAGGCTAAAAGTGGTAGGATTTTATTATGTTTGATGGGGCATCATTGATGTGCATCATCTTAAAGCCACCCACTGCTGCTTTAATTGCTTTGGCAGTCTTACTGAGCCAATTAACATCAAGTCTCTCCAAGATTCAAGCCTTCTGAATGCACTTCATGTAGTGCATTGTTGTATCCACATCACGATTTAGGCTTTATTGTTACCAATGGAAAACCTTGAAAACTCTCTGAAGATTATGGATCACATTTACATATTTTTTTTTCTTATAGTGTTCGTCTTGTCATTTAATCCAGGAAGCTAATTAATCCTAGAAAAAAAAATTTCTTAATTATTCATTTAAAAATCTTATTTTTGCTGTACTTTGTTAGTGAGGAGGATTTGGAAATCCACGGCACACTGCACTTCCTTACATGAATGAAATGGTTCTATCAGGTATGCTAGAGTAGGGTGGCAAATTGTTCAGTCGGCAATTTGGGAGGCATTGCTTTAACTGCCCATAAACCTGAAGGCTGTTCCTGGCAAATTGTAATTGTGATGGCTTCACCATTTGTCTCCTTACCTTCCTTTCCTTGGATGGAAAAACAGGCTCCATCTTCTTCCATGAGGTAACTTCATACCACATGCCCCATAGTTGTACAGGCTTGGCTTTCAACTCCCTACATTATATTCATAGCTGCCAAGTTCTCCCTTTTTTTAAGGGAAATTCCCTTATGCTGAATAGGCTTCCTCACGAGAAAAGGGAAAACTTGGCAGTTATGATTATATTGTGTCCTTCCCATTCTTACTTTGCAGTAGGGACAGACATGTGGGATTTAGTTTTATTATCCTGCCATCTATGTTAACTTTTAGTATGCCACACAAAGTACTCTTTTTATACAGAATAGGAGAGGAACTCAGAAGAAACAATCAATGTTAAACCTTGAATTTATTACAATTATACTCCACCTAGGAGCTCAATATGGTGTATGTGGTTCTTTCCTTCCATTGTATACTCACAACCCCTATGAGACTGGAGAGGCTGAGAGATTGGTGATTGGGTCACCTGCTGAGTTTCACAGCTGATTGGTGATTGGAAGCTGGGTCTCCCCAGTCCTAATCCAACACACTAACCCAGTGTTTCTCAAACTTGGGTCTCCAGCTTTTTTGAACTACAGCTCCTATCATCCCTGACCACTGGTCCTGCTAATTAGAAATGATGGGAGTTGTAGTCCAACAACAGCTGGAGACCCAGGTTTGAGAAACACTGCTTTAACCACTACACTGTGTTGACTCTACTTTTTATTTTAAAAAGCCAAGACAGAACTGTGATGATAGCAGAGAAGGCACTGGGGAATAAATAAGGAAGTTCAGGTTCTTGGAAGGCACCTAGACAGTCAAACAGCTTTGGTCAACATTGTCTGTTGTCCAAGCAAAGACCCAGGCCTGACTCAGGCCCAAAGTAAAGCAGTGGTGACATGATGGGTGGAGCTAAACTGGAACCTGGGAAGCTAATAGAACTCTCTGTCTTCTGCAGCTTTGGGTTGATCACCAGTAGGCGTGATGGAGGACAGATCAAGAGGCCCCCAGTTCTAGCCTTGGCTGCTACTGACACTTTGCTTCTGAAAGTCTTACCCTAAAGTTTCTCAAAAAGGCTAATGCCGGGCTTTCTGATGGAGAACTGAAGTCAGTGGGCCGGATTCAGCTAATTAGTTCCACTAACAGAAGCCTGAACAAGGACTTCTGCCAATGCAAAGGGGCTTCTCCCCTCTGCACCCCCTGCATTCCCACAATTGTCTTGGGTTGTGCATGGAAGAAAAAAACCCCAAAAAATAGGAGAGGAGAGGGGAGAACATTCAGTCAGGCAAGCTGAAGTGCTTGTGCTGACAGAACGTTTGCTATTGGGTGATGTTGAGTGTCTCTCAGAATCTTGAAAAGTGCAGTCTCTGGCCTCTACATCACCCTAGCACAATGGGAAAACATGGCTTCTATTAATTTCCATAAACTTCTGCTGCTGGTCATTAGTACTACAGTGACAATGCCTTTTTAAACATTATAATAAGGATGTAGCCTTTGTATTTCCTTTAACTGCCACAGACTTTGTTCTAAGTCCTTGGAGATAATATTTTATCCACCAAGACTGAGGCATGAAAAAGCTTGCTCTTGCATTATGAAAGTGTAAAGCATGATGTTAAGCTGCCTTGTGACCCACTAACCCTTATTATTACTCTGGTTTGTTATTAAAATAAGGCTAGGTTTTAAACAACCCAATCAGCACCTGCCAATTAAATTTCTTTGTTACTGTAAAACAAGTCAAAATGTGGCTATGTTGTGAGGTAAGGCATTCTTTCTCTACCTGGTACCTTCCAGCTGCTTTGGACAAATCCCCACCAGGCCCACAATGGTCAGGGTGATGGGAGTGGTATTCCAAAACACCTGAATGGCACCAGGTTGGGGGAGGTCGGTGGAAATATTTGAGGGGCTTGGCCATCAGAATACTGATTGCAGTATAATAGAGATGGAAGGTACCCTAAAGTGTCATCTCGTCCAACCCCCAGCAATGCAGGAATCACAACTAAAGCATGCCTGGCAGATGGCAATCTGACCTCTGCATACAAACCTCAAATGAAGAATAATAATATAATAATAATTTATTATTTATACCCCACCCATCTGGCCAGGTTCCCCCAGCCACTCTGGGCGGCTTCCAACAAAATATTAAAATACAGAGATCCATCAAACATTAAAAGCTTCCCTAAACAGGACTGCCTTAAGATGCCTTCTAAAGGTCTGGTAATTGTTGTTCACTTTGACCTCTGGTGGGAGGGTATTCCACAGGGTGGGTGCCACTACCGAGAAGGCCCTCTGCCTGGTTCCCTGTAACTTGGCTTCTCGTAGCGAGGGAACCGCCAGAAGACCCTCGGCGCTGGATCTCAGTGTCTGGGCAGAATGATGGGGGTGGAGATGCTCCTTCAGGTATACTGGACCAAGGCTGTTTAGGGCTTTAAAGGTCAGCACCAACACTTTGAATTGTGCTCGGAAACATAGAAGAGCCCATCATCTTCTGAGTGGGTCTGTTCCACTGCTGAACAGCTTTTACTGTTCAGCTTTTACTTCACATTCCTTCCTAATGTTTCGTCAGAATTGTCTTTCCTGTAACTTCAATCCATTGCTTAAATGCCCTTCCAGTGTCTAGGTTTACTTTTCATATGCATTGTGAAGTATTGCTTCTGTCAAGTCCATCCCCCCCCCAAAAAGACTAATCCTTTGGATAAGTGTTCCGGTTGGGGAATGTGAACATGCTAGCAAGGGCTTTGCATGCATGGCATTGGAATATCCAGAAAACATTTCCTTCCATCCCTCCACGCGTCCCAAACACCTCCCCATCAAAGCCCACCTTGTGCCATTGGGAAGGCAGAGGGTGTGGAAGTGGCCCATTTCTTGGAAGAGCATTGAGCATAGCTGCCAAGTCTCCCGTATTCCCTGGGAAACCCCCGTTTTTCCAGCCGTTTCCCGCTGGCAGCCCGGATTAAAAAAAAAAACCGTAAATCCCCTGGATTCTTACCGGCCCGGGAAGGCTCCTTTTGCACATGTCTGGAGTCTCTGGACATGTGCAGAAGCGATTTCTGGTGCTGTGGCCATTTTGGAAATGGGCAGAGCATGCGTAGAAGAGAAGTGACTTCCGGTGCCGCTCTGCCCAGTTCCAAAATGGTCGCAGCGTGACTTTCGATCCTGGATTTTTCAATCTGGGAGTTGGCACCTATGGTGTTGAGACCTACTGATAAGAAGGACTCTGTGGGCCTCTTTCTCAATGGAAAACACTTTCCTGTGGTACTAAAGCACCCTCAGAACAATGGCTGCACTCTCTGTGTGATTCCTGCTGAGGCAAATGCCCTGCAATATATTACTGCACACTGATTACTTTGAGTGATCACAGAAAGGGCATTTTAGCTTTTCCTATACCCCCCCCCCCCTGGAGGGGGTGGGTCGGCGGGGAGTTGCAGTTGGATTAGGGTGGCTTTTCAAACCTGAAAGGCAGGCCAACTTTTATTGCTGTGTCTTAATATGAAAGAGGATATATCCAATGAAGACCACATATATGTGCTTAATGGGGAGCTTCGCTTTTGGGGAATAAAATGAAGTCCACATAGTAGTATGGATTTTCACATGACCATAACCACTTTCTTCCCTCTGGTTTTAAGAAGAACGCACAGAAGAACACACTGCTCTCTTGTTCACTTATTCTAATTTTTATGCACAGAAAATGTCAAGTAAGTTGAGGGTTGCTCTGTGAGTGGCAACTTTGTCAGAACAGTATCTTGTATTCAGGAGTGAAAGGGAAATGCCCTGTCATGGATTGCCCACGAGGCAGCCCTGACATGAAGCTTCCTGTCTGAAGCAGATGCTTCAAGTTTTCCCAAGGAACAGAACTTGGAGACACAAAGGAACTATCCAGGTGCTGCCGCTACAGCAGTACACATCATCATTGCACTATGCCTTCCCTCTCAATAAAACAAAACAGAGTTTAAGGCATTGAAAGTTATTATTCATCCAATTACTTCTTTAGAGCTTTCCCCTGCACTTTTATGATCAGATTGGAATTAATCTAGCCATGAGACGACATAATCTGGTTAGTTTCCCTCTGAGGATTTTGAAATGCAAAGCTTTTGCTCATTAGTTCATAAACGAAAAAAGGAAAACACTCTGTCTCTTTTAAAAAGGACATAGTTTCCTGGGAGCATTATTATTTAAGTTCACACAGGAGTGGTGTCAATTTCATCCGTCTCTCGTATTTAACTGAAATGAAAAATAAACAGATTTGAGGCAGATATTCAAAACATGCAAGTAAATAAACACACACACACATACTAGTGAAGATGAGTACAATCCAGTCAAAGTTAGAAACCTAGGAATCTGCCTTGTACAGAGTTAGACCATTGGTCCATCTGGCACAATGTAGTTTATAATGATTGGCAACTTTCAGACAGGGGTTTTTCTTCCCAGCCCTACGATCCTCTATATGGCTTTGAGGACCATGTGCAGATCATGTGCTCTGCCATTTAGCTACAACACTCCCTCACACATTGGCTTTCCACTGAATTAAATGGGAGAGTAAAGCACAACCCTAATTGTACAGGTGATGTCAGTAGAAATTTAAAGTGCATTAAAAAAAGCAGAAAAAATATTCTAAGAGAGGATGTTATTGGCCCCCTCTACACTATACATTTAAAGCAGCATCACAGCACTTTAAACAGTCATGACCTAGAATCATATAATTGTAGAATTGGAAGGGACCCCAAGGGTCATCTAGTCCAACCCCCTGCAATGCAGAAAACTTAGCTAAAGCATCCATGACAGATGGCCATCCAACCTCTGCTTAAAAACCTCCAAGGAATGTCCACAACCTCCCGAGAGAGACCATTCCACTGTCAAACAACTCTTACTGTCAGAAAGCCCCCCCCCCCGATGTTTAGTTGGATTCTCCTTTCTTGAAGCCATTGATTGGTTCAAGTCCTACCCTCCAGAGCAGGTGAAAACAAGCTTGCTGCACCTTCCATGTAACAGCCCCTTAGATATTTGAAGATGGCTATCATATCTCCTCTCAGCCTCCTCATTTCCTGGCTCAGCATACCCAGCTCCTTCAAGCATAAGGTTTGCTTTCCAGACCCTTGATCATCTTTGGCTTCTCCCAAAGAATCATGGGAACTGTAGTTTGTTAAGGGCATAGCTGCCAAGTTTTCCCTTTTCTCGTGAGGAAGCCTATTCAGCATAAGGGAAAATCCCTTAAAAAAAGGGATAACTTGGCAGCTATGGTTAAGGGTGCTGAGAGTCATTAGGAGACTTCCTATTTGCCACACTGAACTACAGTTCTCAGAATCAACCTCTCTTACCAGGGAAATCTGGGCATTGCTGCTCACAACCATTAGCCCCCTCAACAAAGAGCACTTCAAGTTTTCTTTGATGGAAGCCATGACTGTTTAAAGTGGCATGATCCTGCTTTAACTGTTTTATGCATATTGACCATTAAAAGAGAGGGGGAAATGATAGTTTTGCAGGATTATAGTATCTCATGATTTGTCTAGGTTCCACCAGTACAGTATAAACTTTTTTTAAAAAAAGGAAGAAAAATATTTTTCCAATGAATTTTTGTTTTTATACATTGCATTGCATCCTCAAATATTCTTGAAGTGGTAGCATATAATATAGTTACAGGTAGGTAGTCGTGTTGGTCTGCCGTAGTCAAAAAAATAAAAAAAATTCTTCCAGTAGCACCTTAGAGACCAGCTAAGTTTGTCATTGGTATGAGCTTTCGTGTGCACTCCTTGCTTTTTCCTGTAAGACCAATTGCAGTCATTAACAGTCGTCAACAGGTTTACCACACCTATCAGCCAATCACCCATTCCCATCACCCTTCTGAGTAATACCCCTCCCCACCCTCTCACTATATATAAGGGTCTGGTGACTTCTGTTTCAGTGTATCTGAAGAAGTGTGCATGCACACAAAAGCTCATACCAGTGACAAACTTAGTTGGTTTCTAAGGTGCTACTGGAAGGATTCTTTTTATTTTGTTTCATAAAATATAGAGTAGACAAGAGTCTTCATGTTGATTATCTTCAACCACCTGATATTCTACCTTCCTTTATAGACAGGGCAGCAGGCTCCCTATGGTGCCCATGTGCTGCAACTGGACTCTTTTATCATTTTACACTAGGTTTTATTATTTAGAATTTTAAAAATGAGCCTCGGGCTCTGTAAGAACATTGCTTCCATTTAATGGTTGTGCTGCCGGTACTCAGACACCATGCTGGGCAAAGTTCAGCATTAAAACTGTCCTCTGGTAAGTTAGATGTGTCGGGACGCCGTGGAAAAGATTTACTGGGTGTATATATTCAATTTTGCTTCTCTTCAAAAGTAGCGGGGTTGTATCGTCTTATAGATAAACAGGTCTAATCTATCTTGCCAGGTGAGGAGTGCTAAATTTGCCAGTGTGGTGTAGTGGTTAAGAGCGGTAGACTGGTAATCTGGGGAACCGGGTTCGCGTCTCCACTCCTCCACATGCAGCTGCTGGGTGACCTTGGGCTAGTCACACTTCTCTGAAGTCTCTCAGCCCACCCACCTCACAGGGTGTCTGTTGTGGGGGAGGAGGGGAAAGGAGATTGTTAGCCTCTTTGAGACTCCTTCGGGTAGTGATAAAGCGGGATATCAAATCCAAACTCTTCTTCTTCTTCTTCTTCTTCTTCTTCTTCTTCTTCTTCTTCTTCTTCTTCTTCTTCTTCTTCTTCTTCTGCTTCTTCTCAAGGGCTGCATCCAAGAATGTTGCTTACAGAGCCATCCAATCAACTTGAACACTGGAAGATTCAGGGCAGGCAAATTTATTCACACAGCACATACTTACACTGTAGAATTTGCCACTATGGTCCATAGAAATGGCCACTAACTTGGGCAGCTTTAAGGGGTTAGACAAATTCATGGAGGATAAGGCCAGGAATGGAATTGTCTTCTGGTATACCTATGGATGCCAGTTACTGAGCAACACAAGTGGGGCACGTGCCACCGAGCTCATGTTCTGTTTGTGGTCTTCCCATAAGTATCTGGTCACTGTGAGAACAGAAAGCTGGACTAGATGGGTCTTTGGTCTTTGGCTCTTTTTATGGTTGTATGAGCTTCTAGATAGCATAAATTGAGGCTTTGGTCTAGAAATGTCTTGTGTGAGAAGAAGAGCCCTTCCACAAGACATCTTCAATGAATTCTTCTGATTTCACTGTGCCATTCCATGCTTTTCAATATGGTCCATTGGTATCTGTGAACCCGAAAACCCCATTGATGTTCTGCTTGAACTTATGTTTTTGTGAGAACATCATGTAGGAGATGCCTACCACATAATTTACAAACAGGGTAAAATAACAGCATCCATTAGGTAATAAGTCCTCATCCCACTTAGGCATTGTAGGGGAAATGTTTGGATTTTTACATTTTGTCAGGTAAAGGTAAAGGTAAAGAACCCTTGGATGGTTAAGTCCAGTCGAATTCAACTACAGGGTGCAGTGTTCATCTCTGCTTTCAAGCTGAGGGAGCTGGTGTTTGTCTGCAGGCAGCTTTTCCGGCTCATGTGGCCAGCATGACTAAACCACTTCTGGCACAACGGAACACCGTGACGGAAGCCAGAGCGCAAGGAAACGCCGTTTACCTTCCCACCACAGCAGTACCTATTTATCTACTTACACTGGCATGCTTTCAAACTGTCAGGTTGGCAGAAGCTGCGACAGAGCAACAAGAGCTCACTCCGTCGCATGGATTCGAACTGCCAACCTTATTCTCGACAAGCTCCAGAGGCTCAGTGGTTTAGACCACAGCGCCACCCACATCCCTTTTTCAGGTGTACTACAAAGAAATACCTTATTGAACTGGAGAGTTGCAGTGACTTTGCATAAATTAATTCCAACCTATGGCGAGGCGGGACAAGCAGCAGAGAAGGGTAATGATTTTAGGTGAATGATTTTGAAATAGTGCTAGCTCAGTTCAGTTAGGCACAGATAATTATTAAGGCTCTGGTGTTTTAAATCAAGATCAAATATCCTAACAAGCAAAAATGTTGTGCTTAATATTGGATTTCACAGATGGAAAAATAGCTGTATTGGTACTGTGAGATGGAAGAATATAAAAGATCATTCATTCAAAAAGAAGTAATTGTGACTGTCTTAAGCTCATATTTAAACTCCATAGAGGATTCTGCATATTGCTGTATATGATGCAAGGCAGCTGATGAAATGTGTTAAACAAAACCAGTCCATGAATAAAAAACCTGTACAAAAATATTTTAGTATATACACCTAGTGTTCCTACACAGAGGTGCAATGCAAAATTAGATTATGTGAAGTGATATCTTCAAATTTAGGAAATATTTCAATTTGATTCAAGGCCTGCCTTAGGGTTGTCATAGCAATGAACAAGAGACAGATGGGACTTACCTCTGAGTAGACATTCATACTATTTCCCTTAAAGAATATAATTCACCACTGAAATTGATGTATATTCATACTGATCCTGGTCATTTCATGGGGGCATTGACATTATAAATTCATACACCAAAAGATTTTAAATATCTTAAGTAATGGGGCCATAGAAACCATGATCCAGTAGCATCTTCTGCTCCCTTTGCTAGTGACATAAAGTAAGGGAGGTAAGGAAGTGAAGCCAAGTCCTTAATTCATTCCAGAAACAATTCCTCCATCTCCATCCAACAAGTCTAAAGAATTGAAAGGGGTTGTCACAGAAGATCTCAAGGAAGAATGATTGACAGTGGGGGAAACTGAAATGACAATGGGGAAAACTGATTTCTGGGCAGAGGCAGCGACTGGTGGAAAGTGTCAGAAAAAGGACAAATGAAGGAATATAGGATGAGATATATATATCAGTATAGAATAAAAGAAGTTAGGAAATCAGCTGGGGACACATTTGGCCGCATTTGGATAAAGTATTGAAACTCTGAAATACGGTGTATATATATATTCCAATTGTTTGAATAATTAATTAAATATATGTTGCATTTAATGATCCATGTTCTGGTCTGACTGGTTTCGAAAGCAAATTATCTCCCCTGGTATGGAAAGGCCTCAATAGTATACAGTGGTACCTCGGTTTATGAACACAATTGGTTCTGGAAGTCTGTTCATAAACTGAAGCATTCATAAACTGAAGCAAACTTTCCCATTGAAAGTAATGGAAAGTGGATTAATCCGTTCCAGACAGGTCCACGGAGTACTCAACCTGAAGCGTACTTAACCCGAAGCATGGGTGTAATTGGTTCCGGAAGTCTGTTCATAAACTGAAGCGTTCATAAACTGAAGCGAACTTTCCCATTGAAAGTAATGGAAAGTGAATTAATCCGTTCCAGATGGGTCCGTGGCGTTCGTAAACCGAAAATTCATAAACCGAGGTGTTCATATACCGAGGTTCCACTGTATCATGATCAAGTAGCATACATCAAATTCTGGCTCTTGCTCCACTAGGGTTGGATGTTTTGTTTTGTGAGAATGTGGTTATTGGTGCGTTTGTTGTGTTGCATAAATGCCATTTGTCACTTTGAGAATTTTAGTTGAAAATCACAACATACATCTATTTAAAGAGAGGGGAGGAGGGAGTCCTACTGTTCCCTGCAAATCAGTAGGTGGGGGTAGCCAGTATCTAACTAAAGGCCTTCTTCGTTATTTAACGAACAGAAGGCAACCCCCCACTCCTTTCCCTCATTATGGGGGGAAATGAATCGCTTTGACTTTCCCCATGAAAATAAAAGGCCCTTGGACCTATTTGTCAGCAATCTGATGAGGTTAGTTCCCTCTGGAGGGACTTCTTGGGCTGTAAATTCAACCCAGTTTGGCCAAAAAGGAGGCAAAGTTATAGATAGTTTTAGATTCTTTATTTGCTTCAGTATAGTAAATGAAACACAGAACTTTATATGGAGAAGCTTGGAATCTGAAATGCAGAGAGAAGCAGAGTGACCAGAGAACAACTCAGAAGAAGATAGGATTGGTTTATTTTATTTTTATTTTTTTACAAAACACAAACATGTCACAGATACAAGGTGAATATTTGGTTGGCTCTTTACATGTCTATCATATATGAATCTGCAGTCAGTGCCAAGCAAAAAAATCTGGTTCTTGTACAACTATGTAATACAGCCCCCCGCCCTCCATGAACCAGTAGAGTATTGAATGGACTCTTGTAGCTTCTATAGATAACCTCATTTAAAGCAGTTTTGTGCATTTATTCACGTTCAGGCAGAAATATGTAAGCATTTCTAAGCCTGAGGTATACAGTGGAACCTCGGTTTATGAACACCTCGGTTTACGAACTTTCGGTTTACGAATGCTGCGGACCCATCTGGAACGGATTAATTCACTTTCCATTACTTTCAATGGGAAAGTTTGCTTCAGTTTATGAACAGACTTCCGGAACTAATTACACCCATGCTTCGGGTTAAGTACGCTTCAGGTTGAGTACTCCGCGGACCCATCTGGAACGGATTAATTCACTTTCCATTACTTTCAATGGGAAAGTTTGCTTCAGTTTATGAACAGACTTCCGGAACCAATTACACCCATGCTTCGGGTTAAGTACGCTTCAGGTTGAGTACTCCGCGGACCCATCTGGAACGGATTAATTCACTTTCCATTACTTTCAATGGGAAAGTTCGCTTCAGTTTATGAACGCTTCAGTTTAAGTATTCCGCGGACTGTCTGGAACAGATTAATCCACTTTCCATTACTTTCAATGGGAAAGTTTGCTTCAGTTTATGAACGCTTCAGTTTATGAACAGACTTCCGGAACCATTTGTGTTCATAAACCGAGGTACCACTGTAACACCCTTAAGTGGGATATATAATGCATACCTTTTGGATTTTTGTGATTAAGCATCCTATAAATGCAATGTGCTTGCTACCCAAACCTGCAGGTGAGGGAGGGGGAGATATAACAAAGTATTATAAGAAACAAACCCAAAAATTTTTTATATAAAAACAAGAGTAGCCCATCATTAAAACAAGTTTTCCCAAATAATACAAGACTAAGAGCAGGGGCGTCTTGCCCATAGAGGCAAGTGGCGCGGGGAACCAGGGCTCCAAGTTTGCGCCAAGTTCTGGAGGGCACCTGGGAAGAGGTGGAGGCTGGACACTGCACCTCCTGGCATCGGCTCGCTGCCCTCGTCCACCGCACCGAAGCAGCACCGCGCCCAGAGCCTCCGCCTCTTCCCCGCCAGAGGTGCTGCCCTCCAGCCGCAGCCTACCTCCTCCAGCCTTTCCTTTTCACCCTCGGCCACAAGCCTCCTCGGGGAGAAAGTCGCAGGTCGCGCTCACCTGAGCCCCCTCTGAAGGGGCGGGAGTTGCATGCATGAGAAAGTGCCGCCTCCCCCTGAGCTGCTCTGTGAAGAAAGGGGGTGGGGAGAGGCGTTGGCAGTTCCCCCAAAACAGCGAGTGCTTCCCCTACCTTCAAGGAAAACCCCAGTGTCTTTTTTAAAGTGCAATCAAAGTTTGGATTTTATTATTGCTTCTACTGTTATTAGCTCTATCCTATTCACACAACCAGGGCAGCAACTCTGGGAAACCGGGGGGGGGGAGGGGACAAAGCGCCGTAGGGATATTTGAACCATGGTGCTGGATAGGCTTAAGACGGCCCTGACTAAGAGTCACATTAAATGAATTCTATTTAGCACCAGAGGCTTAAATAAGAACTTCTAGCTTGTCATTAAATAAGAACTTCTAGCTTGTCATGTTGACTTGCTACCGACCTACCAGACTGATATAAGCTATAGCAGATTTTAGGTCAGCTGCCTGATAGGAACATGGGAATTTGGCTGGATTCTCTGTGGTGGGTATATCTTTCAGGTAAAACTACATACAGTTGCCACATCCAGATTTCAAAGCGATGTGACCCATGATTTGCATATTATGTTCATGTTTGCAAGTCACCATGCTTAAATTTGCATCACATCCAGCTTCTACATAGCGGGAATCAGTGTTTTCAAAGAGTTCTTTGGCTCATGATCAACCCAGCCTTTTCCCCAGACAAAATAAGTGAAATATTCACTGAAAGGAAGTTACTATATTATTCTGTTACAGTTCCTGTCTTGAAATACAAAAAAAATGTGGCTGCCTGATGTCTAGTGCCCCAAATTCAAACTTACAGTGAAAAGCTGTTCTTTGTACTCATGTAATGTAGGTGATAGGTGGGGAAAAGAAGAGGCAGATCCTTTTTCTTAGGCATATGAAAGGAGCGATATCTTATTCCAAAATCACAGTGTATTTGCATTGAGTACGGCAAGCGCTGTCTTGGAATTCTTAGATGTTCCATCTTGAAAGCAAAGGCAACAGAAGCAGCAGAAGGCAAATCTAATGTGCATTGCTAAGTATTGTTTAATAATATAACTTATTTCTGAATGGAATAATGAAATCAGCAAAACAAGTGATAACATTTGGACCACAGAGGGAAATATATTATCATAGAAATTGCTCAGAAGCAGTCACCACAGTGCCAGAAGTGCAGCAGACCCAGCAGTTGGTTATAAGAACTGCACATGGACGTTTCTGGGTCCCATGTAGGCATCTCAGGATAGTGTGTGATAAGCAATTAATGTAAATAGCCTCTTTTTCCTGGGTTTCCCATTTACGTTGCAGATCCCTGTGTATTTTTTAATGCCCACATAATTTGAACAGCGTGCATATATGGTTCTTCCAAGTGTGTTTACAATTAAATATAGACTCGAGAATTCTTCGCTGAATAGGTTGTCACAAGTGACTAAGTCTCGGGGGACAGTAAACAGCAATTATTCATCTGTTCTTTCCTCTGATCATAAATATGATTTCCTACCAAGAAACTCCCTGTTTGAAGAGATCCAGGCCATGATGCTTTCTTGAATACAGTTGTCCTTTGTCATAATCAGTATCCATCTGTGTCGGCTAACAGTGTGTTTCCAAACATGCTGTTCTCAATAGCCTTTACAAAGGCAGTAAAGCAGAAGGAAGCTTGGAAACACAGGAGATGCTTGAGGAATTACCGTAAGTGTTTGCAGATTGTGATATGAACTGACTGATTCACACCTCGCAGATTTATGTGTGGATTGCAATTTTATTAAGCACCACCAGTACTTGCCTCTTCCAAATGTTCTGATCCAGTTCTTGACTGGCCACCAAAAAAAGTATCTTTTGAAAAAAGATACATCTAGAAATGCCTATGTTAACAGTATATGCAATTAGAAATAAGTATATTAAGAGAACGGAAATGTTTTCAAAATGTACTTAAATTCATATTTAGCATTTTGTGCAGCTTTAAAATAAAAAAATGCATAGACACATGAACATAATCTAGACAAGAAGTAAATTGGTTAGCCCATCCATCAAAAGGAAGATGCATTGTGGTTGGTTGGTTGGTTTCGGCTAGTTTTGAAAACATACTAGGTGGGTATGTTTATCTCTGGGGCCAGCAGATTTGGTGTCTGGTTTCACTGAAACACATTTGATATCTTACCATCATTTCTTCCTATCTAGATACAGAGAAGATCTTGACATTCTGAGACTAGAAAACTGCCTTACTATTTTTTTCATTTAGAAGGCAGGTCTTACCACAACTTGCACACATAATAATAATAATAATAATAATAATAATAATAATAATAATTTATTATTTATACCCCGCCCATCTGGCCGGGTTCCCCCAGCCACTCTGGGCGGCTTCCAACAAAACACTAAAATACAGAAATCCATCAGACATTAAAAGCTTCCCTAAACAGGGCTGCCTTGAGATGCCTTCTAAAGGTCTGGTAATTGTTGTTCTCTTTGACCTCTAATGGGAGGGCATTCCACAGGGTGGGTGCCACTACCGAGAAGGCCCTCTGCCTGGTTCCCTGTAACTTGGCTTCTCGTAGCGACGGAACCGCCAGAAGGCCCTCGGAGCTGGACCTCAGTGTCCAGGCAGAACGATGGGGGTGGAGACGCTCCTTCAGGTATATCGGACCGAGGCCGTTTAGGGCTTTAAAGGTCAACACCAACACTTTGAATTGTGCTCGGAAACGTACTGGGAGCCATCTTGGTTACACCCAGCCTTAGATCACGTTTACATGCTCTGTGTGGGATTGCCTTTGAAGTTGCCACTTGAACCATCAGTTGGTACAGAATTCATTAACTAGGTTGCTTGTAGGAGCCTGCATTAATGATCACATGCAGAGGTGGGTTTAGGGCAAAGTGACCGGTTCTGCCGCACTGGGCACTGAACCTAGGAAGGTGCTGCAGGGCATTGCTATTATGTAGTGAATTGAGTAGAACGGAAGGTGAGAGGTGGGGGTGCCAAAATTTGGCCTCGCACAGGGTGCCGCTGAAAATTGAAAGACACAAATGTTATGCTGTCTCTCCAATTGAAAATTGAGGTGTTAACCTTTCAATGCCCTAAACTATTTGGGGCCAGAGTGGACTGCATCCATTCAAACTGTAATTACTGGGGGATGCCTTGTTCCATGTGTCATCTTCAATAGAGGCAAGTCGAGAGCACAGTTGAAGGCACTCTCATTGCAGTTCTTCCTGTCTTCTACAGGGAAATGGAAGCATGGCATTTCAGGTGAGCTTTTGAGACTGCTTTAGCTTGGTTGCCACTGGATGTTTCTGTTGCTGTCCAAGTTTTCTTGCTGATGCTTATAATAGCTGTGCAGGTGGAAGGGAGTCTGAACAACTGGGCATACTCTTCTCTGCTTTGTTGTTGATGGTGTTTGATCTTAGCACTGTGGCCTCTGTGCCAATATTTTATCCAAAAATATCACATTGTTCATGAATGCATATCTTTTATCATTTCACAGATGATAGTGGAACATATATGAAAGGCCTCTAACCGTGCAGCATTTGAAAGGATCAATCCTGTCTTCAAGAAGCACAGTTGTAATGAAGTCTGCCCATCTTTTCTCCTAACGAACAATGAAACTAAAGTCAATCATTGTTGTGATGGTTTATGTCTTTCAAGGTTGCATTGTTGATGGGCAGACTGTCTGCAAAAGGTCTTCAACTTCAGAATGGAAACTGCAGCCAACAGTACATATAGTGAAGTGGTCCCTGACCCAAAACATCTGTTCCAATTTCTACACAGATTGCTGGCATATTGATGTGAATGTTGTAGAACATTCAGCTTTGAGTCATCCTCAGCTTTGTCCTCTACAGCTTCAGTTGGGAGATGCACTATTTGTTTCCTCTGAGCCCTCTTTTCAGTCGCATGGCATGAACTTGGCAAATGTTTCCTTGGAGGAATTCATCAGGTGTCCTCAACAAACTGATATCCCTCAGCTGCAGATGGTTTTTGGTTGCAGGTTAAGTGGGATGCATCAGATCGACCCGCAATGGCTTGGAGTCGGAACACATTATTTCACTGAAGTCCCAAACCGAGGACCACTTTTATGTAATTTAGGGCTGAGGCTGAATGTGACAGTGAAACCACATCTTTGCCAGCAGTCTCGAAGTGCACCCTTTTGCTCTGGACGGGGCAGGTGTCTAAGTCACATCTGGGAGGAAGCTTACAATTGCCACTGTAACCAGCTGTATTCGGGACAATTCTGCCAAGAATTTGATGTGTGCTCCAGTAAGCCCTGCTACAACAATGCCTCCTGCATTAGAAAGGGAGAGAAAGGAGAACTTGACACAGAGTCCTACGAATGTATATGCCCCCCATTGTTTGCAGGTAAGAACTAATGTGTTTCAGGACTTAACTAGACATGATATTTGTCATGTGACTTGGTCTTGCATGAAATCATTTTTCCTTTCTTTTTAAATAGCTCACATAAATTGGGGCCCTGGTGCAGGGGAAGAGGGCTCCAACTTTTTGTTCTTGTCATGGTCCCCTCCCTGGCTATTTAGAATGGAAAAAAGCTCCCATAGATAACAAAGAGAGACTTCCTTTCATTGTGAACAAGAACCATGAGGGTGGGGGGATTCTGACCAGGACTCGAGTGGGCACAAAGGGTTAAGAACCCCTTCCTTCATGGTATGTTTCCAATCCACTTTGCAATCAATGCTTCATCTACCTACCTACCTACCTACCTACCTACCTACCTACCTACCTACCTACCTATCTATCTATCTATCATTTATAATGCACATAAAATCAAACTAGGTGAGAAGCATAGTTATTTTGGAAATAAACAAAAAGAATGTTGCATATTAAAATATACTACAGTATAGCAATGGATTAATGAACAATAGAAATGTGATTCACCAGGGGGGTGAGTGGCTACTTTTAGCAAAAATAAACAAAATAAGAGGAATGTAGACACAACGGACTTATTCATGTACAATGCCAGACCATGCTTTGACCATTTATGAGCCCATTCATGAGCACAAGGCTCCGACCATGGTTTGGTCTTTACTTCTGGACCATTCTAAATTGTAAAAATGAGTAAGATATCTTCATGGTAACATGTGAAAGTGTCCTGAAATTTGCATGAAGATTATTAACAGCAGCACCAACAAAAAGAACCTGAGATCATTTCTCCTGTCACTATCAAACTCTCAAAGGTGGTAAGAATTTTAGTTGCTATCTTGAGGATAATAAGGCATCCTTTATAAATAACTGTAGTATAATTAGAACCAAATGCAATCTCCTCAGAAAAGTGACACAGGATTTCTTTTAGAATGAATTGAAAACATGAAGGCAGGCACAGTATGGATTCTTTCAGTGCCTGTTCCAAATGAACTCAGTCTAAAAATTGAGCTTGACCCAGCTTCATTTAAAAGCCCAAAAAAGGATTCTCAATCACTTCAGTAAGAGCAGTACTGGAAATTTTAGGAACCAGCTGAGTCAGGCACAATGAGAGCTATTTAACAGACTGTGGTAGCATTATAGGCAAAACTGAACAACCTTCATGTGAAGAAAAGACGGCAGTGAGATTAAAACATTTGATTTTGGGTTGTAGCTCACAGGTGTGAGCAAGAGAACAATGTAGTTTTATTTTCACCCCCCCCCCCAAAAAAAGCAATAATTGCTCCAGTGTGAATAACAGTATAGCAACAATTCAAATGACAAGCATAATTATGCGGTATTTAGTCCCATATGCTGTAAAAGCACAAGCAATTTATGATTGGTAATTTCCAGTAAGCAGCATGTTTAAGCAGAATTCATCCTAAAACTGTCTGCATTTCCAGTCAGCTGTTAAATCATGCTGAAAAATAAATATTAGAAGGTGCCTTATATTTAAATATTTGAAGGTTGTTTCCTGCTAAATTTAGAGCATTTACCTTATAAGCATCTTGTAAACAGGGATGAGGAACTTATGGCCCCCTGAATATTGTTGGACCCTTGGTCATGCTGTCTGGGGCTGATAAGAGTTAGAGTCCAACAACATATGAAAGGCACCATGTTAGCTACTCCTAACAAGCATGCTGACTTGGGATTTTCCTATTGAATTTAGTGACGCTTGAGTCTGAGTAGACATGTTTAGGCTTGAACTGTTTTCTATAAAAATCTAAGAACTGACTTCCAGAATCTACCCGCTTTCTGTTTCCAAAAGTAGTCTTTGGAAGTACCTATGAGTTGTTCACGAACATGGCATAACGGTAGTGGAAACCATTTCCTATTGATCACTTCCAAGCATATGGTAACAGAAAGTTTGATTTTATATGTGGTGTTTCACTACAAAACCTTTCTTCAGGTTTATTTGGATTTGATTATTTGTATCTTTTCTGGAGCAGTGGCATGGCTGCAACTTCTTTTCCATGGCCAGTCCCACAATGTTCTGATAGCACCTACCTCTAATGCAAGATGGTTGGGGCAGGCTATGTACAATGATGAAGCCTGGTCCTTTTAGAGGTGCATAATTGGTATGGTGTGCCAACAACTTGAGATCAGGATACCTGAATAAACACCTTTCTCCTTACACAACCCGCACAACCATTGCGATCAACTGTTGAGGCCCTCCTGGTAATGTCACAGCTAATGGAAGTATGGTTAGCGGCCACTGGAGGAAAGGACTTTTATGCTGAGGCACCCACACAATGGAATCATCTTCCCCATGAGTTTAGGCAAGCACCCACATTAATGATGTTTAGGCAATTTGTTCTCCCGGGCCTTTGCTGGTGCTTGATCTCAGGACTTTATGATGTTAACTGTGCCTTGGTGTTTCCATTCTTTCTGTATTTTAATACTTTGATATGTATTGTAATATCATTCTACACCATCTCAAGATTTGATTTGGGAGATGGCATAAACATGTCATTAAGCAGTGATGATCAGGATAGACTTACTGCATTTTTCACGTCATAAGGCGCACCTGACCATAGGACGCACCTAGTTTTTAGAGGAGGAAAAAATATTTTGCTTACTTGAATCGTCCTAGGCATAGCAGCCAACTCCTAGAGGCCTAGGTGCTTTGCCCCCCCCCATTAAATTTTTGAGGAAGTCGTCGTCCCCCCATGTTGATGGGCATTGTCATTCATATAGTGTGCATGCACTTTGTCTTGAGATCAATTGCAGTGGTTCTCAACCTGTGGCTCCCCAGATGTTGTTGGACTACAACTCCCATCATCCCTGAGCTCTGGCCTTGCTAGCTAGGGGTGATGGGAGTTGTCGTTCAACAACACTTGGGGACCCACAGGTTGAGAAAGGCTGATACGGTATGTGAGGTGGGGCTTACCTGCCTCCCCCAATATTTTATTCAAGTTGGAAGAGGGAGGGAGGGAGGGAGGGAGGGAGGGAGGGAGGGACGCACAGACTTTCCCCCTTCCTTTTTGGGAGGGAAAAAGTGTGCTTTATGGAGCGAAAAATACAGTAATTTACATCTGGGAAGAATGGTGTGGAAACAACCATAGAGGGCTCAGAAACCATGCTGCTTTGGATACTGTTTAGTTGAAGGATTACTAATTATACTCTAGACAAAGCATCTTTTTTGGGAAGGCGATTCTTCTATTCATCTTTCTATTTTCCCTCTTTGTTTTCACAAGGAAAGAACTGTTCAGAAATCATTGGTGAGTGCCAGCCACATAGTTGCTACAGTGGCAGTTGCCACAGGGTTTCTTCAAATACTTACAGATGCCACTGCAATAAATATGCTGCAGGTAAGTAACAGGTTTACACAAGAAGTTACAAGTTACATGTTTAGCCATTAGCCATTACAGGTTAGCCATTTTGTTGCTCTTCATGTTTCCTGACCCAGTATAGGTGGAGCATGACTCGGATCAGATCATCAGTCTGTTTAAGG
This sequence comes from Zootoca vivipara, assembly GCF_963506605.1. NCBI lineage: Eukaryota > Metazoa > Chordata > Lepidosauria > Squamata > Lacertidae > Zootoca > Zootoca vivipara. The sequence continues at coordinate 33,043,463 of NC_083278.1, read as the reverse complement.
CTGCTTTGAAATACGCAGTCCTGATGATTGCAAAATGGTCTGAGGATGCCAATGCTGTATCTGTTACGGGGCAACCATTCCTAGGGGGCCTTGCTTTATTCTATTCAAAGTGTGCAGAAACCTCACCCAATCTTCTTCTTCAGTCTTTGAGCAGCTGGATGACTTATTCTGGAGCATTATAAATGGGAGGAAGTGGGAACTGGGCATTGGAGCCTTGGAGTTTTTGTTTGTTTGTTGTTCTACATTTGTATTTCTGCGTGGATTTTAAAGGAATGGAGATGCCATGGATGGACTTAGACCTACCCTGATACAGAAAAGGGAACAGGGAATGACCTTACCATAATGGTAAGGTAACCCATCCCTAGCTGCTTAGCACAGGAGATCAGCATAAAGATGGTTCATTTTAAATACATTTGTATTTCTGCGTGGATTTTAAAGGAATGGAGATGCAATGGATGGACTTAGACCTACCCTGATACAGAAAAGGGAACAGGGAATGACCTTACCATAATGGTAAGGTAACCCATCCCTAGCTGCTTAGCACAGGAGATCAGCATAAAGATGGTTCATTTTAAATACATTTGTATTTCTGCGTGGATTTTAAAGGAATGGAGATGCAATGGATGGACTTAGGCCTACCCTGATACAGAAAAGGGAACAGGGAATGACCTTACCATAATGGTAAGGTAACCCATCCCTAGCTGCTTAGCACAGGAGATCAGCATAAAGATGGTTCATTTTAAATACAACCCAAGTATTTATTAAGTTAATAAAAAGAGGGGGGGTGGAAACAGATGAATATTTTTTTACATCCCCCACCCCTTGGAAAAGAGGTTGTGGCGGGGAAGCAAGAAAAAAATAATTTCCTCAAATTGGTAAGGGGATTTCAGCACACTGCTAGACTCAAAACAACTTTATGTGGTTTCCCCCCCCCTTTCTTTTTGACCTTAAACAAAACTTTTTGTGGCATAAACTGTACATTTTGTCAACACATTAAGTGTTCTGCTCAAGCTTCATGTTAATTTCTGATGAGGTGCAGCAAGGATATACGGCTGAATTGCTCATCTGGGCTCCTTCAAACTAAGGAAAATTGATCTACTGTTTGTGATTTGCCTCAGGCTTCAGTAGGATTCAATAACCGATTTACAGACTGCCAATCCAATACTTTACCCAGCTGATTAAAGCGTATCTCTAGTGGTTTGAGAGTCAGAGAATTGCCCCCATTTGTGACATCTTGCATTTAAAATTTAACAAAGCTACTTTTTATACAGTGGTACCTCTGGCTACGTACTTAATTCATTCCAGAGGTCCGTTCTTAACCTGAAACCATTCTTAACCTAAGGTACCACTTTAGCTAATGGGGCCTCCCGCTACTGCTGCGCCGCCAGCAGGCGATTTCTGTTCTCATCCTGAGGTAAAGTTCTTAACCCGAGGTACTACTTCCGGGTTAGTGAAGTCTGTAACCCGAAGTCTTTATAACCCGAGGTGTTTGTAACCCAAGGTACCACTGTATTAAGACATTAAAACATACTAACGAGAAGTGTTGGTGTGGGAACTAATAAATATAAGGCAAGTGTTAACAGCTGTATGGTGGCCAGCCCATGACTGGACAAATAAAGACCACTCTGTTGTTGTTGTTGTTTAGTCATTTAATTGTGTCCGACTCTTCGTGACCCCATGGACCATAGTACGCCAGGCACTCCTGTCTTGCACTGCTTCCCGCAGTTTGGTCAAACTCATGTTCGTAGCTTCAAGAACACTGTCCAACCAACCGTCCCCTTCTCCTAGTGCCCTCAATCTTTCCCAACATCAGGGTCTTTTCCAGGGAGTCTTCTCTTCTCATGAGGTGGCCAAAGTATTGGAGCCTCAGCTTCACGATCTGTCCCTCCAGTGAGCACTCAGGGCTGATTTCCAGGCCACTCTACCTGCCCCCAAGCCCCATGATCACTCTGAAGGTGAGGAGGGAGGCTGTCCCACATCACCACCACCCAGGCTCCCAGAACCCTAGGTGGATGAGGTATATTGGACCCAAAGGCAGATCGTATCCTGCTTTCAGGCCCTGAAACCGTGGCCTTCAGGCCCCAGGACATGCCCATCACCCCCCAAAGGTGCCTAAGAGGTCACCAAGCTGACCTACTGTTTCCATTTCCACACCTTCATGCCCAAGTGACCAATTAAACCAATTAAGCTATTTAACAACTGCTGTGTCACCTAATATGGTAAGAAGTAGGTGAAAAGCCCAGCCTGAATGACTAGATAGCCAGCTGGCCAACTGTTCCTATTTGCCCTCAAAGCAGCACCTTAGTCACAGTATGGGAAAAGGGAGGGTGGGCAAGTGCAATGACGGAAAGAAGGAGCAGGCAGGAGCAGTCTACGTATGCTTGGCTGACGATGTATGCATGGCCACGCTGCCTACCATATTGCCATGCACAGCTGTGTGTGAGGACACCCCTTTACCACCGAGAAAGATGGTGGCTGGAGCTCCAGCATTAAAATTTAAATCAATGCAACCCAATGCTTATGTGCAAACGAATCGATGGCTAAATGTCACCTTGTGACAAAGAATGCTTTAAACTGATCAGCTGCAAAGTACAGTAGTCATGTATTCTGACATTGAGAAATATTTCTGCTCTGCTGTATACAGTTATTGAATCGCCAGAGTAGACGGTAGACCTTGCTGGCTAGATCCAAAGAACTGTGAGTGGAATGAAAATAATTACCAGCACTGTATCGCAAATCCTTGTACAAGAGTTCATGCAAACCTTTAATAGCAGTTCCTTTAACAGATCTATATGCAAACCTTTAATAGATCTATAGCAGTTCTTATCCCTCCGTGGTCTAGTAATGAGCGGTCCATCCCATTTCAGCACCTGAGGTGAAACGGAAAGGTGCCACCCTTGCTCCTCCTCCCTGCCAAAGCTCTGCTTGCTGGGATCAGCTCCGTGGTGCTGGGATCAGAAGTGGTGACAGCGGTGAAATCTTGTGAGAACTCTCCAGAAGTTGCTGCCACCACCACTGATTATTCTCCAGTGGTGGCAGAGGTGGAGCGCCTACAGAGCTGCCAACCCTTGGGATTCTGCAAGCAGTCTGCCTCATGGGTTCTAGTGGCAGAGGTGGGGAACATTTTCCAGCCTTTGGATCCAGGCCTACAGAATTTTACTTAGAGGTAAGGAAAGGGGCAATGTGAGGTTTGGATCACAGATGACCAAACCTATTATAAGCCAAGCCTGATCTTTAAAAAGAGTTTGCTCTTGGCTCATAATAACTTCAGAGTCACCACATTGGGATAATTTGCTTGATGTGATCACGTCCTAGTTTCAGACTTTTCAAATAACCCCTACATACAATTATTGCCCATTTTCTTATGCTAGAATTCATACATGGTAGATCTGACTATGATATGCAATGGGGGTGGGGACGGGGAAGTGTTGGCAGAAAAAGGAATAGGGCATTTTACTACTACAAGACATGTACAGATTAGACGATTACCTGGATCTACATAGGATAAGGTTGCCCCAGTCGTTACATTCACTTCACAATTTCTTTTAAAATAAGGGAATTGGATACCTGACCATTATGATGTCTGTATATTGACAGTTGCGAATATCAGGTAATTTAGCTGCATATTTCCATATTTATATTTTTTTTCCTTGGAAATGATCTTATCCGCTTTGATCCTTCAAGTATAGAGCAAGTTGTAAATATAAATAATTACCCCAGTTCTAAATGTTGTAGATTACTACAGGGACCTTTTTAAAAAGCTGGTAGTCTCAGAAAAAGGAACATAAACATAATTTTGTGCTTGCATTCCCATTTATACTTACACTGTAGTGGCAAGATGAAGGAAATGAAAAAGGAAGTAAATTACAGCTTGATGTAATAGTAGCAGAATATATATTACCAGAATATATATTACCAGAATTGCAACAAGCTGAAATTTCACATCAAACTAATTTTGCCGTACAGTGATTTATTTTTCCGTACCTCCTACCTCTTTGATTGCCAAGACATTTGTGTGCAAATAAAAGCTTTCTTCCTCACAATCAGTGTTTTTCCTCAATTCGAGGTTGTTTTGAATGCCAGTTTTGTGTGTTGGGAGGAAAGGGGGGAGGGAAGAGATCACGATTGCAGAACCTTATTGCAAGAGCACTCTGGCTGATTTTTTAGGAATTGATTATAGCATCGTGATAGAAAAGTGATTAAAATGGCAAAAGTTTACATTAACATTTTTATAGGGCCGGCACTAATGCCTGTGAAGTGTAAATGAAAAGCATGTTTCTGATTGATCACAGTGACTGTGCTGAGTCAATTTATAGATTATTGTGATAAGGAATTATTCCCTTTCTGCCTCCTCAATCCCCAAAGCAACATGCCATGCTGGCAGCAAATTACCGAAACTCATCTTAGTTCACAGATGATTTGCACACGACTGACGTTACCTTCCTCATTATGAGGTGAGATCACCAATCTACCGGTAACAGCTCCGCTTTTTGCAGAACTGCGAAAGTGGCAAATAATGCTTATTCTCTCTTCATTCTGCATTTCTCTTTTTTATAGTGGCTTTCTGCACATTCTTTGTTTCAACATCCTTCTTCAGAAATGCTGATTTATGTAAAGAGAGAGAATGACCATAGCCATATAGAATATAGAATTGCTTACATTTTTCTTGAGTTGTCCATCATTTTAATTATGGTTCAGTACTGCTTTTAATGGCTGTTTGTGTTTTTTTATATTGCTGTACTCTGTCCTTATATTTTATGAGATGGTGGTATATAAATACATTTCATAAATAAACACACACACACCTGTGGCAGTGAATCTCGTAAGTTAATTACGTATTGCATCGAGCCACTCTTCCCTTTGGTTTTCTGAACACAAGGCCAGTCAATTGCAAATCAACATAGTATTGTGTTTATGGTACTGGAAAACACTGATTGGCTGATCCAGTGTGGTGGCTCAGAATGCCTAGTTGCCCAGGGAAGAAATCAGTTTGTAGTCTAACTTCTGTGAGGGATGGGGCAGTTGTCTATTTGGCTAATGTTACAACTTCACACAGGACGGACTGAGGATTGAACTGAAGACACAGGGTGTAGAGAAGATAAGGGGCAATCCAAAGGCAAGGGAGCCGAGGGAAGGGTGCAAAGTAAGGCTGCATTCACATGACAATTTACTCCATTTTCATGACATCCCCCGAACTGTTAATTTCCACATTATATTTGAACTTCCACACAATGTAATAGCCATTTCCAGTGGAATAGACTGCAAGTTTAGCACTCATTTCCATATTGTTTTCACAGGTTTACTGTATTCTGGAAGCAAATAACACAGAAGTAAGCACTAAACTTGCACTATAGTTCGAGAAATGGCTTCTATATTACGTGAATGCTTAGATTATGGAACTTAACAGTTAGGGAAAAGTAGAATAAACTACCTTGTGAAGGCAGCCTAAGATGGTGCTGTCACTACTGTCTGTAGAAACCCTGTGTTAGCACAACTGCTGCTAAACTTTTGGGGGTGGACAGTGAGTTAATACCACTCAAGTGACTACTTTTGTCCCATTTCATGGCTTGTTTCACATGAGTAAATAAATGCCTTCCTGAAGGCTCAGGTTGCAGTTCATTCTACGCTCAAGCATGACTTGGCAGCACTGGCAGAGAGACATCCTTGCTTATAAGGGGCTCACTTTCCAGTGGGAAGTCTGATTTGAAGTGGAAGATTGTTGTATTGCTTTGCTGAAAAAGAGCTCAAAGAGTGTATTTCTAATGAAATTGTTAGAGTGGTGGCATCAGGCTTCAGGGAACTTTGCTATGTGCCTTATGATGGGGTATTCTGGACGTACAATTAAATAGGCAAAAGACTGCAGCCTTTATACAGTCTCACTTTGGCTGGATCTCTTGTGCCTAAGAAATTCATAATTGTGTGTGATGGTACAAGTCTGTACACTTAATAAAAACAACTCTGAGCCTGAACCAGTCTTCACTCTAGTCAAAATATTTCCAATTATGCTGGCTGAGGTAAAATTGTAAACCACAGCCCCTTTTCCTGAATCTGTTTAGAAAAACAGAAAAACAAAGTAATGGAGTATTAGCTGATGTCTTTCCAGTCTGGTGCCTTAGCTTGTGAATGGATGTGAATCAGATGTAGTCAAGTGTAAAAACTATTTTCTTTTACAAAGAGGTGGGAAAGGATTTAATAAACTTAATAAGGTCAGACACATTCATCATTTTGTGCTTTGAATAATCAAAAAGACTCATGCTTCTGGAATCTTTTTCTCCTTTTGCTCTACTTTACCATCTTTCTATTATCTCTATCCCTTTCCTTTTCTCACCAAGGCACGTTAAAAATGCTGAAAGGGTTGTTTTGTTTGAAACAGATGTTGTGCTTGCAGGATGAGCTGCATATTTATAGCTTGGTTTTGAGGGTGGTGACAGTAACCCCCCCCCCCAAAAAAAACAATAATAGCAGTCCTGTTCATGTGGCTGCTGGTATTGAGGACAGAATTTATCTCTAGCAACCAGTTCAGATGTTACAGAGAAGCTGACTAAGCATATGGGTTTGATTGGCAAGCTCCATTTTGTGCATTATCAAGGAAAGTGCAATTGGCTCACACTTCTGCTTTCCTGACTTGCTGTAGTTTCTGCAATGTTTTGTAGTTTCACTCATGAACAGGAGGAACACATGATACTGCCTTCTCCCAAGCCAGACCATTGGCCAGCTCAGTAGACATACTAACTGGCAGCTGCTCTCCAGAGCCTCGGGAAGAGGGGGCTCTCTCAGCCCTACCGGGTGACGCCAGGAATTGAACATGGGACCTTCTGCATGCAAAGCAGATTCTCTACCACTGAACTGCAGCCCTTTCCAATGGCACCTGTAGGAAATGTACTTTTGTCATCCAAAGCCTTCCTGGTGCATGCATTTGTACGGGCATTACCTGGATCTCATAACAGAGCAGCAGCTACAGCACTTCTTCAGCCATGAAGCTCGGGGGAAGGCTTTGGATTTGCCAGTAGTGGTCAACATGACCTCAATGAATGAAGCTTGATAGTCTATAGGGCTCCAGCACATGTCAAGCCAGCATTGGTAAACAAGCTTGTCCCATCAGGTTTGGCATTTCCATTGGATGTTGGGCCCCTTTCGAGCAACTTAATCTACAGGATTCTCACCATGTACTCAAAAGTGAATGCATATTTGCAGGGGCAGAGGATGCTTGAGATTATTCATTGAGTTGGTATGCTGGCTAAAACGTTTCATACTACTGCAGGTATGAGTGTGAACAAAGGGCCCACCTGGTCATGAATTTTCCCCTGTTTCAAAGGGAGACTCTGGTGCAGGTGTTGCCTTGCTAATTTGCAAGGGCCAGAGATAGGAAGCCATTGCTGGACACAGTGGTTATTTACAAGGACCACAACATTAATTTGCTCCTATAAAAACTTACCCGGGAGGAAGCACCATCGTACTCAATGCAACTTCAGAGTAGATATGCATAGGATTGAGCTGTACTGGGTGATTAATCAGTAGGTCAATCTCAAAAGTGCCCAATCTGCAGTTTTTGCACAGTTCATACGCATTTCATTAGTTTTGTTAAAAGCAGGGAATTAATAAACTAAATAATCCATTGGTTGACAGCCCTATTTGCTCCTGTGTTGCGTGATGTGGAAATGTCCAAGCAAGCAAGTGACATGGAGTGGACAGGGCAGGATCCAGCTGGATATAGCCTTTCTGAGCTGATTCAGATGTTCAAGGGAAGCCAAGATTTCCTAAACGCTCAATTAATGCATTAACCTCCACCATGTCAAGTCTAGGCAAGAGAGCCATGGAGTGGCATGAGTACAATCTTTCCATAATTAGGGAAAGAAGAGGCAAGGCCGCATTTACACTGGCCTCTTTTTCATCCTGTAGAACTTTATCACAAAATTCTTACGGTAGTGTAAGGCCAGGGCATGCAGTGCATGAAGATAAACCAGATAAATGGCAGGTGGCATAGACTGCAGTCTGAATTTATTGCTACTTAGCAGCAGCACTCACTCTGCATTTGTGTAAGCAAGGTCTCCTTTACAGAAAATGATGGATTGAATATGGACAGGGACAGGAATATGACAGGCTCATCAAAACAAAAAGGCAGATAGAAGCCTGCCTATATAAAGCTTCCTCTGAAAATTTGTTTACACTATCGGCCCATTTGTAGAAAGGCATATAGTTATTGTGTTCTTTTGAGAACTGGCGTATAATAAATATGAAAGAGGGGGTGGAGAGAAATACAGGGTGACAAGAAAATGGAATGCAGAGGTGACTTACGGAAAGTTGACAAAACAAATGTGAAGAATTATAGGGATTCTGTAAAGAATACAAATATTGTAAGCAAGCTACAGTAAAACTGACACAGAAAATAAAGACACTCTCATAATGAATAACAGGCAACATAAAATTATAAGCATAAAAGCAGGGACCTGTTTTTAAAGAGCACTTGGGTGAACTATAAACCCACATTTTGCTCTACAGGAAAGACAAGGCAAATGATCTTTGAGAGGTGCTCCTGTAAACAGGTCATCTCCGTTTGTTTTCCGTTTGATATATTTTAAAAGCAAACAAACCTAGAATCAGAACTTACTACTTTGGTTGCCTCGAGCCAGTTCCTGGAAGCTATAATTGCTTGAGGAGGTCAATCTTTGTGATTTCATGTGCAAAATTATCTGCACCTCACAGACTAGTGTCTCACAATCATAATCCCTTGCACACACAAATGGGAAGCATCCACTGGAAATGGCAAAAAGGAGAACCAGTCTCAAGATACTGAAGAAAGAGCATTGCATATTCTTTTAATGCCTAACATGTTTTGGCAAGGAAAAAAATATGAAAGCACCATAGGCAAAATTCATATGGACCCACAGAAAATCACCTAAGTAAGGCCTATCCTGACCAAAACACATAGGTTACTAATATATATAAAAACCCCTCTTTCTTCAGCACAATGCTTATTTATTTCAATAAATGTCCAGTTTGGCCTTCAAGGATCATGTCCAGATTTCCTTGCCATCTAGCAGCTGGAGGGTGGTAAACACTACAAGGGCACTCGAGCATCATGGATGCCACAGAAATACACTTTCAATAAAAGAGAGAAAGAGAAAAGTTACAGTAAGCAAAACATATGGGATATTTTAGCATACTTTGTAACCACCTGTTTTTACAAATGAGCACACACACACACACAAAGAAAATGAATGACTTCCAGCTGTTCCCATCTTTTAAAGCTAATTTTGTTGCAACTTGTACAAAAGAAGGAATGTCTGTTCCCATCTTTTTTCTTAATATTGCAACAGATGGGCAATAGCCGCAGCAACCGAGAACACATTAATGTGTTGATATTGGGAGCATAGAAGGCTGCTGTCAGGTACTGAGGGTGCATATGAAAAGGCCAGCTAAAACTATGCCCAGGTTATGGTTATGAGAAGACTAATAACTATGACACAGTAACCAGTGTAGCTATTTGCATATGCGCTCGCTCTCAGTCAGCCTTGTAACTGAACACCTGCACTCTTACATTCGTCTTTTAATGAAGTCTCTCCTGGACGCATTTGTACTGCAAAGCAGAAACAGATGCACATTGACATCTCAGCACAGTCAGTGACCTTGCAGTGATAGGGCAAGCATTTTAGGAAATTCTAAAGTGCCCTATCCTATGAATGAGGATGAAAAACAGAAGCTTCCCTTCACAGGAGAAGAAAACTTATAAGAAATTGGAGGGCACATTTTGACAGAGCGCTTGTTGCAACAGTCAGCAGAATGCACTTGATAGACATGTCTCATCCTCAACTAGTGTGACAATAAACCCTCAAGGATGTTGGCAGAAATATAGGCTCTAATCTAGCAGAGGATCCCGCAAGGGGAAGGGGAGGAGGCAATTTTTACCTGATTACCCCTGAAGTCTCCAATGCCTTTCAGAAAATATGTTCTGAAGGATTGGAGACTCTCTGGAGGTGGTGCTGTGGGCTGTGGGAATGGCTGTGGTGGCAAAAAAATGACATTTCCCGCTTCTACTGACAGGAGTCTCCACTTGATCAGAGCAATAATTCAGAATATTAGTAGTGAAACAAAGTTGGAAAGGAGCCTTACATTTAGATTGCAGAAATGGCTTATCAATCTTCGCCATGGCTGCACTTACGGACATTCCATATACTTTACTATTACCAGTGGCCTTTAAAGCCAGTGGTTGCTCTGTGCAAAGATCTTTAATAGCATGTTGACAAGCGAGAAGTGATTCACCTACTTCCGAAAATGCCTTTTCTTTCCTGTGCACTAATAATGAAACAAATGTCAGAGCACTCTCTGAAAGCAGCTTTGCTTATGAAAGAGAGGGAGAGGAAGAAAGAGCTATTAATTTCACTCAGCTAAACTCCCAGTTTCAAATTTGGAAGTAGAGCATTAAAGGAATTTTGAACAAAGCAGGGTTCATCGCAATTAGAATTTATCATTTATAAAAGCACCTAATATGTACTAGGCAGCGTACAAAACTAGAAAAGCACATGTCACTGCCTTCAGGACCACCTTTTAAAAAAGATGGGACTAAAACTAAAAAGGAGTTGGTGGGAAAGGAGGAAACTTCGTGCTAGCTGGGAGACAGAGCACATGCCCCCCCCCAAAAAAAGAGAGAGGTGAAGAATTAACCTTGGAGTAGGAAAGGATTCTGAAAGCCAATCAGAAAAAGAAGAGGGCAATGATTGAATGAAATGATATCTTTAATCGTTTCTTAAAGTGAGACAAACAGGAGGCAAGCTGAATATTTAGAAGGAGAGTCCCCTACAGGAGGAATATGAAAAAGCCATAGAGATGAGCAGCAGAGTAAGGGAGTGGAGTGGTTGTATTCAACAAAGTAGCCCTGCTCAGCCAAGGACTTCCAGTTGTACAATAAAATGTCCTCTCCCTGCCCCCCCCTATACTTTTGCACATGCAAAAGTTCTTTTGCGAACAGGATTACTTCATTATATACAGCTGCATGTTATCCCGGCAGATTACTCTCTGGAACTGGAGGCACCAAGAGAGAAAGCAGTGAAGCTTGGTAAGAAAGGGCAAGACCAAAAAGAGGAAAAGTTGGTTTTAAAATATACAAAATAACAGCGCAAGTCAGAAAAAGGAAACATGTAGGCTTGTACAGTATCCAACTAAGTTAGATTTGAAGTGGACCCATTGATTTCAATGAATCTGTTCTGAGTAGAACTAACATTGGATTCAACCTATTAAGCATGAAGATAGAAAATTTAAGTGGGCAGCAATAGGGCTGAAAACGTAGAAACAGGGCAGCAAATAAGAGACATGTCAGATAATCAGGGTAGGAATAAGGGGTTCTGTAAGAAGGAAAATGCTGTGAGTAGGAAGATAAATAAGGGGGAAAGTACACAAAGGAACAATCATCTCGAATATGATTCCAGAAATTTCAGCCAAGGCATCCTAAACAATTAAGAAGATGAAGCTAATGAAGCAATTTTGTAATTTTGTAATTATATATTTAATGAGATGGTGGTTTGTAAATCCCATTTTGAAACAGAACTGTATAGTTCAGTTGCTTAGAGCATGGTGCTAATAACACCAAGGTTGCAGGTTCAATCCCCATATGGGACAGGTGCAGAGGTTGGACTAGGACTAGGTGATCCCCAGGGTCACTTCCAATTCTATGATTCTATGCATCTAAACAAAACACAGAAGAGCAGACATCTCTGTATAGACAGTAGAACAAAGCAACTCTTGCATGCACTGTGGGGATGTTTCTGGACACCATTATTATCATGGGACCACTGGAATTTTCCCAATCAAATCAATAAGTGCTGCAAAGTGCAGCAGCTGAATGATTACAATGGAAAGACTTTCTTCTATGGGAAATGTTGTCACCTTTGGAACTGTGAGAAGGAACCTAATGTGTTTAATTTCGTGATAAAGTTTAGCGGCAGTGGTGGAAATAGTTGTGAAATTTGTCACTTTGCACATCACAGCTATGCTTAAAAAATGCATTCATTGTTAAGCTTGCTAATACACAGTGAACAAGCATTAATAAGTATCAAAGGCTCAAAGCAAGGCAGAAAAAAAAATGAAGAGGGAAGGAGGAAGAGATGCTTATGAAACTTAAGGAGTGACAGTGATAAAGCCAGGTTGGAAAGAGATTATGACAGCACGCAGACAAATTCTCAAGGTGCTGAAAAGAACTTGTATGTACATGGAACGGGGAAGATAATCAGATTCTGAAACCAAGCACACAGGACAACCTTGGGAGGGTGAATAAGCCTGAATTTCAATAGTTCTCAGCTGTTTTAGTGGGATTTTAATAACCTTTTCGTTTCGTCTAAATATATTGGCAGAATTCTAATAGCTTGCAATTAAACTCCAAATAGAAACATCAGGGTTGAAGATGCACCTGCCGCTCTAGTTTATTGGCCCCACCATTCACTGTAGCACATGCAAGTTTAATGAATTACTTTTTTAAAAAAATCTTATCACAATCAGACAGTTGCTGACCTCAGGCTCTGTTAACGTATGGAGCAAAATATACAGTAAGGATGACAGGTCTTACCAAAGTAAAGGCTCCTTTCATGGCTAAAACACACACATGTGCCACTCAGAGTATTTGTTTAACAAATCTTGAAGGATAGAAACCAGCCACAGAATCAAGAAAGCGCTTCCTCTTCACTTTCCTCCTTCGCTTCAGGTGTGCAGCTTAGGACCCACTGCATTTTACATTTTCAAAAGTGTACGACTTCCACCAAAGTATCCTGGGAGCTGCAGCTTGTTAAGTGAGCTGAGTGTTCTTAAGAGACCCCTCAACAGAGCTACAATTCTCAGAGTGGTTTAACTGTTAATACTTCTTCCCAGGGGAGCTCTGTGTTGTTGGGTCTGGTTTCAAACCCTGAACTATCTTTGTAACAGAGAGCCAATGAATTGCAAAGACAGGAAGGATCCATGAATAGATCTTTATTCTACCTAAGTACATGTACAGAAAGAATGGCCGGCCCCGGAGGACTCTTGGTAACAGGCCCACAGTGTCACCTAACAAATGTCAGCACCCTTAATAAACTACAGTTCCCATAATTCAATGGGGGAAACTGTTTAAAGTGGTTTAATACAGCTTTAAATGCAGATAGGGCCTTCATCAAAAACTTGCTCTTTTGAACTGACTGCACACTGCCTAGGAGAGAATTAATTGGGTCCCCAATTTCCTAATTTGCACTGGTAAAGATCAGGGATAGCACCTCACTGACATTTTCTTAAGGACATCAGTCTTATGCACTTAGATGCAGAAAATAGAGCAGGATCAACTGGTTTGCCTTTCAATGATTTGCAAGGGTTTCTGCAAGAAACAACAGCAATAGCAAAATTAATTTTTCTCAATTGCTGAAATGAAGAAAGCTAACCAGGAGTGCACTTGATCTGGAAAGCCTAAAGCAGGCTTCCTCAACCTGGGCCCTCCAGATGTTTTTGGCCGACAACTCCCATGATCACTAGCTAGCAGGACTAGTGGTCAGGGATGCTGGGAATTGTAGTCTCAAAACATCTGGAGGGCCCAGGTTGAGGAAGCGAGGAAGCCTGGCCTAAAGCCTGCCTGTATCTGATTCAGAATTCCCCATGCAAAGTGGAGGGGTTTGCAGCTGAAAATACGTAGATCAGTAGATATATATGCTAGTCATACTAGTCACAGAATGCTTATGAGAACTAAATGTCCTAAGTGAAGATGATCTAAAGAGGAAGCACTTTGTTCTAAAGGAGGGGGAATTTGTGTAGTGGTAATGTGTGTTATATGTATTATTTGAAGCAAACATTCAGATTTAAACTCTTCAGCTTTTAGCAACCAAGGTGGACTTCTTTTTCCGAAGTGGAAATTTATATTAGTTGCTCACTTCTAAAAATAAATCCAGCCTTCTTTATGAGCGTTATGGGTCACATAGTTCTTTAAGACACACTATAACTATGTTTTCTGACAATCCACAAAAGCTAAAAAGGTACCGTTAAAAAAACTTAAGCTCTCATTCTTGTTATTTTATCATATCACAGAATGTCAGATTTCTGGAAACCCTAAAAGTGGTGGAATTGGCAATTAAATCACAAAGGTTGGCACTGCTGACTGCTGTTGAATCTCTACCACTGCTTTTGCAAAGCTGTCGGTAGACGTGACATGAAACAAAAACACAAGAAAATGAATTTAGTTTAACAGCAATGGGAAGTGTGAAGGAAGCACAGTAAAATTCATAGAGCAATTTGTTAAAAAGAGAGAGCGAGTGAGTGAGCAAGAGAAGTTAGATGTGCTAAACTCCTGTACAGATTTCTGACAGGTAACAAGTCCCTGTGCTACAAATGACAGCAAAGGCAGGTGAAATAAACATATGTAAAAAGTCGACGGTTGCCTGTTTATTAGGTCTTATTATGCATTCACACTAAGGTAGGTGACATTTTTCATTTGTTAACATGTGCTTGATTTCTCTTTGTGTTCTAATATTAAGGGTCCTGAACACTGTGTATCAGGGGTGCTAACTTGTATAAAATATGGGGGGTGGGCAGATAAACCCTGCCACACAAAATTGATCACAAGACGTGGCACACAAACACTATTTGAATTGCAATGCCCATCAACTTTGGGGGGCTGATGGGACCTCGGGCTCTAGTAGTTGGCTCCTATGCTGAGTTAACCTCTTGTCTTTCTTTCTTTCTTTCTTTCTTTCTTTCTTTCTTTCTTGTAAAACTGCTTTGCACTTGACTTGTAGAACTCTCAGCACTTGAAGATGGGGCTTAAAAATGGCTCAAATGATTGTGGTTTGTATCCCCCCTCCCCTGTTGCTGGGGCAACACTTCCTGACTTCCTGAGTACAGCATGATTGCCTTGGCAAGCAAGGTCACAGTCAGGGGACTGTGCCTGGTGTTGGGGTAGGACAGTGTTTCCCAATCAGTGTGCCTCCAGATGTTTTGGGACTACAACTCCCATCATTCCTAGCTAGCAAGACCAGTGGTCAGGAATTATGGGAGCTGTAGTCCCAAAACATCTGGAGGCACACTGGTTGGGAAACACTGGGGTAGGGGATGGGTACCTGGCTCAACCTAGGGTTGCCAGACTCAATAGTGGACAGGACTTTTGTGCCTTTAATTGCCCTGCTCTCTTTTGAGTCTGGCAACCCTAGCTCAACCAGGGACATTTCTGTTCCCTCAGCCATACCACAGCAGACCAGGTTCCACTTCAAAGCAGCCAGTGCTGCCAGATTCCTTTGGGGACTGGAGCAGGCCAAATGGTAAACTTTGGTCCTCTGGAGAAATGCATGCATTTAAATCACTTTTACCCATCAGCTGACAAGTTTCCCAGTGTATGTAAAATAATCAGTTATAAGATAGGCCCTCCACTTAAGGCATGACATAAAAAGAAGGGAAGGAGACAATCCCAGGCACCTGTTCCAAGCTGTGATGTTCTTATTATGAGCAGCTGGAGTAGAAAGAGTTCAAAGAGGAAAAGATCCACAGACCACAGAACTTTCAGTTGAGCCAATGGAAGGATCGTGCTTCTCGTCTATTCCTCTTTTGTGGCCTGGTGGGATGGCTGCTCTTAGGTAGGAATGGACAAATCTGTCTTGATATCCAGTTCTCATTCCCCCCCCCCCCCATTTTAAGCTGAGTTTGTCACTTTTGTGCATCAGCCAGCATTCTTTTAAAAAAGTTCTGAAAATTCAACAATATTTTCATGCAAATTTTTCCTTATATACGTATCTTTGCAAAGCAATTTTACCTAATATAATTTATGGTATCTTCCCTGATATTTGCATTTTTATGCACTTTCCTCTTACACACACACACACACACACACACACACACACACACACATTCTGTTACAAAATACAGAAATTTAGGGAAAGGGTGAATTTTGAAGAAAAGTTGTGCTTTGGTTTACCAAGTGTGTAAAATGCAAACCAAATTTAACCCCTATTGCCAGGTAACAGCTGAGAGAGGAAGGAGCTTGAGGACAAAGTGTCACTCCTTTGATAACATTTCCACTGTGGTTCCAATTATTGTACTTGTTGCAAAAAGTGCTGGCTGAGAGGGATTGCCTTTGCATGTATGAACCCAGTTCATTGTCCCCTTGTGAATCAGTTGCTTAGTCCAGATTCTTTAACTGAATTGTGGAGTACATTTTTTTATTTACTTTTGTAAACGTGTAGTAAAAGGTTCCTTGCTAAATGGAGGAGACTTTGGTTCAAGACATATTTTAAAATGAACTGACCAAATTTACAGTTTCTGGGTTTACACACTGATCAGAACATGGGCAGATTGCACGCTTCTCTGAAATTCCAAATGTGTGACATGTTTTATGCTTGGGAAAGTGTGTATAATTTAAACGAGTGTGTGTATGTTTTAAATATCTGCAGAAAATGGGACAGACAGACATTATGACAAAACATGTGTGAAACTGAGACAGAACAGAAAATAAGCTGATCCGTACATCTGTATTCTCTACAGACAGTGATTCCACATTAGTTTGTTGTAGGTATCTCTTATTTCTCTAGTTTAAGGCCAAAATGCATATATTCCAGTGTGTTGAAAAGATCTAACATATCAGGCAATAAAACATGCAACAAGTAACGTGACATTCATTTGACAACTAAACAAGAGTTCAAGATCATATCAAGCAGATGCAATCAAGGGGTACATTGCGTTACGGTCTCCCTTTGTTACTTCCCTCTGGCTTTTTCAGTTTTCTCCTGAGTTAATGGGTTCTCAACTCTGATACCTGATATCTTGTCTTGCCATTAATCACTCTGAAGTTAACAGCTAGTACACCTTTCAGCAAGATCTTGACTTTAACTCCATCCAAAAAGCAATGAATCAAAGTCATGGAAATATAGGGTAGTACCACTTGAAATAAAAACTACTTCCTCAACACCCGCCACTTCATAGAATTCAGTCACACTAAAACAAAAAAGGTACTCAATAGTGCACTTTAAAAAAAAAATCCTGACAATTGGATAACCTGTTTGTAAAGGTTAATGAGTGTTTCAAAGGAGAGGAAAAAGACACAAGTGTCCTTTTAGGTTGTGCTTAACAAAAGAAAAGATAATTCTGATACATACACATTTTCACATTTTTAGACTTCCGTGAAATTGTTGAAAACCTGATTTCAAAAAGGCAACAAGAAAACTAAAAGGAAAACAAGACATGAGGAGGAAAGGATGGGAGAGAGCTTTTGTTTGTCAGCTAAGGAAATGATTGAATTATGCTAGCTTCAATGTTGCTCTTGCTTACTGGTAGGGAGGGGTGCAGTGGCAGAGAGGCTGATGCAATTAAAATGTATGTGCAGTAGTGCCAGATGGTTTGGTTTGGTGTGTTTGCACTGCACCAGCCTCACAACTGTCTCCCCACTCTTCACTCCACTAGGCAGCGGTGAACCACCTGCAGAGAAGCTAGCATAGCTGCTCTATCCTACCTGGTGAGCCAGTTCTGATTATGTGGCAACATGTCATAGCAACTGGTGGTTTGAGGCATTGTTTTTGTAGTTGCAGCACTTAAAAAAAAGCAATCTATATTATTCCTTTGTCCTTCTGTCATTCTCTGCCTATTCTGTTTCTGCTACCCAGTCATCAGTGTCAGGTGGACAGCATAATTTTCAAGTCCAGAACAACTACTACTTAGCAGCTAGAAAGCACATTAAAACTCTGTCCACTGCATTTTGAACCATTTGAAGTTTCCAAACTATCTTTCATGCTAGCCCCCTGTCTAGCATTGCAGTATCCCAATTTGGATGTTACACTAAACCAGTCATCCCCAAACTTCGGCCCTCCAGATGTTTTGGACTACAATTCCCATCTTCCCCGACCACTGGTCCTGTTAGCTAGGGATCACGGGAGCTGTAGGCCAAAACATCTGGAGGGCCGCTGTTTGGGGGTGCCTGCACTAGACATTACAGTGTGGAAGGGGGCAAGGTGGATGTTTACCATTTTTGGAGCAAGGGGGTGTTTCAAATAACTTCAATTTTGGGTCCTCAGAACTATTTTGTTTAAGAAGTAGCGCTTTTGAACTGTCCATCGTCAAGAAAAATTGCATGATTGTGTTTTGAGAATGGAGAAAGAGGATATTAGTTTGGGTTTCAATGCTATGCATGCAATTTCGTTTAACAGTACTTATGCATTGTTTTATTTTCCACCATTTTATTTGCTTTTCTTACTGTGTGTGTTATTGCTTTTGCATTCCTCTATTTACACCAACTGCACACTTCCATTTTCCTTGTGCTGCCTACCCTCTTCCCCCTGGTCTTCTATCTTCACGATTTTATGACCCACATTTCTTACTTTTCCTTTTGGATGATGTGAGGGAAGTACTTTATGGTGAAGTAATCTGTAATAGATCAACAGGCTTCTTGTAAATGGTGGGGAGAAAAATAGAAAAGTGATCTAACACTCTGAGCTCAAATAAGCATTTTAGAGTTCCTATAGGGACCCAGGTGGCGCTGTGGGTTAAATCACAGAGTCTAGGGCTTGCTGATCAGAAGGTCGGAGGTTCGAATCCCTGCATCGGGGTGAGCTCCCATTGCTCGGTCCCAGCTCCTGCCCACCTAGCAGTTCGAAAGCACATCAAAGTGCAAGTAGATAAATAGGGACCGCTCCGGCGGGAAGGTAAACAGCGTTTCCGTGCGCTGCTCTGGTTTGCCAGAAGCAGCTTTGTCATGCTGGCCACATGAGCCAGAAGCTATCTGCGGACAAACGCCGGCTCCCTCAGCCTATAGAGCGAGATGAGTGCCGCAACCCCAGAGTCAGACACGACTGGACCTGATGGTCAGGGGCCCCTTTACCTTTACATTTATGATTTGGTATGAACTTTGTAGTCACCAAGCCTTATACAGAGAATATACACAAACTTGTTGTCTTCCAAGCTCTATAGTATCCATAGAATAACATGAAAAAAGTTTCATGTTTGGCATTGATCATGGGTTGAAGCATGAAATATAGCATCCAATCCAGAATACTGTACTGCACACATTTCAAGTGCTCACAATGGCAAAGAACCTGAAATAATTCTTGCTGGAAGTCAGAAACTAGAGTATGTCTAGACAGGGATGACATAATGTTGAGATCACATTGAGACAGTTATTATTTTATTTTTATCCTGTCCTTTCTCCAAAGAGATTAGTGCAATGTAAAGGATCCTCGCTTTTAATGCTCACAACAGCCCTGTGAGGGTAGTTATATTGAGAGAGAATGATTGCCCCAAGGTCACCTAGTGAGCTCCATGGCTCAGCATGGACTTAAATTTGGTTCCTTTGTTCCTAGCCCCCATTGCTAGTCCTATACTACACCACACAGGCTCCAATTTTCCATGACATCTCATTCCTTTTCTTCTACCCTGACATATTTGCTCCCTTCTCCCGGACACCTGTTCCCCAGTAAACTTAAAATAAAATAAAAAATATAACAAAAGTTTACATTCCTCATAGCAGCTGCAAATCAAGCAATCAGAATCTGGATTTTCTGCTCATAGGCTTTCTGATTGCTCAACAAAAAATGCCACCTGCCTTGTCAATACTAGTATGAACTATATGTGATTCAGGGCTTGCTTTTTGAATTTTGATCTTTATTTGGACTTAGAAGAAATAATGGACAAGCATCCATCTTTGTATTTATAACAGATTAAAAGGTCAGGGCTCCCAATGACAGACGCTGTGATTCTATTCAATCATGGTCAGAGATGGAGACATTGCTTTTTGAAAAATGAAAAGGATCTACTGTGTCAATGAAGGTCAAGTAGCATTATAGAGTCACTTCTAGTGCTCAGCTATTCAGTAAAAAGACAACAGCTGGGAAGCAAAGCTAGACAAATCTCTGTGACAAGGCTGCATTTTTAAATAAAACATATTAGCTAGCAGAATTTAGAAGATAAGGAATTTGAGATGTCATATTACTCAAGGCTCTGGGCTCTGCTAAAAATAGTTATGTTGAAATATAGCTACTTATTATTCCTGCAGTGCTTCTGTAACAATCTTAGTAAACTAGCTCAATTTAGGTGCATTTTCTTGTATTGATACCTCGATGCAACTTACTGGAATCTGCAGTGTTTATCTTAAGCAAGCGAAAAATATCTTGTTTGAACAAATGTAATTTTGAAAATGACAATGGAATCTGGGAGGGTGGCCAGTTTTACCAGACAGAACAGTTAGATAAACTAACTTCTTTTCCTGTATACTATCTGACAGCAAGGGATGGTACTTTAGCTTTCTTCTGGCAGTAACCAATTTAGATTTCTCATCGTGTACAAGAAATACACCATGTAATAGAAAACACTGCAACTATTGTACACAAGCAGTGCAATCCTATGCATATTTACTTGGAAAGTAAGCCTGGCTGGGTTCAGCATGACTATTTCAGATCACAGCCTAGAAGAGCCTGCTGGATGAGGCCAGTGACCCATCTAGTCCAGCATCCTGTTCTCACAGTGGCCAATCAGAACCTTCTCAAACTCTATAGTATTCATTTTGAAGTGAGGTGACCCAAACTGCACACATTATTCCAAATGTGGTTCAATTCCTTTCCTAATGTTCCTTCACGTGGATTTTGCCTTTTTCACAGCTGGGCCAATGTAGTCATCAAGCTATCTACTATGGCCCCACAACCATTAGGTGTGGTGAGGCTGCTGTCTCAGGCAGTGGAAGCCCCTAAGGTGAACACCCCCATGGGTGCCATGCCTGCTCCGCTGCCTCTGCCAGTGGCAGAGAAGCAGAGCTGGCATGAGCACCGATTTGGAGTGGGATCTCAACAACTTCAGCCAAGATCTCCCTGAGATCTCACCCACTGGTGCTAATGGCAGTGCCACTTCTCCACAAGTAGTGAAGGCAGCAGGCTGGGGAGTGCAGGCAGTGGAGGCAGGCCAAGCGGTGCTGGTGGCAGTGGCAGGTATCGTGGCATTAGTGGTGGTGATGGCGGCAGCAGCAGCAGCAGGGCAGGGCAGGGCGGCACTTCCCATTTCGCCTCAAGCTGCAAAGTGGAATGCACTACCCCTGATTGCCCCATTTCAAAAGGGTGAAACTGTAGATATTATTTTGCTCTAGTAAAGAAAGAAACAAAACCAGGGACATTCCTGATCCTTGCTCCTGAAAACTGTGAGGTGGCAGGGAAGTCTGAGGTGGCATATTGTCTTCTTGATCATGTAAAGTGAGGCAGGGCGACACAATCTGCTTACCCCCAGGAGAGGAGCGTGTTAGTAAAAGTTCACCGGTTCACACTGTGCCCAGACAATATTCATCAAGCTGTTTGCTGGACATGAATCTATGATTCTGACCTTGACCAGTGTGCTGCAGGAACTGTTCAGGGTGCCTGTGGCAATTAGTGTATCAGCATTACTAGCATCTATGCAAGACCGAAAGCTTCTACCTTGTCAGCAGGAAATAAAACGTTTGCTGTCAGACAGGGATTTCACAAGCTAGCTGCAGTTCTCTCGCTCTCTCTTTGGTCACTGATTGATTCACTTTTCTCAGGTCTGTTCTTGTCAGAAGGGTAATCTTGCCTGAACACAAACAGATATGGTTGCACAGTTGTATAAAATAATCAGATCCCTCTGTTTTCATAGGGCCCCTATTCATGGAAGGCAATAGTCATTCTATCTGTGTCAGATAAAGAAGCTCAATGAGTTCTACTGCTCCCTAGTAAATCAGTTGTGCAATTGCTTTGGTTATATAACTGGTAAATAGCTAAACATGACATACATGACTTTTTGGGGATCAGAAGCTCATGATACTCCTGGTGCACACGAATATGTTTGTGAAAGTCAGTTGGAATAGAGGATACACATCCACATGTCTATGTCATTGTATATCCTGAAGGCTCAGAGGAAGTTAAATTAATAATGCACCTATACACATGCCTTGAATTTATTTAATACTAGAAAATGTCAGAAGATGAAATAGAGATACTTTTAATGTGAATCTGGATGTGCATTCTCCCCGCCATATAGAATAACCAGGAAAAAGTTGTTAGAATACCTCTGCCAAAAGATTGACATTCACAGAAATGTGTAATATTGTGCAAAGAAGCTCTACTGCTAAATTGAGGTAGGGTTTATTAAATAAAATAATTTAAAGTGATGAAAGAAAACTGCATCATTTTCATTCGGACTTCCAAGGCAAATTTCCTCTAGATTTTATCCTACAAGCTCATCAGTCATGAGACTCAAAAAACCTGGAGAAAACAGAACTGTTGAAATGCAATCTTTCTTTTCAAAGCGGGATACTGCATTTGGGTCTCATGCTCTACCACGGGAGCTATGTTACATTCCATTAATTTTCCAGAAGTGCCTTTGAAGTTGTGTGAAGATTCAAATATAATGCACAAAACAACAGCTAGGGAAACATCAGGAATGAACTGCCATGTGGATGCAGCCACACTCTAGCAGAGCCTCAGATTAGCATGGTGTTTTATAGAATTAAGGGTGATTTGAATAGCTCTAGACTAGAGCATTCATCACAAGGTCAATATTAAGGGCTATCAGAAAAGCAGGGCTGCACTACTGAACCCACACCGGTGTTGCACATTTGCCCTCAAATCCACACATTTGATATAAGTAATAATAATAATAATATAAAAACTGCTGCTTTTCCCTTATGGGGTACCCAAGAGCCCATATAGAGTCCTTTTGTAAGTTCTCTATCGGTAGGAGAAAATAACAAATACCAACCAGAGAATATTGAGAAGCAAAGCAGCTAGTAAGCCTGATCTTTATTGATGGGTGCTCCCCCACACACAGGAGAGAGGAGGAGGACCTCAAACAATGGCGTGCAAGGCCTTATATATCCATTTTGCAGTTCCCTGCCCTGGAGCTCCAGACCACCCCTCCATACATACATCACAGAAGGGGTGTAACCCAAAACCAGCCCCCACAAACATCATACCTACATCACAGAAAAGGTGGTCTACAACAGAAATTTGAATATTGTTGTTTTTCCTTTCTGCCAGGTTATCTGATAATGCCTTATCTGATTGACTTTTCTATTAGCCTGGTCATTCTTTTGAGATGGTAATTACTTAATTCCTGAGACAATAGGAAGGTTTTTTTTCCATTTCTTCTCTCCTTGCAGAGAAACATTTGGTCAGTTTGGGAGTTAAAATAGTTTCAGGACTGCCCTCCTGTGTTGCCTCAGACATGTGGTCCATATATCTATGTACGTGTTTGCTTGGTACATTTATGAGCATTTATTATATATCTAAGACCTTAAAATTCTTATAACACATTGAACGTGAATGCCTGAGGAGAGGGAGTTTATATGCAAGGTCCTCTTGAAGTGGACTCAAGTGAATCTCAAATGGGCAACTGGAGCTCAAGAACTATGCAGAGCATGATGCAATTCCCCTCTTGGAAAGAGAAGGGATGGATCATACAGTACTATGGTACAGATTACCATCCTTCAGTTGTTCCTGTCAACAGTTTATGGCAGGCAACCTGCATTGTCCGTGTATCAAGTATGTGAAGCACAGTCAATCCCTAGCCTCCCCAGATGGGTGGGTTCCACTAAGCATAGGGCTGCCCCCATCCTTCCTGAAAATGGTCATTCAAATAGGGGTGGGACTTTCATGAGGGATAAGCTGTTTTGCAAAAGGAGGCTCCCATTTCAGCCAATTCCCCAAATGCATGCATTAAATGAAGTTCCAATATGTTTGTGAAATGTGCTTTTGTGGTGATTCTGAGGCTCATTTCATTTGTAGGTAATTAAAGGGCATAGTTGCAAAACTGCTAAGCACAACTGGAATATATTCCGGCGTATAAGACGACTGGGCATATAAGACGACCCCCAACTTTTCCAGTTAAAATATAGAGTTTGGGATATACTCGCCGTATAAGAAATACGACCCGGCATATAAGATGACCCCTGACTTTTGAGAACATTTTCCTGGGTTAAAAAGTAGTCTTATACGCAGGAATATGCAGTATTTGACTAGTGACACTGAGCATTCAATAGGTCAGAAGAACCTGCTTTCTCTAATAAATTAAATCTGCATTTGATTGCTTATTATTAAGCTTTGGAAGATTTTAATCAAATAGAGAGCTGTAATATCAATTGCTTTGGAGAAGTCAGTTTTACAGTGTCATTGATATTTATTAATTAATGTAGCTATATAGACTTTATAAGCATTTAATGGCACTTAGTTACTTTAAAGGGAAGTTCAGAATAGTTAAGAGTTTAGAAAGGCAGAACACTTTTAAAAAATAAATAAAATACAATTCTGACTGGGGAGAAGAAATATGAAAAATATTCTGTTCATGTGTCCATGCAGTCTGTGAATTGGGATGTATCTATCTATCTATCTATCTATCTATCTATCTATCTATCTATCTATCTATCATCTATCTATCTATATATAGATTTCTAGAAAATGTTACATTACTAGTCCCCATCTACCCACCTAGCCAGCCAGCCACCCCCACCCACCCCAAGAAATACGGCCTCTCTTGATGGTCTTATTATGAGGAATAGATGGAGAGACTGATTTGTATTCATATGGCAAATCTAAACCTATACATGATCATTTCAAACTATACAGTGTACTTATTATGTGGATACAAGTTTCCTCATATTAAGTCAGCTGCACCAATCACAGGAGGGGTGAGTTCTGTGTCCTTTGTTGCTGGACTCCAATTTATATCATCCTTGAACATTGGCTACATTTGCTGGGGCTGATGGGAGTTGGAGTCCAACAACATCCAGGGCACCACATAATAAAATTGTTTCTGGTCTCAATGGCGTCATAGCTACATGTTATTTACTGACACCCAATTACTTCCTATGTGTTAACTGCACCAATTTGAATAAAACAAAATGTTGTAAGTTTTGTCCTCAGCAAGCACAGCCCTGTCAGACGTTTACTGTCTAGCAAAGTTTTGGGCTTAACTTTCACTGCAATGATGAACTTGCATCTGAGCAATATACAGTGGGACCTCACTTGCGAGCTATTCGACATCCGACGTTTTCGAGTTACGAGTGGAAAAAGTGGCGCCGCGCTTACAATTTTTCCGACATCTGAGCGGAAAACCCATTTGCGGCTAGATGCAGTTTCCTCGACTTACGAGTTTTTAGATGTAGTTTCCTTGACTTGCGAATTTTTCCATTTCCAGTGCATTCCTATGGGAAACCGCGTGTCCTATGGGAAACTCGACTTACAAAGTTTTTGACCTGCGAGTGTGCATTCGGAATGGATTAAATTCATAAGTCGAGGTCCCACTGTACTGTTTCAGACTTCAGGTGGGCGCTCACTTGACATAATTCTTCTACATACAAAAACAAACCTTTTTGCATAGAAAGGGTGTTTTAATCTGTCACAGAACCAGCAAATGAACTTCATTGTAATAGGTTTATGATTATCTTACTCACCTTGCAAATGTGAAGACTAAAGGCTTGTCTAGTCATGGGGAAGCTCCTCTCCCCACACCACCATCAGAATTTGCCAGGTTTGCTCCTCTTGTCCCACCACAACCAGGGCTATTTTGTCAGTGGAAATCTCCCCAAAAGAAGATACATCAAATTGTTCCTATAAATGGCCCATCATAAACAAAAACAAAAACAAAAAACCCATAAGAATATTTTTATGTCAATGCAACTTCAAGACCTAGGCTTCTGGGATTCTCAGACTGGGGCGGGGAAGTAGTTTGGCTTATTTCCTAGTTAATCTAATGTTTGTGATGGGACGTCATCCTTCCTTGCATCCTCTACAACTCTCGCATCCCCCAGTCATCTCTGGAGGGCTCCCCAACCTGCAGAAGAAAATTTTGGGAGAAATAGGGAGTTGTAGGAAGAGGAAAGGAATACTAGGACCCGTTTGAGCAGGCAGGAGTCCATTTCACAAGTAGTACATGAGAATTGGATATTATCCAACATCCTATCCTCCTGACTGTAAATATCCCTTTGTAAGCCTTAGATCATAATGGTGTCATTATGTTTTCCCCAGAAAGTTTAGAGGTGTTGTAAAATCCATGTCCCCAACAATTAGAATGTATATTTATAATTGCAAAAAGTATAGTATTTCACTGTAAGCAAATTTATAATGTTTGGTTTATTATGTTGAACAATATTTTCATGTATGTTTAAACCCCGCTTTATAATCAAATAAGACCCACTTATTTCAGAGTTAGTCCTATTGACCTTACTTCTGCATAAACATACATATGATTAGGCATCATGTGGTTGAGAGAAGGCTAGTGTATTAGAGAAGTTTTAAAATATAAAAAACCCAAAAGTATAATAAAGAAATAAAGGAAATGGAAGGTTATCTTAAGTCACCATAACCTTTAGAAATGTATTAGCTGGCATATGCTGCTGTGAGATTTTGAAGGTATAGAAATATATCATCATATTTGAATTATGTTTTCTTCTAAGGATCAGGACATCATTTGATTAGTTTTTTTCCTTAACAGTAATAAGTCATTACAGAAATGTAGTCTATCTCCTCAGCTATAAAAGCAACCAACTGAAAAGGGTTATTTTTATCAATTACAGGTAGGTAGCCGTGTTGGTCTGGATCGAAGTAAAATAAAAAAATTCCTTCAGTAGCACCTTAAAGACCAACTAAGTTTTTATTTTGGTATGAGCTTTCGTGTGCATGCACACTTCTTCAGATACAGTGAAATGGAAGTTTCCAGGCACTTATGTAGAGAAGGGGTGGGGAGGGGTGGGGATGGGGAGGGGGGATCACTCAGAAGGGTGGTGGAAATGGGTGATTGACTGACTGATAGCTGTTGATGACTGCAAACGACTGCAAATGGTTTTGCATGAAAAAGCAAGGGTTGAGATGGCTGAAGATCGCTTATCATGTATAATGAGATAAGAACCCGATATCTCTGTTCAAACCAGGTCCCTCCATGGTTTTGAGCTTGGTGATAAGTTGCAATTCAGCAACTTCTCTTTCCAGTCTATTTCTGAAATTCTTTTGTAGTAAGACAGCTACTTTGAGATCTTGTATAGAATGTCCTGGGAGATTGAAGTGTTCTCCTACTGGTTTTTCTGTCTTCTGGTTCCTGATGTCAGATTTATGTCCATTTATCCTTTGGCGTAGGGTTTGGCCTGTTTGTCCAATATAGAGAGCTGAAGGGCACTGTTGGCATTTGATGGCATACACAATGTTAGAGGATGAGCAATTAAATAGTCCTGAGATGGTGTGTTGGATGTTGTTGGGGCCAGTAATGGTGTTGTCTGGGTGTATGTGGCAGCAAAGTTGGCATCTGGGTTTATTGCAGGCTCTGGTACCAGAGTCCATGTTAAGTCTGGTGGTTGTATTATTGTGGGTGAGGAGTTGTTTAAGATTGGGTGGCTGTCTGTAGGCAATGAAAGGTCTTCCTCCCAGAGCTTGAGAAAGGGAGCGGTCATTGTCCAGGAGAGGCTGTAGATCTCTGATGATGCGTTGTACTGTTTTAGCTTGGGAGCTGTATGTGATGACTAGTGGTGTTCTGTTATTTTCTTTTTTGGGTCTGTCTTGCAGCAGGTTCTCTCTAGGTATCTGTCTGGCTCTGTTGATCTGTTGTTTAACTTCATCAGGTGGATATTTTAGTTCTAAAAAGGTTTGCTGTAGATCTCTTAGGTGAGATTCTCTGTCTGTAGAGTTGGAACAGATGCGGTTGTAACGTAAGGCCTGGCTGTATACGATGGATTGTTTGGTATGTTTGGGATGGTAGCTAGAAGCATGTAGATATGTTTGTCGGTCAGTTGGTTTTCTGTATAAGGTGGTGTCTATACGTCCATCCTGTATTTTTATAGTAGTGTCCAAAAAATGTATTTCTTGCATAGATTGGTTCATTGTTAGGTTGATGGTGGGGTGAAAGTCATTGAATGTCTGGTGGAAGGTTTCCAGGGTCTGTTGTCCATGTGTCCAGATAATAAAAATATCGTCAATGTATCGCAGGTACAGGAGAGGTTTGAGTGGGTAGGAGTTAAGGAAACGTTGTTCTAAATCTGCCATGAAGATGTTGGCATACTGTGGGGCCATGCGGGTGCCCATGGCTGTGCCGCTGATCTGGAGGAACAGGTCATCACCAAATTTGAAGTGGTTGTGGGTAAGGACAAAGTGGCAGAGTTTGGTAGCAAAGTCCGCTGTGGTTTTATCTGAAATGGTGTTCCTTATGGCTTGTAAACCATCATTGTGTGGGATGTTGGTATATAGAGATTCCACATCCATAGTGGCTAGTATAGTATTGTTAGGAAGATTGTTCAAATATTGTATTTTCCTCAGAAAATCTGTGGTGTCACGTACGTAGCTGGGAGCACTGATAGCATATGGTTTCAGAACAGAGTCCATATAGCCGGAAACACCCACTGTAATGGTGCCAATACCTGAGATGATGGGGCGTCCTGGGTTTCCTGGTTTGTGTATTTTGGGTAGAAGATAGAAAGTTCCTGGCCGAGGTTCCGCTGGTGTGTTTGTGAGGATCTGTTCTTGGATGTGTAGGGGTAGCTCCTTAATAATCTTGTTCAGTTCTTTTTTGTATGCTTGTGTGGGGTCTGAGTCCAATTTCATGTAAAAGGCAGTATTGGAAAGTTGTCTGTGGGCCTCTTGGATGTAATCAGTTTTGTTCATGATGACGACAGCTCCACCCTTGTCTGCCTCTTTAATTATAATGTCTGGGTTGTTCCTGAGATTTTCTATGGCTCTCCTTTCAGCATGGTTTAGATTTTGTTGTAAGCGATGGTGTTTTCTGGTCACATCCGTTTGGATTCTGTGGCGGAAGCATTCGATGTACAGATCTAGTGTGGTATTGCGTCCATCAGGAGGGGTCCATGTGGAGTCCCTTTTTGTGTAACTTCTTTTCGGTGGTAGTTGGTGGTCAATGTTCTGTTCATTGATGCGTTTGGAGGGTGATGGAACAACCATCACCCTCCAAACGCATCAATGAACAGAACATTGACCACCAACTACCACCGAAAAGAAGTTACACAAAAAGGGACTCCACATGGACCCCTCCTGATGGACGCAATACCACACTAGATCTGTACATCGAATGCTTCCGCCACAGAATCCAAACGGATGTGACCAGAAAACACCATCGCTTACAACAAAATCTAAACCATGCTGAAAGGAGAGCCATAGAAAATCTCAGGAACAACCCAGGCATTATAATTAAAGAGGCAGACAAGGGTGGAGCTGTCGTCATCATGAACAAAACTGATTACATCCAAGAGGCCCACAGACAACTTTCCAATACTGCCTTTTACATGAAATTGGACTCAGACCCCACACAAGCATACAAAAAAGAACTGAACAAGATTATTAAGGAGCTACCCCTACACATCCAAGAACAGATCCTCACAAACACACCAGCGGAACCTCGGCCAGGAACTTTCTATCTTCTACCCAAAATACACAAACCAGGAAACCCAGGACGCCCCATCATCTCAGGTATTGGCACCATTACAGTGGGTGTTTCCGGCTATATGGACTCTGTTCTGAAACCATATGCTATCAGTGCTCCCAGCTACGTACGTGACACCACAGATTTTCTGAGGAAAATACAATATTTGAACAATCTTCCTAACAATACTATACTAGCCACTATGGATGTGGAATCTCTATATACCAACATCCCACACAATGATGGTTTACAAGCCATAAGGAACACCATTTCAGATAAAACCACAGCGGACTTTGCTACCAAACTCTGCCACTTTGTCCTTACCCACAACCACTTCAAATTTGGTGATGACCTGTTCCTCCAGATCAGCGGCACAGCCATGGGCACCCGCATGGCCCCACAGTATGCCAACATCTTCATGGCAGATTTAGAACAACGTTTCCTTAACTCCTACCCACTCAAACCTCTCCTGTACCTGCGATACATTGACGATATTTTTATTATCTGGACACATGGACAACAGACCCTGGAAACCTTCCACCAGACATTCAATGACTTTCACCCCACCATCAACCTAACAATGAACCAATCTATGCAAGAAATACATTTTTTGGACACTACTATAAAAATACAGGATGGACGTATAGACACCACCTTATACAGAAAACCAACTGACCGACAAACATATCTACATGCTTCTAGCTACCATCCCAAACATACCAAACAATCCATCGTATACAGCCAGGCCTTACGTTACAACCGCATCTGTTCCAACTCTACAGACAGAGAATCTCACCTAAGAGATCTACAGCAAACCTTTTTAGAACTAAAATATCCACCTGATGAAGTTAAACAACAGATCAACAGAGCCAGACAGATACCTAGAGAGAACCTGCTGCAAGACAGACCCAAAAAAGAAAATAACAGAACACCACTAGTCATCACATACAGCTCCCAAGCTAAAACAGTACAACGCATCATCAGAGATCTACAGCCTCTCCTGGACAATGACCGCTCCCTTTCTCAAGCTCTGGGAGGAAGACCTTTCATTGCCTACAGACAGCCACCCAATCTTAAACAACTCCTCACCCACAATAATACAACCACCAGACTTAACATGGACTCTGGTACCAGAGCCTGCAATAAACCCAGATGCCAACTTTGCTGCCACATACACCCAGACAACACCATTACTGGCCCCAACAACATCCAACACACCATCTCAGGACTATTTAATTGCTCATCCTCTAACATTGTGTATGCCATCAAATGCCAACAGTGCCCTTCAGCTCTCTATATTGGACAAACAGGCCAAACCCTACGCCAAAGGATAAATGGACATAAATCTGACATCAGGAACCAGAAGACAGAAAAACCAGTAGGAGAACACTTCAATCTCCCAGGACATTCTATACAAGATCTCAAAGTAGCTGTCTTACTACAAAAGAATTTCAGAAATAGACTGGAAAGAGAAGTTGCTGAATTGCAACTTATCACCAAGCTCAAAACCATGGAGGGACCTGGTTTGAACAGAGATATCGGGTTCTTATCTCATTATACATGATAAGCGATCTTCAGCCATCTCAACCCTTGCTTTTTCATGCAAAACCATTTGCAGTCGTTTGCAGTCATCAACAGCTATCAGTCAGTCAATCACCCATTTCCACCACCCTTCTGAGTGATCCCCCCTCCCCATCCCCACCCCTCCCCACCCCTTCTCTACATAAGTGCCTGGAAACTTCCATTTCACTGTATCTGAAGAAGTGTGCATGCACACGAAAGCTCATACCAAAATAAAAACTTAGTTGGTCTTTAAGGTGCTACTGAAGGAATTTTTTTATTTTATCAATTAGTTTTCAAAGCCTGCAACAAAATGAATTTCTTTGCAGATAAATCCTGGGTAATATTATATTCTCATATTAGTTTGCTTCTATTTTCCTTGCTAACAAATATTCAGTTACTCTCCAGAAATATGTATCATGTATACAAGGCAATTGAAAGTTCTGCTTCAGTGGCCAGGATATATGTTAATATGAGAATATCAGTTATTCTACTTGAAAGCAGAGTATATAGCGAGAGTTAAAGTAAATGTGTACATATGAACATTTATTGAATTGTGTGTCGTGAGCCAGATTTCTGAAATGCTATCAGTATGCAGCATGTTGACTGCTAGGAGCAAATACGCTCCTATGCAAACACTCTTTTTCCCAGTCTTAGATTTCATGGACTGTTAGGATAGGAAGCCTAACAAGGCTAGCCTACATTTTAGAGCCTTTGTGTAGAGCAGGTGATGGAAGGACCTCCAGAAGTTTTGGAACTCCATCTCCCATCAACCCCAGTCAGTGTGACCAGTGATTGAGGATGAAGGGAGTTGTAGTCCAACAACATGTGAAAGGCTACCCACTAGCATATACAGTGCTTCAACATTCAAAGAAATGATGCATAGCAGTATTGGGACTCTCCATGGTATGGCTGTTCCATAGAATATCCACCACATAGCAGGGCACATTACACGCCAACATAAATATAGTCTGCAAGCAGGTAATGCAAATCTTGTGCCAATGAAAGCTGGATTCTGTGTCATTGGGCGGAGGGGGAAACAAAATAAAATAAGCCAGTTTGCATTATTTCTCTACCTTGCATCGTTTAATCTTGTTTGCTTTGTTGGTGTACTTTGGGAGTGTGGGTGAAATTGCACTAACCTCTTGGTCTGTGTCTCAAGTTGTGTCTCATCTCCCATGGGTAAGATGGCGGCTGTAGTTGATTGTTAGAGACAGCTCAAGGTTAGAGGCTGCTGGCGTTACTCACCCACCCTTCCTTTTCTCTAAGGTATATATGTATGTGTATTGGTGGGTATAAAGCCAAGGCTGCAGTCAGTGGTGGTTAGAGGGCCAGAACTTACTTGTATTACTGTTACTGTTACTGAGCTGTACTGTATGCAGAACTGTAGATAGGATTGGGTTGAATCTCTCTGTATTTTTGGATCTCTATCTCTAAGACCAGAGAAGTGTAGTTAGTAGACTAGTTCAGGATGCACCAGCATCTCTTAAGTTTATGTAGATAGTGTGCCGGACTTGTCTTGTGTTTTTGAGATAATAAACACTTTTGCATGGAACTGTGGGGGCAAGGCGTTTTCTCAACTGTCAACTCTGGTGTGTGTTGGAGCAGAAATCTAGAAAACCTACTACAAACACAGAACTCATTTGTGTTTGTGTTTGTGTTTTTGTGTTTTGTGTTTTCTCTCTCACACACTACCCCTCTCCACTGTTTGCCATTGCATGCTGCCTATCCAGGACTCTCAACACCAACTGCAAATGCTGAAGTACGCCACAGGAGTTTTTTGTCCCATTGTCCATGACCTCCCCCCTGCACCCTTGCTTATCCCCTGACAATTTTCAGTGAGATGGGGCGTGAGGGGTGAAATAAAATGTTGGCAATACCACTGGTATGTTGTTGTTGGTATCCATCTGTCTTGGGAGGCAATGAAAGAGTGTGCCTTCACGGGTAAAGTCAACCGGTTGGAGTAAAAAAGTCAAACCACTGGTATGGCTCTCTCTAGAACAGGGTGTGAGCCACTGGCAGGTCATGACCCTCCTGTGCTAGAAGATAAGACACTTGCCCCCATCTTTAGCACAAACATTGCTAAGCTGTTCACCGGAGATCTCAGCTATATGATTTAGGCTTTTACAGAGAAGTGCATCTGATATTAGTCCACAGATTGCATTGGGAAGATTAACATCTCCCATTTAATTAAGAGCTCTGTTTTCAGGTCAAATTGTATCTTGCATCATAGGCCCATTCCCCCTAGATGTGCAGTTGAATGCTTACTGGATCTCAGTAGAGAGCTGTTTATTTGGAAGGAATACTGTTTTATTTGCATGTTTTATGTTTCCTTAGCAGAGCTTTCCATCTTAAAGGCTTCATTTTTGTCTTCTCCTTTATGGCTGAAAGTATTCACCACCCATCACCCTTCTATAATAGTTTCTAATATATACATGCATGGGAAATTCTCAGACTTCACTAGTATTAGTGGGTTCCAATAACTAAAGTGCTTCCACAATAATGACTTTGCTTTGATGGATGTCACAACATAGCTTGCCCCATAAAGAAATCAAAAGGGTGCAGAAGTTGGAAATAATGGAGTGGAGACATTTCTACAGCGTGGAAGGGAAAATGGTACAAATGGGAGATCATGATCAGACAAGGTGACTGCTGTAAAGAAAACACTCTCTCTTTAATAACTACAGAGTATGTGAGAATGTTAACCCTGAAAAAGTGTGAGACTGCACACAGTTCAATTTAGCAGGCAGGGTAAACTACAAATCTCATGCTCCCTGGTAGGAAATGGTCTTCCTGAGCATGCTTAGAGCACATTTCCTAATTAAGGAGAGGGTTGAATGGTCTCTCCAGTCTCTAACAAGTGTCTAAATTTCTCAGTGTGGTCTACCCCCCCCCCTCCAGTGCTGCTGCTGATGGTATGACATCTATTGTCCATGAGATAAAGTTCATGTTTGAAAGGGAAAGTTTCAGAAAATACTCTCTCCATACTTTTGGCTGTTTCAGCAATGTTTCTTACATTTATAGGATTTCCTTTAGACTGCAGTTTCCTTTCACACTTCCCCAGAGAAATCAGCGCCATTTTACTGGTGCCCTAGTTAAGAAAATCTATTCTACCTGTTTTTGTATCAGCCTAAATTAGTGATTAGGAGACTATACTGCAAAGTATATCAGCTTATTACAGGAAAAGGTTAAGAGGCATTTGGCCTATGCTCTAGAGAGAGATCAAATTATCCTAATTTCCAAGAAAAAGCAACATTTCTTCACTTTAAGCTCAAAATGGGTTCTAAAGCTGTAATATTATGCTCAGGTCACAGCCATATGTAATAGACCTACAGCTGTCTTTGTTTTATTTCTGCATGAGAACAAATTTCTAAAGCTTTCCTGCTGTTAGGCGAGAAAACAAGACAAATAAAGGAACAGGAAATGCACAATATCACACCCCCAGAAGGATTTTTTGATTACTGAAACTAGGATGCCATTTTATGTTAATAGAAGAAAAATAGTATGGCAATGCTGATAGGGGCTTCTGGCTTTTTGTTCATGAGGAGCAGGTATGCTGGGTCCCCCCCCCCCCCGTGTGTGTTGGGATTTGCTTCATTGGCTAGCTGGGTGCTTTTTCCTCTGCTTTTTACAATCTGTTTACAGTGTCTGTTGACCATTTGAGGGATGCAAGCATAGAAAGCTGACTTATGCAAGGTCAATTTGTCTCTTGCATCCCATATTAGCTACTCTGATAGGCACCATCTCTCTGCAGTCTTAAGCAGAGGTTCTTCACGTCACCTGCTACCTGCAGTGGCTCCCTGATTGATGCCAAAATTCAGCGCCCCTCCACTCTCATACTCCATTGTAAATCATAGTTACATTCCTGAGGCTCTGCGCCCAGTGCAACTGAATTGGTTGTGCTCCCCTAAATCGGTCTCTGCTACGTGTCCTAGCTCCTGCCCCAAAGCCCAATACTGAGGCCCCTGTGTGTGAGTAGGAAGAAAGCTTAACTCAAGTCTAGCAATTGTATGGGTTAAGCTAAGGATGCCCAATGCCAAAAGTGTGGCTAGAGAGTTCAATAACAATTTTAAGAGTCCAACACCAGATAAAAGCCGCAAAGATTCAAACAGGTACACCCCTCCTCCTTGGTGAGGCCCAACTTGCTCACTCACAAGACTCTCCCCGTGAGACTGGTCCATCTGGAGGTTCAGACTTCTCCAAGGGGCATGGGTCTGTTCCCAATAGCAGAGGTGCTGCCACATTCTTGCAATGGGACAGAGTTCAGCTCTGCAGACTCCTTCTTCACCAGCTGTCCAGCCCCACTTCGTGGCTGGTCAACACTGTCACCCATTGCTTGGGGACCTCTCTGCTCCATGGATGGGACTGGACAGGGAGCCAGTGTGATTGCCTCCCCATCCTCTTTGACTGCTCCCGGTTGAGGGTGTCTTCTTTTTCCTGCCCTGACAGCAACTGCCATCCTAGCCCTGAGACAGTTGAGATAGTGGGGTTTTTAACTGGAGACTACAGGGATTAAATGTGGGACCTAATGCAAGTGACACAGGTATCCTACCACCTAGCAAACACCCCCACTTCGCTGAAGCTTCCATGGATAACTGTTTTTTTTTTTGCCAACTATTATAATCTAAGTCAGGCTTCCTCAACCTCGGCCCTCCAGATGTTTTGAGACTACAATTCCCATCATCCCTGACCACTGGTCTTGCTAGCTAGGGATCATAGGAGTTGTAGGCCAAAAACATCTGGAGGGCCGAGGTTGAGGAAGCCTGATCCCCTGAATGGGGTGGAATAAAAACTGGCGGACCAACCACCAGCCTGTGAGATATGCATGTGTCTGTGGATGGGTGTTCATTTTTGTGTGTGTTTAATTTCCCACTCATTGGTCCTCATCAGGGAAAGTGGGAGGTTAGTTATGACAGTTTCAGGATAGCATAGAAAGAGCCCAATCTTGGGGCCTCGTGGATGGATGGGCCTTGCATCAAGTAGATAACACCCCATTTGGGGGCCTAATACAAGCTGCTATTGACAAAGAACTTTCAGCAGTAGGCCTGCATACATGGAGTTATCCCCTGTGTATATTGTTATGTGTGGAAATCATGAACTGGTGTATTTCAACATGTTTACCAACACTGGGCTTTCCAATACATGTAGATAGGAAGATGGATATGGGGGTTGGCATGTGCTGCCACATGCGATTTTCTGTATATCTGTGGAGGGAAAATGTCATAGTAGAAACAGCCTGTATTTAAAGAATTTTAAAATCAACTGCATAGTCCTGTTTACGTAAGTGGAAGCAGGAACTGCTCCTGTTTCAATATATCAATGCAATGCAATTCAACAGGTTTTTTTCCCAAATGTGTATTAGCAAAAAAACCAAAAAACTCAAGAAGTTTTTTTATGGGGGGAGGGGCTGCCACAGGTCCCCATTTAATGTTTAATGTAAATGTTCTCATTTACGTCAGCCCTGTACAATAGACATCAAGTGTCCTGCGCATGGATCCTTAATAAAGCACATAAGGTCCCCTGTAAGTGGCTCCCTATGGGGACTGTCATCACTTGATAACCCATTATTCTGCTGTAAGACTAAAAGCATTTTCTCAATGCTACTGCTGACCTAAAAAGATAAAGATTTGTACTGTGACAAGAGGAAAAGTCTTGCAATTCTTATGACAATGCATGTGAAGGCTAAGCACAGAGAAAACTTCCACAGGATGCCTTACTGTAAGGATGAGGAAACTGTGGCCACCCAAATGTTAAGAGGCCACAGCCCCCAACAATCCCAGCCAGATGGGTCAAGTATGTGGGAAACATGTCCACCAATATCTGGAGGGTTCCATGTTCTTCATCTCTGCTCTAAAATCTCATCAAGGTGATGGTCAACAGTGGGACTAAAAGGTAAATTGGATTTTTGCTATATCTTCCCTAGTAATTGGTGCCGAATGAAGTTCTAAAGAATGCTGGATATGAAGTCTGGAAATCTTGAACACGAAATATTTATCCTATATAATTGGGGAAGCAGACATGAAAATAGAAACATGGTGGTATGCACATGGAGATTAGAGTAACTTTGTTGATTTGTTGACTGAGCAATGCAGAAAGGGATTAGTGTGATTTGAAAAGCACATTTTACATAACTCACTGAGGCTACATCATTTACGGTATGCAGGAACCTTGGAATTATGTTTCATTTAAAAAAAGCTAAGAAATAACAATGTACTGCTATTCACTGCTGATGAAGCGACTTATGATTTATCTTTTCAGCAGCGACTTCAGGTTCAGATCTGAATACGAAAATGAATAGAATGCCCTTATCCTCTGACTTTGCCTTGTTTGTTGCTTGCTGTGTATCATTCCTTCCCGAGCCCAGCTCCTAGCAACCAGCTAATGCAGTAAAATTAAGAGTAAATCAGTGTCCTACTTGATCATGCCTTGTGATGCTCACCCTTCAGCACAGTCCCTTTGTCCTTTTAATCATGTAGATTAAAGAAATTCATATGGATGTAGCATATGCAGTGTCCTGAAGCACATTCCTTTATGCACAACTGCCTCAGAAATCTTAAAATTTCATTAGAGGCTGACGAAATAAATTTACTCAAGTGGTATTAAAGACACAGTGGTTCAGATATGATCTCCATATTTCCTCATTTTTATGGAAAGATGTATCGGTACTAATGCAGAAGTGTGTGGTAGCTCAGTGTTTGCTGTGCTTTCCAGTTCAGTCACAAAAAAATAGTTCTGTTTGCCTTTGCTACGCTGATATACTTAAGAAAATGTGAAAGATGTGACCTTACCTTGGTTTCTGATAATGAGCCTAAGAATGTGTGTGTTACATACAGTCTCCAGTATGAATGGGCCAATCATTAACATCAAAGAGTGTATGGACAGTGGACTTGAAGCCTAATATTTACGGTATAACAAGAAGAAACTGAGCAGAATGGGAATGGGAGGAAAGAGACAACATATTTTAATTTATTTATTATAAGATTCATTCCCTATGTCTTCTATACCCAATACTGTACAAAATAAAAAAAGATACCTTCAGATTCTGCATGCACACGAAAGCTCATACCAATGACAAACTTAGTTGGTCTCTAAGGTTCTACTAGAAGGATTTTTTAAAATATTGTTTCGACTACGTCAGACCAACATGGCTACCTACCTGTAACTATACCCAATACAGTTAGCAGTCTGCCATGTTGTAAAGCAGCAATAAAATAGAAACAGCAGCAGTGAGATACTAAGCAGCAGCCAGTATGTCAAAATCAGGGGGACATTTCATTAAACACACACCTCAACAAAATGGTCTAAAGATGTAAATGGAAATAAAATATCCCACAGTCCTCTGCATAATGACCTGAGGGATGGGACTAAGTCCCGGTCACCTCTCGGTCACCTCTCTCCTTTGTTATTGTGCATGAAGCAGTAAAGCATGTAGAAAGGGGTGACTTATAGCTCACTCTCAATGATGAGTGGTTCCCAACTTTAGCTCTATGGGCTTCCCCTGGATCCCGAAGCCCTAGTTTTACAGGTTTCCAAGATCCAGGGAAATCTATGCATGAAGACTTTTCTGCACCACACATCCATAATTATGCATAAGTGGTGGGGCTAGGAGGAGTTCACACACACCATCAAGGTGGGTCCAAAGTCATGGTGCTGTAGGTCCTTCCTACCCATGAAAGGGGCTGTTGACAACAGTGGGATTCCTTCTATCTCCTACATTCTTAAGGAAAAGTGTCAAAGTGGATTTGGAGGTTCCTGCTCAGATGAAGCATCCAAACCATTTCAAGAGAAGCAGAAGTGTTGGAGGTCGGGAAGGGTCTCCTATTTGCATTAAATTGAAGAAAAAAATGTACTAAAATTGTCCCTCTCCCAGTATCTTAATATCCTAATATTCAGTCTCTGAGTGCTTTGGGACAGAAGCTTGGTTTGAAAACTCAGCAGTGAGAAATCACAAATGGGTCGTTTTGGCAAAAGGGTTTGTTTTGTTTTGTTTTGCCTTGTTTACGAAGAGTAAATTCAGATTCAATTGAGAAAAAAGTACAGTATGGCTGTGAATGACTTCCATGCGAAAGAAACACCAATCCCACATAAACACCTGTCTAGAAGCACCCTGTGCTTTCACACGCTGGTTCATGGATGTCTAAAAGGGAAAGTGTCAGGGCAGTTGCCCTCCTTCTCCGTGAACCATAACCCCCAGATTCCTATCTATCTATCTATCTATCTATCTATCTATCTATCTATCTATCTATCATCCGTCTATCTATCTATCTATCTATCTATCTATCTATCTATCTATCTATCTATCATCTATCTATCTATCTATCTATCTATCTATCTATCTATCTATCTATCTAGCATTTGTGGGAGGTGAGATTTGAGGTAAAAAAATGTACATGCACTATTTTTGGTAGGAAACTAGACACCCCCTTTCAGTATTTGACCTTGCCTCACTACAAAAAAATTCATGTGGAAGGCAGGCTAAAATGTAACCATGGATTTGTGTGTGTGTTCTTCCTAACAGACAGATTCCTATTTTTGTTTTCTGCATTCATTTCTTTTAAGGCCCATTTTGTGAAGAGCGTTTGGAACCATGTAGCTCCCAGCCATGTCAGAACAAAGCTGTATGTCACAACCGTCCTTCTGGCTACGTTTGCAACTGTCCTGCTGGATTCACAGGCTACGACTGTGAAACTGATATCAACGAATGCTTCTCAGATCCGTGTCAAAATGGAGCCACATGCACAGATTTGCGAAATGTAAGTGTAGCTGCTATGTTGTAGTGAATTGCCTCTCCTGGCCTGCCATACCGGGAGGTGCCTGGGACAGCTTCCAGGTACTCGGCTTTTTGTTCCAGTGCTGTAATCCAAGCAAAATCTGCTGTGCAGCTTTCTTTGTAAGCCTGTTGTTAACATTCTAGTTTGGGTATACAGCCTCTTTGTGGCTTCTTCTTCTTCTTCTTCTTCTTCTTCAGGATGGTGGTAGATGATAGAATGCAAACTGGGTAGGTCAGGATATTTTATGAGCATCAAGGCATTTTTGCAATTGTACGTTCTTATGCTATTTCCACAATTCTCTCTGCCTGTGACATTTATGTTGTTTGTAGTTTTGAGGATAACAATACAGGTGTTTTAGGCCTTGGGCAGAATCCTTTAGTCCATTTTCTGACCTGGGGGTGAAGTGGTGACTCACCTCCCTTCCTGCAGTGTTGTTAACAGGGCACTCCATTAAACCAGTCTTGAGGGAAGTCCATAGAGCAGGGGTCTCCAAACTAAGGCCCGGGGGCCGGATGCGGTCCAACTGCCTTCTAAATCTGGCCCACGGATGGTCCAGGAATCAGCATGTTTTTACATGGGTAGAATGTGTCCTTTTATTTAAAATGCATCTCTGGGTTATTTGTGGGGCCTGCCTGGTGTTTTTACATGTGGAATGTGTCCTTTTATTTAAAATGCATCTCTGGGTTATTTGTGGAGCATAGGAATTCGTTCACATTTTTTTTCAAAATATAGTCCGGCCCCCCACAAGGTCTGAGGGACAGTGGACCGGCTACCTGCTGAAAAAGTTTGCTGACCCCTGTCATAGAGCTTCCATCAGCATTTGGGGTTGGGCCATCTGCATAAACCTGTTTTTGTGAGGGTCTCTTCCTCCCCAGTGAGACCCTGTCATGCCACAGACCCCGCCACGCAATGCTCTCTTCATGTGACATTTATGTTGTTTACAGTTTTGATGATAACAATACAGGTGTTCTCTTATTATTATTTTCTTGATTTGATATGAGTTCTCCAATAAAAGAAGGTTACAGGTAGCCGAGGTTTTTTTTTTGGGGGGGGGGGTTGCAAGAGCACTTGTAATTGCTAGAGTTAGTGAAAGTTAGAAATTAATAAAGGGAAGAATTTAGCTGATTTTGGAAAGTGCTGAAGGGAAGTTGCTAGGCCAGTGGAAAAACGCAGGCTAAGCTCCCTTTCCAGACCAGGGTCTCACCTGGGGTTGAAGCAGCTAAGCATGACAAAAGCTCCATCACAGTAAAATCCTTGGGTCTGTGCCAGTGGATGTTGCCAAGGTTATGCTGAGCGATGACGTAGGTTACAGGAAAATTGTCACCTTTTAAAACTAAGCCTGGAATAGCAGGGAGAAGCGGATGAGCAGAGAAAAGGGGAGGGGTTGCTTGGCAAGGGGGTTTCTGGGAAGGAGAGGCAGGAGGCAGGGATAACTGGCTGGAGACAAGCTGGAGCAGGGCCACAGAAATAGTGTTTAGAAAGGATGCAATGTTGAGCTGTTGTGAAGGACAAGCCCCTCTTGCAATGTGAATGCTGTAAACTCTGCATTTCCTCAATCCACACCCAGTTTTCAAATGTGTGTTAATAAGACATCGTTTTTAAAGACACAACAGTCTCTGCCACATCTTGATTCCCAAAGGAAATACGACCCTGACAGAGCACCTGGGGCCCCTGGAATCTTGCTACTGCTCAGCAGAAATTGAGGGTGGACTGCAACATCTGTAACAATGCATTATTTGGCTATTTTTTCCTCAGTCACCGCTTAAAGGGGGGGGGGAAGAGAGTCTTCTCAAAACACAATGCTTTTTTTTACATCCCTCTTTATTAGTTATTGATTACTTCCCGTTGTTGCTTTTGTTGTTGCTTAAACTAAAGTGTAAATTGAGGAGGACAGAGAAAAGATCTGATAGCAGAGGGATATCTTGAAAAGTATTCTCTCCTTCATCTTTCATGTAATTTAAAAGGTTTAAATAACAAAGGAGTAAATACCTTAAAAGATAAACCCAGCTAATCATTGCCTCAAAGCACCAGAAGAAAGACATGAGATTTAAAAGGAAATTTAATTGGGTCACAACTTTATTCAGGATCCAGAGGGATAGGGACTGCAGTCAGCAATATCATTACAGACCTAACAAAACTGGTATGTAGAAAGTTCACCTTTTGTGTGGCCCCCTTCCCACCCACCCCCAGTCCTCCTCCTCATTGCTTATTTGTATGCCACCTATCCATAGTTAAACCATGAGAAAGACAGCTTATAACACAAAAAATACTTAATTCCAAAAGCAGTCATAAGCCATAAATAAAAGCATCCCAATAAATATGCAAAAAAATCAAATAGTCCCTACACAAGCCATAATAATGTCTAACAATAAAAATACAACACATTAACACCAATAATAGCAAAAATTAAGCTTGACCCCTTCCAAAACACCCAAACAAAGAGGATAGTGAAATGAGATACGATGGCAATCTTCAAATATGTATCTCAAGGACTGTCACATGGATGATGAAGCAAGCTTGTTTTCTTCTGTTCCAGAAGCTTGGAAAGCCACTTCCGTGCCTTTGCCGGAGGTGGGGTTGTGGGCAGCCCGACGAGCCCATTGCGTGGGGGCTGCAGAGTCAGCCCCTACGCAATGGTAGCTCCCGCCTGCGTCATCTGCCCCCCTTGTCCAATAGGGATGAGGGGGCGGGGCCGCAGCGTTTAAACCCCTTCGCGCGGCCGGGGCCCGTTCTCTTTCTCCCAGTTCGCCGGAGCGAACAGAAGCACCCGCCCACCCGCCCCTTAAAAAGAGAATAGGGGGCGCTGCTGCGGACCTGGTCGGTTGCCTGGTTAGTCAGTGGACCGGGTAGGACTTTTCCCATACTGGGCTAGCCATGATGGGTTTTTCGCCTACCTCGTAGCATGTCGTCACAACTTAGGTTAGGCGGTTAGGCGTTGGAAATTTGCATAACAATAAGATGGAGGAGGGGCAGATTGCGTCATCACCTGCCCAAATTTGGAGAAGTAATTCCGTTAAAGGATTCCGGGGGCGAGGCTTGGTCCTGAGCCTGGAGTCGCCAGGGCCGTAAGGCACGCCCCGTACGGTGGCCACAGAAGGAGTTCCGGTTGATCGGCATCGCCGGGTTCCTTACTGGTGGTTAACTTCTCACGGACTTCAACACACGGGTTGGAGTCGGATTTAGTCTGGTAGGTTCCAACGCCTAAGCCAATTCCGCTCAACATGCATATTTAATAAAGTTGTGGCCTGAACCACCCAATTAACCTTTAAATTCTGTGTCACGTGTCATTATTACATTGATCGGAGGGCATTGCTACACAACTAATGGATTCAGTTACAAGAAAGGTGGTTTTGAGTTCAGGAAGAACTTTCTGATGATAAAAGCTGACAGTGGAATGGTCTCCTTTGGGAGATGGTGGAGTCTCCTTCCTTGGAAGTTTTTAAGAGGAGGTTAGATGGTCATGGTCATGTATGCTTTAGTTGAGATTCCTGCAGTGTTGGACTATATTACCCTTGGTGTCCCTTCCAAATCTACACTTCTAAGGAATAAACCATCTTTACTGGGAAGTTGGTCCCACTAAATTCAGTGAAACTTACAGTGTATATTGCAGCCTTTGCAGTACAATTCTATACATATTTACTCAGAAGAAAGTCCTACTGTGCTCCCACAGATAAGGGTGCATTACATTACTACCCTCATTTCTTAATGCTTACTTGATGGTAGTTATCCACCAAAAGTTTCCATTGAAATGATCAAGGCAACATATATTCC
The DNA here is from genome assembly GCF_963506605.1 of Zootoca vivipara. Taxonomy (NCBI): domain Eukaryota; kingdom Metazoa; phylum Chordata; class Lepidosauria; order Squamata; family Lacertidae; genus Zootoca; species Zootoca vivipara. Next base: position 33,000,036 of record NC_083278.1, on the reverse strand, counting down.
AAAATGATCTAACGATATTCTGTGAACTGCCCTGAGACCTTGGGGTATAGGGCAGTATATAAATTCAATTAACTATTCCCATCAGAAGTGTTAAATGGCAGGCTGAGAGGTATCAAAATAGGATCTGTGTATGCTCTCAGAACGTCGACTGCATGAGGCATATTTTATTGCATTGCGGACAATATGGTCAAGCTGGGGAACTATTGATTAAACCACTATTTAGAATACAGAAGGAAAAAGAGAAATAAGAAAAATGCAAAAATGAAAAATAATTCTAAAAAACCTTTCAATAAATATATTGGAAAACAAATAAACCACTATTGGCAAATTGGCCTACTATACCAAATACCTTCTGGGTGACAAGTCCAATGATACCACAGTGGCCGTGGCAAAGTTTCTTTCAGTAGTCATACAAATCAAAGATCAACATACCCATGATTAAACAAATAACACTTCGGTCTCCCTTCCCTGGGGGGTTGGCTGTATGAATCTGTTATTTTATTCTGAAGCCATGTTATGGGTCGTTGGACCGCAATAAAGATTATTATTATAAATTCAATTAACAACAACAACAACAACAACAACAACAACAACAACAACAACAACAACGATACAATTAAGGATATAAAATTACTATTGCAACATATACAAAACAATAAAAATGTTTTTTTTTAAATGATCATTATTAAAACATTACAGGCATAGCAAAGAAATAAAATATTGGTACAACCAGACCTTAAAGGGAGCATATGGTTCCTTAGATGAAACCGCAGTGCATAGCTTGAAAATGGAGTGTTTTTTTAAAAAAAATGCTTACATTGCAGATCAGTTACTTACTGCTACAACAATTCAGAAATAATCAAAGCAAACAGTAAAACAAGAAGGTTATTCTGAGTGCAATCCCTGAAGTATTTTGCAATCCTCAGAGGGGGAAAAAAACACAATTGCTGAAGGCAGCTGCTTAAAAGATACAAATCACTTTTTCCCGTAGGCCAGTTTATTGGATTTACAAAAGGAGATTAAAATTACATCCTTAAAATTGTATAAAGGTAGAGCAAATCCTACAAGCTACCTTCACTTGCAAGTTCTTAAATTAAAGGGGAAATGGCTGTTCTGTTAGTAGATGAATTAAGGAGGCTCCCCTGCTTGAAGAAGTCTGGCCCTGTCTGGTTGTGGATCGCAGCTGGGAGTTCCTCCTCTATTAATGGAGGTTAAGACTATCAATGGCTGCTCACCACAACGGGCATGTTCTGCATTCACTCTTGGAGATTATGAGAGGAAATTAAAGACTGGTGTGAGATAGGAACTTGGAAGAGAAGACAGGAGACTTTCAAAGGCCTTTATAAGCCTCCTCATGCTTCCCTTTTATGATAGGCGGGAAAGAAATTTTGACAGGTGGGTGGCCACATTTACCTGTCATTTGTGGGGTGTCATAATGTCATGTGATGGGGGGGTGGCCTCACTCACCTGACAAATTTGGCCCACATGGCAGATCCAGTTTGGTAAAACGGCTGTCTAATAATAATAATTAATAATATTTTTTAAAAAATTATACCCCACCTGTGTGACTGGGTTGCCCCAGCCTCTCTGGACGGCTTCCAACAGGATATGAAACGTCAAACACTAAAAGCTCCCCAATACAGGGCGCCTTCAGATGTATAGGATCTTAAAGGGCAAAACATTAAAACAGGCCAACCAAACTATTCTCCTATACTGTACTTAAATTTAGCTATGCCATATATTTGTTAGAGGCAGACCAAGTCAGGCCCAGTTACCATGCTTTACGAGGCCCATTAGCTGATGCATGCAACTCCTAGACACCCACATATTTTATTCTTTGTTTGCCTTGTACTAGATCCAACGACCGCAGATAAGGAGACAAACCAGCAAACAACTTTCGCTGTTAATTCACTTTTCCATTTAGGCATGCACAAAAGAGTCAAGCGCTTTTTCCTCAAGTTAACTATGGTTTTGCCAAAACAGAGGTAATCTGTAGGAGGGATCAGGGGCGTAGCCAGGATGAAAATCAGGGGGGGCAAGGGGCGGGGAGCAAGGGGCGGGGCCAAGGGCGGGGGCGGGGCCACATCGGAGCAGCCCGAAATCGGGCTGCTCCGACGCCCTCCTCCCCCACCGCGATAGGAAGGGACGAGGGGGAGCCAGGATCAGCCCGAAATCGGGCTGCTCCGACTCCCCCCTCCCCCTCCGCGATAGGAAGGGACGAGGGGGAGCCAGGATCAGCCCGAAATCGGGCTGCTCCGACTCCCCCCTCCCCCTCCGCGATAGGAAGGGACGAGGGGGAGCCAGGATCAGCCCGAAATCGGGCTGCTCCGACTCCCTCCTCCCCCTCCACGATCGGAAGGGACGAGGGGGAGCCAGGATCAGCCCGAAATCGGGCTGCTCCGATCCCCTCCTCCCCCTCTGCAATCGCTGGGGCAGGTGGAGGGAAAGCCCCAGAGCCGCGCAAAGCGGTTGCCTGGCTTTCCCTCCGCCCGCCCCACAGCCAGCCGGCTAGAAGGGACGTCTCCCTTCTCCCTTGCTGGCTGTGGGGCGGAGGGAGGGAAAGCCAGCCAAACGCTTTGCGCGGCTCTGGTGCTTTCCCGCCGCCCGCCCCACAGCCAGCCAGGGAGAAGGGAGATGGCACCGGGCGGGCAGTGGGGCAGGCTGGCCAGTGGCCCTGCTTCTAGGGGGGGCAATTGCCCCCTCCTGCCCCCCTGCCTACGCCCATGGGAGGGATGGCACCATCGCCCTAGCCTCCCAGCACTGAGTACTGGGACACCATAGGGATGGGCTGAGAAGGCATGCCAGCAAGAATGCCTAATTGTCTCTGCCAATGAGCACATACCACTCCAAGCTCACCACTATCCTGCTCCACCCCCTCACTCCTCCAGTGTGTGACTGTGACATTCCTCTGGGTCACTCCTAAGCCAAGGTTAAATTCACATCATTTGCTCCCTAAAATGCTTAGTGTCAGAAGGGAAAATAAAATGAGTAGGTGGCCTAACGTAGAGAGTACTTTTCTTAAGTTTATCAGTTCACCCCCCAAAATAATAATAATAATAATAATAATAATAATAATAATAATAATAATAATGGAACATTTATAAGGAAATAGTAGCCAACTCTTCACAGGGATGTGGCATGATAAAATTTGAATTCTTAGAGCCCAACATACATTTGAATTTACAATCCAAAGCATGCCCCCTGAAACTTCCATTGGTACATGCCAAGCAAATTGGCACAGAAGTAAATTAAATGCCTATATGAAATTTTTCATCCACTGGTAACACATTGTCAGGATCTCTAAAGGTCAATGGAGTGTGTGTGCTGACAGTGGCAATTTCTGAATTTTAGCAAATAGATTTTAAGAAGTCTCTCTCTTTTGCAGGATGTGGCATGTAGTTGCTTGCCAATGTTTATAGGCAAGTTCTGTGAAAAGTTGGTGACATTCTGTGAGCCATCCCCCTGCCTGAATAATGGTTCTTGCATAGCTGAAGTGGAAAGCTATCATTGCAGGTGAGTTTGAAAACTTCTTTGAATGTTCAAGGAATATTATGAAATTGGGTATTGGAGGCAGGGATGAGGCAACTCTTTCATTTTTAACAAGGCCTGCCTACTAATCAGTGATATATGGCCTTTATTTTAGGTGGGGGGGGGGAGATGAAAGACTAAAAGCTAAAGCCTGGAAGAAGCATTTCATCCATGTGTGTGTGAAAACAACTTGGAAAAGAGAAGGATGTGGGGCTTTTTTTTAGTGGGAACTCACCGGAACTGAGTTCCAGCACCTCTCAGATGGGTGTCATTGTCATTATAGAAGGACAAGGGAAATGTTCATGGTGAGTTCCCTCTTCTTCTAGAAAATGAGCACTGGAAAGATGTAGGTACATATTCTTAATTCATAGACCTATAATAATAATTTATCGTCTAATTTATCAAGCACCATGTTAAAAATAGTCCTGTGCATATATATACATACATATCTGAAGGAAACCAGGTATATGGTTAACTAATTCCATTTCTGTACAGATTTATAGACTATTTCCTCACACCATTAAGAAGTACAATTTGTACTCTTCACACTTGCTTGACTTTTATTTGGCTGCCTTAAAGTGGGTTCTGTGGTGCATTTTTCAACTGCAGTAAACAAACATTTTTTAGAGTATTCATGAAAGCAAAATATTAAGAATCTGTGGTTCTGAAAAGGATGGCAATATGGGGTGAACTTATGAAGCCCAGGTGTTTGATGCATGTGGTTGTGTATGAACATAGTATGAACAGAATCCCAGTGTGAAATGTTCATAATGCACATGGAGAAATAGCAAAGAGGATAAAAGAAACCTCAATCTCAAAGTCCTTAGAGTTTCCAAGTGTTCTCACTGAAGTGCTAACTCAAGGCAAAATTACACATTAGCACTGAATATTTTTTTGTGTATCCAAAGTCACGTTTAGGTATATAGGTAATGGAAATATACTAAATCAGGTCTTTGGTCCATCTATTATCAACCATGAAGGACAGTAACCCTCCAGGGTTTCAGGCAGAAAAGCACTCTGAAAAGTATGGTTGTTGTTGTTTTTTTTAAAAAAATAATGAATGTGTTAATATTATAATGCATTAATGTTAATGTTTGTAAATACATTGTAAGAACAGAAAGCAAGGACACTTGATGCCTGATCTGAAAAAAGGCGTCTAAAGCTGCAATTCAATGGAATTCTATTTTCCCTCCATTGATCATTGCCAGATTCAGATATTTTGGGTAATTGTTTCATCCATGGATTTGGACATTAATTCACAGCAGGTTATAATTATTATTTTCTCCCGCCCAGAGCATGCCGGGCCTGACTATTGCTGAAAAAGCTTGTTGACATGCCATTGGTTCTGCTTCAGGCATTCTTACAGCTTGTTTTTTAACAGCCAGGAAGTTGCCTCAATGACATTTATTATTGCTTAAATATTCATTGCCAGAATCATAATTCCTCTTCGCAGCACATTTCTTTGTGATTGAACTTCAAATAGTTTTGGATTTAAAACAATTCACTGAAGAATTATAACAACTCAATAACGTTGATGGTTGCCACCCCCCCAATAAATAAATATTTGCTCTCTCTTATACACAGTTTTTTAAAAAGTATTTATTACAGTTTGACTGCAAGTAGGGATATTTGTGAAAATCTCCCTATTTGACTTTTGCCACAGTTGTTGGAGTTCTAAGTTCCTCTCATAATTACACCCTAAAATGAGGAGAACTATTTTACTGGTCCCCATTTCACAGTGGTATCCCTCCTTCCAATCCGAACAAAGCAGCAACTCGTTGCAGATCTCAGCTCTAGTTTATAGCTGCGTTCAAAAATTAAAAATAATAAAAATCAAATATGAAGCAGACCACAAGGATGTGCTGAACCATTTAATCCTTCAACTTTATAGCTGACCATTGAATCCTTTGACTCTACAGGTAATTGCAGCCGTCCAAGTGTACCCATGTTCAGAATTGGGCTGTTGAGGAAAGCATATTGTTAACTGTCCTATGATCTTCGGATGAAAGGCAGTATAAAAATTTAATAAATAAAACTAATAGTGCCCAGTCAGATAGCCATCAGTAGCAGAAAAGAAGCTTGTTGAGAATTTGGGTGGGGGGGATTGAATCCAGCCTTCTGCTCACTCCTCCTGCCCCTGGAGCATAATATTGATGATTTGGCTGCTCGGTGGTTTTACCAGGTTCATGCACACTCAGCAGCTTACAGAAGGATATGTTTAGGACAGGCTTCCTCAACCTTGGCCCTCCAGATGTTTTGAGACTACAATTCACATCATCCCTGACCACTGTTCTTGCTAGCTAGGGATCATGGGAGTTGTAGGCCAAAAACATCTGCAGGGCCGAGGTTGAGGAAGCCTGGTTTAGGAAATTTGTGAGACACACCCTTGCTGCTCTGTATGTGTGCAAGCCCTAAGCAAATTCAGGGAGAAAATGTATACAAAGCTCAAAGAACAGTGTTATCTGCCTTACTGCTGTTCCATATCAAGGGCACCATTTTCCATCTCTCTATACAGCGCACTCAAGGAGCCCTAAATCATAAAATATTGCTCACATTCGCTTGGCATTGCAGTGTTTTGCATCATGCTTCTTTTCTTCTTCAAAACCCTACAAATTATAGCCTCATTCATTTTGTTCCAGCTGTCATGGTTTTAGCAATAGCTGATCACTTACCAGTGCTCATTCTGAAGAAATTTTGCTACCTATATCCATCACCCTATTGAGTTGCTATCAGCCTACTCTTGCTTTTCGTTTGAAAACAGTCGTTTCCTATTCTAAACATAGAACCAAACAGATTCAATTTAATTTACCCCACGTCAGCTGTGATGTATCCAAATTTCATATTTTTGATCTTTATATCATGTTCGGGCTTGAATTTAATATAGCATCCTCCCTCCTGAATGCCAGTGTTTTAGCGGGCGATATAGTTATGGGACTCAGCTAGAATGGTAAAGAAAAAGCGATTGATATGTGTTTTATATGTGATATAACCTATATCTGATATACTATAGGTTGTTTGACTTTAAATATCTAATTTTAGATGCTTACAATGCACTCTGTTGCTCTCCCGTCTCTACCCCCTTCACAATGAATAGACTACAAACTTAAAAAGTTTAAATGCTTTACTTACATAATCCGAGGTCTCATTCATACTTTAGCCAATGCTACAGCAAAGTTAACACAGGTAAAAGCTTACTGAGTACAAAATACAAAGTTAATCTCTAAATGTGGAGTCTGGACTCGGAGCAGAGCCCAGGTATGTTTGTCTGCTCACGTGGCATGAAAGAGAGAGAAAACAGGAAGAGAAAGATTTACTTCCTGTCTCTCACTGACCCTACTGTAGCAATTTAGAACTCTGTGGACCTTAACTCCTTCACATACTAACTAGCATTGTTCAGTTTGACTGCAAATCTCTCACAATAATGTCTGAAACCAGCAGGACAAGTGAGAGAGGGAGGCATTACCTTCCTAACAGTGGGTATTGGCCACACCACATATAAAAAGAGCTGAATCATTTTCATAAATTGGGCCTCATGAGCAACTAGAGAGCAAAATATTATTTTCTTCTTAATAGAAAATATATAGCTATAATTAAGCAAATAAAACAATGGGTATGCCTTTATCCATTGCTGAAGCTTGCACTATTGTTTCCTCATGTTATTGTGAGTCATTACTGACCACTGTTAGCATATCCATTGTTTAATGATCATTAGCTAACTGTTCTAAACCTCATTTGACATTATTTCTCAGTAGCAGAGCCATCTGTTATAATAGCTTCTTAAAGCTGCTATGCAGAGTTTGCTGTTAAATATCTGTTTAGCTCAAGGTTGATTTTATTCTTGAGTTTCCAGAAGGACTTCCATAGATAAAAAGACAAAAACCCATCATTATTTACCAAAATGAAGCTAATCTGGCTAAGTGACAGCCGGTAGGTGGCATGAATGTGTTGTCATTTTCATTACATTTTGCACAAAAAAATAGGAAACACATTCTTGCTGGAAGGACATTGTTTGGTGGATCTCTAGAAGCTAATTAAATGGAATTAGCAATTCGAAATTCTAGCCTTCTGAAATATTCTGGTGTATTTACAGCTGCATGCCAGGATATACTGGAAGGAACTGTGAGGAAGTAATTGACTACTGCAGTCTGCTCAGCATCATCTGTCTGAATGAAGGATTGTGTCTCAATATAATTGGAGGATTCAGTGTAAGTAATTAAATATGGTAAATGAATTCAAAAATATAAAAACCTCAGCCAACCAGAGCCTTAGAAATATGTATTTCGTCCCCTGGGAGTCAAGCAAGAGCAACACATTTATGTACTTTCTATATACTTGAGTCAATGATGCAAGAAGTATTAACTCTAGTAATATGGATTTTTTTATTGCTTCTTTTCTGGGATTCTATTTTAAACTGTATCAAATAACTGGACAACAGTTTTTAGCCTTGCTAGAAGATATGGCTAATTTGTGGACCAATGCCAAATGCCTACTTGGATAGAAATCACATTTGTATCATAATATTCATTCCACTAAAGACTTTTGAATGGATTGTAGCATTATTACCAAAGAAAAGTCAGCAACTTTGTCAATCACTTAATCAAACAAATTGTAAGAAATTAAGCAGATTGCATGACAGCTTGACAATAAGCGTTTTCGAAACTTTTCTTTCCTGTTGTGTGCTCAACTTTTAGAAATTAAAGAGTAGCAAAAACACAGGATAGAGATGGACTAAAACGGATTGGTTTTGGATCAGACCTGTATTCTGGGTGATGGTGGTGTCTGGGTCCTATCCAATGGTTTTGGCTGGAGATAAACTATTTGGATAGGACCTGGTGGGGGGTCTGAATCCCATTTTCAATGGTTGCCCCCAATCCAGTTCTTCCTCTTTTTTTAAAGAAAAAATGGCGCCGGTACTCACCTTAAGTTGTTACAGTAAGTGTCATACTTTTAACATTTTTTTAAAAGGTGCCAGTATGATGTACCTTTGAGTACCCCCAGAAAAAGCACTCCCCCCCCCAATCCCTGATTTCAAGAACAGACTGTGCCCATCCATCAACTTGGAACTGATGTTTCATTGTGTCTTCTGAATCTGGAAGCTGAGCAGGGCAGGCTTGTCAGCATTAAGCCATCCCGGGGGCCAGTGGCTAAACTGGTCCCACAGGCCAAATATGTGATTGCTTCCACAAACATGGAGAACAACACACACAAGCCAGTAAATAAGGCTAAACTGCTTTATTTACATATAAACGGACTGGGAGCTCTACATTATGACTCCCTCTCTCTAGCATCACAGCCAGTAAAGAGAAAGAACAAAGGAAACAACATTCCCACTTAGGAACACAGTAAGACAAACATCCTGTCTACATCACATCCACTCTATGGGAACAAAACACATACAGTCATACGATATACAATAAACCTATGACTGCAGACGGGGAATGAATCTCCCAACAAGGCTATCCCATGGTATCTGCTTTTGCACGGCAAGAACACTGATGATTCAGAACCAACAATGTGATTGATTGAGAAACATACAGCGCTGTCATGCCCACTATTTTCTTCCAAGTGTTTTATTTTCTCTCTCTGTCTGGTGAGCTTTTTAGGCCAGTAGGTCCCAATGAAATGTGGCATCTGGAAAAAAAAATCACTAAAAGTGAGATGCAAAATGATGCACATCTCAAAGCACTTTTAATGGAACACTCCCATATTCAGACTTGGCTCTCTCAGGGATCCAGGGTGGAGGGAGCACAACTGAGTGGCAGAGCAGTTGTTTTGCACACATCTCAAGTTAAAAGGAACAGGGAGCATGTGATGGGAAAAATCACTTTCTGAGACCCTAGAAAGCCACTACCAGTCACCACTAGACTAGATGTAGAAAAAACGGACGTGGCATAAGGCGGCAGTGTCCTATGTTCTTCTGTTCTTGGGATAAATCATGGCATGTCACAGGTTGGGATGGGCAAATTTGTCAGTTTGGATTTCACTAACTTGCTTGTTTTTCCAATCTTCCATCCATGTCTCCAGATTTCCACATCAATCTGTGAATTTTTGTTAAAGTCTTCCTTAAAAAAAACAACCCAGCATTTTAAGGTGAAGTTCTCATAATATACACATTTCTGTGTAATTCAGCCAAATATATACACTTTGATCTTAAAATTAATATTTTTAGCTTGTTTCCTCTCACTTAGTGGAAAATGCTGAATCTGGTGGTTTTGTACATCTCCCCCCAACCCTTTTTCATTTCCATTTCCTTTTCCTTTCTGATTATATTTTATCCTGTAGGGATGTTGTAACAATAGCAGCAAAACAGAGGCATATATTTTATTACCCCCCCTTTCCTCAGTTGTTTATTTCCCAAGCCCATTTGCATCAGGCAATAAAATTAATTAGGGTATAAGATATGGAAGGTATAAGTGGCTTAAATCATCTTCTAGGTGAATGCCTGTCATCCAACATGGTACAAGAAGCATGCTGTTATCGGCATGCAAGCTAAGTACGCACCAAGAAAGGAGAGGATGAAAATCACAACGAAAGCTTTTAACAAAAAGAAAGCAAAACATGTCCCAGAACTGAAGGCAAAACTCTTTTTTTAAAAATGTGATGACCCCGAGCAATAAGGTTGCACGATGGGCGTTATTACTTTAAAAATAAAAACATCCTCCAAAAGCATGCTCCTCAATTAGGACGTGAAAGGTGTTGGCTTGGAAACTTTCTGAAGATATGCAGCTCAACATGCTGGCACAGAGAAGGCTGAGAGTTTCTTTGCCTGAGAGAATAGACTAGCGGGATACAATATATGCTTGGAAGCCAACATGACAGGCCTTTGGGGACTGACAAATAATGCCGGTCAGACAAAGTAGGAGAAGCATGAAGAAGAGGATTAAAGGACTTGGCACGAATTATCGGTGTTTTTGTTGAGGATGAATATTGTGCTGAAACACAGAGCAGAAGGAGGCACAAACAACCCAGGATTAAACTATCCCTGGTTCTTTTTTCTCTGTGACAGTCCTTGATGTGGCATCTTTATCTGGGGCTGTAGGCAGCTGCACTTGCCTTAATCCACCGACTTTAAGGATGTCTTTCTATGCCATTTATAAACGCTGCCCAGCTACCCTTTTCTTATTTCCTTTAGGTTCCTCCCCCCTTTGTTTTTAATTTCATTTCTGTCTTTCATCCGGAGGGTGCCTGGCTGCATATTTACATATAGCCACTGTAACACTGTGTGTTATAAAATGCATTCATGCAAGTGAAATAATTTCAGTGAATGGAAGGGTCGTGCTCACAGACATACGTTTTAGTATACCTCAAAAAACATTTGCTCTCATTATTATTTTTTTACAGTTCTGATGTTAATGTTGTGAGTGCTGCCATTTATGAAACCAAAATGGCACTACCCATACATGAGGGAGGTTTCGGCAGGCTCGGGGGAAACCCCAAGGTTTGCAGAAGTACCAAAATAATAATTACTAGGAAGAAACATTAAGGAGGAGGGACCCAACAAGGGCTGAGCCTACTCTGTAGCCATGGAATGGAACTTAGAAAGCCTACTTTTCTATGGACTGAAAAGTGGAAAATATAACACCACTTTTTAAGAAGAGCTCCACAGATAGGAAATGATAGGTTGGTCACCTTAACATTTTTTAATGGAGAACCCTTTGGAAAGCATTATTCAGGACAGATCTACCAAGTATAGAAGAAAACCGAGTGTTGCTGAAGAAGATTGAGCAGTGGTGGCTTATGGGGGTGGGGTGGAGAAGTAGTGGCACCCTCTGTGGGGCTGTCTTCATGGGTTGGGGGTTGGAGCAAGGTTAGGAGAGCTCCATGGCTGTGGTGGCTTTTGCCGTACTATTGTCAAGAGGTTGTTACTGCCTTCACTGCTTTACTCACCACTGCCAACCAGCATGGCTTCCTCAAAGGGAGGTCCTGTCTAACTCTCCTTTTATAGTTCTTTGAGAATGTTGATAGGCATATGGATAGATGGGATGAAGCAGACATTGTGTATTTAGGCTTTCAAAAATATTTTGATGAAATCCATCACCAAAGATGGATAAAGAGTAAGCTTAGCAGTTACAGGATAAGAAGAAAGGTCCATTCATGTTAAGGAACAGGCAACTGCAATAAATACACAGTTCTTCCAGTAAAGGGACATAGAAAGTGGGCCCCACAAGAATTGGTCTTGGAACCTATGTTTTTCACATGTTTGTGAACCTTAAGATGGAGATAGGGGTGGACAGTGAATTAACCAATTTTGCTGATTGCATCAAATTATTCAAGTGGGGGGGGATTGTGAAGAACTTGAAAATGATCTCTTCAAATTGAGTGATCAAGCATGAAAATGCTACAGCATGCAATACCTCTGTTACAACATCTGCAATGGCTGCCTATATGCTACTTGGTCAGGTTTAAATATTAATGTACAAAGACCTGAACAATTTGGGTCCAGGATATTTTAAAGATTACCTGAACCCTTATAATGCAGTTTGATCAGAAAGATCTAGGTGAGTGCTGTTAGTTGCCCCCTGTGTTTCAGAAGCCCAACTAATTTCAGCTAGAAGTCAGGCATTTGGTGTTACTAGTCCCACACTATGGGATGTTCTTCCAGTAGAGATTTGGCAGGCATGCTTACTAGTAACTTTCAGACATCCCTTAAAGACCTTTTTATGCTGATAGGCATATTCTGTTGTTCAAATTTTCTAAAGATGAGCCAGTCATTTTGCATTGTTCCTGTACACCAATGTAATATTTTATGTGAATGGGTGGTTTATAAATAAACAAAATAAAAGGAATTCAATTGATACAAGTGTAAACTGATGGACTTCTTCTGGCACTGCCAGAAGAAGACCAAGTTGAAAGAAAGTTTGCTTGTGGTTTTGCTTAAGGACCGAAGGGTTAAAACCTTAAATTGGCTACTGCTTGGAAAATTAGGTGTCCATTTGTTTTAACTAATCCTTGTTTTGAGAAACCCTGGGGGAAACACAGTCTTGATTGGGCAGATGAACTACTTGATAAACAGAAGATAAAGCTAAAAGATCTTTCAGTTTCATGAAATCCTACTGTGTTAACTTCTACCAGTTGATATTGATTTACCAATTATTGCCAGAGAGCATGCTATCGATGAACTTCAGTATGCTTCTCAACAGCTGTAAAACTGGAAGTGCCTTGGCCTGTTGAGGATAATCACTGCTGAAATCCAAAAGGATGCTTAATCTTGTTTTACTTTCTTATCTCTTAAGTATATTTTGTGAGAAATACAGCTGTTGCTACCACACCATGGGAAATTACACGTTACAAGAGAAAAGGCTTTCCTATTGCCTCCCAAGGGAAGTCTGTCTGTCCTTTTCTTTACCTGATAAATGGAGTATAATCACAGGCTCTGACTAGATTGCTGTCCACTGATACATGCTTTGTTTCGTTTTTACTGATAATGGCTGTATGGGACTTTCCACCACAAGGCCTCTGAGTGTTCTCACTCCCCTCATACATTTGGAGACAGAGCGCAGAGCTTTTCCTGGTCTCTGGCCTTGAACCTAGGAGCCCCATCTTACTACAGGGAGCGGTTGAGGACTGCTTTTTCTCTCACTGTTTCACGTTTCCCATGTCAAGTTCATTTTTAATCTTAAATTCTGCTTTTTAAGAAGTCTTCACAAGTTCATCAGTATTTTAGTGTGCGATTTTCCTGGTGTACACATATTTGGGATGCAATATTTGGTTGGAGAACTGCATTGCAAAATTCAGAGAATTGAAGATTTTAAAGGACAGCTGCATTTCAGCTTATGTATTGTTTTAGGGGGTACAGATTAAGCAGGTTTGCATTAAAATGGTGGACTCTTTGAAGGCTCAGGGTAATACATAAATGAACCTTTAGGGAAATTGCTTGCAAACTTAAGACTTTAGCTTGTTCCCAGATCATTGTTCCCTTCACTTCTGCAATAATAAAAATAATCACATTAAAGGAAACATCATCTGGCTTTAACAAAAGTTTTCTCTTTAAATGGCAGCAAATAAGGTGCTAGAATATTTGAATGCCATCTGTGCTGCTTCAGTCAAAATTTGTTTTCTAAGTATTAAAATAAACCCCAAATGAACAAATAATTGATATTTTTGGCACAATACATCTTAAAGCAGTTGGCTAGAGTGAGAAAATTGTTATGAATATTTACAAACACATCTACCAGCTAAGCAAGAAGCTCAAAAATATTTTAGTGGTGATGCTGGGCAAATCTGCTACTCCCAGTTGCCGTTTTCATGTTGCTGGTTTCAAATACACAATTGAATTTATTTATTTTCAAAGCAGTTTCATGGTTCCTCCTGTTGCTATGTGTACTGACGGCACCAGCAGTATGTATCTGTGAGGCCAGTTTGACACTGCCATTAATTTTGCCTGCTGCATTTATTTGAATTTGCTGATAGGATGGACTGGGGTGACAGTGAAAGCTCAAAGTCACTGCCAGTTTCGTTACCTGATGTTAATTAGTCCCTTTTCTGTGACAGAATGTGGCTAACAGTCTCTGCAAGAATCGTTTAAAAGGATAACATTCTACAATTGTCTGCAACTTACCTGATCATCAGCCATTGTAGGAGTGGAGAACTGAATCTGGCCAGCTGCCAAGACCCTTGTCTCCCCTACTGCTAGTGGGCTAAATAGGACAGGTTGCATAGGGCTAGCAAAGACCCATGCATGGTGCTTTGGAGTGCTGCCAGTCAGCTGATCACTAGAACTTCAAAGTGCTGAGGAGGGCTTTCAAGGAGCCATCCCTAGGGAACTTCATAGTTCAGCAGAACCCACCAAACTTGAACTTAGCCCCTATCAGCAGATAGGTGCAGTCTTCACATTCCATTTCTGCTGTATTGTGAAGTTCCCTTTGATGAGCTCAATAGGATATCAGATCCCAGCAGACTCGCTGTCATCACCAATCAGCTGATTGCCGATGACAGCAAGCCTCCCTTGACAAAGCCCAATCAGGAGCCTTAAAGCTGCATGGGATGTCAGGTGTAGTGCAGACAGGCGTGGTTTAGGGGAAATTGCCTTATGGGCAAAATGAAACCTGTGCTGAGCCCAATTATAAATATGGGAAGTGAATTGCATCTCTTTCTATGTGGACATTGTTTCCAAATCTATTTAATCTCAGGTGACATGGGAAGGTTAAATTAATAGGAAGAATAGCTGGGCTTGATTAAAATATTAGTCAGATTCCACCCCACCCACCCCACCCCATTGCTTTATCTGAAATGATCACCAGGATCAATACTCTTAGCTTCTCTTTGAAACCTTCTGTTATTACTTCTCATCCTCAGTGGTGCTTACTATACCTTGAGTAGATATTAACAGGATGCCATTTATAGGTTGTTAAATCCTGCTTCCAGATAATTAAGAAAGATGATCATCAATATAGGAGCTGACATAAAGAGGATAAGATAAATAATTGATATACAAAGTTCCCAGAACCATCATGCTGATAATCATGGAGAGAAATCAATAGCAAGCCAAACATTGCAAGTCCCTTTCATCTCAGAGGAGAAAGATAAGGACACAGGACAGGTGGTTGAGAAGCCACGAGAAAGGAGATTTTAAGCAAAACTTACAGAGCATAGCACCAAACAAAATAGTTGGGGAAACTGGAAGTGTGATCCACAGCTTATTTTTTCTTACCCACCCTTCTCTCTCACACACACACTTTGCTGTGGACCAAGAATCAGTTAATAGGCAAGGGAAAGAATTTCAGCTGGTAGCTGGGAGTCAGCGTATTTTCCTTCCTCATAACAAGCAATGTGTTGTCGTGTTGTTCACTAGAATTTGTTCTTATGTTGCTGTGTTTTGTCATAACACAACTGGCTCTGGCTCTTGTGCATCTGGCAGACATCCCAGTCAGAGGGTAAACACAGTCAGAGTGCTAAGACACCTCAGGTGTATGGGCTCAAGGGCCAGCCTATCTACATTTTTGACTGGTGGAAGCAGGCAGAAGGGGCCATCAGTACTACTGGTTCTTCTGAACTAGAGTTTCTCTCCAGAATGGCCTCCCTCATCCAACTGAATGGGCTGCCATTAATATTGGGGTCTCCACTCATTCAATACCCAATTCTCTGGGAACTATCAGCAATAAAAACTGGGGGCTGTTAACCCTGTCCATCCTCTTTCTACCCGCCTTTCCCAGCTGTGGGACACACAGCTACACAATGTGAAACAATATGAGGCAGTGATGTGTAGCAGGTAGCTGTAGAACACTCCATGGGACTTATGAAGAGGTGTCCAAATATAGGAGTATGGCTATTGTGAAATTACACTGGCAGCAATCCAAAACGTTCAGGTGATCTGATGTTTGGCAAAGTCCTGCTTGTTTTCCAAATTTTGAGGAAGAGGGAATGAGACCTTAGAGCATCAATATGAGGAAACTTTCCTATCTAAAAAACACTGAGAATATATGAAGTTGAAATCCATGGTTTCACTGAAAGTGGATCTTTGAACTGTGCAAAAGTCCAGTGAAGAAGATTATAGCAATTTCTTTTGCACTTCTTGTTGTGTTCCATGTTTTCTGGGTGTTTTTTTATGTGGTGTTGTTTTTTGAGCAGGTGAATGGGCCACAGAATTCGTAGCATGCAGGTTTATATATCGTGGCACAACAATGCATTTTTTTTTTCATTTAGGTTTTCCATTGAAATGCTTCCCTTACAGTGCCACCCTAATCATATTTACCTAAAAGTGAGTCCTATTGAATCAAATGGGGCTTATTCCAAGGTAAGCCGCGTTAGCATTGCAGCCTCAGTCATTTTGCAACGCACTCTTTTTTTCTCCATTCTATTTGCTAACGAACTGATTTGGGCATTATGTAAAACCAATCAGCAAATTTTCTGTGTAATATGTTAGGACTCATGTAAAGTTTATTAATTGACTATAGACACCATAAATCAATTCATCTGTGCCTCTACTTTGCATGATAATGCCAGATACAATATTAGTCAAGCTTCTCTTCTTCCTTCTAGTGCCTTTGTGCTCCTGGATGGACAGGAGAATTTTGTCAATTTGTGGAAAATGCTTGCTTAATTTACCCAGAAAATTGCTATGCTGGGGCTACTTGCGTTGATGTAAGCCAGTCAAAGTTGCAGCCACAAATTAAGTGTGTATGCCCACATGGCTTCACAGGTAAGAAAAAAATTCTCATTCATCTGGTGTGGTTTTTTAAAAAAATGTGCCCCGCTTTTTGAAGAATAGTGCTGGGGAGAGGGTTACCACAGTCTGGTGCTGTTCTGGGACTCCTTTCCTTTGGGGCACCTGCTTCGCTGCTATGCAAGCAGGATGCTGACCCAGAGGAGCGACCAGCCTGATCCAGCTGCTGGAGTCCTCTGTTGTTCTGAACCTTTGGCATTCCTCTAAAAGACCCATCCTACCTCTTCCTGCCCCGTCTCTGGGATCTTTGCTCCTTCCAAATCTCCACTCCAGAACTTTGACAGCAAAAACAGCTTTGGAGGCTCCCTGTATAGGGAAGTTCTCAATGTGTGATGTTTGGTTATGCTTTTATATTTGTTGGAAACTGCCCAGAGTGGCTGGGGCAACCCAGCCAGATGGATAACAACAGCAACAACAGCAGCAACAACAACAGAGAACTTTGTCCCGAAAGCAGCTTACAATATTCAATTAAAAAAAATATGGAGTACACAAACAGAATATAAAACATAATCCAGATCACAAAAACAGTTTTAAGACATGAAAAAGAAACTCCAACAGGAATGAATATCTGCATAAATAAGATAGAAGTGGGAAACCTTTGGAGACAAGTAAAGTTTTTCAACAAACATCACCTGTAACAACATCGGAGCAACCTTCCTTTTAAGGAAAGAAAAATCCGGAACACTGTTGCAGTAACACTAAAATGCAAGCGCTTGTGTCAAAGCATGGTTTATCACAGGGGTGTGTAAAACTACCTTTAACAGATCTATGTGACCAAGGTGGGATGTAGAGGGAGAGGCAACTGCTCAAATACCCTGGTCCAGATCCGCCCCAGGCTTTTTACTTCAGTAGTAAAACTTTGAATCTAGTGCTGTAGATTCATATAACAAGAAAAGGTTCAGTCCTTCGCAAAACTAGCACTTTTGAAAATCAGAAATAGGTCTGAGGTGCAGAAAACATCCCCATTTTAAATATGTATAGAATGCTGCTTTAATGCTCCAGAAAATAGCTATGTGCACACACACAAACATACACACACACACACACACACACACACACACACACACACACCAACTGGTTTGCATGAGTTTTAGCATGTGTTGATTTGTGGCTGAAAGCTTATAACCCATTAGTATAAAAACCTAATGGCATATAGTTGGGTGGTAGTGTGTGTGTCAGGTCTCATTCATGACAGATAATAACATTCCACATTATGTGTGACCTCTTCAAGGTCACCCATTCCATATGTGTCTTGTACATTAATGATAGCAATTCCAATTTGGTTGGTTAAGTGCAGGATCAAAAATCCTATAATTATAGGGGCCTTTAAAAGGTGATCTATTCCATCTGCTTGCTCTTGGGCAAAGATAATTGTACCTAATTTTGTCCCTTAGATGTCATTTGCAATTTGTGTGTGTGGGAAAACAAACCTCAAGAGAAACCAAGTGCTATTTTCTCTTTGCTTATTTACTTCGCCCCACTGCAAATCTCTTTGTCTCTCACAATGAGCACCTTTGATGAAAAGAAAATGCACTTTTATTTTATTTTTAGCCATGCTGCTTCTTTCAGAAGGAATGGTCCTGCCTGTAGAAACATGATCTGTTACCTGTGCTTGTAAAGATTATTGCATAAAACAAAATAGGCTGTTTTAGAATTTTTGTGAGGAATACTTGACCAACTGCATTACTGTATATATATTAACCAGATTGCTTTTAAATTTAAAAAGAATGGTCTTGGAGTTCATAGGACACAAATGTCAAATATGCTTTATAAACTGGGTCATGCATTAGAAGTTGCCTCAGTCATAGACAGAGCAAAAGAAAGATGCAGCTTAATAAAACTCTGCATGTATGTGAATGCCATTGATGCCATTGGGACTTGTAGTGCAATCCTGTACAGTGGTACCTCAGATTACAATCACTTCAGGTTACAGATACTTCAGGTTACAGACTCTGCTAACCCAGAAATAGTACCTCGGGTTAAGAACTTTACCTCAGGATGAGAACAGAAATCGCACGGTGGCTGTGTGGCGGCAGCGGGAGGCCCCATTAGCTAAAGTGGTACCTCAGGTTAAGAACAGTTTCAGGTTAGGAAAGGACCTCCAGAATGAATTAAGTTCTTAACCCGAGGTACCACTGTACATGAGTTCCCTCTCAGGCAAGAGGTTACATGATTGCAGCCTTAGGCCTATTTCTGAATACACAGGACTTCACTGCAAAGCTGTACCTGCACCAGTCTCCATCTCACGCTTCTTGGGATAGTTTGCCCTTCTTTGAGGCAGGGTCAGCATTTGAAATAGGATGATTTCCTGAGAGACTAATGTTTAACTTGTCTGATGCTGAAACTAGTGGTCAGAGTAAGTGGAAGAAGAGACTGCATTATTTGCTCCTCAAAGCCTTCCTTGAAAAATTACCCTCAGCCTATTTGGCTATGAGCATAAGGAATACAAGTTGATTCAGATTTCAACAGGATTGATGAATGGTTTGGGGGCAGATATCCAGTTGGGTGCTTTAAGAATCAATGCTAGTCCCAATGCTATTTAGCACCTTTATTGATGCATTGGAAGCATGGTTAAATAACACATAAATCACGTTCAGTTATTAACACCAAATTGGGAGTGTATTGGAAATGCTCCTAACAAATATAGTGTTCAAAGATATGATGAATACTACACAAGTTTTGTTTTGGGAAAAATTAAGGTGTACGATTTGTGTGACATCCTTTTTTAAAAAAAAGAATTTATTTCAAAACAAAACAAAACAAAACTTACATAGTATTCCACATCTTAAAGCAAATAACAACACAAAAAAACCATCCCTTTTCTCCCCCCCTCTTCTTCCCTCCCTACTCCCCCTACTCCCCCCATTGGACTTCCTGTCAGTTCCTGATATATAATCTATAACACAAATGTATAAATAATAAAATTTTCTGTATCCAACGTCTAATACATTATTTTCTCTTGGCACATCTCGGTTAAAACAAAGGTTCTATCATAGTTGGTCTGTTATCCAAGGTCACTCAAATGCTTGCATAGACAACAAACCTTTACTGTATATTTGCACATATAGCTTATATCTTCCCCAGTTTTCCATAAATTTCTCTTTTGACTTGCCTCTTAAGGAGTTTGTTAAATATGCCATTTCTGCTAATTCCTGCATTTTACCCTGGGGGTCAATTATTGAAGGGGTCTCCTGTTCTTTCCAGCCCTTAGCCACCAATAACCTAGCCTGTTGCATAAAGGAAGATTTCTTTTGCTGAATTCGGCACATCTTTCCCCACAATGCTTAGCAAAAAAGCCTCAGGTCTTTTAAGAAAAGTGATGCCCAACATTTTCTTCAACTCATTATATATTAGTGACCAGAATATCTTAATCTTCCCACAAGTCCACCACATATGATATGTGTGACACGATTTGTGTGACATCCTACCAGTATCTGAAATATGAAAACTTAAATTAAAAGGCAATTAATGACTGGCATTAATTTCAAAAGTGAGCACTTTCCCCCTTAAGAAGCAAACAGTGAATTCTACTGTGCAATCTAGATTTTTCAATGATATCCAAGGACTCAGTGGCTTGAGGCATTCTGACTTCTGCGTTCTGGGCTGTGTGTGTATATGAACCCACGACCCTGCGATTACGAGTCTCATGTTCTGCAGACTGAGTTATTTGTAAAGCTGTTCCTTGATACTCTAGTCTTACAAACCAGTGCATGGTTTAATTGTGCATAGTGCAGAATGCTTTTCGGCACCTGAGGCCTGATCATGCAGCCTCAGGGGTATTCTTGGCAGCTGGCTGCTGGATCTTGCATCATTCTGAGATGTGGTGGATAAAGAATATGGCATACTTTAAAAAGGGGTGGCTGCTAGGAGGCAACCAATACTATGACAGCTGTGAAGAGGCAGGGAAAATTAGTTCTGCTGCTGCCATCACTGCAAACATTTATAAAAAACCTGTTCAAGAAAGAAACAACCAATAGGAGTAACAACATGAATTCAAAAAAAATTCCTTCAGTAGCACCTTAAAGACCAACTAATGTGTATCTGAAGAAGTGTGCATGCACATGAAAGCTCATACCAAAATATAAACTTAGTTGGTCTTTAAGGTGCTTCTGAAGGAATTTTTTTATTTTGCTTCGACTCAGACCAACACGGCTACCTACCTGTAACTAAAACATGAATTCAGTGATTTAAAAAAGCCAGGTTAAAGCTCTCTCATATTGGCTCAAGCTCCACAAAGCCAGCAAACTAGAAGCTAAGGCTAATGCCTTAACATCTGTTAATGCCTTAACAAATGTGTCCCGTGATGAGGATTAATAGATCTGCAGTTTTGTTGAGCAATGTCGCAAATTGTGCTTGCTTACAACTTATCCTCTATGTAAAAGATAAAGTACATTTTTTTTAAAAAAAAAAGCACTTGAGCCTTTGTATTGCTTTCCTTGTTCTCTCTGGCCCAAATCCAGATTGAATGCTTGGGACTGGCAGAGGTGCTCCACATTGTCCTGGTCCTGTATTGCCTTAGGCAGCATTTGAGACTAACTGCTAGAGCAGGCATCCCCAAACTGCGCCCCCCCCCGATGTTTTGGCCTACAACTCCCATGATCCCTAGCTAACAGGACCAGTGGTCAGGGATGATGGGAATTGTAGTCCAAAACATCTGGAGGGCTGAAGTTTGGGGATGCCTGTGCTAGATGAATCTTCTATTCTGTAGGTTGGGAATCTCCCACCCCAAGTCCAAATGCAACTCTACAGTCCTCTCTATCTGGCCTTGGGGACTTTCCTGAGGGCAGATCCCTCACTGACCCTGCTCTGCATGTCCCTGAGCATATATGTCTCCCATGTATAATTGGGAACTAATTCTGGCCTACATTACAGAGTTGTTGTTTGTATTACTATGGTAATGCATGCAAAGCTGATTAAACACTCGGGGGAACACACTATGTGGTGTGATTAGCATTATTATCACATTTCTTTTTATCAGTTTATAACATTTCTCACAGACTTTATTACTGAATACAAGATACACGACTTGTATTTAATATGGCCACAAGGATCACACCACATTATTAATTTGTAACTGAAGAGCAAAGAAAGTATATTGTGAATTTTGTCTGATACCGAGTTGTGAATCAGCCTTATTTTGTTTTGAACTACTGTAATTCCAACTTTTGCATTGTTCCAACCAGGACAAATGCATTTTTTTCTGTATCACTATTGTTATTCAATGTCGCTCTGTTTGACACATTGACTATGGGATTATTATTATTATGTGTCATAGCCTTTGCTTTATATGCAGGCAACATGCAGACTGAGTCTGAACTAGACCCCCCATGCACACAGCAAGACTCCCGTTCTCAAAGGGTTCTGTGACTTCAAAACACCTCTGTGAACTAAAGCCTTTAGGGCAGAGCTGCAAGTAGAACAGAGGACTTTGTGAGTGGGATGGCTTCATTAATTACCTAGTGTAAAGATATAAGTACCACTACTAGCTAGGACAGAAAAACGGTCTGTGTCTGTACATGGACACAAATGTTATTGCTTTAAGGGCAGGAAAACTATCTGGGGGCTGTCACCATGTTCTTTGTTAGCTCTTTGGCTGTTAAGCAGCCTTGGTGATGGTTCACAATAGGCATGTACTGTATAATCATCTGATTGCTCCATAATGTATTGTAGCTGGTATTATAAAGTGATTAATGGTTACCAGTTACTGTGTACTGTGTGTGACATCACATGAACATGTGTAAGTTGGCACATATGTAACAGTGATCCTGGACCATACAGACTGGCTGCAGTTCTTTGTTGTGCCTTACCTATGAGCATCTCAGCTATGCCTTTGTGTAATGTGTGAAGTGACACCTCTCTTTTTCCTCATCTTCATACTAGTCTCCTTTCATGCCATTGCCTTTACTTTAAACAATCTCACCCTGCTCCAGTTGAACTGCTACTAGTTTCTACAAGACAGAAATTATTTGTCATCAACCATAAATAACTTGCAACTTCCAGCACGGTTTGCTGATCCCTGTATATGAATTTTGGATGAAACTGCATTCCTGTTTATATAGATGATGTATGTAAACACACAAAGAACTCGGACTACAAAGTATTTTAGAATTTTATATAGCAGATAATAGGAATTTCTTTCTTTCTTTCTTTCTTTCTGTCTTTCTGTCTTTCTCTTTCTTTCTTTCTGCTATCCATGGGGAGGGGAGGAGCATTTATAGATAAATAATCCTGTCACCACATTGGAGTACTCATTTAATCTGAAGTATGTTGTGGTAATTTGTTGCAGCATTTACTCTAGGAAAAGATCCAAAGACCTGAAGAGCATTCATTTGTTTTGTGTGTATTTTTTTTAAAAAAAAACAATAACCACCTGGGCTTGATTTCATTGAGTTTCTCTGACATTGCAAGGTTGTGGTTCCTTATTCTGAGCAAAAACACCATTGAACTTGAACTCTGAATTCAAACTGATGAATTCTTACAGGGTGCAGTACATTTTAACATCAACAAGATTATTTAAATTAACGGAATTTTCCACCTTTGAATCAAGTGTCTAATACACCCAATCAATTTCTGCCAATATGATCACTTTGCATGCAACGAAAGATAGTAATTAATTAAAAGAAATCTCTTCAAGGGCAATTGGTCAACTATGTAGTACGTGAGAAAGAGCTGACAGGGACTGTTCCCTCTCCTCAGTGTCATAAAATAGTCGTCTTCTTCTTTGGTGATCACTCATGGCTAATACTGTCTTCCATGAACACAATCTTAATGATGTGTCCGTAGGTGACTGTGGAGGCCATTTCTGGATACATAAAATAGTATGTATAAAGTAACTCACAAGGCGGATGAGGAAAAGACATAGTTTCAAATAAAATATGTGTTCTAGAAAACTATACGTGTCACTGATATTTACTTTTTAAGCATGTGAATACAGTACTGATATATAATCAGGCCCGGCTCTAGGTAGACCCCCGGTGGCGCAGGGCACCATGGCGCCGGCCCCCCAGAAAGGCGGTGCGAGCTGCGCCGATCCGCCGGTCCGCCGCGTAGCTGCGCCTGTGGGAGCCGCACTGCGCGCGGCGCCCACCCGCCCACCGCGCTGGGAAACGGGGCGGGAGGGCGCCAGAGAGATTGCGCTGTGCCTGCCCGCCCGCCGCTGCGCCCACCCGCCCACCGCGCTGGGAAACGGGGCGGGAGGGCGTCGGAGAGATCCGGTGCACCACAGCGGTCAGGGGCGTTTAAGACAGCCCTGTATATAATCCACAAAACACCAAGATGCCAATTTGCTAGAGCACCCTGAAGGAAGAAAAGCAGAGAAGTGTCTTAGATAGAAAAGAGCACAATATTGTTGATGCAGCATGCATTTGGGAAGGCTTCCCAATGCACAATCATACACAATTCTTACTATCAAATATGTGGTGGAAGGCAGTACAATGTATGGATCAAATGCTGGACTTAGTCCAGTCGGAATAGGGTTCACATCTCTGCCCAGCCGTGAAACCCGTTTCTCTTCATTTCCTATACCATAAAATAGGAAAACCCCATCAAAGCCAGCCTGAATATTTTTTCCCCCATCAATGTGAAAAACAAAGCAAAACTATTTTATTTTGCTAGTTGGTCCTTAAATGCTGCCAGGCTCAACAACTTGTCACCCAGAGTTGGCCAAGTTATGTGCAGCAGCAAATTCCACTTCATGCCATTCTTCTTGCTCCCCAAGCTGCACAATAATGGTGGTAACTTTTTCTCCAAGTTAATCTCTCAACATATTTATGCTTAAATCAATACCTACAGAAATTGCTGTTGGGCTTAACCAGGAGACCAGTTTTTTGAGCAAGGATGATTCTTATGTGCTGTTATAGCAGAAGTGGTGATGTTATCTCCTCTGAGATATGGAAGATAGAGGGTTGTGTTCTGACCAGATTCATGGCTTCTCTCCCACCCTCCTTCCCACTCACAACAAATCACTGCAAATCTAGGAGCAGTGATTTGTGGACAATAAATTATGTTGAAACATTCCTGAAGTCAATTCACATTCAAAGACCATGAGAAGGCAGGTGGAACAGTGGAGAAGATTTGATTTCAAGCTCAAGTTTGGCTCCAAAGAGGCACTTTCTTGCTCTATCTTCCAGCATCAGGCAATAAATAGCTGAATGAGCTGGGCCATATAGTGCAGAAAGAATAAGCAAAAAGGACAGAGATATCAAAGGGGAGGGGTGAAAACAAGGGTACGTGATCTGGAGTAGGGTGAAACAGAGTGCATGAACATTTCATGATCCTAGTTTGGCAGTTGATTGCATATCATAATCTGTTGTTTTGGTTGCAACCATGGTTTGACTTTGCAAGCCATTGTTTGGTATAGACGTAAGTTGTCCCACTGTTTGTCCCATAGTCTGAAATTTCAAATATGTTTATTAGTATCTCTAGGCTAAAATCCTTAGGGTTGGAAAGTGTGCCCATTGAACTTTCATAATTTTCTATTAGGATTGTCCGTGTAGGAATATTTATTGTATGCAGATTCTAAGTAAGCTGAATATACTGATAAGTAAAATATACTGATAAGTATATTTTGAAACAAAATGCTAACTATGTGTTGGAAGCATATCAGCCATTTAACGATATTTGTTTTCTGCTACTAGCTTTTTAAAAAGTGTGGTCTTGATTTAGTTTTGAAAAAGTAAGCCTCCATTGCATTTCAAATTTGTTCAGTGTCAGATCCCATTTAAGTGTTGCCTAAATTTTGGTGCAGCTGTATTGTTTATAATTTATAAACACTCTGCCATTAAAAGCAATTAGATATTAAACTTTAATAACCCATGTTGTTGTGGATGTTCTATAAATCAGGTTGAGAGTGTTCAAGCTACAATTTACACTGCTTTTGTTTCTGAGTTTCTTTGTAGTGTGAAGTAAATGTCAAAGCAAATTGGGTATCAGGGAAGTGAAAACCACCCAAATTTGGAAAGCATAGATAATAATCTAGTGATTTGTGCCCTTTTTTGCATTTTATACAGAGGGAAGGAAGGAAGAGGGGAGGGGCAGAAAAGGAAAGCAAATTGAAAACAATAACAATAACCCAAAATCTGTCGTCTAGAAAGCAGTGGAATTTACACTCACGAAAACATTCCAGAAAAAATCAAGCTTTGATTATTCCACTGGTACTGTTCATACTATTTTACTAAAAGTTATGGCATTAAGCTGATAGATTTCATTTCACTTTATTTCTCATTTGTATACCTTCGTCCTGTATTACTATACACAAGATGGTTCACCAGCTGAAAAACAACAAAATATACAAGATCACACATCTTATCACAATCCAATCCAATACGAATAAATCATAATAAAAATATGATTTAAAATAAACACCTAAAGAAATAATTCGACAATTCATTCGAATTGAATAGTACACCATAATATTAATTCTCGCAACAACAACAAACAACAATTAAGCAGAAAATCACTCTCAGCAGTTGCAATAAATCATTACTAAATGATGATCAATAAATAACAGCAAAATCACAATACATAAAGTACCACAATACATTTTTTTAAAAAAAACACTTAAAAAGATTGAATTGAGCAACAAGATCACATAACTTATAAAATGGTTGCGCTCCGAGTAAGTAAATAACTTCACACTGACACATAATTTAGGTTTTTAAGTTTTTGGGCAAAATTTAGGCCACAACTTTATTGATTACAGCAAAGTGAATGGTATTGGCTTAGGCATTGGCAACCGACTATAACTGACTCCTGCCTCTCTGGCAGGAAGTCTGGAAGGGTAAACACCAAACGAGGGAGCAAGATCGATGAAGTGGCCAGTGCCAAATTCCCAAATGGAAAAATTCCTACCCGGCCCCTGTTCCAAAACAGGCGACCAACCAATATCTGAAGCAAGACCAAACCAGCAACACCTACAAATAGGGACGGGAGGGCGGGTGTTTGGCAGCGCGAAGCAAGTGCCTCAGCCTCGTGGTGCTGCTGCTTTTATAGCCCCCCCCCAAACACGCCACCTGCATTGGATTGGTTCAAACGGCCTGGCGTGATTGTGGGGCCCACAGACAAGGCCTGGGGCACACCCCCCATCTACAACCCAGTGTGGGGGGGTGTCTCAGGGGCCCATGCGCATTGCGCAACCAGGACCCTCATTAAGGAGGATCCCATTTAAACTAACATTTCCACCTTAAACTTTTCTCCTCTCTTTCCAGCTTCCTTTGCTGTTCTCAAGGCCATGTTCTGGGAGAACAATGAGTAAACAAACAAACAAACAAACCGGTGTTGCAAAATATGACTCAGCAGACTCGAAAGTCTGGCACCGTGACTTATTCAAGGACTGTCAGAGACTTCAGTTTGATAGCTTTGATGTTTTGCATTATTCCATAGTTTTCTACACTGTAATTGTTTCTGGCCATTGTGTTGCTTTCGCTTTTTGCTGAGTCATGATCTGGGAGAGGCTGACGCTCAGCTGGACTTGATTATGGGCAGGGGAGGCAAGGATCTTTGGCCCTTGGTGGCCCTTCCAAACTGAGGGAGCTGACAGGACTCTGAGGCAGCCATAGCTGTTAAAGAGAGAAGGAGGAACAAGGTGTTATGGCAACTCACATCCCCGTGCCTTCGTGTTAAGGACAGGCCTTTGTGTAAGAGTGCAGGGCTCTGCGTCCTCCATTCAGAGCAGGAGGCTTTCAAACAAAACACCTCAGAGCAACGACGATGGCGGAGCAGCTGCAGTGCTGAGGGAGAAGGTGACACTTAAGGCTGCATTCACACTGCAGTTTATTCCATTCCCTAACTGTTAACTTTCTGCATTATATTTGGGCTTTCACCATAGTGTAAAAACCAATTCCAGAAATATAGTGGATTAAAGCACCAGTTTAGTATTCATTTCCATGTTACTTGCCTTCCAGAAAAGGGGGGGGGGAGAGAGAGAGAACCTGTTTGCAAATAATGCAGAAATGACCACCGAACCTGCACTATATTCCACTACAGTTCCAGAAGTGGCTTTTACGTCATGTGAAAGCTCAAATATAATACAGAATATGTTGGGGGAACAGAATAAACTTCTGTGTGAAGGGCAGCCTTAGTGAGGGACACACAGACAATCCTTGCAAACAGTTTGGGGGAACAACAGGGAATGAGAGGGAGGGAAATGAAGGTCACTCCGCCTCCTTGTACTGGTGTCTGAGCTCCCAGTGCAGGGCAAGAAGTCTGGGTGGGGTGGAAGAGTCAGCAGGGAAACGGTATTGTTACAGCTACTGTGTCCTCCTTCCTCTTTTCCATACTATCTCTCATTCAGGGACATGGGTGGCGCTGTGGTCTGAGCCAGTGTGGTGTAGTGGTTAAGAGCGGTAGACACGTAATCTGGGGAACCGGGTTCGCGTCTCCGCTCCTCCACATGCAGCTGCTGGGTGACCTTGGCTAGTCACACTTCTCTGAAGTCTCTCAGCCCCACCCACCTCACAGGGAGTCTGTTGTGGGGGAGGAAGGGAAAGTAGATTGTTAGCCGCTTTGAGACTCCTTCGAGTAGTGATAAAGCGGGATATCAAATCCAAACTCTTCTTCTTATTTTCTAAACCACTGAGCCTCTTGGGCTTGCCAATAGGAAGGTTGGCAGTTCGAATCCCCACAATGAGGTGAGTTCCCGTTGTCTTGTCCCAGCTCCTGCCAACCTAGCAGTTTGAAAGCATGCCAGTGCAAGTAGATAAAGGTACCACTGTGGCATTTCCATACGCTCTGGTTTCCGTCATGGTGTCCCATTGCGCAAGAAGCGGTTTAGTCATTCTGGCCACATAACCCAGAAAGCTGTCTGTGGACAAACGCCAGCTCCCTCAGCCTGAAAGCGAGATGAGCTCCACAACTCCATAGTCGCCTTTGACTGGACTTAACTGTCCAGGGGTCCATTACCTTTACCTTTACCATCTCTCATTCCTACCCTCTAAACAACTGGTCATAACTCTTGCTGTGCTCAGTGAGGCTGTAATAGCACTATGAAGGAGACATAAGGTAGTCATGGCTTATTGGGGACCAAATGCCTTCACTAACTTGCCTAGCACGTTCATGTATATGAGCTCCTAGTTAACTTCCTTAGAAAACTTGGGTAATCTGCAAACGGTGGTCCAACCTGTATCCAAAATGCTACCCTCCTTTGCTGCTTTCCTGCTACCTGAATTTACCTGGGATTAAAGGTAAATTTAAAGGTACCCCTGGCCGTTAGGTCCAGTCGTGGACGACTCTGGGGTTGCGGCACTCATCTCACTCTATAGGCTGAGGGAGCCGGCGTTTGTCCACAGACAGCTTCCGAGTCATGTGGCCAGCATGACTAAGCTGCTTCTGGCGAACCAGAGAAGTGCACGGAGACGCTGTTTACCTTCCCGCCAGAACGGTACCTATTTATCTACTTCCACTTTGACATGCTTTCGAACTGCTAGATGGGCAGGAACTGGGACCGAACAACGGGAGCTCACCCCGTTGCAGGGATTCAAACCACTGACCTTCTGATCAGCAAGCCCTAGGCTCTGTGGTTTAGACCACAGTGCCACCTACGTCCCTGGGATTAGGTGTTTTTAATACCCGAAAACACACTAGGCCAAGTATGCTAACTTAATCTGTTTTACCAAGCACCCACTGTCTTGGGATACAGTTTATTGACACAAGGTAAGGTAAAGGTAAAGGGACCCCTGACCATTAGGTCCAGTTGTGACCGACTCTGGGGTTGCAGTGCTCATCTCACATTGTTGGCTGAGGGAGCTGGCGTACAGCTTCCAGGTCATGTGGCCAGCATGACAAAGCCACTTCTGGCGAACCAGAGCAGCACACGGAAACATCATTTACCTTCCCGCTGTAGTGTTACCTATTTATCTACTTGCACTTTGACACAAGGTATACAGTGCTAAAAACAAAACAAACTAGAAAAAAGATTATCTGTGTATAGCCACGGACACTTAATTCAGTGAATAAGAAAGTAAAGCCATTTCAACCTATTTATTTTCTTCACAATCTGTCTCCCTTATTCTCTATCTACCTGTTAGAGCGAAATCACTCCCAGAAAGATGTCTTCTTTAATTGCATACATAAACACCCTATTTGAGTGTTTTTATTGTTGCCGTCCTCGATTATCCACCCCTCACTCAAGAACAAAGTGATAATTAGACATCAAAAGCCAAGCGGATTACTGTCAAGATCTCTCTTGACATCCATTTAACATTTAATCAGATCTTAATGCTATAAATTATGTGTTTCCAATCTGTATTAAAGGCTAAATAAAAGGTGTAAGAGTTCAGCATTAACTTGACTTAATCATAGGCAGAAAAGTTTTATTAGAAGAATCACCTAAAGTACAATTATTTTTGTTATTTTATATATAATGCCTTTCATTTACTATGGCGGTTCACAAACAAAACAAAACAGCAAAATAGTGAGTATAAAACAATTGTAAAAATATAACTTCCCATAACTAAAATGCATACTGTAGTAAAATAACTTCATCAAACATTAGCTCATGCATAATGATTTTTTTTTTTTGCAAATCATAATTTAGACTGTATATTTCCCCACCTTTACTAAACCTCACCCTAATACTATACCATTGTCATACCTCAGCTATATATTCTATGTGGGTTGCTTAGGAATGTTTCTTTCTGACCATGTTCAATATGATTTTTCATTTTCTGAGGTTAACTTAGTTAAATGTATGTACATTTTAGAAAGTAATTTACTTTAGATTACAACTGCTGTTTATACTTGACATGATTCCTCCTGGGCAACAATAGACTTGTGGATTAGGCACGCCTTGCTTGCCAATAATATTCTTCTCTTCCTTAGGTAGACTCGGTTATAGATTACTCTCTGAGCTGATCTCAAGAGACCATTTTCATTGACTAGAAAGGTTAATAGCTATCAAAATGGTACTCACAGTCACTTTGGAGGTTGCCAACATTTCGTTCTGAAGAACTATATACTGTGTTGAAATACACATGTAAAACACTGTCACCGAAACCAGGGCATTATCTAGCCCATCACTGGCATTAAAATGGAATCTCCTTTGAATATACTGTTGCATGCCATTCCAATCTCCAAGTGGTGTGAGATTACGGGGTTACCAGAGTCTCTGCTTCCTTTTCGAACAAAGAGGCACTGCAGAGACTGTGATGGTATATTTACACACCTATACACCTGAATCCAATGGAGGGCTCTCCAGCATTGCATTCCAATAGGTTCTGGCCTCTCCCATAGCCGCAGCATTGGATTCAAAGCAGACATCCTGCTCTTTTTAAATCTCTCTCCAGCCTACTGCTTAGTAACTCTGATCCTTAACGCCTAACTGCCATTCTAAATTCTAACTTCCCCTAAAATAGTGGCAATGTACTTACAATTAAATACTCAACTGAGGGAGGGAGGAAACTCGAACATTTGCAAATGAGATTTGCCTTTTCATGCTTTGGCTCATCTCCAGGCTAGCACCTCAAAAGGAAATTACCTGAGTTAATTGGCTCTTACATTTGGATCAAATCTAGCACATGGCTTCAATACATGCTTGGTCTGACTTTCTGACTTAATACACATGAGTCTGACACAAATCTTAAAACAAGCAAGTCTGACATCCCATCTTAACATACATGTTCTAATTAAATCCCAACATTACTAAGTCCGGGCATTTAGCCTCCCATAGATCTATAACAATACTATTGCAGTCACGTGAGCTACCAAAGGTATTTACTTTCAAATGCTTATTTGCAAGCATCCTAGCATGTTGAGAGATCCTCCATAAGACAGTGATCACTCTTGGGCCTTTAGGAGCTTCTAACCAGATTTTGTGTGTGTGTGTGTTCTAATATGTATTTTATTACCTGTGACTTATACTTTACATATGGCATCCATTCTGAGTTAAAATGCTGAGCAATAGCCTACTCAACACAAAGCATTATGATAATAAGCCTAATATCTAACAATGAATAGAATTATCTCTCTTATTTTTTTTGAAGGGGCATTTTGTGAGACAGATATCAATGAATGTGACTGCAATCCATGCAAAAATGGAGGTTCATGCAATGACTACGTAGGCCATTTTAAATGTAACTGCCCAGTGGGTAAGTTCTCCTAGATATCAGGTAATGCTGCATTCTATACCCTTGTGGATTAGGGTGGATACATCTGTCAATTTCAGTTTCTCTTTCCCCCCTTCTTCAGTTTGTACATTTCTTCTAATATACACTTGGTTACAATTTTGCTTTATGTGCACATTTTGCAAGCAATTTCCCCAATACATTGCATTGTATGTTACCTTCAGTGAAATATGTTTTTTTCTGCATATTTCTGCCTAATATTTTGTTGCAGAAATTAATATTGTGCAGTTTGAAGTGACTGGGTGCATATAAATAAAACCCATGCATGAAAATAAAACCCATAAGGCCCATAAGATTAATTAAAAACTTTACTTACAGAACTTTCTTCAAAACTGAACAAAAACATCAAATATACATCCAAATAATTGCATTCAATACCTTGTGCTGTTCAGCACAGGCTCAGCATCTTGCATGTCCAGACCCAGAGACCCCCCCCCCCTTAAATAAAGACACATTTGACTCAAATTTTAGTTTGGTTTTTGGCAGAATTTAGGCGACAACTTCATTGATTACAGAAAGTGAGTGGTTGCATGGGCTCTGGTTCGACTAGCTCCTTGCACCCTTGCAGGCAGCGCTGACCCAGGGCACCAGCATAGGGCAGCAGAGGGTGAACACCTGGATAGGTGAAAAGCTGGGAACAGACTATGTTCACCACTTAAATGCTCCCCTGGACTCAGGCACGGGCACAACCCCCTCGACGATACCCTTCACATAGGGATGGCAAGACCATTCTCTCATCCCTATCACCAGAACCACTGCCTATCCACAACCTTACAAGTTGTGACAATTTGCTACATGGCCGGCGAAACCCAAATGGCAACAGCCAATCAGCCAAGTGGGGAAAATTCC
Source organism: Zootoca vivipara (assembly GCF_963506605.1). NCBI lineage: Eukaryota > Metazoa > Chordata > Lepidosauria > Squamata > Lacertidae > Zootoca > Zootoca vivipara. The sequence goes on along the minus strand of NC_083278.1, from coordinate 32,967,381 downwards.
TGCCGTGCCCCTGTCCCAATGACAGATGACACACAACGGCATAGCAAGGTCAATCATAAAAATGCCCTAAAAGTAAGGAGAGGTGGGTGGGTGTTCCAAATGCACAAGTCAAAAGAGGAAGCTCTGGGTCACGTGCATGGGTATATATAGGTCCCTCGATCTGTTTGGACTGCACCCCATTGACCAGATTGAACCCAACATTGAGGGACTTACCAATCGGGTGTTGTGGCTTTCCAATCTTACCCACCCACAACACAGGCAGTCAGTCTCCAGGTCTCACCGCAACACGTGCCCTCTTTTAGGGAGGACACGATTTATAAGAATAACTTTAAACAGGATTGAGATCAAAACTCTGTCTCTTCCCCATCCCAGCTTCCATTCTAGCCTGAGGCTGTGTGCCCCTACAGAGCTTCATTTCCATCCTTACTCCTACAGTGCTATTTTTCTAGAAAAAGAGGTGCCAGAACTCACCATGAATGCCTCCCTTGTTCTCTTATAATGTCAATGATGCCAACCTGAGAGGTGCCAGAACTGAGTTCCGGTGAGTTCCGGCTGCATAAAAGCCCTGCTTCCACAGAGTCTGAAAACAAAGATCTCCAGCTACCACCCTTCCAAGATGGCGAATTTGCAATTCAATACCTCTGATGTGATAGAATATTAAAACATCACATCAGAGCTAACAGAAAAGAACAATTGTTCATTACCAACTCAGTTAAAGCTCAGAGTCACTTAGAAGACTGCATTAGAATTTTCCAGTGTTGAACCCTTTCATCAATACACACAGACAATTTCAGAGTGAATTAAAACAATTATACCTAACATAGATTCCATTTTTTTGGTATACATTTTTTGGGTTGGAAACTGCATTGCAAATTTTCGTAGGCTAGCTGTATTAAGGTAATGCTTCTAGAAGTGTGAAGTAGGTAGATTTGTATTAGAATGCAAAGTGAACCAGATTTTTCTTGATTGTTAGTTCACGGCAATCTGTTTTCCAAACAGAACATTTTGCCACACGAACCAAACTCTGCAGGAATAAGCAAATTCTATATTATATCCTAACCATGGGCAAGTCTTCTATTGCACCTTGATTAAAAGTGTGGAGAACTATCAGGGACTAGCTAAGATTGCTTCAGGGACCAGTTCCCACCATCAGGATATTTTCTTTCATGAATTTTAATTGAGCTAAGCAGGGGGGGGGGACCCATTGCAGGCAGCATGGTTAGGCTCTTGGGGAAAGTCCCATTGAAATTAGTGGAATTTACTAACAAGTAAAAGTTCATAGGTTCTGCCTGCGCACTGAACAATTCCATCTTCAAATATTGCTAAATGTTCATTTGAAAGACTCATCTTGATATATATGATGTCCACAAGAGGTGCACATTGCTAAATGGCTGAGACAGTTGATCCTGCCAGGTTTAGTCTGCAGTGTTTTAACATTTTAATAGAATTCGGATTAACGCTGTTTTGTTTTTCGAAAAATCTCTGTGGCATAGGATTTGAGGGTCACCAGTGCGAAGTGGATATTGATGCCTGTTTATTTCACAATGTAAGCTGCAACCGTGGAGCTCAGTGTTTGGACCAACCTTATGAACTTGCTTATATGTGTGGAACAGCATGCCAGGAAAACACAGAGGTAAGATTAGATAAATGCCTGAAGTGGCTCTAATAACTTTTTGAGAAATAAAATGAGGGCATAATCAGAACCTTCCAACCATAACAGCATGGCTTCACTGAGCGGTGGGGCTAGTATCACATCCACAGCCCTGCTACTCAAGGTGACCCAGATGCAAGGTAGAAGGGGGCAGAATGATCGCTGTGCCAGCCTGGAGTTGCCCCAGTGGTCAGGCACAATGTCATTGAGTGATTGCAGTGAAACTGGCTTGGGGTCCTCTCCCTGATTCCACAATGCCCCATTTGAAGGCCTTAAGCTGCCTACTGCTGGTGGGGATCTCAGTGAAGGCACTCCTGCCCACACATTAAGCAGGTAGAAACTGCTGAGGAGCTGCACCAATTGAGTGACATTTGAGTCACTCTGTTGACAGTAGCTATAAGGCTAGCTTAGTGGGCGAAGTTGGGCAGAAGGACCGTTTTGCACAATCTAAACCCTTCGCAGCACAGCATAATGGTTGTTATTTATTTATTTATTTATTTATTTATTTATTTATTTATTTATTTACTGTATGTATGTATGTATGTATGTATGTATGTATTGTTCTGTCAGCCGGACTCTATTCCTAAATATGCTCTTACATATATTGCCGGAAACTTTAGACCTTTGTGCACTGTGGAGGAAATCTGCCTTTCCCTAAATCCCAGATTGAAAACCCTTGCTTGGCTATAATGTTCTTGCCCTCAAACTAGACACTAGGCAATAGGAGCATGCAGGAGATTTAGCTGAATCGTGAATCCCAAGCTACATCTGCCCAGAGAGGTTCTGGCTTTCTAATGTGAATTGGGATGTGTAAGAGGCCGCCCATACCACAAAATAGATGGTCCTAGGAAGCCAAGCCAGCCATGAGGAACATCTCACATACACCACAAGTTATCCATTCCTCAGGTCATGCCAGTCCTGGGAACGTCTTCATCCATCTTTAATTATTCATTCCCCAGGAGCTCAAACTTCCCATGGGAAACATGCATACTATGGAGAACAATAGGGTCTGAGCATATATGGGCATAAGAGTGTTCTGCTGATATTATTGGCTATTGCTATATAGGTGTATTGTAATGATTGGTTTATGGCTATTGCATATGCATTTACTATATCTAATAAATATGTGGTCACGAGAGAGCTCGGGGCTCTCATCAAACGGTTGGTTGATTCTATCAGTTGTCTGTCTTCCTTCACGAGAGCCCACCACTTTGTAACAAGCCTTGCTGCTACCCTCCAAGCCACTCCAAGCTGCTAGGACCCCTGGCTGTTACATCCTGAATTGCTTTGTGGCACCTTGGCAATTTGGATGCGAAAAAGGATGCTGCCGACAATTTGTCTGCCGAAACTAATATATCTGTTCTCCTCTGGCCATTAAAAGATGCCTTCACTGGCTTAAAAATTTTCTGTGAATGCAGGGGCAACAACTGGACACCCACCCAACAAAGTTTATTTTATATTAAAATCCAGTTGGAACCACATTTGAAACTGAATACAAAATGAACCCCCCCACACACACCCCATTTCAAATTTTAAAATGCAAATTGTCTTCTGTGTGGGAAATTTTTATTTCATTCTTCTTTTTTATTGCATAAATATCTGTTACACATGGCAACTCTGAAATGGTGCAATAATCATTATGGCCATTTAGGCTGTAAAGTGCTGATGTACTGAAGATTCTGATGGGAGCGACTAAAGCATTTTGGTGTAATATTTGTTAAAAGCTCTCAGACATGTTTAATTTATTCATACAATCACTATACAGATTATAATATTTCTGCTACTTGTACTCATATGTAGGTTTCTGGGCATTTAATCAGGTAAATTACTTTGTTTTCTGAAGTAAATGAAAATAGAGGTTAATAGTACTTTTGAGATATATTGGCCTTTTGATTTTCTATGGCACAAGGTTCAATAAATTAATAACAGTTGCTTAATTAAATGAATAATTGCTAAAAATAACTCAGAATAGTGTCTGGCACAGTTTTGAATGCATTATGCTGCTGAAAGTTCTTGTAAGCACAATAAACCTCTTGCAGATTTCTGATTATTTCTGTAGGTCCACCGCCACATTGGGCTTTCTTAGACATTTGAACTGGGGCAGGATTTCGGATTGGTCCTGCAGTTGATCTCCTTGTGTGATGATACCCCAATCCCTCCCAGAGTAAATAAGACACAGGACACATTGCATAAGGTTAATGAGTGTGAAAAGGCCACAACTTTATTGATTACGGATGTAGAGAGGTATTGGCTTAGGCATTGGATCTAACCGTCTATATCCGACTCCAGCCCACTCTGCTGGCAGTCTGTGAAGGGTTAACCACCGTTGGGTGAGCCCTGCAATGCAGATCAACTAGGAACTCACCCTGGGGCCACCGCTAGGGGGCGTGCCTTAGGCCCTCACCTACCATGGCTTCGGACATGGCCACACCCCCAGACTCCTTAAGGGAGTACCCTTAGGCATTTTGGGGGAGGTGATGGCAGCAACCTCCCCCCCACCTGTAACCTTTCAGAAATAATCCAATGCCTACCGCCAAAAACCAAAGTTGTGACGAGTTGCTACAAGGTAGGCGAAAACCACCAGGCCAGAGCCAATTCGCCAAGTGGGAAAATTCCTACCAGGCCCCTCAACGGTGACCAACCAAGGACCATAGCAATGTCAAAAGGGGGAGCCCTGCCTAAAGGGAGGGTGGGCGGGAAAAATGAAGCGGCTGTGGGTCAGTTAAGAGAGGCTGAATCCTGGCTGCACACTTGCTTAAATCAGCAAGCCATGCCCCCCTGGAGCGTCCGGATTGGACGCGCTAAGGGAGCGCCGCGTCCGGGAGCCGGCCAATGGGCTGGGAGGATGGCAGCCATCCCCCCAGCAAGTGTGAGGGCTTGTGGTACCCACAATCTCCCCTCCTCCTACGGCGGAAGGGACTTTATGCCCCTAACCACACTGAAAAGCTGGGAGTCTGCTGATGCCCTTCCTAATGTTCTGGTATTTATTGCATTATGGTACAACTTTAAACTTATTACTCATGAATGAAGTAAACGTTTAAAATATGAAAACAAGTAAGTTATTTTATGATGTGCCAATAGCATTCAATGATTAAATGCTAGTCAAGAGAATGAGAAAGGATGAGGCAGGAGAGGCAGAGAGGTAAGTGTAGGCTTTCACAAAGTGCAGAGGGGGCTTTCCCCTTCAAACAACAACATGCTTAAACTCCTTCAGTGGGGTTGAAGAAGCTCCCTCTGCCATATTCTGCAGGTACAATCCAGGGGGAAAGTCACCCACTGGGTGATGCCCCATTGAATTCTTGTGTTCAACTATAGTTGATCTTATGGGCACAGACTCCAAGGTTAAGTTATAGTTTTAAGGCATTAGTACAGCGGGAAAACAGCCAAAGAGACATTTTGCTGCAGAATAGTGTTGAGCAATCCGAATGATTAATATACTGACAAAACTTAGGAGTTTTAGCAATAATGAGATGCAGATATGGTTCAAAGGGCAAAAGACTTTGAGAACAGCAAAAAGGTACCTCCAGGGGCTTGTCTCATGAGGCAATTTACTAATAAAATTGCATAAAATACAGTAAGTATAATAAAAAAAATGTAGTGAGGAAGGGCCAAGCAATGCAGGAATTCAGTGTGTCATCATATGTTTGTATAGATAAAAAGCAGTATGGGTAGTTTCAGTCAAGCTCAGGATCATCTGATTTGTTTGACACTTTCCCTCCTCCTCCTCCTCAAGTGCTACAAACAGTCCCCCAAACCAGGACAAATAATAGCTTCCAATGAGTTGTCTATTTTGTCAGGACCATAGTGCAGGTGGGGAGATTAAGCTCCCTTTCATTGATGCCAGAGTCCAGTTCCCCTCAATCTCACCCACTGCCACTGTTATGTTAAAGAAATGCTAGTGAGTCACAACTGTCTCCTATAACATATTGTTCTGGACAAAATTTGCATAATGAATATTGTAGGAAAATGCCATGTCTTTTCACATGCACGCTTACTTTTGTGCTGCTTCATGCTGAGGCAGGTTATATGATACAGCCCAAAAGTTAGGGAAATCCACACCCATGAGAATATTTAGGGCACACATACGTAGCACAGAATGGCTCTTCCCAGGGCCAGCCCCACCATCAAGCAGACTGAGGCAATTGCTTCAGGCAACTGATTTGCATGCCTTGAAAAGGGATTGTTCTATTATTTGACTTGTTCATTGCTTATTACCCAAAAGTTCTCCAACACTGTTAAACATACAAATACAGCTATAACCACTTAAAGTCTTATTGAAGTCTTATTATTCCCAGAAAGCAGTGCTTGTGAGATTTTCTGCCTCAGGTGCCAAAGTATGTAACTTGGGCAACCTTGGGGCCTATGTTTCCCCCCATATCTGGGTGATTTTCTGGTGTGGGGGCAACAGGGGGAGCCTGTTAGATGCTTTGTTGCCCTCAGTGTGCACTGACATATTATAGTTATCTGTGGAAAGGTCCATGAGATCTTCTCTATTTTTATCCCTTCCCTTGGCTCTGTATAACAGATTTTTACAAGTACCCACTTTTCAGGACTGTGCAGGCTAAAGAGCTCATCACGAAACCCTTCAGTTACAGATGTATTTGTGTTCAATTTTATATATAAAGATCATGTTGCTTTAGTCATACTAGTTTCCATAATTCTATTATTATTATTATTTGTAGATTATGTAATTCTATGTGGCAGTCCCTCTTGCCCCATGAGTTTATGCTCCAGAGGATGTATGTGTTGTGTTGTGTGTGTGTGTGTGTGTGTGTGTGTGTGTGTGTGTGTGTGTGTGTTCAAGGCTGCCTCCAGAAGGCAGAATCTGAAAAGCTCTTCTGCAACTTCATAATACTTTGGATCTAAATCAAGGTCTCCATTGCTACTGCTGGCTGAACTGCCCTTTAGAGACCTATCAGGAAATTGACTGGTAATTAAAATTAGCTAGAGATATGGAAAGACTTTGGCCATCTTCCCCTCTGCAAGGAGGTTTCATTTTAACCCTTCTAATTTTTTTATCATTTTAAACAGCCTGTTTTACCTGCTTTTAGATTGGAAACAATAATTTTAAAAATTGGCAGAGGAAGAATACTGCTATAGTTGCAAATAAGGGATTAATTTTTGCCAGCTTCGCTCAAGCTGACTAGTGGCTTTTTTATGAGAAATGGCCCCAAGCATAATTTCAGAATTTAGCACTAATGACATAGCAAAAAGATCCAATTTTAAGGTCAATTTAAAACTTAATCAAAGACAAATTAAGATTGCAAATTTCTGCCAAGAGTTGTTGTTATTACACATCTCAGTAGCATTTTAAATAGGTTTAGTCTCAATCAAATTGAGGAAGTGGAAAGCTGGATGGCTGATTATCTCTCCCTGATTCACTCTTTTCTTCAGTGCACATCTCATTGATTAGGGGAAACACACATTGTTTTTACATATAGAAATATCATGCATTGCTGGGATTTTTGTGGTCTCTGAAAAACTAGAGAACAATATTTGCACTAGCCCTGCAAATTGGTTTTTATTTGTAGTGGATGAGTTTCATATCTAGCAGATCACACATAGCTGATGCCATTATTGTCAGGAAGATTCAGAGGAAATATCCAACTGGCTATGTACAAACACACGCGCACGCACACACACACACACACACACACACACACACACACCATTCAAAACCCTATTTTATTGTTGCTGTTGTCCTTCATATTTCCACTGCCCTACAACCCAAAGCTAATTGCTCTTTGCCTCTTCTCCCAGCTATTTGCTTTCTTAGGGCCTTTCCTCATGTTACAATCCCCTCTACTCTTCTACAAAACAGATCCTAGAAAATGGCAAAGTACACACTTTGGAAATACTAAGTTACTTTAATGTGAGATGTGACTCTGAGTCATGCGCTCAGGGGATCAGCTACTATATAAGATGATTTGCAGAGCATTTCAAACTCACGACTGCCTACTTGACTGTTACAAAGGTGCCCATCTTTGCCATTTCTCCTTCATACCTCCTAAGAATGAGGGGGGTAAGGTGGGATTTATAGAGGCTTAGCTGCACAGTGGAGAGAGCACTGATAGAAATTATTCTCACGCTTCTCAAACATTCTAACACTTAGAATGTACTAGAGATGTTAGCAGAATCCATCAGTACCATATTCCTCTCCGGATTTTGTGTTTATGGTTTCCAAATACATTTATTCTAGGAGAAGTCAAAAGGTTCAAATTCAGAATTCCAGTTCTTCTGGAGCTGCACTGCCAGAATTTAGCATGGCATTACTACTAATAAATAATGGTGTTTTCTTTTAAAGGGGGGGTGGGGGTTAAATTATTGTTACAGTGTAAGGGCACATGCATATCTCCACCTGTAATTTCTATCAAAATTAAAATGGATCAATTCCTGCACTGCAGGGGTTTGTGCTAGATGACCTCTGGGTCCCTTCCAGCTCTAAGATTCTATTATTCTGCATGCATCCTCATCTTTCCACCTAACAGGAGTGCTATTGTTGTGGATTCCAGCCAGTCATGTGCTCCAGGATACTCCCTTCCATTTCCCTTACCCAGATTTCTATTCCAACTGATCACTACATTGCATGGCTACTAATATTCCTAGTCCTCACTGGACTGCTGCTTATATTTTTGTCATCTTAAAATTTACCTCCCAGACATCAGGGTTCACCCACAAGCAATCTCATATGCCCATTTTCTTCTCAGTAGCCCCATCTTTGCTCCAGTCCTATTAGCACTCATCACATCAGTTTGGTATCAGAGGGAGTGATGGAAATCAACTGCAGTGTCAGAACAATAGGGGGAAGCAGAACCGAGGGGATCTGATCATCCTTGGGAACCTATGTATGTACAGTAGGTTCAGGACCATCTGCTTATAGAATTAGTTTGCACAGTATGTAGTAATGATCAGTAGCTTACATGGCAGCTGTAAAACAAACTCTTCCAGGAAATACCTCTTAACAGCTATATTTATACTTCTGCAGGCAACACACCTATGATTGCCAGATGTAAGAGCAAGGAGTAGAATAGCTTGCGCTTTATAAGGGCATCTGGATGGCCACTGATGGAAACAAGAGTGCAAAGCTAGGTGAGCCTTTGGCCTCAATCGGCAAGGCAATTCTCATGTCCTAAAAGCCCAAGTGTATTTGGAATCCGTAGCAACAAAGTAGTACACTGTTAGCAGTGAACCCTGTTGGACCATTACGTTCAGCAATAATTTTCCATATTGATTTTATCTTTCCATGAGAATGACTTTATTTGGCCACACCATCAATCCATTGCCTGCCAAGCATCTTTGGCCAGTTCTTTCGCTCCTTGCATTGAAATATATTAGCGCAGGAAACTTGAAAGTGTGTCTCAAATTTGCATCAGTCATATTCACATTTAGCTGTCTAATCTTTAGGGACACAGTGGAGAATATACCCTATCACAATTTACTGCCACGTGTATGCCTTTCTTGGAGATTATTATTAGAGTGTCAGTGTAATGCAGAAGTTAGAATGAAAGGCTGTATCATTTGCTCTGGTTCTATTGTGCTCCCACCACTATTTTTTATTTTGCGTATGATGCAGAGCTCTTCTTCTTGTGAAATGCTGAGGGTTATTGTGTCGTCGTCCCCCCCCCAAGCCAGCTTTGTTATGATTTGAAAATGTAAGCCATTGCTATGATTATGATTATTATCCATTTCATTTTTATACTGCTTTATATTTTAAGAAAAATCTCAAAGCGGCTTGCAACCTACATTAAAACATCAAATGAAACAATCCATAATAAAACATTACTGAATACGTTCAAGGCAACATAATTAACTGGAAACTAAAATATTGTCTTAAATATTAAAAAATAAAACATTGCAAAGGAAGTCAACTACAAAATGCACATTTAAAACAGCACAATTAGCAAGAGAATAAAATATTATCGTAAGCATAGAACATATATTTTGCTGTTGCTGCCAATCCTGCCAATGATGGTTCATGGCAGGAGGCAGCTATGGAAGCTGAGGCACACTAGCATACAGTCAAGATGGTCTCTGTGCTCCTCAGCAGCCTCAGCTTTTATAGCTGGAGTTAGTCAGGGCCCTGCCCTCTCAGGCCAGATGAGAAAAGGCTTGCAAGGCAGGGAAGCTGGTCTTTCTGGACTCACAGCCAAGTTGGCTATTGGAAGACATCCACACCCCTTGTCCACCCATTGGTGTGGATAGACAGAAGGCAACGTGGAAACACACTGAAGTGTACTAATGTGTACAGCCATGTGCAAATGTGAGTTGAAAGACTGTGGGGTGAGGGGAGAACTCAGTATTGGCTGAGTATTAAGCCATCAATGTGTACATAACCTCAGGCTAGCATTCGGGCAACCAGGGTTCTAATCCCCACCCAGCCATGAGTTTAATGATGTGCCCTTGTGCCTGTCAACACCTCTCATCCTAACCAACCTCAAAGTGTCATTGTGAAGATAAAATGGGGTGGAGGAAAACCTGAACTGCTTGAGGAAAAGGTGGTATATAAATGTAATAAAGAAACAAATAAATGGTATCACTAGTATTAATGATGTTCCTGTGATGAATGGTATTACCAATGAATTCTCAAATCCCACAGAACTTTCTCTCCTCCGCTATGACTTGTTTTATAAATCTGTTTAACCCCAGGATATTGCAGAGGTGGAAATCTTTCCTCATATCTGAGTGTGTAATTCTCACTTCTAGTTGTGTGCAAATGGAGGACAGTGCTTCCACGATCAAGACAACCAGGGCTATCTATGCGTCTGTGTTCCTGGATGGACGGGACCGACATGCCTGGAAAATATTAATGACTGTGAAGTGAGCTGGTGCCAGAATGGAGGCACTTGTGAAGATGGAATCAATGAATACAGGTACTAACATGCCTCTCTTATGGCAGCTTTCTCCATAAACCTCGGGGACATTACAAGAGATGATTGAAACACTGCTTCTCTCCTGCTGCTTTCAACTGCAGTTAAAATGCCATTGCTGTTGCATTTATCGTTTTCACATTCTAGAATGTTATGGGCAGTCATTTGCAATAAACATGGCTGCTTAAGTAAACAGATTGATCACCTAAGTCATAATAATAATAATAATAATAATAATAATAATAATAATGCATTGCTGCAAGTAGAAAGTAAGAAAACTGAGGTACAATCTCTAACAAATATACTGTCTTCTACTACAAAGTAAATGAAATTCACTTTAGGAACAAGAAGGGGTAAAATAGCAAGAGCTTTCCATATAAAGTATATATATGGAAAATATCTGTAGGGATAATATCATACTAACTTTAGAGGACGTTTAGTCAAAGTTGCTTAAATGATACTCTTTTTTTTTTGTACGCTACGACTCTCTGTGTTCAATTCAGGACAGTTGGGTAGTCTAGAGCAGGGATAAGTAACCCTTTTGCTCCTGAGGGCTACATGAGGCAGCGGGTACTCAGGGACTGGAATGTCACTTCGCATGACCATATGTGAGTATGGTCAGTGGGCAAAGTCATTGACACACACACACTAACTCAGCGAGAGGGATGGGCAAATCTGAGCATATCTGTTTCTCATTTTTCCAATCTTTAATTCAGTTCTGCGTGTTTCTACATTGGTTCTTTATTTTATTACTGTATTTATACTCCACCTTTCAACCATTTCAGATGCATGGCTGAGTGGTGTTTGAGCCTTGATCTCCCAGGTCCTGGTCCAACACCCTAATCATTGCACCATGGTTTTGTTTTTGTTGTGTTGCGTTTTCAAAAAGGTTGTCATAAAAATTCATCAGCATTTTACTGTGATTTTCTCTCATTATACATATATTTGAATACAATTTTGCCCAACGTACACAAGATGCCAATGGCAAAGCAAGAGTGAAAAACTCAAAATGTGACAACCCTGTGTCACAAATTGAGTGCATCTGTCTGTGAGGGGAAACCTACCATTAGAAAGCAGCCCGGGTATGGATAAGGTAATGCTTACCCTGGCATTAAACTGAAAGAAATTATGACGGAGGCAAGATATATAAGAATACTGCTCTATTATACATCTGATGATCCTCATTTCATGGATTTTTAAATCTGTGTTTTATACTGGATAGCCCAGGCATCCCCAAACTGCGGCCCTTCAGATGTTTTGGCCTACAACTCCCATGATCCCTAGCTAACAGGACCAGTGGTCATGGATGATGGAAATTGTAGTCCAAAACATCTGGAGGGCCGAAGTTTGGGGATACCTGGGATAGCCTATAGCTAAGAAAAGCGCTCCACTGATCCAAGCTCCATTTATAAAGTAAAAGATGCTGTAATATATGTACCAATACTTAACCTTCCTACTGACACAGCATGTACCCAGGTCAAACACAGGGTGTTCAATGAATCGGTTCAAACTAAATTCAAGAAGAGTCCTACTGGAACAGACCAGAGACCTGTCTAGTCCAGCATCTGATTTCCCCCAATGGCCAACCAGATGCCTATCGGAAGTCTAGAAGCAGGACATGAAGGCAACAGCCCTCTCCTGCCAAGTGTCAGCAATTGGTATTCAGAGACATTCCGCTTCTAATCCTGGATGTAGTATATAGCCTTCATTGTGCAAGAGCAACACCATGTATGCACATGATATCAAGCTGTGATGCTGCTCTGGTCGAGTAGAGGAATTCTCACAAAATGAAATATTGACAGATTGCAACTAAACCAATTGGGGAAAGAATCTGAACTCGTTCTACTGCTTCAAAACCACCGACCTTTTTTTTTTCCCCCGGCTGCCTTTCAGTGGAAGCAAGAATAGTGCTAATTTGTTTCAAATATACTGCATGTCAGCCACTTTTTTTTTTAAGAAAACCTGTTTGTGTACAATGGCGATTAATTACCCCATGGGAATCCCATGCAGGACCTGAGTTCAATAGCTCTTTCCATCTTATGTTTCTCACCAATTGATGTTCAGAGTCATACTTGCCTCTGACACATCCTCTTTTAAGGCCATCAAAATTGGTGGCCATCAACATTCCATAGTTTTTGATTAATATTAATATTAATATTAATATTAATATTCTGCTTTCCCCCCCAGCCCAGGACTCAGGGCAGCTTACAGATAAAAATGCAAAATACAGATAAAATAGAAAAAGCTCAAAGCATTATGAGGTACACTAATTAAGTACAAATCTAATTAAAACAATATTTTTTTAAAAAATCTATTAAAATACACATAATAACAACAATAAAATAATAAATATGTGCTGTGTGGAGAAGTATTTCCTGTTGCATGTCCTGAATCTCCCACCATTCAGCTTCATTAGATAAACCAGATTTCTAGTATGGAGAGTGTAAGAGGAAATTGTATTGTTTTCGGCTCTTTTCACACCATGTCTCATCTTACACAACCTTTCCCCTCTACCTTAACTAAAAGATGTGGTGATCAGAACTGTTTACAGCATTCTAAGTGTTGTCACACCATAAATTTGTATAAAGGCTTTTGCAAAACTAGCAGCCATCATTTTAATTCTTGAGATCTTAGCAGAACTCTAACAGAAGCCATGGGCCTTTTTGCTCATTAAGATTGAACTACAATAATATTCTCCTGCCAACCTAGCAGTTCGAAAGCACATCAAAGTGCAAGTAGATAAGTAGGTACTGCTCTGGCAGGAAGGTAAACGGCGTTTCCGTGCACTGCTCTGGTTTCGCCAGAAGCGGCTTAGTCATGCTGGCCACATGACCCGGAAGCTGTCTGTGGACAAAGGTTGGCTCCCTCAGCCAGTAAAGCGAGATGAGCGCCGCAAACCCAGAGTCATTCATGACTGGACTTAACTGTCAGCAGGGGTGTCGCAATAGGGGGCGCGGCGCCCCGGGCTCTGCTCTGCGGGGGGCAGCGCGGCGCCCCCTCGCTACTGTGATGGCGGTGCAACTGCCATCGCGGAGACCCCAATGTTTCTGGCCTCGCCGCTTGCTTCTTCCTGGTGGGGCGGAGGCAAGAGGCGGGTTTAGAGAGCGGTGGCGGCCGCCGACACTCCTCACCGCTCCGCCTTCGCCTGAGTAGGAAGAAGACAAAGCGTGTGGCAAGCCAATCCATAGCGTGCTTTGTCTTCTTCCTACTCAGGCGGAGGCGGAGCGGCAAGGGGCAGCAGCGGAGACGCCCTTCGCTGCTCCACCTGAGTAGGAAGAAGCACACGCCGCGCTATGGAGCGGGTTGCTGGCGGTGGTGCTCCAGGATCCGGGTGCTGGAGCACCGCCCCCCCCCAGCAACCCGCTCCGTAGCGCGACGTGTGTGCCATGCGTCATGACGCGTGCTTCGTGACGCGCGACGCATGTGCGCAACGGATGCCCCCCTGGCGGGGTGCCTTCTGGTTTGCCGCCCCGGGCAGCCAGAAGGCTAGCGACACTTTTACCTTTACAATAATGTTTGGGCAGATCCCACTATTTATTAAGCTAACAGCTGCTATAGAGAAAAGAGCTATTCTGTGGTGGCCCCTAGACTGAGGAATCCATTGCCACTTGAAGTTTGCTAGATTCAGGAACTCAGGCTTTGTAAATGGCACCAAACATTGTTTTGCAGAGGTGTCCTGTGACTTATGTGCTTCCACATAATTCTGTTCACTCCTGAACATTTCATTTGTTGCATCTGCTTGAGTGGTTTTATTGGCATTGCATTTCAATTATATTTTAACCCTTGTATCATTCAAAGTTTTAATTGCTGTTCCTCATTTTGAGAATCTCTAATTGAAAGCCATGCTGTTAATTACCGGTATCTAAATAAATAAAAACACCTGATAGAAATACTTTGTGCAAGCAGCCAGCATTCCCCACCCAGTGGTTAACATGAAAAATCAGCTACATGCAGGAGACAAATTCTACGTGCCAGTCTAAATAGCTTGTGATGTTGTGATCACTTGCTAGCACAACACACAAAATATAAAGTAGCATGCCAGTGAGCTGTCGGTCCTCCAGGTATTCTAAATTGTTTTGAGAGACTAGATGACTTCGGATATAATTAGCTGGTAAAACCACAAAAATCTACCAAGGCTCCTGTGTGTTCCACTGGGGCTTGTATAGGACAAATTCTTGGTGGAGTGTGCCTCAAAGCCTTTGACAATGAGATGATTAGAAACTAATTACTTCTGGTTCAGTCTTTAGAATATGAAGATTGCTGCTCACTTAGTTTATTTGGAAATGAATGCCCACATCACAGATAAAGCCCTGCATCCTCCATCTGTCAATTTTGGCTGATCCAAGAGCACTGTTCTTTTGAAGACAACCTAAACCATGAAGTTATTTGTAGATTTTTCATGTTGACGAGTATCTGTTCTGCAGAGAGGGGATCTGTATATGTGCCTAGGAAGCCTTAATATAACTCAGCGTTTCTCAACCGGTGTTCCGCGAGACACCGGCTTGTGTGCCGCGACATGTGGCGAGGAAAAGGGCGCTTTGCATTGCTGACGGACTTCCGGCAAGGCAAGATGGCGCGCGGCACGGCAGCCTGAAGCTCCTGAGAGCGACCAGCGTGCCCGTGCCGCCAGCCTAGCCTCCGGACCGCCGGAACCGCCGTCGCCGGTACGCGGCCGCCAAGTGAGCCCGGTGGATCGACTGGGGAGCCGCTGGAGGCCCCCCTGTGACCCCATCGGAGCGACACCGAAAGCGCCCGGCTGGAGGATCGATGGACCCCTGGGGTCCGCGGCAGCCGCGTGGGCGTCGGAATCGCCCAGCGGATCAAGCGGGGAGCCGCTAAAGCCCCCCAGCGAGCCCGCCTGCGGCCGGGAAGAGCTCTGAAGCCCGGGACCTCCCACCACGCGACGGCCCTGCCTCGTCGCCGCAGCCGTCGCCACCCCAGCCACCCCAGGAGAAGAGGAAAAGGAGGGAGGCCCCCCCAGGTGAGGGAAAAAGGGAATGATAGGGAGGAGAGGGCCCCTCACCACCCCCCAACCCAGGTGAGAGCGCCTGGTGGGTCCGCCTGGCTACCGCGCAGCAGTTCTTCGTCTCCCCTCCAAATTAAACTAAATATAGGGCGGCACAGAGTTGGTGTGCCGCGGGATTTTTTTTCATAGAACAAGTGTGCCGTGGCCCAAAAAAGGTTGAGAAACACTGATATAACTGGTTGAAAATGGGTGGGAGGGAATCTCCCAAAGGGGAATACATTTCCTTTTAAATGTGTGAAATAATTGCCTGTACCCGTCTACTCAAGAGTATAAGGCCTGTTGAGTTCGGTGAGATTTATTCCCCCCTAAAGTGGTACAAGACTGAAGTCTAGGGCTTTGTTTAATTTCTCCCTTTGTTGCCAAGTCTAATTTCCCTCTTTGTCCTATTTTTGTCCTTGACAGAAAAAGTTGCCCTAGACAGAATCAGGCATATTTGCTTGTATAAGTCACAATGAGCAATCCAAGAGCGTAACCATTTTCTGAGCATCAGTTCCACTGACTTCAGTTGGATTTGTTCCCCAGTGAGCTTTAGGAATTGCAAAAAATCACAGTGCTTTCTTTTTTCTCTTTGGGTCAATCCACGAAGTACAGATGAGTTGGCAAAAGTGGGGTTGGCCATTAGTTAAAACAGGAAAGAATGTGAGAAGGACATTGTGGGTGAAGAGGCCAAATCCAGGGGAGCTCCTCTGTTTGTACACAAGCTCGTCCTCAATACTTTTTTGTGGCCTATTTGGTACAAACCATGTTTTCCTCATTCACTGTTCTTTATACTGCAACATAATCCTTGATACATCACCACTGTCATGAACACATCTGCCCCAAGTTGAGAAGCACAGCCTGAGTCAGTCAACTTGGGGCAGATGTGTTCATGACAGTGGTCCCCCCCCACCAAGTCCTCCCCCCCCAACACAGAATGGAATGATGATAAGGAGTCAGCAAAAAGTGGGAGGGTGAGAAGTCAGCTTGCGCAAGAAGCACAGGCAGACGTAGAAAGCAGGCAAAATAGCATTTCCTCACCGGAAGAGGAGGCAATTAATCATCTGAGCCCAATGAGTCGTCGTATGGGAATGGTATTAGATAGGAAGCAAACCCAGAAACGCAAGGGTCATAGGTTCAGGATATTCTGCAGAACCAGGAAGCATTCTTCAGAAGAGTCAACTGGTTCATAAGTCATGGACGTTCAGTTAGACTTCTGAGGCTACTTGTTTGTATTGCAATAAATCTTCAAGCTAATTACAAGTTGTGTGCTGTGTTATCAAGATGGCAGCCTGGGCTCCTGACAACCACGTTGCACTGCAGGGATAGGAATCATGTTGTAGACACCAGATGTTGAAACAAAATAAAAAAAAAATCCTTCCAGCAGCACCTTAGAGACCAACTAAGTTTGTCATTGGTATGCACATGAAATCTCATACCAATGACAAACTTAGTTGGTCTCTAAGGTGCTGCTGGAAGGAATTTTTTTATTTTGTTTCAACTACGTCAGACCAACACGGCTACCTACGTGACACCAGATGTTGTTGGACAACAACTCCCTTCATTGTTGTAGACACCAGATATTGTTGGATGACAACTCCCTTCATTGTTGTAGACCCCAGACATTGTTGGATGACAACTCCCTTCATTTCTGACCATCACCCATGCTACCCATGTTGGATGACGGGAGCTGGAATACAACAACATCTGAAAGGCACCCCAGTGGGTATTCCTGCTAAAGTCTTCTGCAAGAGTTCATGGCACATCACTAATGCATTTTCTCCTCCCACCCTTGTTCTTTGGTCCCAAGTCTATTATTCTATAGCTTGCAATGGTAGAGCAATTTTGAAAATGTCACCATACTTAAAAAAGAAAAAAAAAAGAACACAACCAAATTCTTATAGGTTTGTTAAAATTCTTTTTTACGCTTTGTATAATTTGAGTGGGTATATGTTGAGAATCACACGCTCGTTATCATTATTTTGCAATGGGATTTGAACTATTAGTCCTGTTACCGCCTGTGCTAGTGTTATAGTAACACTTGTGCTTTACAGTTATTACAGCTAAATTAAAACGATAGGCTTAAACACTGAAAATACTCATTCTGGAGTTGGAAAGAGACCTCAGCTCAGCAGCAGAGCACATGTTTTATAGGCAGGAAGTCTCAACACTCTCTGAAACCCTAAAGAGCTGCTGCCCATCTGTGTAAACAATAGGGAGATCAAGCATTGTTCCAACTTGGTAAGAAGCAGCTCCCTAAGTTGCGACACGCAATTGGGTTTTGAGGTATGTTCTCAGAAAGTAATACAGGAAAGTTTTTCTCACTGAGGAAGATGGATTCTGTTTCTAACAAAGCGTGAATGTCCTACTCATTTCTCAACTGCCTTGGCCTTTTCGATCGAACTTCTTATTCAGTATGTATAATTTAATTTCATCAGCAACCGGGGGAAAAAAGAACATTCAATTATGTTAACACAGTTCTTAAAGTTACATATTATGCTGTTTTAATGGGAAGAGGGATACGAACAAAAACTCCAAACAATACATTTTTTACTGCTATGGATAATCTTTCAGATTTTGCACCTTCCTGGTTATATTTTTGACCTTGATAAGTACACCCTATTTCATTTGTCATTTGATTAACTGAATGCCTGGTTACTAAAATTAATTACTCTGTCCAAAGTGTTAGGTGCTATCCATAGTCAGTGTTGCATGTTTCTGGAATTCCCCACTCACATTGCAATGAGCCAGACATAGAGCTTACCAGGATTTTTATACAGTGGTACCTCGGTTTATGAACACAATTGGTTCTGGAAGTCTGTTCAGAAACTGAAGCGTTCATAAACTGAAGCGAACTTTCCCATTGAAAGTAATGGAAAGTGGATTAATCTGTTCCAGACGGTCCATGGAGTACTTAAACTGAAGCGTTTATAAACTGAAGCGAACTTTCCCATTGAAAGTAATGGAAAGTGGATTAATCCGTTCCAGATGGGTCCACAGAGTACTCAACCTGAAGCGTACTTAACCCGAAGCATGGGTGTAATTGGTTCCGGAAGTCTGTTCATAAACTGAAGCGTTCATAAACTGAAGTGAACTTTCCCATTGAAAGTAATGGAAAGTGAATTAATCCGTTCCAGATGGGCCCGTGGCGTTCGTAAACCGAGGTGTTCATAAACTGAGGTTCCACTGTACTGCACAACTTATTAGTTCTGCTAAAACCACTGGCTTAGCTATATGTGATCAGAGGAGCTCCCAAAACTCCCAAATGTCCCAATCTTCCCATTTCTGGGCACAGATGTGACTTGGTGCTGCTACAGAGTTAATGGTTGTAGTATCACTGCTGTGCCATGCATTTTATTCATATATCCACTGATTTATTATTTAGTTATTGCTTTTGATGTCCCTCTCTTCAACCCAGAACATTTAAAAATTACATTATATCCAACAATAGAGCCCACTGCATCTTGGTATTAAACCATAATTAAAACTGATGGATCAAAAAGGCTTGGACAAATGAAATGGACTTGGTACTGAAAAAGGTCAGACTCACTGCCAAGTAAGACTTGCTGGGGAGAAAATGTCAAAGCCAGGGTGCCATAGCCAAGAAGGCTCTGTCTCCTGTTGCCACCCTCTTCACTTCTTACAGTGAAAGGACTCTGAAAAGGGCTCTGAGTATTATCTTAATGCTTGGTCCAGGTTCCTGACATTCCAGGTTTGTGCAAAGCTTGCTAGCGCTTTGCTGCCTGTGCATCTGTCGGAGTATGAGAGTGCATTAGAGCAGTGCAGCAGGGTTCTATATGGTACTTCTACTGTTTCTTTGCACATTCTTGCAGCAGCAGTAGTAATAGGAATAGAATTCTGCTGTGGGAGGGGGAAATCAACACATTTTCCTACAGATTTAGCAATTCACAGGCATGCAATGCAATTTCTTGGATTACTACTGCTAGTAAAAGAAGCAGATATTACCCCCTTATGTTATACGTTCAAGGCCTCTGCTGTTTTCAGGTACTGAGCCTTCCTGATGTGAACATTTTTTGTTGCATTGCATTTTCAGCTGAAACACTATAATTTCACCCTTCTTAAATCTGACCCAGATTTCCTTTGTGCACCGATGCCAAGCTCTGTTTTTGTGCTGGGTCCACAGGTGAGATTTCCATTGCCATCCCATTAAGATGAGATAAATGTGTGCAGTAAGGCGTCAGTGCACAGAAGCCCTTAAATGCCAAAGCAAGGTCAAGCAGGATATGTTCGTGTTCTGATCCCCATTAACCTCCCATGGTAACAAAACAGGAAGAATCAAAACTGGCAAAGTTCCCCGAGACCACACTATCACTCTATGTTATAGATGAAGATGTTGACCTGGCCAGTGCTTTCTCAGTGTTTCAAACAATGGCTGTTTTTTCTGTTGTCAGGTTTGGAGTACACAGTTTCTCAACAAAGACTCTTGGTGGTCTTTGAGATTAAAAAAATAGCAAACAATATCTATAGTTGTGTTGGAGTGGTGTTTGTTTATTTGTTTGCAAAAGTCACAGATAGAAGTAAAAAAGTCACATTTATCCACCCTGAATATTCAAATCAATGCCTGTGACAGCCCAGTATTACTTTCATGATAGAAGACTTTGGGGAAACAGCATTATAGACCAGCTGGGTAAATGCAATCTATCATCGCTGGATGCAAGTATGTGAAATTGGGACGCGGGGGTGGGGGGAGGTTTGTCATGCAACTTTCAAAAGCGACATTTTCATAATGTTTAAGTAAACGAGTAAATAAAGTTCACGTGGAAGAAAACATAAAGACCATGCTACGAATGTCAAGAGATTCATCTGGCCCACCTAGTACAGAACAGGTTTAGGAATGCAAACCGCTATCCAAGCAGAGATGGAAGGAGGTGATTGGCATAAGATACAAACACAAGGAGCCACCTGTTGGACTCGCCCCTAGATTTGTTTGCCAGGTGAAATCATTATTTCTTTTCCCCCAACAAAGAGGAGCTCAGTGATGAAAATCAGACAATATCTATGAAACCCATTAAGTGTGAAAAATAGGACGTATTTTTAGTCATTCGAGGAACAATGGCTACACTTTAGGATGAGCTATTTGATGTGCTTCTGCTCTTGCACAGGCAGTGCGTAAACCAGACCGTGGGCATCGCCATAAGGTGTGTTTTATATATCCTTCTGGTGATCCATATTTAAAATAAAGCAGCTTGCCTTCTGACACATAAACATCAGCTAACACAAATGTTCACACAAACGACTGCCAAATGTGTTAGCAATGTAATCCAAGCTGTGATTTTGACCCAATTACCGATGCATGCCAGGAAAGGTGCAATGCAGTAATGATTGTGTTGTAATTCTCCCCCACAGCTCTCTCTGCCACTTTCATATTCCTCCACTGAAAACACCTTGCATGACAAAAATCTCAGGACTTTAAAGTATTTTTTCCTTATTCTTTCTCTTATTTTCTGTCCCGTTTTTCATGCCAAAGGAGAGCTATAGACGAGCATAATGTGCTAGGTAGTATCTGGTTGCCCTAGAAGTGACATCATTCATGGTGGCTTTGTATAGTGGTTAGGTTTTTATTCATTATTCATTTGGATCAGGAGGATTCTCCTCTGAGGCTTGTGGGAGCTTTGAGGGCTGTACACCTCGGTGTTTTAGAAAAAAGATAACTTCTCTAATCTTTTGTTGCTATTATTGCCATTTTGAGGGGAAATTGGATAGAATCCTCTGAGGGCACAAGGCCTGACGAATTTCATATCAATAGCCGCACTAGTTTTTCTGCAAGGAGTTTTGGGATCTGCTTGGTTACCTCATCTTCACCAGTGAAATATTTTTAAAATGGCAGTTACTTCCCCTTTGACAGAAGTGAATAACATTTGCAGCTGGGGCCACCCCTTCTGAGGGTATGAACCCTGCCACGTTTCAGAATATCTGTAGTGATTTTTCTTGCAAGAGTTGTCATCACAATTTGGAGTATGTAAAAAAAAGTGGAGGGAGAGAAATTGCTGAATCTCCCATAGTGTTTTGTGGATAATTGGTCTGAAAATTGCAGACTTGAGAGCAGTATCCCTGAGTAACGAACCTTCCCAAATGCAGACAAATAGGACTTTCACGCTATGCACCTTTAAATTTGAACTGAGTTATCCTATTCTGTTGCTGACTTAAATGATCAGAGGTGCCAACTTGAAAAAAATATTGGGGTTGGGGGCAGGTAAGCCCCACCCGACATAATTGATCACATAGCATGGTGCACGCACGCACACACACACACACACACTATTTGAATGGCAATGCTCATCAACTTTGGGGGAGTGCAGTCCCCTCAAATATTTTTTTTGGGGGGGCAGGAGTTGGCCCATATGTAAATGCTGGATGTTAACGGCATTTATTGTAGTCTGATCTTCATTTGTATTTCATTTATTTTGATTTTATAATTTCCATAAACTGCTCAGGGATTTTTGCAAAAAAAAAAAAAATTAAGCAAAATGCTTTCCCTCAACTATTATTTTGCTAATTTGTTTGTATTAATCCCTCCTCCAAACCACTGATATGGCAATCTTCCCCTCAAAATGAAAGCAAGCTGCACCAGTCCCAAAGGAGTCCCCTTGTTCCCTTTTTCCACATGCTTCCCTTGTATATTGTAAATTTCATTTCTGAAAAGTGCCGCCATTCTCTCACACTGCTCTGTGATGAGGGAGTGAGAAATTATTATTACAGTGGTACCTCAGGTTACAGACGCATCAGGTTACAGACGCTTCGGGTTACAAACACTGCTAGCCAGGAAGTGGTTGCTCCAGGTTAAGAACTTTGCCCAGGATAAGAATGGAAATCGTGTGTCAGCAGTGCAGCGGCAGGAGGAGGCCCCATTAGCAAAAGCACACCTCAGGTTAAGAACCGTTTCAGGTTAAGAACGGACCTCTGGAACGGATTAAGTTCGTAACCCAAGGTACCACGGTATGGCACAATATAATAATATGTGCTTTGTGCAGATATTATGTTGTTTTTGTTATGAAGCGCCTTGTAGCACTCTTTATGGTTCCTGACTCACCTTGTCACAACTCGTGGGAGCTTTGCTTCACTGTTGATGCACAGATTCTCCCCCATACCACCCCTGCTTTTGCTGCTGATTCAGGTTTCCTGCCCCTATTAGATATATGTCATTGTTCAAAAGAAAGGGGGGAAAGGGAGCTGCATTCAGACAGCACGTTATATCATTTTCCTGATGTTTCTTTACCTGATAATTTCGGTATTTCATGTATTCTTGCACCCAATGTAAGAGCCACTTCTGGAAATGAAGTGGGATCTACTGGAAGTGGAGCACACATTTATGTGTTAATTGATGGGGGGGGGGGAAACCCACCTGTTTGTGACCCTGTTAATCCAGAATATCATGGGAGGTTTGTGCTGTGATTTTCCAACAAGATGATGCCACTGCCACCCATATGATTAAATATGGGGTGATATTCTGGCATATGGTTATTTCCCACTGTTTTCATTGGTGAATCATGAGGGAATGGATACGTAAAGGGTCGTGACATGGCCTATGATGTCCACTGTTGTGTCTCACCACACCACACCGGGACAGAAGCACTAGCATTGCAACCAGGAAAACTAACACAATAATCTCCCTCTCTGAATGTACCCAAGGTATTGAAAAAGCAATATATATATATGTTTCAAGTGCCCTCAGTTTCTGTACCCCCCCCCCCACCTTTCATTTCTTTACAGGCCTTGAGGTGGGCACTAAAGATGTATTTATTTCAGGTTGCTTTTTCAAAATAAGTGCTGTGGTCCTATTGATTTTTTGCTGATCTCCTGGGTATCTAAATGGTAGTTTTAATTGCTTTTATGGCTTAGCTGGTTTTAAATGATATGATGCTGCTTGACTCTTATGGTTGTATATTGAGGGCAACATGCTGTTTTCTCAAAATGAGGGGAGGACTAGGATTGGGTGAAGAAGCCAGCCGAATTAACATGCCATAAATTGTGTTCGGAATTTGCTGTCTTGCCTTTCAAATGTACAAGCACTTGGACCCCAATTTTGGGGGCTGGTGGAAAAGGAGACTTCATAAAAGACTACCCTCCCACATAAATGTCAATCTGCAGGAGCAGCCTATGGATAGGCTTCCACACACCAGAACTTTGGTTCTAAGTCATTGGGTCTGGTTGTACAGTTCTTGTTAATCTGCAGTCCTATTTAAGATAATTGCAACATGTCCATTGGAAAAAAATATAGGAGTGGGATTTGGGTTAACACTTTGAGGTTACAAGAGATATACCTAAGGTCTATTTTTTGTCACATTATTTTCCCCTTTTTGTCACTATCAAAGTGATACAATAGTATAATGATTTACTTAAATGAGTGAGCAAACTCAATATAACATTTACTAAACTCTGTTGCAAGTCTGCTGTCAAATTCCAGATGCAACTGCATGTCAGCTGTCAGATAGTCAGATACTGTTTGCTGCACATCTGATACTGTCAACTGAGGACACCTGCCACTTGGCAGCTGTCAATGATTGTCAAATATTCACTGCTGTACACCTGATACTGTTAGAAATGGATAGCTGTTGAATGTCAGCTATATGGTACCATCAAATGTTGACAGGAACATGTTGGATAATGATGACTACTGCAAGTGAGCTGTCAAATGTTGCTGGCTAGGTGTCAGCTAATGATAGCTATTACTACATGTCAGCTGTCAGATATTGGTTGCTACTGCGAAGTCTCCAGATGTCAAATGCCAATGCTGAATATGGAATATTCCAAGAATTTTAGCATATTCAAAGAATACTCATCATCGATATTTGCAAAGGAGATTCTTTTTGAAAAAGGCAAGTTCATCTCCTCTATAAAATATTCCCAAAAAGCTTATTGCTATGTGGAGTGCCGGAATCATAGGCCTGATAACAGAATGCTATCTCTCTGGATATAGTACAGGGATATATATTTAACAAAATGATAAATCCCTCCCCTCCTCCAGGAAGACATTATTCTAAAGAACCCTTTGAGGCAGATCCCTCCAAGAGATAATGGCTGGCCCAAAGTCATCTGGTTAATTATTTGCCTGAGTGGGACTTTAAGCCCACATCTCTTCAGCCTAAGCACCAAACTCTGTTCATTAAAACACACTGCTTCTCTGGCTATTGTTAGGTAAAAGTGCAGATATACTATAACTAGTGCTTCTAGAGAAAGCTTTTTTTTTATTTAAAAAAGCCACAATTTATTTATTTTTAAACTCCTACTGGTGTTTCTAAAATCTGTGAGAAGAGCTGTTTTAAGTTTAACCTTGCAGCAAAGTTGAATAGCAAATTAACCTGTGTCTCAAAGCTTTTAATAGTGCATTTAGTATACTGCTGCTAGAAAGATTTAGGACATTAATGCAAGGTCATGTTCATTAGAGACCAACATGATTATTTCCCCTAGAAGAGCAGGCGTCTAATCACTTGATAGATATACATCTTCTACATAGAGTTAAAAATTGCTCAGGATCCTTCAAAGCAGTATTTAATAGAGGAATACTATTCAGGACTCAGGAAATAGCACATTTAACATGCACACAGCACAGAGATCCAGAGCCAAGATTATTACCAGGGGTTTCTATTCCAGTTTGCTAAATGGAAATGATGCCCCTGCTCAGTAGAGCCTGATTAATATGTTTGGCTCCCCAAGGATCCCCTCCAGTGGTGTTTACATGTGTGTAGCAAGCTAAATCAGGTGGGTCAACACACTGGAGAGGCCATTCCAGGAGATGGGACACTGCTTAGGCAAACAAAGTCAGATTGCAAGCAGTATTGTGTTATTTATTCTTGCGTATTTATCATTATTATAAATGCATTCTGTATCACAAGACAGTAGAGACAAAGAGGCTGGCTAGCTGGAAAGGGAACATAACCCTGAATATAAGTCACTGTTAGATGCCTCAGTTACCTGAAGAAAACTATAGATAATAACAAAAAGAACTTTGAAAATATTGAACGCGGAACAATTTTTGAAAATCGTATATAGTCCCAACAGATACAAACTAATCCTTGGTTAAGATGAGAATGAGTTGAAGACTTAGAAGATGAGCATTATGGTCCTGTTGTGAAGTGAGCCCTGGGCAGTTTGAGTAAGGATCTTGTTTATCCCAAAAGTTTTAGCTGAATGTAGGAAAGACTTGCTTGAGAGTCTCCTTTGAAAGGGAAAAGAGGTTTTGGAGCAGGCAGCTTAGGCTTTCAAACATGGGTGGTCTCTCCTCAAGGTCATGTCTCATTTTCCAGGTCTTGGGTAAAGAGGAGTTCCATTTGGGAATGGGTTGGAAAATTCACCAAAGATGTTGCATGAAAGCTGGCCCCAGGTTACGTGAGCCAGAGGCTTGAATGCTATACTCAAGGCTGTCCTTGAAAACTGGAAGTTTCAACCTGTGGAGAATTAAGAAACCCACTTCCCGAGAGGGGAATGAAAGTACACTGCACTATTGCTCCAATTTCTGCTATGGCTTGTTTCTCTTCAGGGTGAGCACTGTTTGATTTCTCAAATTTTGTCCCCCAACGTATTGGAAAGTGAAGATGCTGTCAAAGCAGAAATATTGGCAGCAGGTTTTTCCTGTTATGGCGGTTGAAGTGCAGTTGCCACTCTGCTGCCAGAATTTTCACTTTCCATAGTCAATGGAGGGGCAAAAGGCTGCCTGAGGAGCTGCATCAATTTCCTGCTACTTCATCCTGCTCCCCCCATGATGTTTTCCCCCCTTGGAGACAAGAACAGGGTAACAAGCAGTGGAGGGAACTGGGCCCTTCAAGCCTTTTTTAACACACAAGCACTTGCATTTTTCTATCTCTCTCTGTATCTGTGCATTTGAATTGAACAATTGAATGGCCCAGTTCACTTTGAGGCTGCTCCCGCAGCCATATCCAAATCAGTATTCTAGGACATTGGTTTTCAACCTTTTCTTCAGTTCAGGGACACCTGTAATATCCCACACTATTCCAACCCCCTCTATTTTTCCTACTATCTGTCTCAGTCTTCACTACCACTACAACATACAAAGTTATTTTTAAAGGAAACGAGGAAAAAAAATGGCACTAAGTAGTTGAACTGGCAATAAGGAATGTGCTTAAGAATTAACAGAACGGTGTGGGAGATGCTCACAGAACCTTGAATGAAAACCGCTGATGGAGCAGCTTCCTATCAGAGGTGGATTTGGGGGAGCATGCCTGGTTTGGTTTCATCGGGCACCAAGCCTTGTGGGTGCTGCAGCTATGATTTTGAAAGGCAGTGGACACTGAACTTTGGCGTCACACAGGACACTGCTGAAATTTGAGGTCCCAAGGTCCACTAGTGTTCCTATAAAGCTTTAAATGAGTTTGGGTGATTATATAATAGCTTCTTCTCCCTCCTTTTGCTGGATGGTGGTCTCGGTACTCACTCAGCTTACCTTCTTAAAGATACCATCCACTAATCAAGTCATCAAGTAGACAAAGATAGGCGGCCTCGGTGGCTGCTCCAAAATATTATACTTTCACACATGGAATCAAGGCAGCAATCCTTTACCCACTTATCTAGGAGTAAGCCACATTAAACCAAATTGGTCTTACATCAGAGTCAAAATGCATAGGATTCATCTGGGGAAATGGTTGGTAAATGTTAGTGTACAAAATGAAATTCTATTTTGTTTTGCTGATTTGGGGACTTGTTGTGGGAAAGAGCAAGCGGATTCTGTGGGATGGGTAAAGCTGTAAGTTGAATTGTAAGAAGCAAAAAATGGCTTTAGGTGCTTTCTGAGGATTGATGTAACTATAACAGGCAAAGGATGTGCTCTGTTGCCTTTCGTATAGTTAGAAAAATAAATATTTGATTAGTCCATAAAACGGAATATATTCAGTTGAGGTAGGTTTGGCTCTGGAGAATTTCGCTCCGTCGTTGACAGGTGAAATACACAGAGAATAGATTTCATTCTCAGGATAGTATTGTAGCATGAATTCATTAGCTGCAGATGCATGTCACTTAAAAGAAAATAAACATCCTTTTCCATCAGTGGGATTAAAAATTCCACTGTTTGCATTACTGTATGTGTGGATCAAGTACTTATTGAACAAAGACTATTTCAGTACTATTAGATTGGAGATTATACACAGTAAATGTTAATTACAAGAGGGAACACATATATCAGCGATTTTCAGTCACATGTGGTACAGAGAACCTACTGTTTATAATGCTTTCTCCTAATCATGTTTTACATACAGGAAATAATTAGTAGCTAGTGCATATTTGACAAAGCAGTCATCTACATTTAACAGATTGGCTAAGCAAATGTTCAACAATCAAGGGGGATGAACAAGGCTCTTTCTTTCAAACCAATATTGTAAAATGGAGGGACTAACTGAGCTAAATGAAAGGAGGGCAGTAGACCTTCTGTAGTAAGCTGAAAGGTTTCCAATTATTATGATAACTCTGGGGAGAGCAAAGACATCCATTTCTGATACCAGCTTGACTTTCCTCCAGATTTCTGCAAGCACTCCCGAATTTAGAAATATGATACTTATAACAGGATTGATGTTTTTTTCTTTACTTTTGCAACCGGGGAGCGCAAACCAAATGTCAAAAAACATTGTGGTCTTTAAATAAACTCTCATAGGAATTGTAAGGGCATAATTAAGAACTGCTGGCAATTAATTAAAAAAATCAAATACTTAGGCGATCAAAAACAGTAGAATACATTAAGGGTATCAGGAAAAAAACTTGTTTGTTTGTGCTCTCCTTCAGGAATGAGCTTGACATGAGGAGGGACTGAGGGGTGGGATTTTCAACAAGAAAAAAATGCCTATTTTTTTGTCTGCTTCTCTTGCTGCAAGAGGTCCATGGTTTAGTATAACTCCAAAATGTGCTGTTTGGCTACTTTCAAAAGGGCCATGTATTGTAGCATAACCACCATTTGTTCGCTCACTTTTTATGGGTTATCTGCATGAAGCTATAAACAAAACATGTTAGCCCTTTTCAGATCCCCCCCCCAAAAAAACTTAGAAAACACTGGATTTTTCTGCATTCAGTGACACAGCTGTTGGCCATGACCAATAATGCTGCTCTTTGGACTGAGTAGATTGGTTGGCATCCGTCTGTCTTGGGAGACAATGGAAGGGGTGAAGTCAAACCATTGGTTTGATGTGAGTGTGGAGACCAATACAGGAGAGACATGTTTTGTTGCAGCTAGGTCAGATGAAGGTGTCCAGTTGAGTTGAGTTGATGCAGGTCACCATGGTGTTTCTTCTTTCTGCATTCTTTCTGCATTCCTCCCAGCAGTCATTCCTCCTCTGGTCACTGCTGTGGATACATGACCTAACTGACCGTCTGTGGTGGCTGAATAGATTTCTCTAGCCATTTTCTAAGCCCTAGACCGGGTTGGAAGGGAATGGGGATCTCAGGCTGCTCGTAGGTTTGTGGTGCTTGTGTTGAAGATACTTCTCTATTCTTACTCTGGGCATTTTCTTCTATTTTGTCTTTTTCTCACTTCAAACCTTCCACTTTCAAATAGGATCGCCTTTGTATTTGTTCCTTGGCTCTCCTCCCCCAATTATTACGGTGGTGGCATCTGGAGTTGGGGTGGGAACATTTAATCTTTTCCCACCACACACACGCAACCCATGATCCCAATGAAAATTGCCTTCTCTTCAATATTTTGTTCTGGTGAAAGGGAAACTGCCCACTTGGCAGCAGTTCCTTCTCTGGGGAGCGACAGTAATTGCTCTGTACACTGCACCTTCCACTGCCACCTTGGTGTGTTCTGAGGTCTGCAACCTCTGGCTGAGAATCAGTATCCGAGGTGAGCACATGGGACCGATTGCGTAGCTCCAGAGACACAGCAGGCTCCTGAGAATCCTGCTTTTCTATGTCACGTTTCCTCCAGGGATTCTTCTCCTCCATTGATAAGCAAGTTTATGTAATTCAAAAATACCACTACGAAGAAGTCAAGCGCTTGCAGCTACAAGAGCCGACAATTCCACAGAGGGAAGATGCTGACATAAAAAGTCAACCCCCATCCAAAGCCGTTTCCCCTCCTAACTTCTAGAATGGTGCTGGTCCTATGTTCTCACTGTCTCTGTGTGTTTTAAATTTAGTCTTGTCTAGCTGGAGAGCAGATGCTTATTAGAGATGGATCTGGAATGTTAGCCTCTATGTTGCGGAGACCCGGAAGACACACTCGGCACATGTCTGAGCAAACATGCTCTACTTTCTGGATTCCATGCTAGCCGAAAATTGTGACTGGTAGCATTGCCTTGGGGAACAGTCTGGATCAAACATTTATGGTTCCTATGTGGAATTAGGTGGATTGGTGACTCTTTTTCTGTGTCTTTCCAGATGTGTGTGCCCTCCAGGTTATTCTGGGACATTTTGTGAACTCGGCTTAGACCCCTGCATTCAGAACCGCTGCTCAGACTATGGCTTTTGTCTGGCCAATTTGAATAATTACACCTGCCACTGCATGCTTGGCTATGAAGGGCCATTCTGTGAAGTGAAGGCTAATGAATGCTCAAGTTCACCCTGCAAAAATGGGGCCACCTGCTTGGATTTAATTGGCCACTTCTCATGTCAGTGTGCCGCACGCTTCAAAGGCAAGTTTCAGTGTTCACCTTTTATTTGGCACATTTCATAGTCCATTTCTTCTTCACTTAAGCTCAGATTGTCATTATTTTTAATTAGGCATTTTTCTTAATTTGCCTCCGTGTGAGCTTTTCAGTACCTATGAAAATGTAATGTTCACTCTAACGTCTTGTATATTTTTTTCCTACCACCACAATTTTTAATTTTGGGTCTACTTTAAGAATTAAGATGAGGACTGGATTTTCGGGCATTGGGAAATATCCACAATGACAACAGAACTGAACCTGCAGACACTGTTTTAAATGCCAGCATAAGAAGAGGTGAATCAGGCTAATAAATTGGTACCATATCTCAGACAAGTTACCATTCCCTCCTTTCTTTCTATTATCCAAAATAAATATCCTAAAACCTATTACCAGACCACACATTTCTGCCACTGTGAACATGGTCTTGCTTTGTTTTCTTCAGGGAATGAATAGAGTCTAGCTGCATTCCATTTTATTAGGTAAATTCATGCCTATCCAAACTTGTGTTAGGACACACCCACCTTAAGTGGAGCACATTTAAGTATATCTGCTATCCTCATGAAATAAATGGAATTTATAAGTATTTAACTTCTTCTGAAATTCAGGGCCTCACAAGATTCTTCATCATTTTTGTTGCAAGTGAGGAAGACAGCCATCCTCTTGGTATTGATTCATACTGCTTAAAAACAGTAGTTCTAGAAATGGTTTTCTTAGGTGAGCAAAATACTGTATGCAGATTTTAACTAATTTTCCACTATGTGGTTGCCACTGATGTAGGGTAGTTCCTGAAAGCAGTTATCTACCTGAGTACAGGATCTCACCTGGACTGAAGACTTAGCAGAGCTTGTCCAGTAAAGGAGAGAAACAACAACCCAACATTAATCCACAGGGCTTAAGCAAAATGTCATGTTTCACAACTAGCAGAGCTTAGGCAGTTTGGCCTAAAATTTAGAAGGAGTTGTTAAGTGGCTGAGCAAAACCAAAGAGGGAAAATAATACCTCAAATATATGGCAAGCAAACAGTACCAACATAATACATTTTCATTACACAGTTGAAACTTAAAACAATACATGATTTGCTACACTTGGCTGCAACGTGATGGGATTTTATAGAGCTGCTATATAAGTGCATGTGTGTGTTTTGGGGGTATCTTTACTACCCAGCAAGCACTGCACTGAAGCACAAAGTTCCCATGAAACAAATTGAAAGATACAAATAAATTGCATTGAGTTACCAGTGCTGCTTTTGTTATTATCATGTCAGATAATGTACAAAGTATTGTGTTTCAGAGGAGTAACGCTCTTATTGAAAGATTTTAATTAGTGCTTCAGTGGCAAAAGTAATTTGGTTTTGGTACAGCCCCCTGTGTGGCTTGTGATTCTGGGATATTTTCCAATATCCCAGCCTTCTGAAGTTCAATTATATCTGTCTTTTTATGACCACGGGAGGAAAAAACCAACCCCAAAATACCTTGAATCAAATGATAGAATTTCTCTCTCTCTCTCTCTCTCTCTCTCTCTCTCTCTCTCTCCCTGCTCCTTTCTTAGTTCAACATTACTAGTCTGTATGGAGTTTTTGGAAAGCAAATCTGCCCTTTCTTTTAGACAAGGCAAGCTCATTCCTGCTTTTCTGGTGGCTCAGAAAAGGTAGAAGAAATGGAGTGTTGTCCACCGTTGTTAGATTGATTAACCTGTGCTATTTGAACATATTGAACACTCATCGGGCCTGTTAGCAGTGATGGTACCTGCCTGGCCTTCTAAGTTCTAGACATAAGACTAAAATAGTTTTGTTTCAGAGGTCCTTACACCATTAATGTTGTTCTAGTGTTTTCTATCTTTTGATGTTTTAAATATTTTATGCTTTATTCCCTGTCCATCAAGCCACTTTTGACATATCGTGAAAACTCAGGTATAAATTCCTTAAATGAATAAAATGATGAATAAAAAAGGGAGTTCTGAGGGTGAAAGGCCGTAATCTGAAAATCTAGCTAGCTC
Organism: Zootoca vivipara; assembly: GCF_963506605.1. Taxonomy (NCBI): domain Eukaryota; kingdom Metazoa; phylum Chordata; class Lepidosauria; order Squamata; family Lacertidae; genus Zootoca; species Zootoca vivipara. The sequence continues at coordinate 32,935,260 of NC_083278.1, read as the reverse complement.
TGTACAATGGTACCTCTAGTTACAAACTTAATTCGTTCCGGAAGTCCATTCTTAACCTGAAACTGTTCTTAACTAGAGGCATGCTTTCGCTAATGGGGCCTCTTGCTGCCGCTGCACAGCCGGCACACGATTTACGTTATCATCCTGGGGCAAAGTTCTTAACTCGAGGTAACTCTTCCAGGTTAGCAGAGTTTGTAACCTGAGACGTTTGTAACTCGAGGTACCACTGTATTATTATTAGTTGGCATCCATCTGGAGACGATGGAGGAGCGCATTTTTGGGGGGTCAAGTCAAACTATTATTAATACATATCCTCTATCATTTCTCCAATGAAAATAGGTTCTTCTTCTTCTTCTTCTTCTTCTTCTTCTTCTTCTTCTTCTTCTTCTTCTTCTTCTTCTTCTTCTTCTTCTTCTTCCCCTACCCATCTGACTGGATTGCCCACTCTGGGTTTCCAACATATATAAAAACATAATAAAAATTAAACATTAATTTTTCCCTATACAGATGTGTACTAAAAACTGTATATTTACTTATCTCCTTGGCTCGGAGGTCGCATCACTTTATACCCTCCAACATTTCTCCAATGAAAACAGGGATGTCCTGGGGGAAAGCGGGACATTCTGGGATCAAATCAGAAACCGGGATGGCTTCTGTCAATCTGGGACTGTCCCTGGAAAATAGGGGCACGTAGAGGGTCTGCTGTTGTTTTGTGGTGGGGATAGGGAAATGCAGCAGGCTGGATCTTTAGTGTGACCCAGATACAACTTCTTCATTCCAATGGTAATAACGTAGTGAGTGCTCTTAAGCTAAATTTGTCCTTAGTCAAGACCTTGCTCCACTGTACTTGAGGAATATAACCTACATTTGTCTTTTCTTTCTTTTGGGGAGACATGGTAAATTGAATTTACATTGCTGTCTTCAAATTATAGAACCTAACCGGTCCTTAAGAAATCAAGTGGGCTCTTTGACACTAGTCCAGACCAGCGTGATTCTCTTTTCCCAAACTAGAATTTGTTGGTAAATTTCAGTTACCCTGAAGGAAAACGTTCCCTGCACATATGCAACTAAAGAAAATGGTTTGAATGCTAAATCGCTCCTCTGACCACATCCAGGGGGTTGTTTTTCCAACTCCACATTTCATTTGAAGCCCATGTAGAAACATATTCCACACCACTTCAAAGGTTTCCCAAACCTGGTTCTCATGTTTCACTGATCCATTGGGTAAGGGGATGCATAAGTTCCATGAACTTATTCTTTGGTCTTTTCTGTTCACAGAAGGAAAGTTAGGATCCAAGTTAGTATCAGCAGATAATGTGCAGATATAATGTGAAAAGTCCTTTAAAAAGGAAAAAACGAACAGGCACATATTATAAATATAAATAGAATGTAGCTCTTGATCCAATCTTGGCTGAAGTCAAAGGAAAATCTATTCTGAGCTATGCATGTGGACAGCTACACTTTAGATTGAATTTATATTTTTTGCTATCTGCTACCTGCTTGCCCTAATGTTGTGATTATGTGATAATGCCAAGCATGAGTAGGATGTAATTTTCCATGGTACTTTTTCTCTTGTAAGAAGGGAATTATATGCACCCCTTTAAAGTAAAATAAAAAACACACTGTTTGGTTCCAAACATAGAAGTGCTGTGTCCAGTGTTTTACTGAAAAAGTTGAAATCTACTTGTTCTCTGGCTGATGTTTTTTATTTTGAAACTTCATTACTTTTTGCCAGTTGATCTCACGAATAATTGAATGCTTTTTAAAACAGTGGTTTCAGTCATTTTTGCTACTTTTCAATGGAAAAGAACAGCATGTAGTTGCTATCAATTCTTATGAGCAAGAATGCAAAGCCACATAGCAATTTTGAAAAAGAATCTGAGTTTTTAATGCACTATGTAAACAACATATTGATCCCTTCAAAATAACCAATATTATGTTCTTCATATTGTTCATAATTTCAGTGTGATGCCTCAAGGCTTGCTTTTTTAACCACCCAAGTAGTGGTTTTGTATTGCAAACATTGTTCTTTAAGTTAAAAACAAACCAACACCTCCGTTCAATATGATGAATATTCCTTTCTGTACCTATATATTCAGGAGAAACATGCTCCATGGGTGTGGAAAGATGTACAGACAAGCCCTGCAAGAATGGAGGAACTTGTGAAGATGCTATGAGTGGCTTCATATGCAACTGTCCATCTGGTAAAGATTGCTACATTTTCATTATATCTTCTTATGCTGCTGTGGGATATGCTCTGGTCAGCAGGAATGATGGTTTTTTTGTGTGCAAATAAGCCAGGACAGACCATTTTCATATTACCAAATTCCACATCAACCTCAGACATCCAGTCTCCTTCTGCAACATCCTTGGGGTTGATCTGATCTATTCTTGGATCCCTGGGATGCCTTCCAAGGAACCAAAGGATCGCACCCTTAAATTGGTCATATTGATAACATATCTTTCCTTCTTACTTTGCTTTGTACAATTCGAATTGAGACTCTCTGGAGCAAAAGTGCCTTGCTGCAGCGGCATAGTGGGGGGGGGGGCAGGGGGCGGTTGCCCCAGGCACAAAATTGTTAGAGGGCACAAAATTTCAACACTGGGTGGTGCCTGAATACAGCTATGCACTTCTGTCACTGGGCTCCATTGAAAACGGTTTCTCCATACAAATCAAGAAGTGACCTCTCCAGACAACAGAATGGCTCTTCTTTTCCATTCTCTATGGCTGCAATCTCCAGAGGGGTGCAGATGATATTAGGCAGTTGAATGTGCATGCTTACTTCATCCATTTTTCTCTCTCCCACCAACCTTTCCGTGCAGCCCTGGACACTGGCAACCCACGCTATGCCACTATTTTGCCTAAAGTGAAGATGCCTCGATATTCCTCTTGTAGCACTTGTATAACACCAATACTATAAATCGATCCTAATACCTTGCCATAGTATCAGTAACAGTGTATACAGTCTTAAGGCAGCACGCTGAGTAAGTTGTCTTTCATTGAAATTTTTAAAACATCTCTTGCTCCCCACCCACCCCAATTTCACATTCAAGATGTGATGAAGTATGATCAGCAAAGCAACAGCAGTCACATTATTGTTTGGTTCAGTCAACTTTTTCAGTCTTCCCAAAATAAACCCCCTGGATGAATGCACACATAGAGAAGAAACATTGGAGAAAACATTATCATTTAGACACCAAGCAAAATGTCTTTTCATGTTTATGTTTAGGGAACTGCATCTTGAGTGATTCAGTTTAGTACAAATTGCATTGACATGAAATAGTTTAAATATCAAATTACAAAGCACAATTTGAGTCTCTGCATAATTAGTGGTATCTCTGCCTTGTCAAGCATGCATGAGATAAATTAAAATGGCTTCAAGGTGCATTTTTGTGTGGTTGAGAGGTTTGATGGCTTGTGTAAAGAAGAGAGAAATGTGTTGTTGTTTTTTACTTCTCCTTTTAAGTGCAGAATTGGTGTTCCAAAGCCTCCTGTTATCTTGTGAATTTCAGGTGTTCCTTGGGGGGAAACCCCAAAACCCTAGTCCTCATGTTTGTGGCCCACAGCTGGGTTTTCTATGAGACTTAGCCTGCAAACATATATATATATATATTTACTTGGTAGTAACTGATTGAACTCAGTGGCAAGAGATGTATAGTATGCACTGACAAGCAGCTGGGAGGGCATCACTACAGGGAGAGGACAATGTCTAGACAGGGTCCTTTCTTTAGGTATCTGGAATGGGGAGAGTGTTTGACCCATTAGATACTGTAATGCATCCTTCTGCTTGTCTGGCTTATTATTAAGACAGCATTAAAAGGAGGGTTAGATACATGGCGGAGATGGGGTACCCATGGCCCTCCGGGTGTTTATATCAGACGATGGCGGGAACATTAATCTGCCTTGCGTTGTGTTTCAATCTGCATTTCTTTTGGGATGTGTTGCAATTTCACACACACACACACACACACACACACACACACTTGAAGTCTTCTGTTTGAAAGCTTCATTTACTTTTCACACCCCTCTGATTTTCTGCACATGCTATTACATCTCAAATCGTTTCTCTCGGCCATCTATCTTTCATTGAATGTGTGATACACTTCATAGAAGATAAGGAGCCCTATTAATATTAATTTTCTCATCTTCCTTAGAGTAAGAGCAGGAAAAAGCAGGTGGAAATGGGATTCTGTAAGAAACAAACCAAACCCCTGTGTTGCAAACACTAAAGTGAAACCAAAAACAGGGCAACACGTGACCAAATTAAAATGAACAGAATGTATTTACAACATAAAAGGTAAAGGTAAAGGGACCCCTGACCATTAGGTCCAGTTGTGACTGACTCTGGGGTTGCAGCGCTCATCTCGCATTATTGGCCGAGGGAGCTGGCATACAGCTTCCAGGTCATGTGACCAGCATGACAAAGCCGCTTCTGGTGAACCAGAGCAGCGCACGGAAACGCCGTTTACCTTCCCGCTTGGAGCGGTACCTATTTATCTACTTGCACTTTGACGTGCTTTCAAACTGCTAGGTTGGCAGGAGCTGGGACTGAGCAACGGGAGCTCACCCCGTTGCAGGGATTCGAACCCCCAAGGTCTGCTGTGTTCTGCAGATAGATGTAAGGCAGGAGAAGTTTACAGGCTGAATTTGTGTGTTCACAAAGGGAAGTGCCTTTCCCTGCTACAGTTTCTAGAGAGGAGGGGGTGTTTATTCCCTATATAAAATCTTATTTGCTTCCTCTCTCTTTCAGCTTTCCTATGGTGCCCCCCCCTCTCTATCTCTCAGAGCGGATCAGGAGGAGATGGCAGGCATACAGACTTCATACATCCCAGCCATTCTTATACAAGATTATGAATATTGGGGGTATCCTTCCCCTTTCTCCTGACATTTCCTTTCCAATCCCTTTGTTTCTGAGGGTGCCTGTCAGAGCGTTTGTGCTGTTCTTGACACTTCAGACTGAATGCACTACTCCATGGAAGATTACTCGCAGGAAACCTTGGCTCATAGATGCCACAGGTTTGTCACTCTCCAGTGCATTTTGCTACTTATCTGCAGTCTGATCTCGAGCTCTGCTGCTGAGTTCTGGGGTGCTTATAACTTTCTTTCCCTTTACATGGCCAGCCCTTCCTTCCTTTCTGTTCGCTTTCTTGCTTTGTCTATCACTGTAAGCCATTAGCTGAAGATGTAACTGGCATGGTTGCCCTTTCTATGCTGCTCCCATTGGTAGAAGAAAGTATCTTGTATTTCCCTCCCACCCCCGCCACAGCACACACAAGTGATGGATCAGGAAAATATTATTTGTAAGGGAGCTTGCTTGCCGTTGCTAATGCCGTCCTGCCCATTCGTTCCACCCACCTACCCCCTGCTGTCTGACCTCATATCAGATATATAGCTTGATATGATTAGCCTTCAGCAGTTACATATAATGCGGGTTTATCTTTTAAAGCCAACTTGACGTGGTATTTGTGGCTGTTCTTTCCCACTGACCTTTTAAATTCTTCTGCATCCTGCAGGTGGAATGAATACATACTGTATCTCCATTTCTTTTCATTCATTCTCATTGCAGATATGTGAATATAGATATTGGGAGAATGTAGAGTAAGAGCCCCTGTGATGTGTGTGTGTGTGTGTGTGTGTGTGTGTGTGTGTGTGTGTGTGTGTGTGTTCTTTGCTTCTTCAAGGCTGCTGCTGTTTTTTTGTACATCAAGAAATAAAATCTCATGGGAAGGACAGAGAGAAAATGGAGCTATAATCCCTGAGAAAATAGCTACAATTGGGTTTTTTTTTTTATAGACTTGCTTTAAAAGTTCAGTAACAGAAGCTAACACAAAGGCAGCTATACAGTTTTGGACATTTGAACAAGATTACCTGTCTATTCTTCAGAAGGATCTGGAACTAGAATAGCAGGACTATTCCTGGTTGTGACAGAGGTTACTTAGCAAATTTATTTTGGAGACGGCTTCACAGTCCTAGTATTCACTGTGCATTTCATATGTCTGGAAAATAAAATAAAAAGTTTTCCAGTCTATATTATAGTGTTCTATTTTTTTTAAAAAAAATGGATTCACTTGGCTCCTCTTCTCAAAAAAAGAGTATCTGTATTTTTCACAGATTAGAACTCCAACAGAGTTTATTTGCTTTGAATCTTCAGGACTCCCATTCCTTCGCCCCTTCTCTGCTCATTCTACTGGGTAATATATTGGTGATAAACAAATTGTTTTCCTGCTTGCCTGCCTAAAAACCAAGCACCAGAATGAATTGCTTTCTCAAGGTTCAGGCAAATACTTTTTAAGGTTTCTGACAGGGTGATGATAGATCAACAATTTGTCAAGACCCCTTTTGCCCCTTTGCTATTGTGGGAGAATGACAGGGCTTGAATGCCTTTCGTCTCCAAACACGGATTCATTTGGGTTACTTAGTGGTTTCTCGTAGCATCACATTGCATTTTCCCCTCTCTGTCATTTTGTCTTAGTTTGGCATGAACATAAAGCCATCTGGGAGTTCCAGCTGACTTGAACTGTTTAAAACCAGCTTTATATGCATTTGAAATTAACAGACCAAAAAAAGGGGGGATTTGGGCAACTGTGGATATTATTCGTGGGGTGTGGGGAGGGAGGGGTGAATTTTAAATATAAATATGTATTCTGGGGAATATTTGATTGCAAATAATGTGTGAGTCAGTTGCATATTTGGTTAGCTATCCCAATGGAACTTCCTGATGGAAAACAGAAAGCTCCCACTTGAAATCCTATACTCATCTCAGAGTAAGTACCTTTGAATGCAGGGGTTTTCATTCTAAGTAGACACATAGGGTTTTACTGTACAACCAATCATGGCATGCACAGATGAGACTGACAATATTCAGCGTTCCCATGGAAAATCAATAAGATTTTTTTGTTTTATTTTGTGATATGTAGGAGAAAAAGGAGAGGAACAAGTCCCTTGCTTCAGTTTCTGTGGATGTGGAATAATTTTGAAATGCTGGAATCACATTGTCCTTTGTTGTGAACTGAACTTGGGGAGTGATTCTTATGCTGGCTTGATTTTTAAAATGGTCTTCAAAATGATACAAGGCTTGCCCAGGGGGGGGGGGAGTAGTACTTCATATTGGTCTGGTTGTAGAAAAAAATTGGGAAATATGTCTAACACATATTAGATTGTTTAGATCTACTACCAAATAACAGGAGCTTTTCCTTGCAAGTTTCAATATATGTCTACTTAAGCATTTCTTACTCTTGAGGGAGAAAGCTCATGTTGATTATAGCCCCACAGTTGCAAGAGATGAAGAAGGCCCTCATTAACTGGAAGAATAAGGGAGCCCTCTGGTGTTCAAAATAATAATGTTTTCAATTATATGTGAGAGTACAGATTACAAAACCTAGTTAATAATCTGTATATTATACTTCAGTGAATTCAAATGCTATTAATATTTTACCCTAATAACACAGTTTGCAATTTATCTAAATGTGCGTGAACATTCAACAAAATGTGGTCTAATGGGATTAAGTTTTTCGATGATAGAACAGCTCTTCTTGAAAAATCTGATTTTTAGAACCTAATCAATTCAAGCATTAAACACACACATGCTTTCTTTGGTTTGGTTTTCAGCACTTGTGTATTTCCCTGTGTTTATGTTCCTCACACAATTTTCCAACAAATATATAGATTTCTGTTTTCACAATTCAAGAACTGCACAAAAAATATGAGGAAGAAAACTAACTTTATACCTGCATGTGCAGCATGGATTTCAGAAGTAATGAGGCAGGGCACTTTGAACCCACACAAGTAAAAATGTTGGTGAAGTTTGGAGAGAACTATGGGGTGAAATTAAGGATCATGCTATGATTAATGTTCCAACTATGAAAGCATTTCAGTTAGCCAGGTGGAACGATCCTTCTCTCCCCCACCCCTGCATGTTGTTTGTGGGTTTTGCCCAACTCAAGCCAATTTTGGGGTGCAGGGGTGGGAAGCCCCATTGCACAAGCAGAAGGTTTTGTGCAGGGCTTCCACTGAACTGAATCCCACCCACTGTCTGCAGCCATCCACACCCTACCCTTCTTTAACCTTACCCCGGACTGCTTACCACACCATCTCCTACCTGTAACCACCAAAATATGAGCATCATCCCTTCCCTCTTCATCCTTACCAAGGGGCAGGCTGATTCACAATATACAGCACTCACTCCCACTAATACATGCATAGCTCACGACAGTTAAACCACTGAGTCTTATTCTAGAGTAATTGAGATCCGCTCCCAAGGCTTTCGGTCATGATTCCACCACAGATGCCAGGAACTGAACTTAAGACCTTGTGCATGCCTAACATGCTGCTACGTATAACCCTTCCCTGCACATTAACACCAAAGGCAGACCTGAAATCAGGGCAAACAGTACTCCTAGCTGCTTCCTCTTTGCTTCTCAATGAAGCCAACGACCAACCATGAACTAAACAAGGCTTTAATGGATCAGTTGTTCTCCATCCCCATCCACTGATTAGCACAACTGCTGCCTCTTCTTCCTCCAACTGCACAAACTTAACCAACATGCTTCACAAATGGGTGCCTGACACAAGACAAAGCTGTACCATTTTTGTTACAGGGAGCCAACGGTAGGGACATTAACTCTATCTCCAGGAGTAGTGAAGGTGGAGGAGGGGAAGAAGCAGGGCTGGCTCATCATAGACCCCCGGTGGCGCAGGGCACCATGGCGCCAGCCCGCCAGGAGGGCGCCACGAGCTGCGCCCACCCGCTGGCCGGCCAGCCGGTCCGCCGGTCCGCTGCGCAGCTGCGCGCGGCGCTCACCTGCCCACCGCGCTGGGAAACGGGGCGGGAGGATGCCGGAGAGATCGCGCTTTGTCTGCGCAGCAGCGCCGCGCCCACCTGCCCACCGCGTTGGGAAACGGGGCGGAAGGGCGCCGGAGAGATCCGGCGCACCATGGCGACAGGCGTGCTTAAGACGGCGCTGGGAAGAAGCAACAGCAAGGGGAGGTGTGACTGATGGCTTGAGCCAAATTTCAGTTTGATCGGATGTTTCTTTGTTCCCTTGTGAAAGCAAGCTCACTGAGGAGATGAGTAATATGTTGGGAGCCTCCTGGCTGTGTCATGTTTGCATTCACCCTTGATTAAATTGAAGTCTGTATTTCAAATGGGCTTCATAATCATATTTCTCAAATTTAATCAGATTATTATTATTTTTAAAAAGGAGTGTTTGGTTTAGGTTATAGCCAATGCAGTTTCCACAATCGAGACTTTACAGGAAACCCTCCTCCCTTTCCCCTACCCATCATCCAAGAAATGAATCTACCCCAAAACCAGCACCAGGAAAATTCAGCAGGCTTGAAAGCATAATATTCTGTGCTTATATGATAAATTTCTCTCCTTATGCAGAAATTGGAAGCAAAAATAATGACCTGCAGAACTTCAGGGACTATGAAAATGTCAGTAAAACATGGCTGTATGTTAAAATACAAAGTCCCAGAACACTAAACATTCTGTTGGCTAGAAGGTAAAATTTTAAGGGCTGGGATTTTGCATGCGGTAATGAGACATGTCATTTAAATAGATTTTATTGGTATTTGGAGCCACAAGCAATCTTGCATGAGGGGGCAGTTTTTTAAACTTAATAAAAGGAAGGTCTTTTAGAGCTTACATGCTCAGCATTATATAAGGGATGCTGGTTCTCAGGAGAGATGCAATGGTGGCCTTTAAGAATATTTATACTATTGTCTCTTATGAAGTGTTGTTTATGCAGTGTGCTCAGTGGTGTGATGGGGACCATTTCTATCATTCAGCAGAAATAGCCATAGCCAAAGATGCCGAGGGCCTTAAAACTACCAGCAACAAATCCTTATTTTTCTAAAGGCACTTATTTAGGGTGGACTTAGATGTGATACTTGGCATGGGGTCAATAACAAAAAATGTACATCAGAAAAGTCATGCTGGGTAGGCCAAAGGCCCATCTAGTCTAGCATCTCCTTCTCACAAGAAGCCTTCACGTGGGAACTGAGTGCAACAGAGTTCTTTCCATTTATGATTCCAGTCCTGTGTCAAGTTACATCTCCCTACAGTGCTTTCCTGAATAGTCAATTATGTGGAAGGAATTTCAGAGTATAATGGCATTGCAACGTAGGTGAGTCTTCATAAAAGATTGGAGGGAGAGGGAGAGTTGTGTTCCAATTCACTCTTCTGTGTTGCTTTTCCTTTTTGAACCTGCAGTTGGAACCCCGGAAGGAGGGAGGAAGTAGCTGGAGGGGAGGGAGCAATTGGATGCTGAGAACCAGGGGGCAGGAAAAGCATTGAATGCCTGCTACCCCGTTTCTCCCACTCCCAAGTCAACCCCTTGTAGAGTTGCTATGCAGTGCTGGAAGTTTGTTACACACATCTGCTTGTAAGAAGTAATTTCGCCCTTAGAAGGAGAGGAGTGGATTAATTATGCAGAGGCATATTGTGTGTGTTTATATTATGGGCGGAATTCAGCATCACGCTCCACCACTTGTTCCGTTTGCGCAAACGCTCCTGCTTGCCAGATGGTACAATCCCCCTTTCCCTCCCCCTGCATGATGCTCTGGCGGTTCCCCAGTGCACCCCCTCCCACAATCAAATTTGAGGGATGAGGGGGAGGAAATCCCTTTTGCACAAGTTGTAGGGCAATGAGTCAATTTACATTATAATCCCTGTTGTCTTCAGTGAAATTTACTCCCATATAAGTGTTCATAGGATTGCACTGTTGCAATGGAGGAGAGAGAGAGAGAGAGGTGTTAAACCATTTCCCTTCCTTCTTCCAACTATCTGGTCACTTCCCCTCCTCCCTGCAACCATACAGCACTTTCATCAACCTTGAGAATATTTCCACCTAAACAGGAGTATTCGAAGCTGTGTATGCCCCTTGTGTTGTGTTGAAGGTGTTTAGAAAATAGATCGGGGGGGGGGGGGACACCTACCGCAGGAAATGCAACAGGAATAGTCATTATTCAAATGGAATGAATGCAAGTCAAAAGGCGTATTCTGCTAGCTAGAGAGCAGCACAGCACCTTGTGACTTTTCAGCGCACTTGGTTTTCTTTACCTCTTTTTGAAAAGAGCTATTGATATTTCTCTCTCCTGTGTCTATTGTTCCCATGGACTTGCTTCTCGTTTCATCAGCCCTTGAACTCTATCCCCTCAGCTAGACCTACAGAAGCAAATGTGGCCTCTTATCACAATATCCTCCTGCTGTTTTCTTGCTTCCATCTCTACTTGCCCTGAGAAATTCTTTCTCTGCCATCTCCTGCCTCCATCACAGTCATTCTGCTTTTTACAGATCTCCTCGCCTCCTTTGGTTTTAATCTCTCATCTCAAATCTCTGAATCAAATGCGCTGGCTAAAGTGATATTGTGTGCTATCTAAATATGCCGTACCATCAGTGTTCAACTGCGCTTGTGAAATGGGCATTAGCTGCCCATATAGATCTTTCATGCAAGTGAACTGTCAGTTGATCTATTATTGTGCTTTAATAAGCAAAGCAAGTAATTTGAAATTAGAGGAAGTATTCTGCAAAACAACAAGTGGTGCATACTTGGGAGTCTCAACTTTTGCAAGTGACTAGTTTGCAAGTTTTAATCACGTCGAATAAGAAAAGTATGTTGCCATAAAGATGGTGTTCTAAATTAATGGGATGTATTTTAAATTCAACCCTAACTCCCAAATCCTGATGCTCACACCAACCATAGTGGGGCGGGCAGGATATCTGACCGTTATGCTGTCCTGTGATTGCTTTAAGACTGGGGTAGAGTGGTGTTGGCTCCTGCTGGCTAGGAACTTGCCAGTATGCTCTTTTTTGGGGGGAGGGGGGGTCAGCTGAGTGAGGAGGGCTGGCTAGAGTGACACCTAATCCACACACGGTAGTCTGTTGACTGCTTTGAGAAGAATTTTGTTTATGAAAAGGTGCTATAAACATTAATTGAATGGATAAACTGAAGGAACATATAAATCAGAACCCTATAAATCAGGAGTATATCATCCACATTATTCTGGGGCTACTTCTACATTTTTATAAATCGAGAAGACTGCGTCACTGTGATAAGAGTGGAAGATAATCCTTGTTATGATTTTATTGCAGTGTTTTGCTTTTCTCTGTTAACCTCCTTGTTCTCTCTGCACTTCCTAACGATATTTCTTTAGTCTGAATATATAACAAGTCAGTAGCATGCAAAAAAGAAAAGAAAAAGTCTGCATTCTGCCGCAAAGATGAGTATTGCCCCAGTGGCATGAGATAGTTATGTAGATGTTAAAATAATTATTTTGGAATTTGGGGTTGGGAGGGGGGGATAAGGTTGGCTGAATCAAGTCTTGAGTGGATATGTAATTTCCATTATAGATATTACTAATTGCTATTTGGTTTCAGTGGAGAATATTGCTATCTCTTCTGACATCTGACACGCTACATCTTTTCAAATGTATTAAGTCACATTGAATAACTCTCTGTCATGCATATAACGTGATATGACATGAGTTAATAAAATGTTTCTGGAATTAATAACATAAGTAGGATTATTTTTTAGTGGGTGGAGGGGGGTCAAGTCACAATGGAAACTGGAAGAATGCAAATTTCACCAAAATGTTCTGATAATTAGTACATAATTCATTGGTTATGGCCTGAATGTTTCACATTTTTTAATAGCTGGCTTTTCCCCCCTGTAGCATTATTAGCTTGGAATTTTCCAACAGGAATTGACTATGCCTTAGAATTATTGCTTTAAATCTGTTTCTTCTCTAACAGCAGTCCCATCTATTATTCATCACCAGCCCTGTAGTCTAAGTACTTTCTGAATCCCCTATGAGAAGTGTCTCCTGTAGAAGTGGACAGAGACTGGCAATACAGCTTGCTTTAATGTTTTCAGAAAGAAAACTTTACCTGGATAAATTGTCTTCTGCCAAATTAAGTCTGTCAGTTGAGGACTGGACACACAGGCCTGCCAAGTGAGGTGAATAGCTATGGCAGACATATGGGTTTGTTTTTCCATATCCAAAGCTGGAAGAAGGTCTTTAATAATGGAGATTCTGCGGTGACAACTTTTTGCAATGGATCGTAAAAGTATGAGGGGGAACCCTACCTAAGGAGGCTCAGGCAATTTCCATAGATGGCACAAATTATTCAAAGACTCCCATATGTTACTGGTCTTGATTGAGCTAGGAGGCAGAATGCCATTTCTCCTCAATAGTGTATAGGAAATTGTTTATAACTAGGGATGAATTGATCGATTTTGGTTTCTCTCAATTTATTTTCATTTTTTTCAATCTTAAGTTCTGTTCTGCACCTGTTTGCTATTTTTTTAAAAAATGGAAATATATTAGCATTTTAGTGCAAATTTATCCTTATATACATTTCTGCATGATATTTTGCCTAATGTACACATTTTTGCAAGCACTTTCCCCCTAATATAATGCATTTTAGATGCTATTTTCACTGAGGTAGGCATTTTATGCACACTTTCTCCTAATATGTGCATTTTTGTACACATTATTTCATTACTTCATTGGAGAATTGCATTATAAATTTTGAAGTATGAATTCTGAAGTACAGTTGGTTTTGGTTCAGAAATGTGTGATTTGGGTAGATTTGCATTATGATTTATCCCCATCCCAGGTGGCGCTGTGGTTAAACCACTGAGCCTAGGGCTTGCTGATCAGAAGGTCGGCGGTTCGAATCCCTGTGACTGGGTGAGCTACCGTTGCTTGGTCCCAGCTCCTGCCATCCCAGCTCCTGCCAACCTAGCAGTTCGAAAGCACGTCAAAATGCAAGTAGATAAATAGGAACAACTACAGCGGGAAGGTAAACGGCGTTTCCATGTGCTGCTCTGGTTCACCAGAAACGGCTTTGTCATGCTGGCCACATGACCTGGAAGCTATACGCTGGCTCCCTCGGCCAATAATGCGAGATGAGCGCGCAACCCCAGAGTCGGTCACGACTGGACCTAATGGTCAGGGGTCCCTTTACCTTTTACCTATCTATAACAGGAGCTTCTGAGGCCAGAACCATTAATCAACTTGGGGTGGGTCTACGCACAGGGGGGGAAACCGCTATAAATAATTAATAAATTTGATTGTTAAAACAAAAGAAGAAAAGCCCAATGGAAAATTGTGTTTAAATATTTCCTACTCTCTGGCGCCATCTGGTATTGCATGTTTATAGTGTATTCAAATCGTTGTTTCTTCACTAATGTAGATGTGTCCCTGAAATGGGGGGAACTAATTCTAGTTTGCTAGATTGTATAGACCAGTTCATATGAGCACTTTTATAATGGCCCAGTTTACACATGCTGGTAAGCCAAACTGCAGTTTAGCATCAACAAGCAAGCAACCACTTATCTACTTCCCTGGACCTGCTGCCAACACAGTACCAGGAGCTAAGCTATGATATGGCTTAAAGTTATGTGCAAATCCAGGCTCATGGTTCGTCTTGCTCCAAACAAACCATGATCTACAACTAAGGTTTGCTCTTGATTTACTGTTCAGCCTGAGCTTGTATAAAATGTTAAGCAGTAACAGCAAGACCTGGGCAGGAGTGAAGCAGCCACAATTTTGTAAATGGGCACTAGGGTACAATTGCTTGTTCACACAAAATCATAGCTTGGCTACATGCAAACTAGGCCAATATATTATTTCTGCTCACTTGGCAAATACAGTAGGTAAACATTATTTACTATATCTCTCACCTATGCGTTAATACAGCCTTGCCACAGCGAGAACACCTTTATCACTAGGGGTTTTCTGTGTAGGTATTAAGAGGACCTTTCAAAACCATGCAAGCCAACAGTAGGGATGGAAAAGATATGTGTTTAGTCTTCATTTTAAAGTCATCTGATCTAATTTGCTGGACCCAGACTTATCACTGGATTAGAACACAGCTTTGAGTCAGACCACAGACTTCTCTTTTTTTTTTTAATAGATATTTATTAATTTTCACAATAAAAAAAAGGTTTACAGAAAATTAGAAAGGGAGGGGGAGAATATGAATACAAAAAAAGCAAAAATACAAAGATCAAGAAAAACAGAAAAAAAATCACAAATTAAAAAAAGTAAAAAAAAACTATATAACTTATCTTTATCACAGTGCATATTGGGACCTCCTCGGGTTCCCGTCCCTGTGTTTCTCAAACACACTTCTAATTTTAGCAAATTCTACCTCTAAATATTCACTTTTAATACTAAATTACTTATTTTCTATTCTAAAATAACCTCTTCACCTAATCCACAGATTTATTTATCACTTAATTTCTATTCTTAAAATATTACTTTAGCATAATTTTTTAAATACAATTTAAAATCTTTCCACTCTTCTTCAATTGCTTGTTCTCCCTGGTTGCGGATTCGTCCGGTCATCTCTGCCAGTTCCATGAATTCCATCATCTTCATCTGCCATTCATCAATCGTTGGTAACACTTGCTGCTTCCAGTATTTAGCAATCAAAAGTCTCGCTGCTGCGGTGGCATACATGAAAAGAGATATCTTTCTCTTAGGAATCTCCTTCCCTACGATGCCCACTAGGAATGCCTCTGGTTTCTTCACAAATGTGCCTTTTAGCACTTTCTTAAGCTCATTATAAATCTTGTTCCAGAAGTCATTCACCAGTGGACATGTCCACCACATGTGGTAAAATGTACCTATTTCTTTCTTACATTTCCAACATTTATTTTCATTGTTGTGGTAAATCTTTGCTAGCTTTTCTGGTGTAAGATACCATCTATACATCATTTTCATTATATTCTCCTTTAGTGAACTACACGCAGTAAATTTAATATTTTCCTTCCACAACTTCTCCCAATCCTCTATCATAATATTATGTCCCACATCCTTTGCCCACAAAATCATAGCATTTTTAGTTTGTTCATCTTTTGTATGCCATTCTAGCAGCAATTTATACATTCTCGAAAGTATTTTCGTCTTAGGTTCTAACAATTCTGTTTCCACCTTTGACCTCTCAATTTGGAAACCAATTACTCTATCCATTTTAAACACTTCATTTATCTGATGATATTGGAGCCAATCATCCAATTTACCTTTTAACTCCTCATATGTTTTTAATTTAAATTGGTCTCCATCTTGGATCAATAAGTCTCTATATTTCAACCAACCGGTCTCCATATTTAACCTTTTACGAACCTTGGCCTCCAGAGGCGAGAGCCAAGTAGGTGTTTTTCTTTCTAGTAAATCTTTATATCTGAACCAAACCTTGAACAATGAATTTCTAACAATATGCCTCTTAAAGCTTCCATGGGCCTTAACCTTATCATACCACACATATGCATGCCAACCATAAACATTGTCATAACCTTCTAAATCCAAAATATTAGCATTTTCCAATGTAAACCACTCTTTCAACCAGCAAAAGGCAGCTGCTTCATAATAAATTTTAAGATCAGGTAGAGAGAAGCCTCCTCTTTGTTTATCATCAGTCAATATCTTATATTTAATTCTTGGCTTCTTCCCTTGCCATATAAATTTCGATAGCACCTTTTGCCACTCCTTAAAACAACTCAACTTCTCAATTATTGGCAATGATTGAAATAAAAACAACATCTTTGGCAATACATTCATCTTAATCGTTGCTATACGGCCCAACAAAGACAATTTCAGGTTGGTCCACATTTCTAAATCCTTCTTGACTTCATTCCATAATTTCACATAGTTGTCCTTAAACAGATTTAAATTTTTTGAAGTCATATGCACACCAAGGTATTTTACTTTCTTAACAAAAGATAAACCAGTTGTTTCTTGCAATTTCTCTCTCTCTTCCTTATTCAAATTTTTATCTAATACTTTAGTTTTTGATTTGTTCAGTTTGAAACCTGCTACCCTTCCAAACTCTTGAATAACTTCCAGAGCCCTCTGTATACTGGACTCTGGATCTTGTAGAGTTAACACCAAATCATCAGCAAAGGCCTTAAGTTTATATTGTCTCTTCCCTACCGTTACACCTTTTATTTCGTCATCTTTTCTAATCCTGTCGAGTAGGACTTCCAGGACCGATATAAAAAGCAAAGGAGAGAAAGGACACCCTTGTCTTGTACCTTTTTCAATTCTAATTTCTTCTGACACCATATTATTTACAATTATCTTAGCTTTTTGCTCGGAATAGATTGCATTTACTCCATTCAGAAAGTTTTTGCCCATCCCCATTTTTTCTAAGTTCCTTTTTAAAAACAGCCAAGAAATATTATCAAAGGCCTTCTCTGCATCTATAAACATTAAAATGGCTTTTTTGTTTATTTTCTGCTCCAACATCTCCAAAATATCCACTACATTCCTAATATTATCCTTCATATGTCTCCCCGGAAGGAAGCCAGCTTGATCGTGGTGGATAAAATCTTTCAAAACCTTTTTCAGTCTGGAGGCTAAAATGTTTGCAAATATTTTATAATCCACGTTAAGTAATGATATTGGGCGATAATTCTTAACTTGTGTTCTATCCGTATCCGGTTTTGGTATCAGAGTGATATAAGCCTCTTTCCAAGATTCAGGGGCCTCTCCTCCATTCAAAATTTCATTGCATAAATCTTTCAAAGGTTGTACTAACCAGTCTTTCATTGTCTTATAATATGCATCTGTCAAACCATCCGGTCCTGGTGTCTTGCCCGACTGCATTTGTTGTATAGCATATTCCACTTCTTGCGTTGATATCGGTTGGGAAAGTAGGGATTTGTTCTCTTCTGGGATTTTATGCAGCCCAAATTTGTCCAAAAACTGCTCCACTTCCTCTTTATTTTGGTTTTCTTGTTTGTACAATTGTTTAAAATACTTCTGAAAAGATTTTTGTATCTCTATCGGGTGTTCCAGATGTTTTCCATCTTGTACTAAACTTACAATAGTATTCAATTTCTGCCTCTTCTTCAATTGCCATGCCAGTAACTTTCCGCATTTATTTGCTGACTCAAATGATTTCTGCTTCATCCATTTAATTTTAGATTCAATTCTTCTCTACATTGTCCACTGCAGTTTCAGTTTGTTTTTTTTTAAAAAAAAAATGCTTATTTTATGGGGGATATTTGCATTTGAGAGGAAATGCATGGAAAAGCTTACAAAACTTAATATTTTAGGAGAAGCACGCATATAAAATGTGCACAGGTTAGATGGAAATTTTCTTTTTGTGTGTGTGTCTTAATCTACAAAACGCAGGATGACATGAATCTAAGTTTGAACTGACACCGAATAGAAACAGTCTGATCTGTCAATCCCTTCCTGATACAATTCATGTTTATTTGGAAGGAGACCCAGTTGTGTGTCATTGGGGCTTACTCTCAGATGAGGATGTGTAGTGCTGCAGCTTTGAGCATTGACATAATTAGTGAGTCTTTCTATGAAAGAAAGGGAGGAAATGCATGCTATGGATTCACTAATGTTTTCAGAATATTATGACCATCTGAAAAATTGCCTGCTTGTGTATCACTAGGTGGTCCCACATATATATCTTTCCTCTGTTTTCATCACTCTACTGTTCTGTATTTACAGGATGCTGGTGGGAACTGCCTCCCCCCACCATGTGAGATTTCATCTCATAATAGGGATAATGAAAGTCTCATTCCAGCTGTTCAGTTTTCCTTCCCTCTGAGAGAAATCACTTTGTTTACTAAAGATAAAAAGGTAGTGGAGATATTTTTAGAAACCAGCCATTGAAAATCAGCCTTTAACTTAAAGCATTCATACCTTTTTAAGAAAATTCTAAAGAGTGTGTTCAGCCCAGCGGTTGAAAAATCAAAGGGTGGTTCTCCTCTCCCTATGAATAAAGATAGTCTATTTGAAATCCATTGTTTTATTTGAAGTATTCATTGATTCCCCCTCTCCTGGGAGACTATGTCAAATATGCAGGAGATTAGAATATGATACAATATATTAGATATTAGAAATATGAAAGAAACAGGGGAAGGGGTGTAAAGCCTGTCAAATACAGTATAGCCTCTCTCTTTTTGAGCAGCCAATTAAAATGCATTATTTATTTATTTATTTTAAAGATACATAGTGGGGTGCAAGCTGCCCTAGAATCTGTTCTCCTACTGTCCAATCAGTACCAGATCATGGGGAAGGTTGAAGATGCTCATCTGAGGTTGCAGATTTATGGATGTTATTAAAGGGAGCAACATTTTGATTGTTGAAGTTCATGAGTGTCCAACCTGTGGCATAAGAAGTAGAGATTTGTGGTACCCCTGGACAGGTGCCGAAAGGTACATTGTTAAGCCTATAACTCCTATTTCCTCCTTTGTACTGGGACTAGTGAAAAGCTACAAGGGGCTGCATATATACTGTACCCCAATGGTGAGGAACATTTTTCAGCCTGAGAACTGCTTACTTGCATACATAAAAAAAGAAAACACAAAACCTCTATCTGTGATTGCTTATCTGTGATGGTCATTTTCACAGCCAACCAATGCTATGTGACAAATGCAATGTAATGCAGTCTGACTCTGTCAAGCAGCAAACTATTTTAAACAGACTCACTTATGAAACCTGTTTTGGAAAATCAAAGCTGTTAGAGCTACAAATGCCTGCCAACAGAAAAGCAGTTGACCATTGTCAGTCCTCCTATCTACTGGCCTTTAGTGTGACTTTTCACCTTTTTCTTGTATTCCCCCTTCTGTGTTTCCAAAGCTAAAACTCCTGGATTGCAAATGAGCTGTTTCAAATCTGCATTTGTTTAAACAAATTAGTGTATGCTAATGCACAGTGGTCAGCTTTTCTTTTCTTTTGGGAAGGATCAGCCCTTCTAATCTTATTATGTTGCTTTTTTCATTTCATTTTTCTCATAGACCAATCTTTGTTAATGAACCCACAAAAAAAGAAACAATTGCCACCTTACGGAATTTAGTCACACTCGGAAGAATAATTGGGCTGATTACAAAATCCCCTAATCCAAACTGCTAAATGCAAATTGGTTTAATAATATGGGACCTCATAATCTAGAGGAAAGGCCATTGTGCTGCTTAAGAACACAGACATACAAACAGAAGGTAGTTTAATAGACCCTTTGAGACATTATACACTCTGCAAAAGTGAAACGGGAAAAATATCTCTTTAGATTCTGCATAAGGTCCCAGTTCAGAGCTGCATATCTTTCACTATTAACCCAGCTCCCCGCATAACTTCTTATGCAAACCCTACATAGCTTCTTACGCTGCTGGTACTTGAGGGATTTCTGAATGCTCTGGGGAATCTACAAGGTAGCGTGGCTGGTGCTCCTGTCAAGGCCCTAGTTTCACTGAGAAGTGACGAGGTGCTGAGGACCATCAACACATTCACGCATAAGCACCCTCCCTAGTCAGAGTGCCTGGGAGGCTGCTTGGTTTTCTGAGGAGCTCCGGACAATGAAGTAGGCCAGATAGTGGCTGGAGTGCAGGTAGTGTGAGGACCATTCCAAATCTCTCCAAACAGAGGTATGAGTATACAACAGTGTTGATCGTATGGAAGTCGCGGCAGCAAAGAGATCACACCTCTCCACCTCTATTGTGTCCTCACTCAATAAATCACCTTCCAGAGCTATAGGTAAAGGTAAAGGGACCCCTGACCATTAGGTCCAGTCGTGACCGACTCTGGGGTTGCACGCTCATCTCACATTATTGGCCGAGGGAGCCAGCGTATAGCTTCCAGGTCATGTGGCCAGCATGACAAAGCCGCTTCTGGCAAACCAGAGCAGCACATGGAAACGCCGTTTACCTTCCCGCTGTAGCGGTTCCTATTTATCTACTTGCACTTTGACGTGCTTTCAAACTGCTAGGTTGGCAGGAGCTGGGACCAAGCAATGGGAGCTCACCCCGTCACAGGGATTCGAACCACCAATCTTCTGATCAGCAAGCCCTAGGCTCAGTGGTTTAACCACAGCGCCACCTGGGCCCCTCTTCCAGAGCTATACAGAGTGGTAAATCAGCCGGTCCACACCAATGTTGTATCATTAAAAACCAACCACACTGTAGCCTGCTGTGAGATATCTGTGAAGTACTTTGATGCCAAAATTCCTTGGATTTGTGCAAAACAATTGGTACAGGCCTACTGAAGGTCCCTGGGGCACCATCAAGTTGCAGTGCGTGGCAGTTTGTGTGGTTGTAGCCTCCTGAAGCTGTGGAAAGGATACTTGAGACTGACTACATGCCCTCTTGGTCCCTGCCCACCATGGCTGGAAAAATCTAGGAGGAGGGGATTGACTGGATGGGCCCAGGGAGTAGTTAATGTCTATGGAGTAATTCCCACTGCCTTGAAAGAAGCAGTAGTGTGTGGCCCCTCTTGAAGATTCTCCCACCAGTGCTGCTGCCACAGAGCTCAGGGAGGAGGGTGAGCTAGTGCTTGTCCTGAGTGGAGGAAACTGGTTGCAAGGGAGCCTCCAATTGTCTCTACATGGCTGCTGCTACTAGCTTCCTGCCTGGGGCAGCTTGTAGCAGCTATGACTTGGGTGTGGATGGAAGCTCTTTGCAGGCACTCCACCCTCCCCATGTAGGCTTAGTTCTGAATGACCAATGAAAAGTATGGGTGCATGGAGGGTAAGTTGTAAGCAATCACAAGTTATGCTTTTGCACAATACCTCTGCCAATCATGAGGGAAGTCTGTTAAGGCATGAGCCTTATCTGTCAGTTTCCCAATTTTGTGGAGCTTGAGCCCATATAAGTCTTAACTCTGGACGTGAACCGGCAATTGTTTTTTAATCTTTGAATTTATGCAGTGCGTGAAGTGCTTTTTCTTCCTTGGTCTTCAACCTACTATAAATTGATTTGTGTTCACTCCAAATTCTAGGGTTAAAAGAGGGAGAGAGAAAAACTCATATATCTCAAGCTTCTCTTTTGATCTAAAGAAAATTCTTAGGATTCTGAATCCTGGCGAGTTTCTGCAGTTGCCCCCCCTCTTTACCCACAATTTACTTACAATTTATTGGTGTTTCAGCAATCAAAAGGTCAAAGGAATAAATTGGCTTCTAGTAATTTTGTCTTACACTGGTACGAGCCAACGCAACACAGAAAGTGGACTCTGATAATCAGGAGAACTATGTAATTAATGGGAATTGTGTGCTATTTAAAAATCAAGCAACTGCACAGTGAAATAAGCAGAAATTTGTATTCTGCTTGATAACTAAGCAGGAACTAGGACAAACCTCTGGACAGTTTTCATCAGCATCTTGGCAATCTTCTTTAATTTCAAATTACAAAGAGAGGAGAGAGAGAGAGAGAGAGAGAGAGAGAGAGAGAGAGAGAGAGAGAGAGAGAGAGAGAAGTATCTTGCTGGATTGTCGGGAGAGTTAATATTTTTAGTCAAACATAACAGCAAGGATATCCATAAATAATGGGAGGACAAAAATATTCTGCATCTGTATGTGCCGTGATAAGAAGTCATGGCTGCTTGATGGGTTTTAATTAAGACACAGTGTAGGTAATAGAAACTGAAGACAAAGAAACAGATAAATGGCTGTTCTTTTAACACAATATGCAGCACAGGAATGACACAAATGCCTTAGATTAAGGAGGAGGAGTCTGCCTCCAGTGTAATAAAGGCTTCCTGGCTGCAATGTGACATACACAAAAGCAGTACGTGAAGAACAAAGATGAAGAGTGGTTAAAAACAACAGGTGTTGCCAGCCTGAGAAGAGGGTTAGGTTTGCAGAGTGATGTGAAAGGAATTGCTGAATTGCGTTCAATTCTGGGTGGGGGTAGGAGCCATGATTAAAAATAATCTTTCAATTATTATGTGGTATTGTATATTTCATAAAGACTCAGTTGGAGCAAGAAAAGAGAAGGATTAGAGCAGGTTGTGCAAGTCTACTGCTTGGTCAGTTTGATGTTGATACCAGGTCCTTAGACAGATAATTAAACAATGGATCTGTGAGTGCTTAGAAGGTGACTAAGACCCAGCATGGGTTTCTCAAAAACAAGTCATACTAGACAAATCTCATTTTTCCCCTTTTGATAGAGCTACAAGCTTGGTGGATCAGGGAGATGCTGTGGATGTAGTGTAGTTTAATTTCAGTAAGGCTTTTGACAAAAGTGCCCCATTATATTTTTGTGAAGAAGCTGGCAAAATGTGGGCTGGTGGAGGTAACTGTTGGGTGGATTTGTAGCTGGTTGACTGACCAAACCAAAAGAGTTCCCACTAATGGTTCCTCATCATTCTAGAAAAAGTGGCAAGTGGGGTTCTGCCTGTTGTTCAATGGCTTTATAAATGGCTTTACATTACAAGAAATGAAATCCTGACTAAACAGCAGAAAGAACTTTCTGATGGTAGGAGTTATCAGAAATTCCCTTAGAAGGTGGTGGGCCTTCCTTGCAGATTTTTAAGCCAAGGTTGAGTGGCCATCTGCCACGGATGCTTTAGTTGAGATTCCTGCATTGCAGAGGGTTGGACTAGATGACCCTCAGTGTCCCTTCAAATGCTACAATTCTATGATTCTAAGTCTGTGGGTGACAAGCTTTTTTAAAAAAAAATAGAATTATTCCCAAATTCCTGCCAGGTACCTGTCTAGGTTCCCAGTACCTTTCCCTGATACACCTTCTTGTTCTGTTTTTGCGATGAATCCCAATGTCATGACAAGGACTCAAAAGGGTGCTCCGTGGTTTCATCCTTTGGTTTGACCTCTGGTCATCTCAAGTGTAAGGAGAATATATATGCATGTCGCCCTTTCAAAATTTGGTCGCTGAAAGTAGAGAACATGATCACCCAGTGAAACTTCTCCATAAGGAGAACTGTCCTGAATAATAGAAGAAGAATATGTATACCCTGCAGGGAGCACTTTGTGAGCAAAAGTTTGAGTCCCCAGAGATCCAGGTTTATGAAAAACCTGTTGCCTGAAAGGGCCAATTTGTGTGGCTGCACAGAAACCATTGAGGTCTGCTGAAGCGAAGCAAAAGCAGCAGATGTACTTGTGGTTTTATGTTCAGTAAACACACCATACCCTGTGGTGTTGTGTCATCCACGGTACCGGGGGAACTTGCGATGGAGTCCAGCACGCTTCCAGGTGCGCCTCTCCCCCGTATTAGCAGAGGTCAGCAACAGTGCGCCTTCGCAGCAAAAATGAAAGTAAAAGACATTCACATAACAAAGCATAAACCCGGTATGTGAACAACCCCCAAGTGACAGGATGTCATTCCAGAGCTATTAACCCTGTAACCTCTGGGTCTCCTCACAGTAATAGATGCAATAAGTCAACTGGTATGTGAGGAATGTTCAAGAGAATGGGTGAATGGTTGGACTTCTGCCTGCCACACAGCTGCTAAGGTACAATGACCCTGCTGTCCCCACAAGCAAAACCATGCAAAGAAGTTAGGTTTCATGAGTTGCAAGCCAATAGGGTTAGTTTCTCATCCATTGAGCCTAAGTGGGCAACAGATTCAGGCTGCATTCACCCAGCAGTTTATTCTGTTTCCCCATTTACCTAACTGTTAATCTCCACATTATATTTGAACCACTTCCAGAAATGCTTCCAGGAAAAAAAAATGTTGCAAATAAAACAGAAATCAAATCAGTGATAAACTTTCTTTGTGTGCCTCCTCCACAAGAGGTTTGGAGGGTGGCAACATGAGAATGGGCCTTTTCTGCAGTGGTTCCCCATTTCTGGAATGCTCTCCCCAGAGAGGTTCACCTTCATTGTACACCTTTAGGCACCAGCCAAAAATGTTCCTTTTTAACCAGGCCTTTGGCTGGTCGACATCCGATGCCCTTTTAAAATGTGTTGGGGGGAGGGTTATTGGGTTGTTTTATTTTTATTTTGATTGTTTATTTTGTGTTTTTATGTTGTGATTTATCCTGTGAAATTTAATAAATAATAGTAATAATAACAGTAACAGCAACAATCCTCCTCCTCTTGCACTATATTTCCCTATATTTCAAAAAATGGCTTTTACATTGCATGAAAGCTCAAAAATACAATGCAGGAGTTAATAGGAAAGGTCATGAAAAAGGAATAAACTGCCTGAATGCATAAAAAAAAGATTGAAGTACTTTTGAGTTCTATTAATTGCAGTGAGATGGTCCACATATTAACTATATCCCTCTGAAATTAAATGGTTTTAGGAGTGCTTAGCTTTTGCTCAATCACACCTGACCATATATTTATTATATATTGAAAAAGCAAAGATGAAACAAAAGGTTCCAACTTTTTCCAACAAGGCCAGAGCTCAAGTGAAATTGTATGCAGCACAATTTATCCCTGGATCTAAGGATCTAGTCCAGGCATCCCCAAACTTCGGGCCTCCAGTTTTTTTGGACTACAATTCCCATCATCCCTGACCACTGGTCCTCTTAGCTAGGGATAATGGGAGTTGTAGGCCAAAACATCTGGAGGGCCGCAGTTTGGGGATGCCTGGACTAGAATTATAACCAGGATAAAGATGGGGAGATGAAGATGTCACAGAGACCAAAAAAGTATTCAAGCATTGATAAAAAATACTAATGACTAGAATTGAGAGAATGAAAAGTAACATTCTGGGTCATTCTTAAAATGTATTGAAATGTCCCCCAGTACTGAATTTGCAAACATATCATAAAATATGGTTTGTTATACTAAATGAATTTTGTTAGATTTCTAGATCTCTTCATATATTGCGGTACTTATAAATATATATGAAGAGATCTAAATTTATAAATAACCACATTTTTCTGATGCAAAGCATAGAACCTTTTTTACGGTGTTAAAAGCTGCACGTTGATTTTGCCAACAAACCATGATATTTTCTGTACAGATGCTGTGCGGATTAACTTTAGAGACATCGTTCTAATATCCTGGTTTGTGCAAAGTGTACCTGAAGGCACTCTGGCACTCTTCCTCACCCTAAATATCAGCACAGAGGGTGGAAGCAAGCTGTAGCAAGTTGACATTAAGGATAGCAAAAATGTGTCAGTAGAATGACACGTTTAGGTTGATTGGACTTTGCATGCAGTCAGTATAGGAAATTATGCATCTAATTATCTTTTTCAGGATGGTTTGTTTTGCAGCTTGTAATACTCAGTGTAGCTTGAAATAATGTCCCTTCCACTGTAGCCTGGGTGGATGATTTGCTGGCTGATGTTGCTCAAAGCTGGCCTCTGTGCTTGGTAATTTTTTATTCCAACCTTTAAGCCTGCAGGTATTCACACTGCGTGATTTATAATTTCAAGGTCTGTTTATGTACAGAGTTAAAACACCTTTCTATAGAAGACAGTAATTTCTGTGCAGTGTTTAAAGAGATTGCATCTATATGGCTGTGTATGCATGAAGAACCAACACAGACGTATTTTGCTCAACTGCTGGACTTGAGAGCACATGCCGTTTATCAGTGCATCAGAAAGCACTAAAATATCCGCTCCTGTGGGCAAATGCAGTATAAGTGCAATGGGATTAGTGTTCAATCCATCTCTCCTTCATTCTCTCTCCTTTTCTTGTAAGTATGTATTGTGAATTTCATGTGGCTTTATTGATACCTTGTGCTCAGAGAAGTGTAACTCATCCACAAGTGTCCAGAGAACGATTCAAATAAGCTAGGTTCTTAATATAAAGTAGCAACTCTTCTAGGAATTATGTTTTTATGAATTTAGCACCATGCATTGAGTGTAGACTTGTTAGCAAAGACTGAATTTCAACATATAAGTATACAAGCAATGCATTATAATAACTTTGATCAAACCATAATAACAGTGCAGTCACTGTCATCAATTCCTGAACAACGGTATCCTATACATACATATCTACTCAGCCCTACAGAGTTCAGTGGGATTTACTCCCAGGTAGGAGAATGTAAAGTTGCAGTTTAAATCCTTATTAGGATTACCAGCATGTTTTTGTAACACTTAGACATCTTTCCTTCCACCAACTCAATGTTTGATGAAACATCAAAATATTGTGGCAAAAGTGCCCGCTTGGTGCCGACATAGCTGGAAATGTCAACATTATGCTTTGCATGTTGAACAATCATGCACTTAAATGTAAAGGGACCCCTGACCATTAGGTCCAGTTGTGACCGACTCTGGGGTTGTGTTGCTCATCTTGCATTATTGGCCGAGGGAGCCGGCATACAGCTTCCCGGTCATGTGGTCAGCATGACTAAGCCACTTCTGGCGAACCAGAGCAGCACACAGAAACACCGTTTACCTTCCCGCCGGAGCGGTACCTATTTATCTATTTGCACTTTGACGTGCTTTCGAACTGCTAGGTTGGCAGGAGTTACATGCACTTACACACTTGCTAATGATCAAATTTTCGTTGGGACACAGATAATAAATGAACTAATTTTTATACACAGGAATAAGCAGGGGAGAAGTGAAGCAACTAAGAATGAGGAAGTCTGTCACTTTTGGTTTTCCCCAGTTTCCAATTTTTCCACTCTTAAGTTTGCATCTCCACATTTTCACATCAGTTTCCATTTTTGTTAGTCCTCATGAAAATTTATTGGCAATTTAGTTTGAATTTCTCGTATTAGTGTGTATAGCTGGGGTTTGTGAAATTTTGTTTTTGTTGAGGTCTGCAATCCCTTGGGAGTACTCATGTCAGAAAAGGGCTGGCCCACCCATGAGGTGGACTAAGGCGGACACCTTGGGCGGCAGAATCCAAGGGATACCAATGTGGCTTCCCGCAGCTTCTGCCTTCTAGTTTGTCAATGACAAACTTAGTTGGTCTCTAAGGTGCTACTGGAAGGTGCAATTTTTATTTTTATTTTGCCTTCTAGTGAGTTATTGCAAGGACCCTGTGCAGGGCCGTATCAAGCATGCCGGGCGCCCTGGTGCCGTGGTGTGGAGATTGCTCCGGCGCCCCCGCCCTGGGTGGGTGCAGTGCGCAGCACGGCTTCCACGTGGCTTTGCTGCGCGATGCCCCCCCTGCCGGCCCCGCGCCACCCAGCCTACCCCTAGAGCCGGCCCTGACCCTGTGCAATCTCGCAGGGATCTCATGCTGGAAACTGTTGCTGTAGATGTACAACTCTGGAAAGTGAGTTTTTGCCAGGGGCGGGGAGGCCTCAGGCAATGTTGAGTGGCTGTGTCTAGCCAACCTTTTAACTTCCCACAATGCCCCAGAGCTGACCCTAGGTCAGAGTCTTTGTGGGAAAATAAAACGGTGGCCACTTGGTGCTGATCTAAGTGCCATGTCAGGTAAAAAACACCCACGAAGGTGGCTCAGAGCAGGCACTGGAGCCCTGTCAGGGCATTGGAGCCCAGGCAGCTGAATAGAGAACCCTGGCAAGAAAACTGTTGTTGTTGTTGTTTAGTCATTTAGTCATGTCCGACTCTTCGTGACCACATGGACCATAGCACGCCAGGCACTCCTGTCTTGCACTTTCTCCCGCAGTTTGGTCAAACTCATGTTCGTAGCTTCGAGAACACTGTCCAACCATCTCGTCCTCTGTCGTCCCCTTCTCCTAGTGCCCTCCATCTTTCCCAACGTCAGGGTCTTTTCGAGGGAGTCTTCTCTTCTCATGAGGTGGCCAAAGTATTGGAGCCTCAGCTTCACGATCTATCCTTCCAGTGAGCTCTCAGGGCTGATTTCCTTCAGAATGGATAGGTTTGATCTTCTTGCAGTCCATGGGACTCTCAAGAGCCATAATTCCAAAGCATCAATTCTTTGGCGATCAGCCTTCTTTATGGTCCAGCTCTCACTTCCATACATCACTACTGGGAAAACCATAGCTTTAACTATATGGACCTTTGTCGGCAAGGTGATGTCTCTGCTTTTTAAGATGCTGTCTAGGTTTGTCATTGCTTTTCTCCCAAGAAGCAGGCGTCTTTTAATTTCGTGACTGCTGTCACCATCTGCAGTGATCAAGGAGCCCAAGAAAGTAAACTCTCTCACTGCCTCCATTTCTTCCCCTTCTATTTGCCAGGAGGTGATGGGACCAGTGGCCATGATCTTGGTTTTTTTGATGTTGAGCTTCAGACCATATTTTGCGCTCTCCTCTTTCACCCTCATTTAAAGGTTCTTTAATTCCTCCTCACTTTCTGCCATCAAGGTTGTGTCATCTGCATACCTGAGGTTGTTGATATTTCTTCCGGTAATCTTAATTCCGGTTTGGGATTCATCTAGTCCAGCCTTTTGCATGATGAATTCTGCATATAAGTTAAATAAACAGGGAGACAATATACAACCTTGTTGTACTCCTTTCCCAATTTTGAACCAATCAGTTGTTCCATATCCAGTTCTAATTGTAGCTTCTTGTCCCACATAGAGATTTCTCAGGAGACAGATGAGGTGATCAGGCACTCCCATTTCTTTAAGAACTTGCCATAGTTTGCTGTGGTCGACACAGTCAAAGTCTTTTGCATAGTCAATGAAGC
Organism: Zootoca vivipara; assembly: GCF_963506605.1. NCBI lineage: Eukaryota > Metazoa > Chordata > Lepidosauria > Squamata > Lacertidae > Zootoca > Zootoca vivipara. The sequence continues at coordinate 32,906,024 of NC_083278.1, read as the reverse complement.
AGAAGTAGACGTTTTTCTGGAACTCTCTAGCTTTCTCCATAATCCAGCGCATGTTTGCAGGGCAACGGCTAATAGAGTTCTGTCAAGAGAACAAGCTGGTCATCACAAACACTCTTTTCCAACAACACAAGAGATGACTCTACACATGGATATCACCAAATGGGCAGCATCGAAATAAGATTGATTATATTCTCTGCAGCCAAAGATGGAGAAGCTCTATACAATCAGCAAAAACAAGACCTGGAGCTGACTGTAACTCAGATCATCAGCTTCTTATAGCAAAATTCCAGCTTAAACTGAAGAAAGTAGGAAAAACCACTGGGCCAGTAAGATACAATCTAAATCAAATCCCTTATGAATACACAGTGGAAGTGAGGAACAGGTTTAAGGATTTAGATTTGGTGGACAGAGTGCCTGAAGAACTATGGATGGAGGCTCGTAACATTATACAGGAGGCAGCAACGAAAACCATCCCAAGGAAAAGGAAATGCAAGAAAGCAAAATGGCTGTCCAATGAGGCCTTACAAATAGCAGGGGAGAGGAGGCAAGCAAAATGCAAGGGAGATAGGGAAAGATACAGGAAACTGAATACAGATTTCCAAAAAATAGCAAGGAGAGACAAGAGGGCCTTCTTAAACGAGCAATGCAAAGAAATAGAGGAAAAACAATAGAATGGGGGAAACCAGAGATCTGTTCAAGAAAATTGGAGATATGAAAGGAACATTTCGTACAAAGATTACCATAATAAAGGACAAAAGTGGTAAGGACCTAACAGAAGCAGAAGACATCAAGAAGAGGTGGCAAGAATACACAGAGGAATTATACCAGAAAGATATGGAAGTCTCGTACACCCCAGGTAGTGTGGTTGCTGACCTTGAGGCAGACATCTTGGAGAGTGAAGTCAAATGGGCCTTAGAAAGCACTGCTAATAACAAAGGCCAGTGGAAGTGATGATATTCCAGCTGAACTATTTAAAATTTTAAAAGATGATGCTGTTAAGGTGCTACACCCAATATGCCAGCAAGTTTGGAAAACTCAGCAATGGCCAGAGGATTGGAGAAGATCAGTCTACATTCCAATTCCAAAGAAGGGCAGTGCCAAAGAATGCTCCAACTACCACACAATTGCACTCATTTCACACGCTAGCAAGGTTATGCTTAAAATTCTACAAGGCAGGCTTAGGCAGTATGTGGACCGAGAACTTCCAGAAGTGCAAGCTGGATTTCGAAGGGGCAGAGGAACCAGAGACCAAATAGCAAACATGCACTGGATTATGGCAAGAAAACTAGGGGATGCTTAAATTTATCAGTAGGCAACAGACACACCATTTGTTCTTTTTTTTAGGGAGAATATAGATCAACTTTACAGGGCAGGCCTTTGCACATATGAGTAGCTAAATTAGCATAGTGTGCTCTAGGTATGGCAATGAAAAAAAGGAATTGTCAGAGTACCGTAAATCAGCCATGAAAGTATTTTGTTTTCAACGGTGGCATGTGAAGCAGTATAACGATTCTCCTTATATGTTGCAAAAATATTAAGGGCTGATTTCTATAACACTGCATGGTGAAAAAGACAGGAAATTCAGCTCTGGAACCTTGTCTTTAATGTGCAGCATTTTGAGGAAGAAAACATTTTATTTATCTTATTGAAAGTATTTGCTGTTTAAAGATAAATAAAGCAAAATGTCTTAAGGCAAGAACCAATGTAGCATGTTTCTTTGGAGCAGTTTTTGGGACATTGTGAGAGCCTGGAGGGAGGAGAAGAAACGCCAGGCGTCCTGTTGCACAAATGGATTTCTGTTGTACAAGCAGGTGGACATCACTGGAGGATGTGCTTAGTAAAGTGTATTATATTTAGAAACAAATTTGATCTACATTGAGGACTAAGAAACAGGCCAAACTCAGGAACAGCTGTGATGGCTCAGACCAAGGGTTCTTCAAAACCTTCAGCATTCTAATTCCAGTTCAATCTACTAATGATTTGGAGTAGGCATACAGACCTTGGCAACCTTAGTGCAAGCCTGTCCACATTCTGATCTCCCTTGGGCTTGGTGAATCACAAGCTGTGAGGCCTGGTATAGGACAAACTATTATCTAACAAGGCATCCTATTCCAGTTGTGAAGTTTCAGACATCAATTTTCACAAATGTGTATGATGCTCAAGGTCTAGTTTTCCCTGAGGTGGGAACCTGTGTCTGTGAAAGTACCAGTTTTGCATGCAGGTGAGGATTCACATGAATGAATGCTCCTTCGTGCCAGGTTCTCTTGAAATGGAGAATGAAATCAAAGAGGCATCCAAAAGAGGAAATGCAGTAGGAAAAGTTTACTTCAATTACCCTCTCGCAGACTGGGGAAATGTGATTTTGAGTCAGAACAAAAAGGCAAAATTTCTAGATAGCCTAAATCAGATCTTCTCAAACGTCTTTGAGTCCACAGCTACATTCTTTCTGCAGCACCCCCTGCCTACAGAGATGGCAGCCCCTCAGCCCTATTTCAACACCCTCCATTGTGGAGTGTTCCCTCAGCTTCCTCCCTCTCCACTGAGAGCCAGTGTGGTGTAGTGGTTAAGAGCGGTAGACTTGTAATCTGGGGAACCGGGTTCGCGTCTCTGCTCCTCCACATGCAGCTGCTGGGTGACCTTGGGCTAGTCACACTTCTCTGAAGTCTCTCAGCCCCACCCACCTCACAGGATGTCTGTTGTGGGGGAGGAGGGGAAAGGAGATTGTTAGCCGCTTTGAGACTCCTTTGGGTAGTGATAAAGCGGGATATCAAATCCAAACTCTTCTCTTCTTCTTCTTCTTCTTCATTGGGAGTCCTCTGGGCAGCTGCTGCTGCTGCCCCTGATCTCTGAGCTGCCCCCCCCTCTCCAAAGAGAGATGCCTCTTCACACTATCCCACATGGGGCTGGGACTTGTCTGTCCATTCCCAACAGCAAGGACTGGCTGGCTGGCTGCGCTCCCTTGCCTGCCTGCCTGCCTGCCTGCCTGCCTGCCTGCTTGCTTGCTCCGAGGCGGCCCCAGCTCCTGGGAACCAGGCACCATTCTCCTGGGGAGCTTGTAGCCAGGGTTGCTGCAACAAACAGCTGTGCAAGTCTTTGGGAGGCAAAGATGCAAGAGGGCATCAGAGGAGGGAGGGAAGGAAGAGGGACCGAGGCCAGTGTTGCCCACGGCACCCCTGGCCATCATTCAAGGCACCCCAGGGTGCCATAACACAGTGGTTGAAAACCACTGGCCTAAAGTTGGGCCCTAGACTAGTTGGCCATGGAACCAACCAGAGGGTTGGACTTATTCTAAAGTGACACCCAGGACCTGAGGTGAGATGTAAATGTTGATGATCCAATTGGGAACAGTGACCACGATGCTATAAAATTCAACATGGAATCATAGAATTGTAGAGTTGGCAAGGACCCTGAACACCATCTAGTACAACCCCCTGCAATTCAGGAATATGCAGCTGCCCCATACAGGGATCAAACCTGCAACCTTGGCGTTATCAGCACCATCCTCTAACCAACGGAGCTATAGGTAAGTGGGCAATTAAGTTTAGCACAGACAGCCACATTTAACTTGTGAGCGAGCACCCTGCGACCTGCAGGATCACTGCCTCTGCCAGCGGCTGTTGAGTGGAGGCATTGATCCTACAGGGTGCAGTGTTCTGTAATGGTGTTTTATGTTTTATTGTATACATCTTGTTGTACGCCACATTGCTAAGATGGAGGCACACAAGATGGGAGCACTTTTAGAAATAGTCCTTTCCAAATGTACAACTGAAAGTACATAAGAAGAGCTTTTAGATCCGTCTTAGGAAACAATATTGTGGAAAGGGAAGAGAGCAGTTTTAAAGAATAGTACTTAAACTATTTCTCTTCAGGGCATACCATCTGAGAGCTGTCATTTCAGCGTATAAAAGTTGTGAAAGTTACAGATGTAAAATGACAACCATTTTGTATTACGGAACTTATTTGAAATGATTAGAAAGCTTTTAATGAGCTGTCAGCAAATTGATTTTACAATGTTGCAGGGAGAGGAGGAGGAGCGGGGGAACGGGTCTTTCCTCATTATATCAATTGTCCCTTTTCAAGTAGGAGCTCCTCCAGAGATTTTTGTCCTCGTACTATCAGTGGTCCCACCTTGACAGGAGCAGAATACCCTGTGAGAGTGAATTTATAGATTGGTTACACAGCAATTAAAATGAATATACTTCGTTGTGATTAACGGCAATAATTGCATAGAAGGCTGAGTTCTGCTAATGTTAACTCGGGCTAAACTCAAAATACAGTGTGGGCAATCACTAAATGTGGCTTTTTCCATTTCTCTAGCCCACAGTTCCCCGGATTTTGAATAGTAAACAATGTTTTTGCTTTCCCAATCACTGCAGTTCTCATTTGAGAGCAGTCTTTCACTGCTGAAATGAAGCTCCCAGACTCAGAGCCCATCCACACTTTCTTTGTCGAATGATTTCTAGTCTTTATCATCACATGTCTGAGGGGTGCTATTTTTTTCTCCTGCCGCTTTCCCCAGGAAAAGCCACTGTTTACTCCTGAATCATCCATGCATGGAATACCTGAAGAAAGTTTTGTAACTCTTCTGAACTGGTCCTAAAATGACTCCTGAACAGGATTTCACATGCTTTCCTGGGAACAGTGTTGGGGGGGGGTGTCGGTCTGCCCCCATCTCCTTTCTTTCTTTCCCCGCCTATCCCTGCAGGATTTATCCAGTTGTGTCTCCAGCTTCAAGCAGTGCACTTCTGGTTTTCACAGCGTTCTTAAATTTATTTATTTTACTTTCCCCTGTTTGGCGTTCATATAAGACATGTGATCAAACAATACACATACAAAACTTGTGTGTGTTCTCACTTGTTTGTTTTCAGTGGTTGTGATGATTCCAATCACAGCTTTATTTTCTGTCTTTAATAACAAGTAATACATAATATGTATTGGAAGAGTCCCGGCTCCTTTTGTATACGTTGGATGATTCTCTCAGTTTCTGATTTATACAATTTTCTGATTACCTGTGATTCTCTGGGTATCTGATTCTCTGACTTTCTGCCATGCGTGGGCGGAGATGAAGGTGGAGACAACACAAAAAGCGAACTATTGATTATAGGAAGAGTGTATGCCACACAGGGTTTCAGTGGCCTGAAGTAAAATCTGAGGCAAAAATCACAAGTGGGTAACCCAACCCTGGAAAAAATTGAAAATGGGGCAAAGAGGCACAAACTTAAGGGAAAGTGTGGCTGGCCCTCACTTCTCCATGGGCTTCACTCCTACAGACAGCCAAGAACCTTTTAGTTGGTTTTAAGGAAATGGTAAGGATTTCATTCATTTGCTGGGAAAGGGCAAATAAATTGACATCTGGCACTTTCTTCCAGGTGATAGCCTATGTTTTCACAAGGAGAACTCACTGGCACGCTGAGAACCATCCAAACTTTTGCACTGCACGTATTAGATTTGCCATTATTGCTCTCTCTGACTGATTAAAATCATCTGCATTAGGAAAACGTAGTTATTTTTTTCTTAGCAGAATGTTGTTTTGTTTGTTTCTCTTATTAATAGACCCAATCACTGCATCTTGGTGTTTTACTCTTATGTCACGCTGGGCTGATATTGTTATTGTGCTACCATGAATCCTCCTAATTGCAGACTTTCATTTACTCATCTATGAAACTTGTATAATAATGCACTTATCTCCTTCACAGGGGCATTGTGAAACTTAATGAATTAATTCTGGAGAGTACTTGAGATCTCCAGATTATAGGTGTGCTGCTAGGGGAAGCAATTAATTTTTACTTTTATTCCGATTTTTGTGAAGATCCTGCACTCTGAATCAGCCACTGTACCAAAGGCTGTGTTTGCTTTAGTTTTTCACCAACAGATATTTGCATTTCAGCATGTGTGTACAGGATTTTTTTGGGGGGGGGGTGTTCTGAGTAGGACATTGTAGCTTGCCACCCTATAATTTAAATAGAAATGCAGGCTATCTCACCATGCTGGAGAAGACTCCAGGTGACCCTTTGGCTGTGCAGTCTGCTGACCCGATTTTGCTAAATTCTGGTGGGCAACTTCAAGGATCTCGTGCTCTTGTTTTATGGCTATAAACCAAACTTAGACGTAGATATGCAGATGACACAACCTTGATGGCAGAAAGCGAGGAGGAATTAAAGAACCTTTTAATGAGGGTGAAAGAGGAGAGCGCAAAATATGGTCTGAAGCTCAACATCAAAAAAACCAAGATCATGGCCACTGGTCCCATCACCTCCTGGCAAATAGAAGGGGAAGAAATGGAGGCAGTGAGAGATTTCACCTTCTTGGGCTCCTTGATCACTGCGGATGGTGACAGCAGTCACGAAATTAAAAGACACCTGCTTCTTGGGAGAAAAGCAATGACAAACCTAGGCAGCATCTTAAAAAGCAGAGACATCACCTTGCCGACAAAGGTCCGTATAGTTAAAGCTATGGTTTTCCCAGTAGTGATGTATGGAAGTGAGAGCTGGACCATAAAGAAGGCTGATCGCCGAAGAATTGATGCTTTTGAATTATGGTGCTGGAGGAGACTCTTGAGAGTCCCATGGACTGCAAGAAGATCAAACCTATCCATTCTGAAGGAAATCAGCCCTGAGTGCTCCCTGGAAGGACAGATCGTGAAGCTGAGGCTCCAATACTTTGGCCACCTCATGAGAAGAGAAGAATCCTTGGAAAAGACCCTGATGTTGGGAAAGATGGAGGGCACTAGGAGAAGGGGACGACAGAGGACAAGGTGGTTGGACAGTGTTCTCGAAGCTACGAACATGAGTTTGACCAAACTGCGGGAGGCAGTGGAAGACAGGAGTGCCTGGCGTGCTATGGTCCATGGGGTCACGAAGAGTCGGACACAACTAAACGACTAAACAACAACAGACGTAGTCCTCAGTTTGATAAGGCCTTCAAAGAGAGGACTGCCCTCTGGTGGATAGGACACATTCCACTGAACCAAAGGCTGTTCCGGAAGCTCTGCAAATGCCATCTTGGTAGTAAAGATAACCCTACAATTAATTGGTAGTTTTTGTAACAATCAGCTCATATATGTTTATATTCTCTTGATATAGGCTAATTGACTTGCTTTGTGGTTTGGAGTGGAGTGGAGTGGAGATTTGGGGGTGCTAGGCTATGAGCTGGGTTATGAGCCCAGAAAGGGGAACTATCTGTAAAATTTGGGTATCTGCCACCTATGCCCTCATCTGGTCAGGTGGAGTGATGGGAAGTCCCGGCCAAAGTAATGTATGCTGCTTTGCATATAAAGAATGTATCGGTGTATCGGGTGAGGACAATCCATTTCCAACTGCTGTGTTTGTCCCGCGTCTGTAAAGGCTGGGGGACATGGCAGGCTGATTTGCAGTAAGTCTACACCTTGCTTAATAAAGAACTAGAACTGAACACTCTGGTGTTTACGTGTTCAGACCCAGAGACCTCCCACCTAAATAAAGACACATTTGACTCAAATTTTAGTTTGGTTTTTGGCAGAATTTAGGCCACAACTTTATTGATTACAGAAGGTGAGTGCTTGCATAGGCTCTAGCTCCCTGAACCCTTGCAGGCAGCGCTGACCCAGGGCACCAGCATAGGTCAACCAAGGGTGAACACCTGGAAAGGCGAAAAGCTGGGAACAGACCACCCAGATGTTTACCACCCAGATGTCCCCGTCGACTCAGGCATGGGCACAACCCCCTCTTGGGGGTTCACCAAACCATTTGAGTCCCTGGCTTCCTTTAATGGAATACCCTTCACATAGGGATGGCGAGACCGGTCTCCCATCCCTATCACCTAAACCAGTGCATATCCGCAACCTTGCAAGTTGTGACGATTTGCTCTGCGGCAGGCGAAACCCAAATGGCAACAGCCAATCAGCCAAGTGGGGAAAATTCCTGTTGTGCCCCTGTCCCAACGACAGACGACGACATATCAAGGTCAAGCGCAAAATGCCCTAAAAGTAGGGAGAGGTGGGCGGGTGTTCCGAATGCACAGGCTGAAATAAGAAGCCCTGGGTCATGTGCATGGGTATGTATAGGTCCCTTGATCCGTTTGTACTGTGCCCCATTGGCCAGATTGCACCCAGCAATGAGGGACCTACCAATCGGGTATTGTGGCTGTCCAATCTCGCCCATCAACAACACAGGAGGTCAGTCTCCAGGTCTCACCGCAACACGTGCCCTCTTTTAGGGAGGACACGCTTTACCATTACTGATCATTATTCGGCATTTTGATCATTCAACTGTGGAAATCAGCTTTACATAATATTATAAACTTTTTGATAAGTAGCAAATCAATGATCTTGTGATACAAGTTCTATTAAGGGCGACACATTACAAAAATTAGAAAGGACACTAATTAGATTTAGGTTTATTACCTGCTGAGATGTTTTGAAACGAAATTTATTTTGTGCTATTTAGCATTCTTTATGCTAATGAAAGAGTTGTTGCTGCGTAGACCTTGAACTAATTCAGAAGATACAAGCTTATTACTGCAGAAACTGTTTTCACTTAACATATGTCCAAATGATGGATTTTCATCGATTTTGTATGTAAATGAAAGCAATGTCTGATCAAATATGCCCATATTTCAAGGACAACAAAAATATATGGATAATTTTAAATGAAATACTTTTTGGAGTACTTTATTTAAATAATCAGGGGGGGTGTTTTTGTTTTAAAGCTCTTACCCTCTCTTTTAAAGGAAACATTCTGTTTGCTCTCCAAAATTTTGGTGCTTGTTATGATTAGAAGATAGGGATTGCATGTGTCTATATATTGCACATCCTCTCTGCCTGAAAAATACTTCATAAGACAAATATGAAGGAAAGCAACAGGGAACTTTCCCCAGTAGCCCAAATTCAAAGAGGAAAAATCCACAGCTGATGTATCTATTTCACACAGGTATGCCATTTAATATAACAATGATTTCTTATTGCTTTTAATTAAAGCATGTAATATCTCTCTCTGTCTCTATTGTCTTTCAGTAAGCGAGGAAGGAAGCCTTACTGCAGCAGTAACCGTAAAATACAGTAACTTAGTTTTGTGATCTTCTTCAGCACTGATTATAATCTGAACTGAAGAAGAATTCAGAAAAAAATTGAGTGCACCTTCATATTTAGATGACATCTCAAGTTGGCAGGGTTTATGTTCCAAACCAGAAATTACACTTTGGTAGCATCATTCGACTTTCCTCTGTGTGTCAAGCAGAAACATGCAAATGAAAATCCATTCTAATTTCTGCTTCCTCTTATGGTTTAAACTTCCTCATCTCACACCATCTCTTTCCAGGTATTAACACACCATCCCTCCATACACAAAACTCCCATCACCCTTTCATGTATATTGAGCAGAAGTCGGGAGAACGAAGAGCAACCATATTCTGGTGTTGTGGTTTGTTAATTTAATGCAAAACCAAACCTACAAGGCACATATGATACAGATCATCTCCTATCATTGAATAAATGCTTAAATGCAATGAGATAATTCTAAAAGACAATAAAAAGGGATGACATAAGCAGCAGAACTGATGAGTTTTTCTAGCCCTTTTCGGTTGTTTTTTGTTTATTTATTTATGTTAAAACCCCTTTCTTTAAAGAGATGCATTACATTGCATTAACGGGTGTGTTTTTCACACTGTGCATGCATAAAGTTGGCCCTGATGCTATATTGATTAAATAGCTCCTTCTCTTACTATTAAGGGCTTGAAAGTTTGCTACCTAATTTGCTAAATAATTGCAGCAGACGTGCCATTAATCATCCTGTTGGCGTAATTAACATTATCAGCACACATTTTAAAAATGAATAATAAAAGCATTTAGAATATCGTGATTTCTAATTTGCTCATGGATCTTTAGCAGATCCTGCTTTAAATAGATTTATTATTTGGTCCTTTACAGTTTTTTCTAATTCTAGGGCTGCTAATCTGCATTAGGCATGTTGGCTTTCACCAACTCAAAAAACCCACAGGGTGTGCCTGTTCGTTAAAGGTTCTATTAAAGAAGCAGAAGTTTTGCTTCTGCATACCATATATTTGTGGTATGTTGCTGGCTGAAGCTTGCCAGTTATGGGACTGTTTGGTGCTTGACTTCCATGAAGCACTTTGGTCCCATGGTAAAATAAAGGGTATAAATGTAGGAAGGTAAATAATAATTTCTAATATGCAGAAGAGGAAAACTATGGCCACCCTGATGCAGATGTTTTCAGGCATTATTCTGGGGTAACCCAGCAGGATTGTTAATAGTGCATTGCCAAAAAGGAGGATTTTGATCACCAGAAAGACTTTGACTGGGCAGCCCTCAAATAGAGGATACCTTCACACCCTCTTGACGACCCATCTAAACAGAGGATTGGATAAAGTAGGGCCACATGGTTAATATCTACAGCTCATCTATTTCTTGAAAACTTCCCAGAGTTTCCAAAATGAGAACATTAGTCATGGTGGCTAGGTTCCTTGCCAGACCCTACCATGCCTAACACACCCAATATGTTTCTGACAGTGGACAGCTCCACCCAGCACACTCAGCTAACAGAAGACAATAGGCCTGAAATGATTGTGTGCCCTAGAACATGCCTCAGTGTCACCTGTGATTAAAAAGTGATTCCTCAGCAGACAAATACATGTGGAAATGGCTTTCTGAAGGCAGAAAATACGAAAACCACAGTTTATAAACCCTTGGGTCAAACTTGACATCATACCATTAATTCTTAACCTTCCAAACAACAGAAGGTGATATAATCTGATCGACACACGCACACGCACACACACACACACACACACACATACATAGATACATGCTTTGATCAAATGAATATGTTAAGAACAATTTGAAGGAATTGAGATTAATCAAATTACTTAAAGTCCTCTATACTGAGCAAAACTTCTCACTGTTCAAAGTTTAGTCAGGTTCTCACATGGTTATAATGAGTGATGCCTTGGGCACTTTTTCCCAGAAGTAGCTGAAGGCAGGATTCCCTTTGTTGAACTCTGGTCTCCGGACCTGTTTGGGGAGCTTCTTAAATCAATGGAGAAGATCTCAGTTACTTCAAAGGGATTTGAATCAGGTACTCAGGAGTGCAGGCTTTATATAATAAATAGCAAATTTACCTAAAGCCATTCAGTATTTCTCAGAGTTTGGCAAGTCTGTTAAACCTTTTCCTGCAGGACTGGCTAAGCCTAATCAAGACAACTGACACTATCTGAAGCTCACTGAATATGCCCCCTAGCAGTCTTTTAAAGAGCTGTGCTACCTAAATAGGAATGAGAAAGATTGATGTCAAAGCAAGCTAAAACCTCTGGGTTGGTAGTCCCTCAAGGTTAGGTAGTAGTGATAATTTTGTCAAAATGAGAATATAATGCTTCTGTTTCTGTGACATCATAGTGGCACCTTGGGGAGGAAAGGCAGGATACAAATTCAATAATAAATAAATGATAACATTTCTGTGTTTTCACACACAGGGGCATCCATGGGGTCTATGCACCACAACTAGAACAAAGAGAAAAATGTGAGCCTGAACTTATGCGCCTCCAGAGCCCTCGTACATCCTTGCACAACTTTTCCAGACCTTGGAGGCAAGAAGGGTTTAAAAGCTCTTTCTGTGCTGAGTTTGACATAGAAAGAGTTTTTAAGTCCACCATCTTGCTTATTAGCCTGTAGAAAGGTTATATGAGGGCTTATTAGCCTGTAGAAAGGTTATATGAGGAAAGCCCTGCAAGGCTCCCATACTCTTGCCTATTCAGCATACTGGTGTCAAACAGGTAGGGATGGTTGAGCAGGGAGGGTTGTGGTTCTGAGGGTCTTTCTGACTTTGCATGATTTTGCTTTTGCATGCAGACCCCTGAAATATAACCCCCTCACAAGTTTCAGGCCTACTATATAAGTTGCACAGCCATAGGCTCTGTATGGAGGTCCAGCTGATTTTGTAGCAGTTGGTAGCTGCCAGGATCCCACTTCTTTTTTGCATTCAGTGTTCTGCTTGGCTGTGATGACACTCAGTTCTATTTCTCCATTGCGTTTCGATCAGGTCTGGCTGTGCAAGAGGTGTTATCTCAGTTCAAGGACACATTCCAGCCAGGCAAATGCATTCAAAGAAAGCATAGAGCAGGCCTAGGGAGGCCTAGAGGGCTGCATTTGGCTCACGGGCCAGTTTCCTGAGCCTTAAATTCGCCCAGGAAAATGGCTGTTGAAAGCAGTGCTGCTTCACACAGATTCCTTATGCATTGCATGCATTTTGCAAAGAAGGCTACCACCGAGATTTTAAGACTGACATCTTATCTTCCCGGAGCACACAAGCTACTGAAGGCAGAGGATGCAATTTACCTTCCACTGAGACTATTTATGTGCTTTTTAATTGACTCAAAGTAGTTTTGTACAAGCGACCATTAAATCATTGTTGAAGAGAATGAGCATACTTGATGGGCAAGAACATCTGTGTTGGTAATTTCTAAATAAATAAATCACATCTACTTAACTGCTTGAAACGCAATATGAAAGCACCATGTATGAATAGGCCAGTGACTGTATTAACGATCTCCAATTGTTTATAATCCTGATGATTAAGTAAGCATAGTTTTGGAGAGAGATTTAAAGAGACTTCTTATATTCCAGTCACCTTATGAAAACTGCAGGCAACTTCCCTACATATTGGGTGCTAATCTTGATGAAGCATTCCACGGAGACCAATTCCCAACATAGATCTAAAATACCATTAGGAACATTTGATGCAGCTTGTGTCCAATTCAGACATTGAAATATCACCCGTATTGATAATTCCCATGAGTGCATCTTGGTGGGTAAAAATGGGGAGCTCATTGTTGAATCGTGGCATATGATAGGGGCTGTACCCACAGATCAGGCAAGATGATTTTATTATTCTAAAACCTCTGTGCTGGATTGGGGCCCTGCTGTTTCAATACAAATACTGGGTGTCCATCTGTCTGCTTGGATAGCAAAATCCTGAAAATTCGAGAATGCCAGCGAAATAATTGCACTAGCCTGAAACAAAAGACACGACAAATGTGTTGTGGTGCTATTAAGTCCTGGTATAACTCACAACTTTTGTCATCTATATTAGCATATGTTGAAATTGGGGTGCTGTGTCTTCATGTTGATTTAGATCCAAAAAAATGTGTGTCTACTTCTGGCTTTTGTGTTTCTAGAAGTGCATCATCTCATGCATGCCACACAGCAATTTGCTTTGGAAACCAAGGAAATATCCTGATTTTGACATATCAGTTGAAAGAAAAAGTCAGACACCCTGCCCAAACCCTTGAACCAGCTCTTTCTATCCCAGCTTGTTTGCTTTTAAACAGCAGTTCAGAATGAAAGCTGTGAATGTGGAAGAATTGTCAACAGTGCATTTCCATACTCGCATCTGATAGCAAGCCCTGTTGGACTTAGTGGGACTATCTTCTGAGCAGACATGTACAGGATCGTGCTATAAGGCTGCAATCCTTTGCACACTTACCTGGGAGTAAGCATTGTTGAACTCAGTGGGACTTACATTAACTAGACATGTATAGACATGCACATTGGTTTCAGTGTGTTTAAGTGTAGTTAACTCTGTCAGATAGTGGCATTTTATGCAATCAAATATTATGCAATGTTTAAAAAATAAATGTGAAACCATTCTTAAATATTGTGTGCCGTTGTAGAATACTTCAAAACAAAGCGATAGGAAAATTTGCAAAGGCTGTATATAATGTAGAGATATAATGCTTAACTCATCTATCACACCCACAAACCACTTCAGGCAGATATTTCTTTTTCACATGGGTACATACCATTATTTGAGTGCCTGCGTTGATTTGGTCCCACTTTTCAAAAAGCTTGGCTGTCTTCTTTTATTGCTTTTTGCAAACATCTTCCATCTCAACAAGATCTTGCATGCTACTGAATTCAGCTTTATTCAATATGCCCCTAATTTGAGCACCACTGTTCCAGTTTTTGGAATATTAGGTTGTACATTCATTGCCAGAGTCATATATTTCTGGTGTATACCACAAGTCTATAGGGAATGGTTAAAAGTCTGCTTTAAAAAGGTGCGGGTTTTTTAAGTCTATAGGGAAAGTTAAAATACATACAGTTATTCATATGACATAATTTATGAGGGACCTTATCAACCAATAAGGGTTGGAATGAATACTGATGCATCACTTTATGTCCTATATTTTTAGTAGTTTAGGCTGCAGATTTCTGCATTTTAAGCCAACACTTCCAATTTCCGCAAGAAAAATCATGTCCTGGATACTTTGCTTATCGGAGCAGCTAATTTAAACAGGCTTGTAACTTCCTTTGAATCAAGGGAGATGTGGAATGTTAATTTTCTGTTGAATTATTTATAATAAATTAACAATAATTTATTTCCTATGAGATGCGCATCTGCAGACCTGGCATTCTTGCTGTGTCCTTGCTAGGGACGCCAAGTGTACCAAAAGAAAATGCTCAAGGGTTTTAGAACATCAAGAGAAAATGATCTTTCCAACTATACAATTTCAGTCTGGTACTTCATAGGCTCATTTGTCAAAGCTGAATTTATTGCATTTTAAAATGGATTGGATACATTCCGCTCTGTTGTACACTTGAACACTAAATACAGCAAAGTTATCAAATGATTCTGACAAGTTCTTTGAGAAGTGTAAGATTTTGTACTACCCAAGCAATTTTTGGATCATTGCTGGAAAGCCAAACTCAGGATGGCTGAGTCGGTAAAGCACAATACTTTTAATCACAGGGTTGAGCCCCACATTGGGCAAAAGATTCCTGCATTGCATGGATGACTAGGTGACCCTCATGGCCCCTTCCAACTCTACAATTCTATGTTTCTTTATCAGCTTAATCACTATGATCCAGTAGATCCTTCAACAAGCAGGGTATCCTGTGTGCAAACAAGAGCCATCATGTTTCATTAAATTACTTCTTAATTCATATAATTTAGTTCAGAATCACTTTAAGGTTTCTGAGCTACCTGTCATGGATTGGCTGGCCGAAGAGGAATGGTGGGAGGCACCAGCCAGGGAACCCCCAGAGGAGGGCTCAGAGCCAGGGGATTAGTGTGGGACACTGAGGAGAGATCATAGGGAGAAGATTTGGAGGAGGTGCCGGATGCTGAAGAGGCAACAAGTTTTAGTGAGCAGGAAGAGCCTGTGATAATGGAGCAGTTGAGACTCTGAGGCTGAAGCAGAGGAGGGGGGCGGGTCAAGAGACTGCTGGGAGGGTCAGGGGGGATCAAGAGACGGAATCCAGGGAGTCTCCCTCTCCTGCTGCGACAAGCTTCCCTTCTGCCTGGCAGAGTAATGAGAAGAGCAGAACAGAGGTCAGAGGTGTGCACACATTATGAGACTGCTTGGGAAATATCTGGGAGAGGAGGAGCCTTAGAAAGGGTGGAAGGCAGGGAGATTCAGCCCTGGCAACTGCTCCATAGAGGCAAGATCTTCTGGGGAGAGTTGCTAAGACCACTAGGCTGAGTTGGATGTTCGTTTCCTTGAATAAACAGTTAATGGAGTTCTGCTTTCTTTATTGCTGACCTGCATCTGACTCTAACCCTGGCACTACCTTTTTTTCTTTTTCTTTTACATTTTTGACCTTTCTGAATTTCCATAAATAACATATTTTATGTCCTTCCATAAAAACAGACTAATTGGATCTTTTTAAACAAACTGTAGTTCAGACACATTTATGTTGATGTAAAATTATTATGTGCTAGTTGATCCCAATAATTTGTTTAGATATATTTACATTTTAACAATCAAGACTAAAATTATTCTGTTCCCAAAGGCAAATTGTTCCTTTCGAGATTGTCCTCAACCGAAGGACTCATCCCTGCAGTTTAATTGGCTAACAGTCAAAATCATGTAACCGTTTGCCTGAAGTTGGTGACATTAACTGAGCACCTGAGGTAATGAAAATAAATGGTATGTCCTCTATTGTTCTGGCTGCTGTGCTTTTTCTTGACCAAGAACACTGGGGATGAATGAATGGCAGATCTCCAAGACTTACTTAGAAGTGTGGTTCATTTGATATCGTTGTGTTCTTCTCAGTGAAGAACAGCTCAAACACTTTCTGTTCTTGCCTTCTCCCTTTTGCAACCATTGTGTTAAATGTTTGGAAGGACAACATACACTTGGGAGGGGAAGAGGGGAGGACTGCAGATGATGGATGGAAGAAAAATGTTTGCTTTGGGGCAAAGAACTTGGATGGTTTCTAAGTACAAAGTTCCAGGTTGTATTCTCCATTACCCTCTCATGAATACTGAGGAACAGTGAGCTTGATAAGTAATAAATTTTCCCAAACTATCCAGTAAACTTCATGGGCAGGAAGATTTGTCTCTGGGGTTTCCATGATAAAGGACATAGTGGTAGGACTTTATCCAGGAACTATGAATGCCAGATAGTCTCATGTGAGTACAGGACACTAACCAAATTTACAAATTAACAGATTTATACCATGGGCTATACCTATTCTGCTTCCTTGGAATTCTCTACATCTTAAACAATGTTGGCTGTTTCTTTGTTGTGTCCTTTAGTGTTCTACTTTAGTTTTCAGATGCAGGAGGAATGAATGTTCTTTTAGTTTGCCCTGGTATAAAAAGCAGAATGTAAATGTTGGGGGGTGGGGGTGGGTTGTCATCTGAGAAATCCAGCAATCATCTGAAAAATCACCAGAAAGGATGTATTCCTATGTGCCTGCTTGTTACCGGTAGTCATTTCCATGTGTTCTTTGAAGGGGGTGGGCATATGTGTGATTCAGACACCATAATTCCATGGAATGAGCCCTATATACATATAGTTGTATGTGTGTTATAGGGTTCCGACTTCTCTGAGATCTTCGGATGAAGGACGGTATACAAATTTAATAATAATGATGATGTAACCACGAGGAGATTGACGTGGGGACAGAATTGGTTGCTCCTTCAGATAGCTCAGTTGGTACAGCATGAGACTCTTAATCTTAGGGTCATGCATTTGAGCCCCATGTTGGGTGAAAGATTCCTGCATTGCAGGGAATTGGACGAGATGATTCTCGGGGTTCCTTCCAAGTCTACAATGCTATGACTCTAGGTATGACATGTTCAAAGAATGTCAGGGGGACGGGAGTTGTGTGTCCATAGCTGCCTAGATGCCTGTGGGAAGCACTCAAGCAAAACCCCTTCCTGTGATTTCAAGTAAAGTGGTATTGAGAAGCATTACTCTCCCCAACTGTGGAGGCAGAGCATAGCCATCACTGCTATTAGCCATTGATTGTCTCATCTGCCATGATTTTGTCTAATCCTCTTTGAAAGCCATCCAAGTTGTTGGGCATCACGGCCTCTTATGGGGGCGACTTCCATAGTTTAACTGCATGTTCATTGTGGTTCATGTTCACTACTCTCCATGTTCAGTCTCAAAGTTTGCTTTGCGCTCCTGAAGTTGTTGCTGCTTTTTACCTATCACGAATAGTGGTCCTTTTGGGTTGCATTGTTCACAGGTAGGACTTTTGAGTAATCTCGGCATTCTCATGGATTTGAATGGCAAAGCGTTTCAGGTATCTTCCTGATTTAAAAAATTGACTTGGAATTAAAAATGGAATTGAAATTTAAGCCTTGCATGATTGCCCCTCTTTAATCTGACTTGTATAATGAGGATTATTAATAGGTTGGTGTAAGACTCTTAATCTCATGGATGTGGGTTCAAACCCCACGTTGGGCAAAAGATTCCTGCATTTGTAGGGGGTTGGAGCTGATGACCCTTGTGGCCCCTTCCAACTTTACAGTTCTGTGAATCTGTGAAATAATTGTGCTCCTCAGATGGGCCAAAGACTCACATTGGACAAACATGCTCCTCCGGTCTCCTAAACTGGTGCTTTATTACTTACTTCCAAAGCTTGGTGTGGCAGGGGAGGAAGGAGCAAAGCCTGCTAATCACAGAAAGGGACAATCCAGCCTAATAAAAAAATTCCTTCAGTAGCACCTTAAAGACCAACTAAGTTTTTATTTTGGTATGAGCTTTCGTGTGCATGCACACTTCTTCAGATACAGTGAAATGGAAGTTTCCAGGCACTTATGTAGAGAAGGGGTGGGGAGGGGTGGGGATGGGGAGGGGAGATCCCTCAGAAGGGTGGTGGAAATGGGTGATTGACTGACTGATAGCTGTTGATGACCGCAAACGACTGCAAATGGTTTTGCATGAAAAAGCAAGGGTTGAGATGGCTGAAGATCGCTTATCATGTATAATGAGATAAGAACCCGATATCTCTGTTCAAACCAGGTCCCTCCATGGTTTTGAGCTTGGTGATAAGTTGCAATTCAGCAACTTCTCTTTCCAGTCTATTTCGGAAATTCTTTTGTAGTAAGACAGCTACTTTGAGATCTTGTATAGAATGTCCTGGGAGATTGAAGTGTTCTCCTACTGGTTTTTCTGTCTTCTGGTTCCTGATGTCAGATTTATGTCCATTTATCCTTTGGCGTAGGGTTTGGCCTGTTTGTCCAATATAGAGAGCTGAAGGGCACTGTTGGCATTTGATGGCATACACAATGTTAGAGGATGAGCAATTAAATAGTCCTGAGATGGTATGTTGGATGCCCCAACAACATCCAACATACCATCTCAGGACTATTTAATTGCTCATCCTCTAACATTGTGTATGCCATCAAATGCCAACAGTGCCCTTCAGCTCTCTATATTGGACAAACAGGCCAAACCCTACGCCAAAGGATAAATGGACATAAATCTGACATCAGGAACCAGAAGACAGAAAAACCAGTAGGAGAACACTTCAATCTCCCAGGACATTCTATACAAGATCTCAAAGTAGCTGTCTTACTACAAAAGAATTTCAGAAATAGACTGGAAAGAGAAGTTGCTGAATTGCAACTTATCACCAAGCTCAAAACCATGGAGGGACCTGGTTTGAACAGAGATATCGGGTTCTTATCTCATTATACATGATAAGCGATCTTCAGCCATCTCAACCCTTGCTTTTTCATGCAAAACCATTTGCAGTCGTTTGCGGTCATCAACAGCTATCAGTCAGTCAATCACCCATTTCCACCACCCTTCTGAGTGATCCCCCCTCCCCATCCCCACCCCTCCCCACCCCTTCTCTACATAAGTGCCTGGAAACTTCCATTTCACTGTATCTGAAGAAGTGTGCATGCACACGAAAGCTCATACCAAAATAAAAACTTAGTTGGTCTTTAAGGTGCTACTGAAGGAATTTTTTTATTTTACTTCGATCCAGACCAACACGGCTACCTACCTGAATCCAGCCTAAGTTAAACACTTTGAAGGCCCATTGATTTTAAATGGGGATGATTTAAGCACTCTGCCACTGGAATCAATGAGACATAAATGTAGTTAAATTCTACCGCTTTATGCCGTGTATTCCCTTTGGCTAGAGGTGTCCCTGACCAGTTCAGCACTCCGAAAGAACATGCCAAATCACTATACACTGACATTAACTTTGGGGTTGTTTGTTTTTTTCCTAGAGGGATTAATCTATGTAATCCAACATTGGCGCTATCTGAGTGTGAGCTAACACCACACAATAAACCACTGAGCTCCTTCAAATTTATGTAAGTTAAACTATTTAACTTAAAACACAGATAGTGCATTGCACAATTAAGCATTCCATTTTTAAGAATAGTCTTAAACTTATTCATTGATAAGAAATGCATTATTCTCTTTGCTCAATCCTATCCCATTAAGACAGCAATGGTTTCAAATTATACTTTAATGCGTTTAACAAATATTTTCTTTCTCTCACCCTTGTGTTGCTCAAACTGGTTGAGGGGAGGTTTGGAAACGATTTATGCGTATTCAAACGTCATTAGTTGTATGAACAGCTTTTTATATTTATAGTTTAATACCCACAATCAGTTTTGTTGCTGAATTCTTGCTGCAATAAAAGCAGACCATTAATGCTTTTAAACATTAAATAGTGAGGATGCTGCATTTATTGAAATAAAGGAAATTATACTGCCTTGGTTTCTCTGCCTTCCTTTAAGATGAAGCATAAAGAGATCCCTGCTTTGCTGTGCTTTAAACTTATGCTCTTCCACTACATTTAAGCTGCAATTTGATTTTGGAGCAGGAGGTGTCATTTGGCCGCATACAAATCAACCACGGATAAACACAATCAAGGAACATAGTGTTTATACAGACAGGGAATTGTCTACTTTTAGAGCATCAAATTAAGATAAATACAAATTACTTTGCATTTAAATAGGGTTGTTTTTTTGTTTTTGTTTTTGTTTAGTTTGAAGGGTAAATTCTCTTAAAGTTGTAGTGGGGAAAAAGAAATCTCAAAACTATATTATTTCCTGTTGAATTTTATAAAGTGGAGGGAGAGGCAGTTAGCAGAAAGGGTACAGTTTGAATTGGCTGAGCCTCTGAGTGTCAGTCTGCTTTCGAGAGTGAATAAAGTTCTGTGTGCTGAATGTTGACATGGGTGGTGGCATTACCATTATGCATCATCAGCCTATGGAACCAGTGCCCTGATAAGAGAAGTGGCCGTGCATGTACCCAGTTCCTGGTATAATGTTGGGTCTGCACCATTTACTTGGCCCTCCTCTGCCCAAGCCACTGCTGCATACTGTTATGAGTTTGTGAGTGCTAGACACCCTAAAGTCCTGAGTCCAGTAGATGTTAGAATTTAATTAAGGCTTGAGGTGTTAAAACCATAGCTGCCAAGTTCTCCCCTTTTTTAAGGGGAATTCCCTTATGCTGAATAGGCTTCCTTGCGAGAAAAGGGAAAACTTGGCAGCTATGGTTAAAACCAAGAAATAGCCCTGGAGGTGAGGTGAGGTGAGCTGGACCCTGTGTGTTCGGCTGTGTACTAGACCCTTCTAAATCCCCTGGAATCAGCTAATTAAGTCAGGCTAGCCTCCTGTGTAAAGTGATAACCTGGGGAAAGGCACCAATAGAACAACAGAGGATCAAACAAACTGTGGGTGATATGGCAAAGGGGTGAGGCCTCTTTCACTCTGCAGATGAAGCCAAAGGTTAGAGAAGTGTGCAGGAAGCAATGTGAACCAGAAGCTTAGAGTCGGAGCTTTGTGCCAATGAGATGTAAAGTAGCAGGCAAGGCATGATGACCGATGTCTGTCTGGATCCAGGACTGCGCCTATGGACAAAGCAAGATGCTGGGAACCCCTCCATTGTAGGCTCAGGCTGTATATATGTATAAATAAACCATATACCACAAAGACACCACAGTCTCTGCTGTGCCTCCTTTCCAAAAGGAAACAGAGTGCCCCTGGAATCTCACACTGCTCAGAGATTGGGGGTGGCATACAACAATACCATGAAGGAAAGGGGGGAGCAAGGCAGCAGCAAAGTTGGCACAGTGCAGACATGCCAGTGAAGCTGATCCAATGGTTCTGCCGATGTGTTTGCACCGCACTAACCTTGCTGCCATCTCCCCCTGCCCCTATCCATCATAGTATGCAGCAGTGGCCCAGCCAAAGGCAGACTGGGTAAGTACTGCAGCCCCACTGTGCCGTCTGCTTTTGCAGTTACCACACGGGAGCAAATGAGCCTGCTGCGGATATAGCCATGGTATGCCTTTAGAAGCCTTCGAGACTATCAAAAGTGCATATTCCTATATAGGGTTTGGTAGGCTTCAGATGACATGTGTTGGGTCTCTTCTTGCCAGTGCAGTTTCAATAACATGTACCAGGCTTGCCTCACTTAAAAACCACCAAGCCAAATGCAGCCCACCATCCCTGCAGCTTTGCTCTGATGGCATCCCTGCTTTTGTGGTACCAGCCAGAAAGCATCCTTGGTGGGATACCATAAATTTTCCTGCTTTCCTACCTTGTACTGTCTTGTAGAGTTATACTCATGACATTCACATCCATCTCTTAGTTTCAGAAAAAAGCATTGGTAAAAGGAAGAATTTCTATATCTGAGAAGTCCTGATGCCTGGATTTCTCTTTAACTATATAGCTTCTTTTGCTTAGAACAGAAGATAATGGATCTTTTTCTTACCACCTTGAAGAAAGGGAAAGTGTAGGTCACCAGTCTTTCCTATAAATCCATGTTCTGACGGGAGGTGAATCACTTTCCTTTCTCTGTTCTACTTCTGATGGCAACCTCTTGGGTTGGGCTAGATTAACAGTCATGTGAAGCATGCTGTAGACTGAAGGCTTTTTATGCAGTACATTTATCTGAGAATTTGGGGTTTATAACATTGGTGCTGCACACCAAGTAGGACTTTGAACAATTTTCACATTCTCATTTCTTTGAATCGGAAACTGCTCTACATATTTCCCCAATTAAATTGTTGCTATATTAAACTGGGATTGAAATTTAAAACCCATGTGACTGCTCCTCGTTAATGTGAATTGTGTAATGAGGGTGAAAAAAATGTGCTCATCAAGATATTAATTAATAATGCCCCATCTTTGAGAAACATGGCACACCACAAGTTAATCTCCCTTTTCTCTCTCCTCATCTCTATAAAGAGATCTTATAAAGTACTTGGTAAAGTGCTACAGAGTATATTCAACTAAGTCACACTCAGACTACTGAAATCAATGTACTTAAAACCAATAATCTAAGTATGACTAACGTTAGATAACACCCTATGAAGAAAACATACCCCCCCCCCAAAAAAAGAAGGGTGGGAAGCTCTATTCATCAACCATATGACTCAGATGGGATTTATCTAGACAGCCACTCAATCAGATAATCAACCGCAGTTGTGCAATGCAATCAGACACACAGATAAGAAACCTTAATATTATATTTGTGCTGTTAGAGAAGCCTGTTAGAAAACATGATCTCATTCACATTTTGAGAACAAACTAGTCTCTGGGTTTTACAGCATTGGCTGGATCAGTTAGAAGAATTTATGTAAACTGTATCTCTTGACATAAAATATGCATAGCACAAAGTGTATGAGAATATTGGAATCCTAAATTGCCTATTTTGGACAATTCCTGTAAAAGACAAATAGATAGTGGATCCGTTAACAACAACAACAATAGTGATAATAATAATAATTCATTTATTTATACCCCGCCCATCTGGCTGGGTTTCAGGGGATCTCAGTGCTCATCTTAAACAGGCAAATATTGCAAGTCCCAAATTCATCTCCATCTTGAATTAAAATCTGAGCTGGTGAAGAATTCCTGGCTTACCCCCCTTTTCATTTAGCCTTAAACTCCGGGAATGACACCATGTGCAGCCCAGAGAATCCTTGCTAAGCCACGCAGAGCTTCAAGCTTCAGTTCCCACAAGCTTCAAGCTAACCCAGTGGTGGTTGATGATGATGATTTCCCTACATTTATAAATTTATAATAATTAAGCCAGCCATTGTTGGCTGCATTCTGATAAAGCAAGGATTCCTTTCTCTCGCTGCCAATACCGTCATACCTCATGTTGCGTCCGCTGCGGGTTGTGTTTCTTCATGTTATGAACGCGGTGGACCCTCAAGTGTTTACTTCCGGGTTTCGCCGCGCACGCATGAGCAGAAGTGTTCTGTGCACTTCGCTCATGTGCAAAAACACTCTTATCGTGCTTTTGCGCACGGCTCTGGTTGCAGACTTTTTGGGGTGCGAACAGCACCCCGGAATGGATCGGGTCCGCAACCCAAGGTACCACTGTATGTAGCATCATCCCAAGGATGTAGCACATACCAAAGATTCCTTGGTGCAGCCGTCACTATAACTGACATTTGTAGAATATTCCTAGAGACAGCAGCCATCCTTAATAATCCCTTATCCTTGAGCCCTGACTGGACAATGAGGGGTGGGTGAGACACAGGACGCCTCCATGGTTGCAATAAATATGCCTTCCCAGTTGTTCAGTGAGCTGTTTAGAAAATAAATAATATTAAGTCACATAAGAGTAAAGTATACCTCTAAGAGAAATCTGAGCGCGAGGACTATGCCCTGATTATGAGGATTTGGAGAACTACTGAGCTAATGCAGTTTTGTTTTTGTTTTTTTACAAGATATGTGTCATCACCAGCTTCATAAAACATAGTTATTGTAGTTCATCTTGGGAGTCATGCATTTTCACAAGAGCAAAATGTAGTTGCTGGCATTAACACAATATCCTGCCTTGTCTACTCCTGTCAATGATTTTTGATAGTTGAAAATAAGTAAAGTATGAGTGATAGTTGAAAATATGTAAAGTTAAGAACTATGTATGTTTAAATGGAGAAAAAAATCCAATGTTTTTAAATATATATTTTTTGCAGGTTTTTCAGGGCTTTTCTGTGAAAAGGAAGCCAAACCATGTGACTCAGGGCCTTGCTTGAATGGTGCTGTCTGCGTGGATAATGTTGACGGGTATGATTGTTTTTGCCCCGAAGGTAAGTTGTTCGACACAATGCATTTTTATTATAAGTGACAATTTGCCAAGATCGCCCGAAGATTGCAAGGTTGTCTTCGCGACGATCTTCAAAGCATTCAAAACATCCTCCCTATCAAAATAAGTTGTTCAGTCCTGAAGTTTCATTTGCATCTATGTCCGTCAAGGCAGCCTATTCGCATGAAGGTTGTAAATAGTTATATCTAAAAGTGTGAATGTATGTCTGACACGCTGCCTGCAATTCTTAACTATGTTACCACAGTAGAGGGAAAAAATCCACAAAAAACAACAACTCAAAGGCCAAGAAACTGGTCTACAATACCTGCCTGTTTCCTAAAAATATGTCCCCAAAGGGTATAAGCACCTGAGTAAAACAAATAGTAAACTAACAAAGATTTAGGAAGCTGTGATACATTTTCATCATAGCACTAAGCACAAAACATTTGCTTTTTACTCAAGTGTATATTATTCCTTTATTTTTCCTATTGGTTATAAAATTAAGGACACATACTGTAGCTAAGTATGCCAACATCTTCATGGCAGATTTAGAACAACGTTTCCTAAACTCCTACCCACTCAAACCTCTCTTGTACCTGAGATACATTGACAGTATTTTTATTATCTGGGCACATGGTCAACAAGCCCTGGACACCTTCCACCAGACATTCAATGACTTTCACCCCATCATCAACCTAACAATGAACCAATCTATGCAAGAAATACATTTTTTGGACACTACTATAAAAATACAAGTTGGGCATATAGACACCACCTTATACCGGCATAAACCAACTGACGGACAAACATATTTACATGCTTCTAGCTACCACCCCAAACATACCAAACAATCCATTGTATACAGCCAGGCCCTACGTTACATCCACATCTGTTCCAACTCTACAGACAGAGAATCTCACCTAAGAGATCTACAGCAAACCTTTTTAGAACTAAAATATCCACCTGATGAAGTTAAACAACAGATCAACAGAGTCAGACTGATACCCAGAGAGAACTTGTTGCAAGACAGACCCAAAAAAGAAAATAACAGAACACCACTAGTAATCACATACAGCTCCCAAGTTAAAGCAGTACAATGCACCATCAGAGATCTACAACCTCTCCTAGACAATGACAGTTCTCTTTCCCAAGCTCTGGGAGGAAGACCTTTCATTGCCTACAGACAGCCACCCAATCTTAAACAACAACTCACCCACAATAATACCACCACCAGACTTAACATGGACACTGGTACCAGAGCCTGCAATAAACCCAGATGCCAACTTTGCTGCCACAAACCCCCGGACAGCACCATTACCGGCCCCAACAACATCAAACATACCATCTCAGGACTATTTAATTGCTCATCTTCTAACATTGTGTATGCCATCAAATGCCAACAGTGCCCTTCAGCTCTCTATATTGGACAAACAGGCCAAACCCTACGCCAAAGGATAAATGGACATAAATCTAACATCAGGAATCACAAGACAGAGAAACCAGTAGGAGAACACTTCAATCTCCCAGGACATTCTATACAAGATCTCAAAGTAGCTGTCTTATTACAAAAGAATTTCAGAAATAGACTGGAAAGAGAAGTTGCGGAATTGCAACTTATTACCAGACTTAAGACCATGGAGAGACCTGGTCTGAATAGAGACACTGGATTCTTATCTCATTATACATGATAAAGCTATTTTTAGCCATCTCACCCCTTTGTTTTTTTCCTGTAAGACTAATTGCAGTCATTAACAGTTGTCAACAGGTTTCCCACACCTATCAGCCAATCACCAATTCCCACCACCTTTATGAGTAATACCCCTCCCCACCCTCTCACTATATATAAGGGTCTGGTGACTTCTGTTTCAGTGTATCTGACGAAGCGTGTGTGCATGTAATAGCTCATACCAATAACAAACTTAGTTGGTCTCTAAGGTGCTACTGGAAGGAGTTTTTTTATTATGTAGTTGATTTGTCACTATGCCTTTAGTCAATTAATGCCTGTTTTAATCAAGCATGAGCATGTCTTATCACTGGGGCTGAGAGTTAAGGGCACAGTTTCATTTTTGGAAACTGCAGTGTTACTGCAATGTGAGGCTTGGGGTGGTGAAGGAAGATTAAATATCTTATTTTATTGGAACAATGAAGAAGCTGTCAAACCACTTCCCCCCTCCTTACCTTCGAAGGTAAACAATTTATCCAGACCCACCACAGCCTCATTTTACTCTCCATCTGTCCTGCTCTATCTCCATCATACAATGCCAATCCTTGACCATATGCAACATCCCGGGACATTTCACACTATCATTTTAAAATGTGGGGGGCATGAACCTCTTCCCTACATTGGCACAGCACCCACACATAGAAATTGTCGGGATCTCGGCGTGGGGGAGGATTGATAACCTGTGCCTTGGAGACACCGGGCACATATCCATAAATCTTGCAGAGTAAACACAACGGAATGAGGCAGAGGTTTGTGTTACTAAGCTACTTTTATTACTACGTAAAAGGCAGAACAAAGGAAAGCATGTCTCCTCTCACTGAGAGAAGTCCAAAGAAGAAAAACAACAACAAACAGAAACAGAATACAGCATCATATCCACGCCCGTGATTCAAATAGTCTTTTGGCTGGAATGTGTCAACACAGTTTTGTGATTACCTTATGACTGTACAGTGAGAAGAATAGAAACCCAACAGAAATAACCCTATAGGGCATGGTGGAGTCCAGTGCCCTTCCTCAAGGGCATGGCCAATTATTATTCTTTAGCCAAGAGCACATATCCACCCACCCTGCCCCTTCTCAAGGACCAGGAAATGGAATGGAAAGAGGCTCCATTGAGGCATATGGAGATCCCCTCCCAGGTAGTGACTGAGAGCAGTACTTATGGATGGGAATGGGCACATCCTCATCCAGTCCTCCACCACCTGCTCAATCCAAGTGTGTGGGTGCTGAGCTCACTCTGCCTCCAGGTGCACCAAAAGGAAGGAGACTGGACTCCACTCTGCCCTATAAGGTTCTTTCTATGTGTGAATGCTGTGTCACTGTGGGGGAGGCATTCATGAGGCACATATGCAGGATTTTAAATTTTAAAGAAAAAACTCAGGATGTTGCATTGCAGAATACGATTTCCACTTATTGTCATATGAAATGATATCTGATAATTTCACCAGACTTTCTTTCGATTTGTGTCCAAAAATGGAAGCGCGTGATCTGAGGATGAAGTTCAGACAGGATAATGCAAGTGGGTTGCTCTCTTCCATCACTGGACTCTGGGAGAAATAAAACTTGGTATTCACGGCGATGATTCTTGTGGATTGGTTGTTATCAGGAACACAGACATGGGTCTGATTAAAGTCTGTATGTGAATGAGATCTGTTACTGTATACATTATTAATGAACTCAGGGTAATTGTAAAGTTTTATGACTTAGGGATCAGTCGAAATTGGTTCCACGGTCATTTTGAGAAATTATGAGAATATGCCTTGCACTGTGGGTGCTGATAGCTTGGCATTAGTCATGGTCTTCCCGCAGCCATGGCCTGTGACAGCACTTAATGATAGTCATTTTGTAGCGTGACCATGCATTAGAATAGATTTACAAGAGCATAAAATGTCACATACCAAAGTGGAGAGTTCTTTGTCAGCTCCCAGAGCAAGGAAAAAAAAACCCTATACACCTGGGAGTGACGATTGTCTGCAACACGGGTGCAAGGCGAGCATTCAGCTGAAAGCAAGCCGTAGAGAAATAAGAAAACCAAAGCGTGAAACTTTGTTGGCAGATTAGGCTGCAGACTTATACAGGCTCTCTTGGTAGTTCTGCCACCATTCAAAAGTGTGAGGAATGGTTGCCTGGGGGTTGGGCTTTTCTTGTGGTGGCCCCTAAATTGCAGGACTCCCTCCCCCTCAGAGGTGCATCTAGCACCGTCATTGTACAATATTTTCCACATTCATTATTAATACATTTCCACCGACCGAAAGGATTTGTAGATGCCTCTGCCCGTCTCCTCTGGCTTAGCCAATCAAAATAATCCCTACTAGTGGGCCTCACCACTGTCTGCAGCAACTCTTTCCCACAGAAATGGCTTTGATAGGGCAGTGGATTCTTTTGTCCTTTCCCCTCCCCTCCCTCCTTTGCTCTACAAGAAACTGTGTGGGTGTGTCATGCAACCTGTCAATCAGCCCACCTTAAGCCAATCTGAACCATGCGTTCTTTTTGTGAGGGCTGTTCAGAAGCCACTCAGAACCATACATTCTTTTGGAATCTGCAGAGAGAAATTTCCTTCCCAGAACACTCTGTGGAAGAAACAAGCTAGCCAGCCATTCTTAAAAATACTGTAATAGGTTAAGATCTGGTGAAGTACAATAACAACCTAGGAAAATATACAGTTTTGGGTGCCCCCCCTCACCATAGCTGCCAAGTTTTCCCTTTTCTCGCGAGGAAGCCTATTCAGCATAAGGGAAAATCCCTTTAAAAAAGGGATAACTTGGCAGCTATGCCCCCTCACCCCTTTGTTTTCCCTTCTGCATGGGTTTTGTTTCTCTTTCTCTTTTTCTCCTTTTCGTTTGCATCTCACCATGTTTGGTGCACATACAGTTATGTACTTTTTGAACTTTCAATAAAGATGTTACTAAAATAAATAAATAAAGCTAGCCAGCTTTGAAGAAGTAGCAAGCTTTTAAGCTTATTTTTGAGAGGAGAGAGAGAGAGAGAGAGAGAGAGAGAGAGAGAGAGAGAGAGAGAGAGAGAAGGCAAGAAGAGAAGTGTGTGCTTTTGCATTGGTTTGCTACTTCTTAGTGTCTCTATATTCCTGGGAAAACAATAACTTGAAGTATACATTTAATAATTTTTTTTTAAATGTGTATTAATTGTGTTTTGATTTTAATTTACTTTTGTTCTGCTTTGGGAGACTCCAGGATAACTCCTCTGTTTTAGGAGATGATATAATGGCAGCTAATATATTAGACCCACTTACCTAGGAGTGAACACTATTTAATTCAACAAGTAGACACAGGGTGGCAGCCCAGGGTAGCCCCCAGACCCAATAGACTGATTTGTTCATGTGCTACCTTCCCGTGACCATCTATTTTGTGTTGAGTCAATTAAAAGAAGTGAGCCTGGTTTTCTTTCTTTTATCCTAACAACCCTGAGACATGCTGTTAAGTCATTACTATGCCTCTTTAGGGCAGTACCTGTATTTCTCTCCCTGTCACACTGGAACAGAAGGGCTTAAATAGAAGTTAATGGTTATTGAGGTCTTTCTTAAACTAAAGCTCTGGTTACAGGTAGGTAGCCGTGTTGGTCTGGATCGAAGTAAAATAAAAAAAATTCCTTCAGTAGCACCTTAAAGACCAACTAAGTTTTTATTTTGGTATGAGCTTTCGTGTGCATGCACACGAAAGCTCATACCAAAATAAAAACTTAGTTGGTCTTTAAGGTGCTACTGAAGGAATTTTTTTTATTAAACTAAAGCAACACTTCATGTCATGAGCATGTTCCAAGACTCAGCTTCTACTTTTTGTACAGCAGACGCTTTAGCGAACTAGGTCGCTGAGTTGTTGTGAAAATGAAAAATCTAAGCAAGAATATGCTATAGAAATGATAACCATAAGGGTGATTGTTTCACACACAGGGCTAGCCTGGTGTCATGTTCATGAAAACCCATTTGCGTAAATTGTGTCCTCCCTCAAATAGGGCACGTGTTGCGGTGTGACCTGGCAACCTGTGTTGTGGGTGGGTACAGTTGGATAGCCACAACACCCTATTGGTAGGTCCCTTGAATCAGGTTGAATCAGGCCAATGGGACACTAGCCAACCCAATCCAGGGACCTATATATGCCCATGCACATGACTCAGAGCTTCCTCTTTTGGTCAGTGCATTGGAACACCCGCCCACCTCTCCCTACCTCTCCCTACTTTAAGGGCTTGCGCGCTTGACCCTGCTATGCA
This sequence comes from Zootoca vivipara, assembly GCF_963506605.1. Taxonomy (NCBI): domain Eukaryota; kingdom Metazoa; phylum Chordata; class Lepidosauria; order Squamata; family Lacertidae; genus Zootoca; species Zootoca vivipara. Next base: position 32,875,780 of record NC_083278.1, on the reverse strand, counting down.
CTTGGCTGATTGTCTGGTGCCATTTGGGTTTCGCCTGCTGTGTAGCAAATCATCACAACTTGTAAGGTTGCGTTCAGGTGACAGGGATGGGGGAGCCCTCTTGCCATCCTTATGTGAAGGGTATTCTGTTAAAGGAATCCAGGGAATCAATGGTTTGGTCAACCCTAAGAGGGGTTGTGCCCGTGTCTGAGTCCAGGGGGACATCTGGGTGCTGGACATAGCATGTCCCAGGCTTTCTGCCATTCTGGGTGTTCACCCTAGGTTGACCTGTGCTGGTGGCCTGGGTCAGCGTTACCTGCAAGGGTGCAGGGAGCTAGTCGAACCAGAGCCTATGCAACCACTCACCTGATGTAATCAATAAAGTCGTGGCCTAAATTCTGCCAAAAACCAAACCAAAATTTGAGTTCATTTAAAGGGGGAGGTTTAAAGGTCTAAACACACAAAGCACTTCCTAAGTATTTACAAGTTGTGGTGCTCTGACACAGCTTGATGCTTGCTGCCCTTGTTCCTTTAAATGTGATCCTTCTTTAAGGACAAAGGGGGGTAATTTACTAATGACAGATGAGGAGCAAGGCAGCTTTTAGAAGCGTTCACTGTGAGCCATAAAAAAGAGAATTATTTCTGTTTTACAGAGTAATTTGATAACGATTGATTTATTGTTTACAAAAGAGAGGACTGAGAAAGGAGACAAAGGTGTAGATAAAGAATATACTGCCCCCCTCTCTTTTCTCCTCAACCAAGGATTTGAAGGCCTGAACTGTGAAATCAACTTTGATGACTGCTCCTACGGCTTCTGTAAAAACAATTCGACGTGCTTAGACCTGGTTGCAGACTACGCTTGTGTTTGTCCTCCAGGCTTCATGGGTAAGGTGTAACCCAAGGCTTTAAATGAAACAATAAATATTTAAAGACTCCATTATATCTTGCAAAATTAAAAGTAAATAAGTGCCCATAATGACATTTTATACACTGCCACACTGCTAATAAAAACAGAATAAGTAACACATTGCAATAACTCCCGTCAATTATATTCCTTAATCCTCTGATCATAAGATGAAAGTTGGAAATGCTGATGTTAAAGTTTCCGAGTTAATTAACAGGGATGTTAAAACATACTCATGATTTTTTCATCACCAACCCACCTGGTAGGGGGAAAAATAGCAACTAGTTCAAGTACACACTTCACTCAGACAAGTAATGGACACTCCACACATTAAAAAGCAGTGGGTAAAAAGCAGTACCACCACCTCTTATTTGTACTGCCCATGTCAACTGTTCTTTTGCTGGCACCCATGACACTTTTATCAAGATAGTCCTACTGGCACCTCATTTTTACCTCCTGCTCCAAAGAACTTTGAATATAATTATTAGCTTCCATGCCCCACTCAGGATTGGGATGCAAAAAATGTGTTGATAACTGTTTCTAAGAAGAGTTTTCTGTTTTTTTTCAAGGATACATACATACTGTATACATCAGCTGATTAGGAATTGCTGCTGCTGTTGTCTCATTTTTGCCACGGAAACTCACAGCAACTTGCAATATTTTAAGCAAGACAGACACATACATACATTAAAACCAGCCATAAAATATCTGAAAGCCAATTCTATTTACAAAAAAGCAAACAAAAAAACTACAGTTAAACACCGCACCCTCATAAAATGCCATAGTTAAAAGCCAAAGGCCATTTAAAAAACAAGTTTTTGCCTGACACCTAAAGATGTGTAAAAAATATGTAATACTTTAGAATATAGGCAAGTTAAGCAAGTTACCAGGTAGTTTTTGCAGCTGTGTCCGTGATTCTGTTTCACAACAAAAGAACACAGAAGGCTTTTACAGTAACCACCCTCCTTGTAGTTTAGCTACTGTGGGAAAGAAGACTCTGCTGGACTAGATGGACCCTGATCCCACAGGGCTATTGTTATGCTCATAATTGAGCCTCTATTTCAAAGGAGGCACTGTCTAGCTCTTCTTTAAAGCCTACCCTCACCCCTAGCACCTCTACCATCACCATGTTTAAGCTATGTTCTCTTTGAGGTGGGAGACAGAGATGCAGAACTATGCCAGAAGTGTACATTATTCAAGTAACAAGTGGATAGCATTGGTGGGTGCTGATGCTCACCTGACTTTCTGAGAGCTGAATTGCTGCTGTTTACTGGGAAGGAGGTGAATCGGGGTGGGGGTGGGGTTTGATGTGGTGCAACTACACCAGCAGAGGTCAATCTGGTGCTACTAGTGGTGTGAACGCCCCACACCAACCTCTCTCCCACCTCACCCCTCTCCATCCTGTTGGGAGGTAAGCTGAGCACTGCCATCATAACAACCCATCCACCGCTGTACAGTAGTCATATTTTATAGATAACTACCTGGGGTCAAAGGGTGAGCCTCATGTGCCTTTTGCTTTATAATAATAATAATAATTTATTATTTATACCCCGCCCATCTGGCCGGGTTCCCCCAGCCACTCTGGGCGGCTTCCAACAAAACATTAAAATACAGAAATCCATCAAACATTAAAAGCTTCCCTAAACAGGGCTGCCTTAAGATGCCTTCTAAAGGTCTGGTAATTGTTGTTTTCTTTGACCTCTGGTGGGAGGGCATTCCACAGGGTGGGTGCCACTACCGAGAAGGCCCTCTGCCTGGTTCCCTGTAACTTAGCTTCTCGTAGCGAGGGAACCGCCAGAAGGCCCTCGGCACTGGACCTCAGTGTCCGGGCAGAACGATGGGGAAGGAGACGCTCCTTCAGGTTTACTGGACCGAGGCCATTTAGGGCTTTAAAGGTCAGCACCAACACTTTGAATTGTGCTCGGAAATGTACTGGGAGCCAATGTAGGTCTTTCAGGACCGGTGTTATGTGGTCTCGGCGGTCTAGCTGCCACATTCTGGGTTAGCTGTAGTTTCCGGGTCACCTTCAAAGGTAACCCCACATAGAGCGCATTGCAGTAGTCCAAGCGAGAGATAACTAGAGCATGCACCACTCTGGCGAGACAGTCTGCGGGCAGGTAGGGTCTCAGCCCGCGTACCAGATGGAGCTGATAAACAGCTGCCCTGGACACAGAATTGACCTGCGCCTCCATGGACAGCTGTGAGTCCAAAATGACTCCCAGGCTGCGCACCTGGTCCTTCAGGGGCACAGTTACCCCATTCAGGACCAGGGAGTCCTCCACACCTGCCCACCTCCTGTCCCCCACAAACAGTACTTCTGTCTTGTCGGGATTCAAGCTCTAAAATGCGTATTGAAAGTACTGCACACTTTCTTTATTTGCCCCCTTGAAATCCTTCGCAGACGGGGAATGTCAGATCCTAAGCCCAGATGGAGTCCTCTCTATCCAGCCCCCAGGACTTTCTTCCAGCCATACCCATTCTTCCAAGGTCACACCCCTCATCACATCAAAATGTCCAAAAGGGACGCAGGTGGCACTGTGGTCTAAAACCACAGAGCCCCAGGGCTTGCCGATCGGAAGGTTGGCGGTTCAAATCCCCGCAAAGGGGTGAGCTCCCGTTGCTCAGTCCCGGAAGCCAATAACGTGAGATGAGCAACACAACCCCAGAGTCTGTCACGACTGGACCTAATGGTCAGGGGTCCCTTTACCTTACCTTGTGTCAAGAAACTGTATCCCAAGACAGTGGGTGCTTCGTAAAACAGATTAAGTTAGCATACTTGGCCTAGTATGTTTTCGGGTATTAAGAACACCTAATCCCAGGGACGTAGGTGGCACTGTGGTTTAAACCACAGAGCCTAGGGCTTGCTGATCAGAAGGTCAGTGGTTTGAATCCCCGCAACGGGGTGAGCTCCCGTTGTCTGGTCCTAGTTCCTGCCCACCTAGCAGTTCGAAAGCACGTCAAAGTGCAAGTAGATAAATAGGTACCGCTCCGGAGGGAAGGTAAACGGTGTTTCCGTGCACTGCTCTGGTTCACCAGAAGTGGCTTAGTCATGCAGGCCACATGACCCGGAAGCTGTATGTCGGCTCCCTCGGTCAGTAAAGCGAGATGAGGGCCGCAACCCCAGTGTTGTCCACAACTGGACCTAACAGTCAGACTGGACCTAAAAGTCAGACTGGACCTAACCCCTTTATCTTTACCTTTAAGGAGTCCTTAGGCTATGATGCTTATCTAGATGGGGAAACTGTAGAATCTTCTAGCTTTTTGCGTGACTGGAATGTTGCCTACTGTGGTCACAGTCACAACCATTGTTCTGCCCAGTTTTCGCCATTTCCCCCCTAGCATGTGAATCCTGAAATGTTCACCAGAGAATACACCACCTGGGCTGAAAGTATTTAATAATGCAATTCATCAATAAAATTCTGGCCAAATGTGAAATCATAAGATTGAAAGGTGTTTCCTTGCCAACCAGAAGGGGCGTGTGAGAAACTAGGACAGAGAAGTAATGTAGAAGTCCAAAAAAGCATCTTCACAATATCCTGGAAATCTGAAGGAAGAATCTATTAAAAATGCACAAATGAGAGCTTCCATGAGGCCCTGTGTTTCAAGGACCTTCGAGAGGCGTCATATACTAAACTAAACAGTTAATTTCTCTATAAAGGAGTTGAGCTACCAGTGAGTTGCATAAAATTAAAGGGAAAATCAATTATGGTTCAACAACACAATTTTCTCTCCCTGTTAGAAATTAACCAAAGTGCCTTGTTTACATGAAATCAGAGGCATAATTTGCTGAAAGTTTCTCATCTGCAAATAATTAGCATGATTTCTTTAATTAGAACCAAAGCTTAAGAGTTGAAATCATCTGGAGAAAATGTGTTCATTCATCAACTAAGAATAAAATGAGATGAAATGAGACTTGTTCTTCCTTTTGGTGGTTGGTGTTTAGGGAATGCTACCAAGCTTTCTTATTTTCACATTTCAGTTTCATGTCCTTTATTTTGGAAACAAGAAAATGAAAATAATGTTTCCACTTGAGACATAGTTATAATTTAATGCATTAAGAATTTCTTTAATGTCTTTTCTGATCATGATTGAGATACAGAAAGGTAATAATAATAACCACCACTACAATCACAAATTTTGTTCTCAACTGAAGAACAACAAAAACCCAGCCAAGTATTCTGGTTTTTTGATTAAAATGCAGGATTAAAAGTCATTAAAATAGACTCATTTGGATTCATTCCTACTCTGGAGGATCTATGAAGTCTATATTCACAAGTTAATCACATTCAGTTTCAATTCCCTCTATTTACTCACTCTGTAAAATGGGAATAATAGTGATTAGGCATTCAGGTCTTTTGAATACACATATAAGACTAAAGCATTTAAGACACCATAATTGTGTGATTTAGCCACTGTTTTTTAAAGACCTGTATAGTTGGTCTGTTACTCCCATTTTACAGATTAAAATTAAGATTGACTGCTAGTGACTTGCAAATAGTTGCTAGATCCATAGCTGACCACATTTCAAGCAGGTTTGTCTAATAATTTTATACCATTAAGTTTCTTGTTTTAAAAACAATAAAAAACAGTATTTTATGCCAGAACTAGATGCAATTTACAGGCATGGTGGTCCATTCTGAAGGGATGAAGGCTGCCAGCTTTCAGAATGATAGGTACAGTGATTCTCCCACAAGCAGTGCCAGATTTACGTATAAGCTAAACAAGCTATAGCTTAGGGCCCCACTTTCTTGGTGGCCCCCCAAAAAAAATTAAAGGAAAAAAGCCTGGATGCACATTTCCAGTTGTATTTCAGTTCAACAATTACTTTGATAAAATACATATTTTGTTATGTGCAAATGGCTTTAGATACGTATTAGGTCCATAAATTACCATATAGCATATATGCAACAAAAAAACAGTGACAATTTGTTGTTGACAAAGGACAGCTGGACATATAAAGGGCCCCATTACCTTCAGTAGCTTAGGGCCTCATCAAACCTAAAGATGGCCCTGCCCACAAGGGCAATATTTTGGGGTGGGTAAAATAAAGAACCTCTTAATCTCCTTTAATAATTTGCTGGCAGTCAGTCTGAAAACTAGTAACATGAGGGAGGTGCCCCTGAGTAAGTAGGTAATAGTAGGTAGACAATGAGTAGCACTACTGGCAGCTACATAACCTAAGGGGCAAGCAGGCTTACTAGAGTAGGGAAGAAAGTACCAGCCATAGAGGAGGTAATTAATCACAGCTACCCTAAAATCTAAAAGAATATGATAATGCTTTGAACAAGCAGACTAAAACCCAGAGGAGGGGGTGGGGAAGCAAACATCGAATTGAATAATAACTGAAACACACATACAGCAAAAGCAGCAGGAGGGTGAACTCAAGAGAAGTTTGCACAGAGCTAAAGAAAAATAAGAGAAAACAAACAGGATGACTAAATAACTAAAATAGGATTGTTTATTGGAAAACAGAAAGTGATTGGAATAAAAAGGGGCAAGTATATTGTACATGAGACAACCCACAGCTGAAATGAGTGGGGTGAGGGGTGGGGGGGAATGACCCCATACTAAGCTCTCTTCAAAGTTTGCAAACCAATGTGAGCTTGGGTGGGAGGAGAAAGAAAACCCAGCAGACTGAAAACAACTTGAATTAAGTTTTCGCTTTTAACTGTTTGTAATTGGTAAGGGTGCTGGTAACCCAGCATTCTTCTAAATTCCCTGCTTTCCTTCAACATCCCTCCCACAAACTACTGTGATTGGAATGCCCTGAGGAAAGTACTGACTGTGAAAACCTAGACCTGACCATCAAAACAAAACATTCCCCCTCTCCACCTCCCAAACTCACTGTTTCTGTAAACTTTGTCCTATGGAAAGACCTTAACCCCAATTCCAGGTCTGGATGACATAGTAAGCCACACCTTACCTTGCCATGCTGTCTTGTGCCAAATGGACTTGGGAGAAGCAAAGTGTCGTACTCGCTTGGCCATAGTTTGGCTCACTGTGATGTGCAAACCAGGCCAGTGTGGTTACTGTTGCCTATCTCTGCAATATAATTTGAAATCTTATGGCTTTAATGTGGCTTCACTCATGCATTCTGGAGGGTAGGGTGGAGTTGTTAATGAAAATTGCTGGGATTAATGGCAAGCCGTAAACTGGCTATGGAGGCTGTAAGAATGGTTGTACCTGTGTTTTGTATGTAATATTATTTTAGTACTTCAGGTTTGCTATTGAGTTGCTGCTGAGCAAGGCAAGATACCACTTAATACTTGGTGCAGATAGTGGCCCAGTGTCCGCCATTTTGATATGCCCATAAGATCACGCTGTTACTTGGTCTTCACTGGGGAGTCCTTCATTGTTTGCCTATAGTCCTCCCAATGTGTTTAAGTCTGTAGAGACACTCTGCCAGCTATAATTATATTGCAGCTAATGGGATGTTATAATATTCATAAAAAATATATAAGTAAATACTTTCTTATTTGCTTCGTATAATCCTGCCTATAAAGATCTAATTTATTTAACTGCTATCTGTGATCTATATATATAAAAAAAACCACAACCCTCTTTCCTTTAAAGCTGTCAAGCAGACATAAAATACAATGTTCCCAAACAGGAAAAGTTAAATTATGTAGTTGTCACTTGGATTATGAAGTAGCCTTTTTGCTATCCCAAACCCTACATGATTTATAGTTTTAACGTTTCATTTTCTTTTCTGTCAGACAAAAACTGTTCAATGGACATTGATGAATGTCCCTTCAAGCCCTGCAAAAATGGAGCCAGTTGCCATAATTTGATTGGCGAATTTTACTGTAACTGCTTGCCAGGTAGGTGCTCAGGTGGTACGTGGGTGAAGAGTTAAGACAAATGTTTGGGGCAGAAATAGAACTAATTTCTTCAGATGCATTATTTTAGATTCAAATTTGCTTTGTACATGCCCCTGCCGCCCCCGTCACCCACGCACAGAAGCTATACAAATGTTCCTGCAATGCACAGCACATTTATTATTAGGACAGCATCCTCTATTTTTATGAATTTGGTTGCAGACCATGTCGCTTGAATACCTATCTGAAAACGAGGTGTTGCATACTAATGAGGAGAGGTTATTTTATATGAAAATATCAACTGCATTCATAATAGATCCTGCAGGGTGTTCCAATTCTAAAACCTTTAAATATGATAATACACTGATTTGCAGGACACAATTGTAGAAGAATTCTGTTGTTGTGCATAGGCCTCTGCTGAAAAAAAACAACCATCCATGGCCCTTAGCCTTGCGGGGCTTAGAAGGTTTAGTATGATGAATAGTGTTTTCATTTCTGTAGTTTCTTGCTTTATTTTTTTAATGCCAGAAATTTGGTATTTCGGATTGCTTTAATTTGTTAATCACAATACCTACGGCCTTCTCTCTCCTCCTTTCCTTCTTTTTTTATACATTGATGAAAGTTAATACCATGTTTTGTTTGGTCATGCATTTTTTTTATTAACTCCCAATATATGGCACAAACCGCAAACCCAAGGCCCCAATCCTAATTCTGCCATTTAATCTCTGTGCAAGCAAATCAGGATGAATGCTCAGTAAACAGGCCATCTGGAACCCCCAGATTTGCAGTGGTAAACTGTGAGTGAGGAACAGATTCAGCACACCAAGCAAACTGCAAGCACATTTGCAAAGCTAAGCAGGGTCCAGTATGGTTTTAAATTGAATGTGGAACAAGTTGTTGAGGAGGTTGGACTAGATGACCCTTGTGGTGCCTTCCAATGCTTTGATTCTATTCGGTTGGCAACTCAAGGTATCCAGTCTGGGTCTGCTGCCAAACGTCTGATTCAAGCTTACATTAAATCTCATCATACCATGAAATAAGGATACCAAACATTTTTATACCTTGCCTATAACATACCTCTCAACTGTCCTTATTTGGCCACGATGGCTCCCACTGTGCCTGCCTTCATCCTGGGGTGCCCGATTCTCCCTGCCAGTGGACGGGGACTGCGGCAGCGGCATTGGGAAGGAAGCATGAGAGCTCCTTCCCAAAGCCTAGTGAGCAATTTCTAGGCTTTGGAAAGAAGATGGGTGGACTCTGGGGCACTGTCAGAGCCCTCACGCCCATTGCCCAAAGCCAGACAAGCCCCTCCTCTTGCTGCTTTCTTCAGGTGAAGGAGAAGGGGCTTGCCCAGCTGTCACAGCACACCTTCACCTGAGTATTTTAGAATTTTGGTTGGACAAAATGCTTTTCGTGTGCGGCTGTATGTGGTAGATGGGCAGTGGAGCTTTACTTAGATCTTTCAGGAAATTTAGCAACTTGATTGGAAGTCTTCTTGATTTTTCCAGTTCTAGCAGGGAAACATAATAGGAACTTCATAAAGTTTTATTGTCCAGTATTTTTCCATTCCCCGCCTTTACTGCCTCATTTGGGCTTCCTTCTCCTTTGGATATTCAGTACCATTAACTTTTAAACTCCTGGAAGAAAGTAGCGCTCTCATTCTCCCGCCACCAGCCTAGGCAGTTCCCAAGCTGCACAAGTTCTGTGCATTTCTCAAGCCTTGTGGCCATTGCTTCAATAAGGCGTGCTGCAGTGCAGGGTCAGTCTAGAGGTGAACTCCTGCCCTGGAAAGCTACCAACCTTCTTCGCCTCCCGCTGCATCCACTACACAAGCAGGAAGCAGGTATCTGCAAAAAAGCGCAAATTGCTCAGTGAACTCAAGCAAGTCAGCTATATCATAAATGTCCCTATTTCCATCTGAAAAAATGTTGGAAGGTATGCTGTAAATGCCTTCAACATTCCAGATTTATATATTTTTTTAAAAAAAAAACCATGTAAAGTATTATGTGAAATTATTAATTTTTAAAAGTTTCACAACCAGTAAATAAGAAAAAAAAATCTATGAAGTTATCTCCCACGAATCAGTTTATGTGTATATTCATGATCTAGACAAAGCAGCAAGCAGTGAAGCAGGATTTGCATATCCGACACAGCTCTGATAAGTTGTTTTGGCCTACAGAGGACTGACTGGTTTTCAGAAGTAAACAATGCTAGTGGAATGGGCAAATTGATTTCAAAGCTGACTAATGCAAAGTAACGCACATTGGGGAATTATCGCCCATCCCATAGTCAACAGTGCTTCAGTGACTTTCTATTCTTTTTTTTTCTTTTTTTCCACCCTTCAAAACCGGAGTATTGTATTGCTAAGAACAAGGCTTGCCCTACCCTCTAAGGTCTATCTTGCTGTTTCTCATTATCACTCTTCTCCAAGACTGCAACCCTGCACACAGTCCTGCACGTTGACCTCAGCGTGATATAAGAAGCTGAGCTGTGTGCAAAATTCCAGGCCGGGAGGCACAAAGCATTACCCATAATCTCAATACACATTTTGATACTGCTCAGCATTTCTTCTGCTACTTCAAGCATTTCTCTGAACACCTTGGGCGGGATTCACCTAATGTCAGCAAATGCCTTGTTGCAAAGACTTATGCGTGCAAAATGGGGATTTCCCCCACTCTCTTCCACCTGTGTATCTGCCTTGTCAGGAGAACATAAAAGTGGGAGGAGAGGGACGATTGTTCCATCTGGTGAGTTCCAATGTTTGTGCGCTGGCTTCACATGGTTTAGCTATGTTCTACCTCAGGGATGAGGGATCTTTTGCACCTAGGGTTGCCAGACTCAATAGAGAACAGGACTTCTGTGCCTTTAATTGCCCTGCTCTCTTTTGAGTCTGGAAACCTTAAAGAGAAATCAGCAGACCCTTTGCTTGGAAATTAAACAAAGGGTCTGCTGGTTTCTCTTTAAGGTTTCCAGACTCAAAAGAGAGCAGGGCAATTAAAGGCACAGAAGTCCTGTCCTCTATTGAGTCTGGCAACCCTATTTGCACCTCTAGAGCCTCATTCCCTTCTGGATATTCTTTCAAGGTCCACATGCCAGTGGTGGCTGGGGCTAGGAGCAGAAGTGGGTGGAACAATGAATTTACATGCTGCCTTTGTACAGTAGGCAAGTTTCTTCAAACACTCACACACACACCCTCCTTATTGTCAGAGGAATGGGGAATTGTCAGAGTTCAAGGACATATTCTAGCAAAGGCACGCAAGGAGGGTACAAAGCAGAGCTTATGAGGAGTGTGCCTTTGGATGGCACGTGGCCTGGGGGAAGTCTCCAGGGCAAGATAAAGGGGCCTAGAGGGCCACATTTGGACCCCTATCCTGAGCTTCCACAGCCCTGTTGTACACATTTCTCCATATAGTTGTGGCTCTTACAATTGGTATATGTTGCTTACACTCATCATGGCAATAAATTGCCAGCCACCAAAAGCTAGGCTTAAAAAGTCTTCATCAAATATCTTTGCTCATAATGGTACCACTTGAGTCTAAAATAAACCATGCAATGCCTCGTGTGCATTGAAATGAATTTGCCTATCATCCCTCAGCAGGACACTTCACAGTGTAGGAGATGCAAGCGTACCAGACTCTGATGACCATTTGGGGGCCTGTGGAGCTTGTTGATGACCCATGATTGGAGATCAAGTTTGCTGTGATGGTTAGAGAGTGAGTTTAGGGACTTGGAGACTAGGATTCAAATCCACACTTGGCCATGAAGCTCACTAGGTGATCTTGGGCCAGCCATTGCCTTTTAGCCTAACCTACTTCCTACAGTTGCTGTGAGGATTAAATAAGAATAATCGTATGCCACCATGAGCTTGGAGGAAAGGTGGGGTATGAATGTAGTAATAAAAATAAAAATGATTTTAGTATATGGCCTTTGAACAGGATGACCACAATCCAACATAGTTAAGTCGTCAGAAGTCAACGTTCTGCTAGCAGGGAGTGATTCTAAATGGCAGCCAACATCCAAATGCCAACAAAGATCACACCCGTCTCAGTGACCCTTGTGCCAAGTTTGGTGATACTTTGATACAAGTGGCATATAAATTTTATGAAACAAACAGACAGACATCTGTAGACTGTATGCTTCCATGTCTACATAGAAGCAAGTCCCATTGAGTTCAGAGAAGTTTATTCTTCGTTAAGTGGGCATAAGATTGCAGCCCGATTGAATTTATTCACAGCTATCCCTTTCTTCAGCACACAGCACTTGTAGCAATTTTCCAGGTGTTCTGAAAATCAGTTGATAATGTTGTCTCAGCTCTTTTTATCCTTCAAAGTCATTTTTTTGTACGAAACCTCATAATGTTTGTTTTCAGTGCCATTCTCCCAGAAAATGTGTAGTGTGGAATGGTTCATAAATCTAATTCATGGCACATTTTCAAAATGCATACAGCCCTATAACAACAGTTAAAATAGCAAAAGTCTGGGAACAGGGGAATAGTATATGCTTGGTATTAGAGACCTGGATGTTCTAATGAAAATCTCTGTTAGTCACTCATCCAGTCATTTTATTGTTCAGAGTGGTTGGCAACCCTATTCCTATGCATCATCACAGCTGCCCCGTGAGACAAATCATTGCCCCCTTTACAGCTAGGGAACGGAAGCTGAAAGTTCTCCAAGACCATCCTTTTTTGCTTGTGGCTGAAATAGGGCATTGAGGCCAGTTCCCTCAGGGCAGATTTTCTTGCCAATGGACTATCTTTCCTCCCACTTCTTCGTATTTTATTAGACCATATGTGTCACACAGTGAATGAGGGACAGAGAGAGATTAAATAAATGTTTTAAATATGTTGCACATCAATAAAATAAACCAGCGATTGCCAACATTTTGGAGTCTGGGGCACATTTGGAAATTTGAAAATGGCTGCTGTCAGGAGTGTGGCCTGCCAAAAAATGGCTGCCGCTTCCAAAAGAGCAGGAAAAGGAAAAGAGATGGGAACATAAAATAGTTCAAATATTGGGGGGGGGAGAGAATCTATTCCATTTTGTTTGTTTGTTTGTTAAGAAAAGTTGTTAGGAAAACATTCTACTTTTCCGGATGCTGTTAACTCTTGGTTGGCATGCCACTGTTGCAGCTGTGCTGCTGTGGAGTGTGTGTGTGTGTGTGTGAGAGAGAGAGAGAGAGAGAGAGAGAGAATGAGAATCCAGGAATCCAACTGAGACCTGTCTTAAACAGGCAGCAAATAAGGCAGCAAAGCAAACAGAACAGCAACGGGAGGATTCCTGCATTGCTTCCCTCACCTCCACATTTTCAAAAAGTTTATCAAGCTGCCTATTGACTGTTCGATGTGGCTAGCTGGCAGCAAAACAAATGATTGCTGTGCTTCCTTTCCTACTGCAGAACACACGTTTTTAAAAAGCCTCTCCAGCAGCTGCCTGCTGGCTATACTATGTGGCTGGCAGGTAGCAAAATGAAACAAAAAAAGTAGCAAGTGGGTGGAGCTAAGGACTATTAAACAAAACAAAAGCAGAAAAAGTGCAGTCTAGAGAAGCGAAAAATAGCAGCTCTTCAGGACCCCAGGGGTACTTACTGCCTGGCATCCAAACAATCAGGCCCGGCTCGTCGTAGACCCCCGGTGGCGCAGTGCACCATGGCGCGGGGCTGGTAAGCTGGGCGCCGGCCTGGGAAGGAGTGTGCCGCGCAGAAACCAATTGTGCCCTGCGAGGGCGGGGCGGGCGGCGGAGCGATCTCCGCCCCTCAGCACCAGGGCGCGCGATCTGCTCAAGACGGCCCTGCAAACAATCACAGCTTTGACTTTGCTCATCGACTAGAAACACTGACAGGTGGGAGCTGCCAGGCTGATTCTCCATAACTCTCCCCTCCCCAAACGAGGGCTAGATAAGTAGAAGAAAAATTCCTGAAAACAAGTTACAGGGATCAGTCAGAGCTGCACAAAAAAAGTACAGTATGGGAACTCAGCACATAGAAATCTAACCCAGTGTAAAAGTATTACCAAGCAGCAAAAAACAAAATTTTAAAGCAAAGTTTCCTTCTTTCTGTTTGGGTTCTGGAGAAGTTACAGCACAAAAAAACCACCAGAGCAGTAGCAATGAGGAGGTGGGGATGGGACTGCTTGTGTGAAATAGAGATGAAGCTAAGGTGGAGGCTACATTCATATGCGGTTTATTCCATTTTCCCCAGCCTTTCCCAAATTGTTAATTTCCGCATTATATTTGAGCTTTCACACGACGTGAAAGCCACTTCCAGAAACATAGCAGAATATAATGCAAGTTCAGGGCTCATTTCCGTATTACTGGCAAATTGATTTTTATTCGCACACCCACAAAACACACCTACACCCACACCTGGCCAGTTGACTGAACCACCTCTGAGATTTTTTTTTAGCTAAGATATGCCTCTTGTCTAACAACTAATGCCAGATGTTTTTTTTTACTCACCTACTGGCAATTGCATTTTCTTTCTCTCTGATTCTTATTGGTTTTAGGCAAGAGGCAAAAGAATATTTTGTCTCCAGATAACTCACAGAACTGAATAATTGGAGAAGATCAACTCGGAAATGCCAGCTTTTAATATATAAGGTGTTGCTTTTCCAACTGAATGAAATTCCCGGTGAAGAAGAACATATTTATTGCATATTCTTTTAGCTGCATAAAATTTGTTACAAGACATGGAAATAGTACAGACAGACTGCCTAGATGCAATTAGCTGGAAGATCTGGGGCAGGAGAAATGGTTTCACCAGTTTCAAGTCCACTAGGCAAATATGCCATGTTGCATTACTCTTATAACTGATGCAATGCAACATAAAACAATATAATAAAAACAAAGTTGTGGTTTATTCCACTGCTATTCAACAATATACATTTATATTTGCAGTTAATGCATAGTTATCCTGTGTATTAAATACCCTGAATGAATTATCACAGAAATTAGAACTGCAAGGACTGTGTGACAAATTCACCCATTTTCGAACAAGGCAATCGCTCCCCCTTCCAGTGCAGCCCACGGTAACCTTTTCAAGAAGTAGTTAAGAGCATCACTTTATATACCTACTGATAAGATAATAATTGATAGCTAGCATTAGGCTTTAGGGGCTCCAATCTTGGATCTGTGACCCAGCATTCAAGCCTGTAAACCTGGATCCATTCATAAGTGACGATGAAATGACAAGACATACTACAAGCAAACAAACACCTTTGGGATAAAGAGGCATTGGGGTAGCCATTTATACTAGCTCAAGGTTATCAGAGGAAAGAGTGTCTCTCTGGTTGTCTTCTGTGCAGCCATAATTCAAAGATATGATAAACAATGTATTCCTTCCTTTTGTTTTAACAGATGCAGGCTTATTCCTTAATATAAGGTTTCTCAAAGTGGTTGACATGCAGCTGCTGGGTGACCTTGGGCTAGTCACACTTCTTTGAAGTCTCGCAGCCCCACTCAACTCACAGAGTGTTTGTTGTGGGGGAGGAAGGGAAAGGAGAATGTTAGCCGCTTTGAGACTCCTTCCGGTAGTGATAAAGCAGGATATCAAATCCAAACTACTCCTCCTCCTCCTCCTCCTCCTCCTCCTCCTCCTCCTTCTTCACCAGAATTTAGATTCTCAAAAAAAAGGTTTATGCTACAGAAAACTCTGAGCATCTGCAGAATGCATTTCCCTCTCTGTTCTGTAAATACAACCACCTCTAATATATTAAGAATCTGGACCACAGACTTTCTTTAGGGATGCAGTCAGGTAGTTGTAGCCACAGTGAACTGCATTCTACAGACTTCCAGGCATAGTGGAGTTCTGCATTCCCCAATTTACAGTTTCTTGAATGTCTAATGCAAAGTAATTCTTGCTAGTTCAGTAGGACCTGCTCCTAGGGATGTGTGCATAGGATTGCAACCTTAATCAGGGAAGAAGGCACAAAAAAAACAGTTTTGATGAATCTCCCCAGTCTTTCTGGAACCTGCAACATACAAGCTCTCCTCCCTTAATGAAAGGCATTTCTCTAGCATGTTCTTAATTTCTGTATCAAGAGTTCTTGCTTCAGTTGACTGTTTTAACTTACTACGTTAGCAAATATGATAACAGCAGTTTGAGAACTGTCAGTTTGAGAAAAATTAAATAGTCCCATTGCTAGAAAATAGCCAACTTTATTATGATGCTAATTACTCATTTTTGAGGTCATTCATATTGCACAAGCATTAAGCGGTTACTGGACTGGCTTTAAAAGAAAGGTAGATAGCATTATTAAATTATGATATGTTGAGTTTAAATGACACATGTCCACATACAAACACAACAGAAATGGCTGCAGAGAAGTTCTTTCAGCCAAGCTCATTGATAATTGGTGCTGATAGGCACCTTTGATAGCCTTGTCTGGCATACTGATCACTACGTTTCACTTTCTCTCTCAATCTTGTTATTTGTGTTGCTTGTATTGTTTAAAAATAAAGCAAAGAACAGAAATGACATTCAAGAGCAAGTATAAAATCATTGTTTTTGCTTGTGCTTACAGAATTGTAATGGACACTTATTTTCAAAGCTTTCACATTCTTGTTCTGCTTACATCAACATTTCCTTCTTCAAACAATAGCCCTGTAAATAAGATTCTTTACAGAAGTTGAAACGGTAATAAACTCCGCTGCTGACAGTGGTGACGGTGTCGAGATTTTCCGGAATTCAAGGAATTGCATGCCTTTTGGCATCTAATGTAAGAGTTCTTAACCCCACTCCTCCCTCAGAAAACTATTCTGATGTGCCAGAAATGCTCAACAAGCTGTCAGCGCATTGGCTTTGAAAATAATTAAAGCAAAAAGTCAATGCTATGTTCACTTACCTGTGAATAAGTACCATAAAACTTGATAAGGCTTACTTCTGAGTAGACACATACAGAATTGCACTGTTGGAAGTGTGCATTTCAGATCTTTTATAAGGCTGTGCTAACTTGTCACATCACTTCAGGACCTAGAGAAGGCAATGGTTCCTTCTCTGCAGTCCCTTGTTCTTCAAGGATTCTTGATTTAAATTGGGGAGCTTATTCTCTCCATTTGAACAAGCTACTTTTCTACCTAAACAAAACAATTGCTTTCTAGTAAATTGGGGGAAAACAAAACAGTCTTCAAGCACCATAACACATGTTTTTAGATTAAACAAAAAATAAAATATGTCATATATGTTTTTATTATTATTATTGTATTGTTTTGCCACATTGTTGTTTGTTTCTTGGCTCCTTTGGTAGGAAGGATGTGACAGATATTTAATACGTGTAGGCAGGCAGCCCAGCCCATATCCCCGCACACAGGGTAGTTCACTGAAAATCTTTCAGTATATGGCCAGTGACACCCATTTATGTAACCCCTTTAAGAGGGGAACCTGGAATCACCACCACAGGGGGGTGAGTCACCACTTCAACCCCCCCCCCATTATAGGGAAGAAAAGACTAAAGGATTCCACCCAAGGCCATAACCACCCAAGTTGTGATGAATTGCTATGGGGAAGACAAAACCTGCCAATGCAGGAAAATTCTTCCCAGTCCTTCAATAGCAACCAGTCAAAGACCGTAGCAGCATCCACTAAACAGCAGCCCACTAAAGAGGAAGAAAAAGTTAACCTGTAAATGAGAAACATTAACAAAGGGAGGGTAGGGAGGGTGACTCTCCAGAGCTATCTGCCTGGCTAATATCGGCTCCTCCCCCTATTTATAATGAGTCTGGCCCCACTTCCCAAGAAATGAAAATTAAAGCTGAGACTGGGCATGAACCTCTGAATAATACACTGAGAAACAGGCCAGTTCTGTTCTGTGAGTCAATTCGTTTTGTGAAAAATTCGTCTAGCGAATCCCATAGGAATGCATTGAATTTTTTTCTTTTTTCTTTTTTGCCCATAGGAACGCATTAATTGAATTTCAATGCATTCCTATGGGAAACCGCAATTCGCTAGACGAATTTTTCACAAAATGAATTCGTCTTGCGAGGCAACCTCTGGTCGCAAAACCCATTCGTCTAGCGAAAAATTCGTCTAGCAGGGCATTCGTCTAGCGAGGTACCACTGTACTAGCAAGTTCCCTGGGAACTGTAGCACCGCACGTGATGCCGCAAAAGGCACCCACAATATAGTGTGTGTGCTCATCGGAGTCGTGATTATACATTCGTCATGAATTTCTCCTAATACAGTATACCATTTTTAATGCATTTTTGCCCACTGTACATATTTGGTTCATATGTGGTTTGTGCACACTTTACCCTAGTATATGCATATATATTACCTGAGTGTAAAACCTGTCAAGTGCAAATTTTGAAGGATGGCTGTGTTTCAGTTTGCACATTGCTTTGCAAAGTGGGAAATAGGTATGGGACCGCTTGCATGTCTCCACCCTAGTGGCAATTTTGCTTTGCTTTGCTAAGGTGTGTGTCTCTGAGTGACTGGGGTCTTGCTTAGGTCTGGACTAAAGCCTCTGAAACATGTATCAGGGTAAAGCTGACTCCCCGTATGGACTGTGAATTAGTTTCACAGTGTCATGCCACACTTTCTCCATTACCTTAGGGTAACATCTCCAGGCAATGAAGATGTCAAGAATCCTTCTGTTGCCATCCCACTTACCTGGAAGTAACCCTCATTGAACTCAGTGGGGTTCGCTTCTGATTAGACATGTAGAAAATGACAACGTTAGTCACTAATATTGGGGGGGGGGCATAAAAATGATGGTTATTACTTTGACATTTATTTATTTTTCTCAAGTAGCAACTTTGAAATGCTGTTAAAGCATTGCAACTAAAAACTTTGAGAAATAATGCTGATAGTTTTTTAAAAAAATTATTTACCTTGTGGAAAAGTTACACACAGACACACGACTTTTCTGCAGTAATCTTTGCTTATTCGCTTTATTTCTCTGTTCAACAGGTTTTACTGGTAAGCTGTGTGAAACAACTATTGGTGGCTGCTTGTCACAACCTTGTGGCGCTTTCAGTCTCTGTGAAGATGGATTTGATGGTTATCGTTGTTTCTGTGCACCTGGTTTTATAGGTAGGTTTGGATCCTAAGATACTTTAAATTCATTAAGCAGACCCCTTCTCCCAAACAGCTGCATAGCAGCTGGTATTTTGTCATTTTGTTGTCTACTATCTGACCTATATGGCTCAGTTCAGACACCTGTGGTTCCAGCATGATCATTTAGGGGAAGATGTGAGAGTCTGCTGTTGGACTCCTAAACCAGCAGGGATTATGTGAAGGTGCTAACTGCATAAACACATATGTAGTGGGACTTGAATAAATATATAGTCCCTACAATTTGTATGAGAAGGCCCTTCATGAAAGGGCCATAAGAATTTCACAAATAAAAATGGTGGCATCCCTTGGCTCATAGAGTTGGTTAGATGGATTGTAAGTGTTGCTCAGTCCAGCAGCCTTTTGGTTGAGAACTTGCTCGGTGTCTGAATTAGAACCCTGCTGGCATTTGTTCTCTAGTCCCAAACCGCACATAGCACATCATGAGAGATTGTCTAAAATTATATGAGAATTTTAAAATAACCCATGGGATCTTAATGTGAATTGTCTATTCATCTATGCCCTGATTAAGGGGGTTAGGTAGGACAATGGGAGGATAAGCTCAAACCAGCAGTTAATCAGGGCTTTGCTTAACCTGGATATTAGGAAGAGGAGACACAGCAATATCTACAGCAGAATTCTTCTTGTCCCAATTCTCCATCACTCTGTCTTCAGGATTATCTTTCGCAATTCCCTTGTAACTGGAAATGGATAATATTCCTTCATTCCCCTGCGTCAGTTTGCTATCCTGTCAATCAGAAGTCAAGGAGGAGAACCACATGACCTAGTATCCCTGGCCACTGGAGTTTTCCTTTCACTGTCTAGTTGTGCTTCGGTATAATTGATTACAGCTCCTGTGAAACCTAACATGCTTGCTAGATGTAGCTACTTGGAAATCAAAACTACTAGGGTGATTTTAACAGGACTGTGCATTTAGATAGTAGTTCGTTTTGGAATTTCAATATGGGAACTTTGGCAGGCAAACAATTATCCTGGCTTTTGTTAGATGTGGAGTTCACCACTTCCAAATGAAAGTGTACATTTAAAGTAGACAGCCAATACGATTTTTTAATATATATATTTGTAAATTTTCACACACACATATATATTGTAGAAATATATATATTTGTAGAAATAGTCACACAGGTCAGTTGGTTAAGCATCTGTGTTGTAATTGTAGTTGATGGTTTTGTTTTGCTTTTTAAAGCATTTTTTATGGGAGTCTCAGTAACTTGTATTATTCAACACCAGATTTTGATGTTGTAAATCACGCTTCTACAGAAAAAGTCATCCCTTGGGAGGAAAAAGGTTTATCATGCTCTACTAAAATAAATACTTGCTGCAATTCTAACACAACTTACCTGGGAGTAAGCCTCCGTTGAATTCAATAGTACTTTATTCTAAGTAAACATATATTAATACATTTATTAAATTTGTATACCAGCCTTCATCCAGAGATCTCAGAGC
Source organism: Zootoca vivipara (assembly GCF_963506605.1). Taxonomy (NCBI): domain Eukaryota; kingdom Metazoa; phylum Chordata; class Lepidosauria; order Squamata; family Lacertidae; genus Zootoca; species Zootoca vivipara. Next base: position 32,855,569 of record NC_083278.1, on the reverse strand, counting down.
AGTTTGCAGCATAAAAATACAATATAAAAACACAAAATACATTATAAAAATAAGAATAATCCCCCCTCTCAGGACACATTTAAAAGGGTACCGGGTGTTAATCAGGCACAGGCTGGTTTTCTCTTGTGGCCTAAATGAATAAGGGACCAGCCGAACTTCCTGGGGGGGACCCAACTGGAGAAAAGGGCCATACTCATGTTGCCACCCTCTGGACCTCTCGTGGAGGGGGCACACAAAGAAGGGCTTCAGATGATGATCTCAGGGTCTGGGTAGGTTCATATGGAGGGGTGAGTCCTTGAGGTATTGCAGTCCTGAACTGTTATAGTTATATAGTTAGAATACAGCAGGATTTACTCCCGAGTAGGTACCAGTACATATTGAATGACATTGTTAGTCTTAAGTCTAATTTGAAAGTTAAGCACATGCTTCATTCTCTCTCATTAAAATTAGGGTTTAAAATGCTTGACAATTGCTGAGCCCTTTGATTGCGGCGAAGTAAGCAGTCATGCCCACCATGATTACAACTCTTAGAGCTGGCCTTAAATATATTTTCAGATTGCTAAGGGGTGATTACTCCTTTTATCATTGACCAACATCTTCCTTTTAGAATATTAATTTCAGTGGGAAAGCTTTTATATTTTCAAATTCTAGGTTCTAAAAGAATTTTATTCTAAATACCTCTAATGGGTCTGCGTTTACCCATGAAAGAAACTGCTGAAAGCAAATGTTTTCTTGGCTCAATAAATCACTACAATCACCTCAAGAAACATACATCATTCCTCTGCTTTATTAAGGGGAACTTGGGGAAAAAAAATCTGTGAAACAAGCCCAACAAAACAAAATAGACACAGTTAAGCTTCAGCACCACTCAGTCTAAACAGTATTATATCTAAATTATTTGTTTAATATATTTATATCTCACCTTTCTTCCATGTTGGGATTCAAGGCAGTTTACAGCATTTAAAATTATAATTATAGAATGCAGAGTAATAAAAGCAAACTACAGTGGTGCCTTGCTTAACGAATGCCCTGCTTAACGAAAGAATTTTTCGAGCAGAGGTTGCCTCGCTAGACGAATTCGTTTTATGAAAAATTCATCTAGCAAATCGCGGTTTCCCATAGGAATGCATTGAAATTCAATTAATGCGTTCCTATGGGCAAAAAAAAAAAAAAAGATAAAAAAAATTCAATGCATTCCTATGGGATTCGCTAGACGAATTTTTCGTTATAAGAAAAGACCCGTGGAATGAATTAAATTCGTCTAGCGAGGCACCACTGTAGTTAAAAACAGCAATTAAAATACTTCAGAACAGAATTAAAACTAGCAATCAAAACAGTAAGCACAATCTAGCCTTGTTCACTTTTGCAGCTTTGTTCTATGGACTTCTATCCGATATGTGGAAAGAGCATTGCAAGTAAGCATGTGCATGAGCTCTGTGGAGAGTGAAGTATATGCTTAACTTTGGGTGGCTAAAGACTGAAACTTCAACATAGAGTAATGTATCAAGTTGATCAACTGGTAACTTTGACATACTATTGGATCATTGTGGCAAACGCCCTTAGGGATGGACAACTTCTTCAAAATTGCCCTCAGAGAACTGAATACCAAAAGGAGTTGGAAATTTATAGCAATTTGTATGGAAAATGTGAGCTTTCTGTCTTCATGAGATAATGTTGCTTGATGCTGGTTACCTTTACGTCAAAGGTAGGATCCGCTGCATGGAAATTAAGACCCGTATTCACTTATACGTTGGATTTTGTTATTTCCATTTGCGCTGCCCTAGGAAGAATTTCTCAGAAATGTCCTCTTCACTTATTTCAAGGTAATAACTGTGAGACAGAAATGGATGAGTGCCTAAGTGGCCCCTGCCGCAATGGTGCTACATGTGTCGAACAGCTTAATGCCTTCAGCTGCCTGTGTTCTGATGGATTTCAAGGTAACCAGAAAATTATCAGCCTTTAAAATGCAGTGGATACAAATAATCATATCCAGGAGATTTATGCACATCCCAGCGCATGTTTAATTCAGAAGTAAATCCCTTTGTGTTTGCTTAAGTAAGTGGGAATAGGATTGTGCTATTAACTTCATCCAAAGGTAGAAATGTAGAATCATTTCATCTATCTCAAATCCTAAAAATAACTGCATTCACAAATCATAATATATTACTGTAAAAATTAACAATAGTGGCTCTTTCAGTTACCTGGTTACTTCAGTTTAGTGCTTTGGTTAACTCCTGCTGATAAATATGTGAAACAAATGATAGCTTTATTTAAATATGGAAGGGTGTAGCTAGTGGGCATGATCCCATTGCTTGCCTCAGGTCATGAGATGTCTGAGCACCTCTATTGTCACCCGTTGTCCTGTCGTGAGCTTGAGAATGAAGGAGAAGATATAGCAAAAGAATCAACAAATGATACTAACTGAAGGAAGAAATGCTAGAGGTCCAGTGGAGGTGTCTATAGCACTGTCTCTATACTGAATCAGTTTAGATTATGGCAGCCTGAGGATATGGACAGTCTTTTTGAAGAAATGTGGCCACCCACCTGCCTCTTTGACCCTTGCCCATCCTGGCTTCTTAGAACTAGCCCTTGGTGGGTTGACTGGTTGGGACCAGAGAGTCATTGGAGAGGAAGGAGGTACCAGAGGTTGAGAAGTGTTGAGGTGTATATTTTTATAAACCACCTGGTTTTTGTAATTGTCAGGTTTTTTAAAAAAACACACAAAACAAACAAGCTGTTGTTAATATTGCATTGTAATTCTGTAACCCCTCCTGCGACTTTAGGTTGAAGGACAGGTAATAAGTGAAATAATAATAATAATGATGATGATAATAAGAGTTCTGTGTCCTAAAAAGCACACCCAAAACAGGGCTGGGGGCTTTGGCCCTCCAGATGTTGCTGAACTATAGCTCCTATCATCCCTGGTCATAGGCTGTCCATGCTGTGGCTGCTGGGAGTTGTAGTTCAGCAACACCAGGAGGGCAAAATATTTCTCTCCTATGCCTCAGCACATAATACCACAAACTCTCTCAGGCTTTTAACTAATATAATGCGTTTTTCACGTTTGAAATTTCTCCTTTTATTTTGGCGAGCATTCATCTACTTCCTTATCAAGAACAGAAGGAAGATTTCCCTTCATGTCACGGCAAATGCAGTCTATTATATTTGTGTCATTTCTTTTCTCTTCCCTTTATATTGATACAAATTGATAAGGAAATTGCCTGCCATGAGTCTTGAGAATCAATTCAGTGCCAGTGAAGACTTCGTTCTTTGTGTGGCTTCTTAGTAAACCAGTGAAATATCTCGAATAATGTTTTAGAGCGACAGGTTGAAAGTATAATAATGTTACTGACAGAAAGTTCTGAGGAGTAAGTGGCTTTCCATGGAAATGCAAAACAAAATTGTAGTCATGATTAAACGTCTGGATGCTGCAAAATATTGTCTTCTTCCCTTCTACTACTTTATAGGCACACTTTGTGAAATCAACATAAATGAATGTCACTCAAACCCCTGTCTCCATAATGCAACTTGTACAGACCTTATTGGCGGATATGACTGTGTCTGCCTTTCTGGCTTCACAGGTGAGTGGCATCCATAATGGATCCTGTTTTCTATGGAAGAGTAGCCTTCAAGATATTCATTAAGACTAATTTGCTGCTGCATCCTTCTTGTTTCTCTTTATCTTCCCTAACTTAATGGTTCACTTGCATTCCAGACAAACTGGATTGCCAGCCATATCTGTGAACTTTTCCAAAATAAAATGAGCAAGGCCATGCCTAGAATGGACCATGAGTACTTCTATGCAAAGGGGTGGTAAATATGTGTTGATAATTGTTGCCAAAGAGCACTAATCTGTCTCCATTCTGTATGTTTGTTCATGAGCACCTTGGCTCAAAAGGCTTCATTTTGTCTGGAAAGGAAGGCTGGAGAGTTGCGTTTCGAGGTCCCCAAACCACCTCTCAAATAATTCACCCCAGAGACAGAATTTTTGTTTTGGGTTTTTGGCATGAATTTGGCCACAACTTTATTAAAATACAAAATATGTGAGTGGTTGCATAGGCATTGGTTCACCAACTGTCCCCTAAGGACAGAACTAGCCTTAAGTCAGCAAGGGGAAACCCTACAGGGAGAAACAGGGAGCCGGGTGTGCTAGCCCTCCCCTCTCCCTTCAGGCTCCCAGGGGCTCTCACGCGGCCCTGGCCCCTGACCGGGTGTCACGGACATTGCATATTGTGCCCCTGTATTCCTGAATGAAATTTCTCCTACACACAGGCATTAACTTGAGGAGCCAACACAGTCAACGAGACCCCTCATACAACCAACAAAATAACCAATGCCTAAGCACCAACCTTACAAGTTGTGACTATTTGCTATGCAGTAGGCAAAAACCAGATGGCACCAGCCAATCACCCAAATGGAAAAATTCCTACTGGGCCCCTGCCAAGCAGATGACCCCATGACAGGCACAGCAAGGTCAACACAGGGAACATAGGGAAGGAGGGCAGGTGATCCGAAGTACGCAGCCAAAGAGGAGGAATAAACCACGTGCCTGCCTTTTATACCCCTGGGCTGTCCCTCTGAAATTGCAACATGCTTTTCCCCCCAACAACAGCCTGGGTCCAATAGAAAAGTGCCACTCAAAGCCCCCACCCCAGCAACTCAGGGGTAGTTTTCTAGGCCCCACCGCAACATCTGCTCTCCATGAAGGAGAACCCGCATTCTAGAAAGCTAGGATAAAATCCCATAGAAGCTCTCTATTGAAAAGGGCAAAGAAGTCTCTTCAGCCTCCAAACACTGCTGAGATAATTAATGCTCTGGAGCCTGATAGAATCAAAGGAACACAATAGCACTCTTTGGGCATTTTAAGTTTGTTATTAGAATAATATTAAATGATTTAATAAATGAAGGGGGGGGGGTTAAGGGGCCAAGGCAGCCTGTTCCATACCTTTGTTTTTGTTCTTATTATTGACCTCCACGAGTGTCCTGAGCTTCTCTAAAGCTCCGAGTCTTCGTCAACCTACCTGGACCTTCCAAGTCTCATTTGTTAGCAGACATGCACTTCCAGATGGGTACCAGTTCTTTACAGTATAGCCCCAAGTTATTCCAAAAGAAGATTCTTGCTATCATAGGCTCATCCTGCATCCAAATAAGTTTTAAGCAAAGTGTACCCATGAAAATTAATTGACATGAATTTGCCATGCTTATTAATACCCATGGGCCTACTCTGAACAAGACTAACATTGGATCCAACCCTTAGTCTGGAATGCTGGCTCCAAAAACTGCAACAGTCACACCATGTAACCTCTATGGCCTGCAGCCATCTCACTCCTTATCTCCCCTCCTTCCATTTCTGGGAAAGTTAGCCATCAAAATGCTATCTGTTATACTTTCTTAATTTAATAATAATAATAACAATACTTTTTATGAAAACCTCTCATCTTCATCTCTGTTTCTCCCTGAGTACCTTACAAGGGCACTTTGCAACCTTGACTTAAATGAAACAAAGCTTTGCATGTTGTGCTCTTATGTTTTTTTCCCATAAGCATACATGGTTTGGGCCAGGCATAGGCAAACTTGGCCCTCCAGATGTTTTTGTCTACAACTGCCATGATCCCTAGCTAGCATGACCAGTGGTTAGGGATGATTGTAATTGTGGTCTCAAAACATCTGGAGGGCCGAGTTTGCCTATACCTGGTTTGGGCCATACTTAATGGCCAGACAGTAGTTTGTTCTCTGGCAGAATAGAGCCAGGGTTGCCATAAGAATCAGCTCCACTATAACAAGCAGCATCACTACACATTTGAACTAAATCCTCCCCCTTCAGAAGTCAAATGTGTTGTAGAAGGGCTCATTCCCAGAATACTGAGAAGTAATTTGCAGAGCTGTATAAAGGCACATGTCGCCAAAAAGTAACATAATTCAAGGGGAGAATGTAAGTTGTGAGAGTGTGAAGTAAATAGATTCTGACAATAATATACTGTACGTAAGGTTCTTATTTGCTTTATTTCGAGGAGATTCTCAGCATGGAATGGACCTGGAATCTTGAGGTACAAATTGAACAATTATCAATTGACACCTGCCTGTCTTAGTAAATTGCTGCATCTTCAATTATCTTTTCAAAGGTATGCACTGTGAAACTGATATAGATGAATGTGCTTCGTTTCCTTGCAAGAATGGAGGCACCTGCATTGACCAACCTGGTAATTACTACTGCCAATGTGTGACTCCATTTAAAGGTAATGAACACCGAGGGAGAAGGGAAAGTAAACATAATTAACTTTAGAAAGCATTTCTGTCACTTGTCTGAACTCATTTCACTCTTCCGAGCAGCATTATTAGGCCTTTATTTTCTCAGAGCAAGCTTCAAAAGTGACCAGCCAATTATCTCTGAGGCTGTGACTAATGTGAAATAAACTTTGTTTATTCATCTGCTGAAAGAGTTCGGTTATTTATTAGAAGAGATGCTAACAAACATAACAAACCATAGGAGAGGATCTCGGTAGCACATGGCCTCTTGGAAGGAAGGAAGGTATGGGCCATTTAACTTACTGATCCGGTGCTCAGGAGAAGCACAGGAGAGGCTGGAGAAAAGCTGCTATCAGCCTCCCCTCTCAGGCTGCCTGCTTGGATTGAGTTAAGCAATCCTATTTTCTGCAGTTCCTTACGTGTTGTAATAATGTTGCGACTAGCATATTTTTGGCCTTGTGACTTTCTGGAGTGTAGGGACACAACACCCGTTCTATAAGAGCACCAATTTCATCAATGTTATGCATAACAAAGACTAACCGACAAACTCCCAGTACTTTTAAAATACAATTAAAACTATGAAATTAAATCAATTTAAACTATCATATAAAATCAGCAGGCAGTAAAATAAACACAGGGCGCCTACTTAAGGAGGTGACAAATGTCGACACCCTTCTGGATATTTACTCATGAGTAGGATGTTGCCCTGGTCATTAATCTGAACATGTGGAAATTCAGCCTTCCAGAATTCTTTGCGAGGAAGTTATGACTGTTTAAAGTGCTTTAAATGCATGATGCGAATGTAGCCAATGCTGCATGCCCCACAACCTGCTTGTACAACTGAGCTTTCCTTTCTTCTCCTTTCCACTTCAGTCACCTGTACCAACCAAACTTTTTTTAGGTTTGGGGGGGGTGCACTAAGGAAAGGCCTGGAATGGGACACCGAGGTTGGAGCAGAGGAAATCATTGGGGGCTACCTTGCATAAATGAAAGTGCCTTTACAAGTTCCTTTGGGTGCAACACATAGTCCCTGTTGAGAGTTAGAGAAAAAGCACACCTAACCATAGATCAGGAGGTTGTACCCAGTGCTGTTTTTCTAGGAAAACAGGTGCTGGAACTCACCACAAACACTTCCCTTGTTCTCTCATAGTGGCAATGACACCCACCAGAGAGGTGCCAGAACTGAGTTCTGGCTGAAAAAAAGCCCTGGTTGCACCTATTTTTAGGGTTATACGTTGTGCTATATAAAAGATCTTAGAGTTCACCCATCTAAGCAGAATGCCATGGTTTGCAAATTTTAGAATCTTCATTGTCTAATTTTGTCCGGGCATTGCCATACTTTTCCCTTCCTAAAGGAGATCTGTATAAACATACTGGTAGTTTATCGTTTCTATAGAGAGGACTAAGAAGATGTCCTTGAAAATGATGGGGTTATAAACCTGTCACCTTCTTTAGTCTTCTGAACAACAAGAAGAAAAGGTATAAGTACATATTTTCCTACCCAATGGCTACCTAATTGAGCTGTGCACATTTTTCAGAACTTCCTTTGGGGCCAATTAGCCTCTCTCACACTGGATATAAGCCACTCACCCTTGCTTCTACTTCTTCTTTTTCTTCTCCTTCACATTTGTTGCTTCTTTCTTTAAGGATATCTTGGTGATATTTCCAGAGACCATATTTTATACATCTTCCATTATCTCAGTTTTCTTGTCTATGCATTGGTTTTCTGTCTGTCCACCTTCCCCCAAAACTCAAAATTGCTTCACTTTTTCTCCATTAGACAGAGCTCTCTTGATAACTAGCCTTTTCATGTTGCACAGCACCAGTATGCGCATGGTCCCCCAGCATGTAATTTTTATATGTAGTGGGGCTCAAGAGTGAGCACTGAGCTCACTGCTCCACTCCATTGCATATTCAACTTGAACTGGGGCCTGCATAAACAAACCCCTCTAATGTCATCTGAAGGCAGCCCTGTTTAGGGAGGCTTTTAATGTTTAATAGATTATTTTATTTCATTTTTCTGTTGGAAGCCGCCCAGAGTCGCTGGGGAAACCCAGCCAGATGGGCGGGGTATAAATAATAAATTATTATTATTATTATTATTATTATTATTATTATTATTATTATTAATGTCAGCCTAACTCATGCAATTAATTCACCATGGAAAAGGAATATGCAAAACACAAATGCATTCAGGAGTATCTTAGTTCTAATGGCACAGGGATGTAAAAACAATGCACCTTTTATCTCCAGACAAACGGGTGATCTTCAGCTACCATAGTAATAGTGATAGGTTTTGAAGTCCTGAGCAATTAAAATGTGTCAAATGGCCAGGCTGTTCGTTTAAGGAAAAAATAAGTATGAAAGGTGAATTCCTGGATGGCAAGATCCAGATTTGGGGCAAGTAATGTTTGGCGAGAGAAACCCCCCCCCTCCCCCAGAGATTTAAAAATCACAAAATATGCAGCAAATAAAGTGTGGCTTTAAAAGTTGCCCTTGTGAGTTCCAAAGCTTCCCTCTTCCCCCAGCATAAGAAAAGACCACACATTTGGTAAGTTAAAAAATGGTTTACTTACAAACTGTTCAAAGGTCAGGTTCATGCACTTTGTCATACACCCATCAGAAAAGTTGTGCAGGCAGTAAAATTTGGCTTAGCTGTAAATTGGTGAAAGCGCCTAAATTATTTGTATAGAAACTCAAGACAGGCTTGTTAGAGCCATGCAGCTAAGCTTGAGCAACCAGCTCACCTCTTCACATGTTGAGCTTTTCAAGTGGACTGGGCGAAACAATAGGCCTGATTACCTAGTTCCTCCAAAGATGAGGGGAAGTAGGCATAGCTAAGCCTGGCAGGACAGCTTACTCTGTGGTATTAACTTCTTCATGCATTAATTAGACTTAAGCATGATGGTTATATGAGGCTGGCTATCCCACACAGGTAATGCAGCAAATGGCTACAAAGCCACTTGGGTTTAAGAAGAAGAATACAGCATCAAGTATGAAATGAAAAGTACATGACTAATGTATCAGCAAATCCAGTATATCTGGGGTATGGTAAAGTTGAGAAGTATAAATCTGCTCTATGTAAGGCAGATCACACCTGGAACAATTTTTCTGTTCTGTTAGCCATTTTGGTTGCTGAAAGGAGACAAAGATTCATAGCATGTTCATGTCTGAATACAGCCTAGTACACTATTTTTTAACATTCAGCAAGTGCAGAATGGTTGAGTGATTTGAGGTGATATTCTTTTAATTATTTCCATGATGTCAGACAAAGAAAACTGTTCTTTGATCCAAAATGGTACGTGACTCAGTCATTTTTATTATTATTTTGCTGCGCTTCAATTAAACGACAATGTGTTCCTGTTTGTTGCAGCCCCAATGACACATGTTCCAAAATGTATAACAAATAAGATTAAAGCTGAAATTGCAATTGACCATTAAATATTTTGTAAAAAAAAAGGTAAGTCAACAAGGGCAGCTCAGAGGGGAAAATGGAGAATAACTAGAATAATAATATAAAAAAATTCCTTCAGTAGCACCTTAAAGACCAACTAAGTTTTTATTTTGGTATGAGCTTTCGTGTGCATGCACACTTCTTCAGATACAGTGAAATGGAAGTTTCCAGGCACTTATGTAGAGAAGGGGTGGGGAGGGGTGGGGATGGGGAGGGGGGATCACTCAGAAGGGTGGTGAAAATGGGTGATTGACTGACTGATAGCTGTTGATGACCGCAAACGACTGCAAATGGTTTTGCATGAAAAAGCAAGGGTTGAGATGGCTGAAGATCGCTTATCATGTATAATGAGATAAGAACCCGATATCTCTGTTCAAACCAGGTCCCTCCATGGTTTTGAGCTTGGTGATAAGTTGCAATTCAGCAACTTCTCTTTCCAGTCTATTTCTGAAATTCTTTTGTAGTAAGACAGCTACTTTGAGATCTTGTATAGAATGTCCTGGGAGATTGAAGTGTTCTCCTACTGGTTTTTCTGTCTTCTGGTTCCTGATGTCAGATTTATGTCCATTTATCCTTTGGCGTAGGGTTTGGCCTGTTTGTCCAATATAGAGAGCTGAAGGGCACTGTTGGCATTTGATGGCATACACAATGTTAGAGGATGAGCAATTAAATAGTCCTGAGATGGTATGTTGGATGTTGTTGGGGCCAGTAATGGTGTTGTCTGGGTGTATGTGGCAGCAAAGTTGGCATCTGGGTTTATTGCAGGCTCTGGTACCAGTGTCCATGTTAAGTCTGGTGGTTGTATTATTGTGGGTGAGGAGTTGTTTAAGATTGGGTGGCTGTCTGTAGGCAATGAAAGGTCTTCCTCCCAGAGCTTGAGAAAGGGAGCGGTCATTGTCCAGGAGAGGCTGTAGATCTCTGATGATGTGTTGTACTGTTTTAGCTTGGGAGCTGTATGTGATGACTAGTGGTGTTCTGTTATTTTCTTTTTTGGGTCTGTCTTGCAGCAGGTTCTCTCTAGGTATCTGTCTGGCTCTGTTGATCTGTTGTTTAACTTCATCAGGTGGATATTTTAGTTCTAAAAAGGTTTGCTGTAGATCTCTTAGGTGAGATTCTCTGTCTGTAGAGTTGGAACAGATGCGGTTGTAACGTAAGGCCTGGCTGTATACGATGGATTGTTTGGTATGTTTGGGATGGTAGCTAGAAGCATGTAGATATGTTTGTCGGTCAGTTGGTTTTCTGTATAAGGTGGTGTCTATACGTCCATCCTGTATTTTTATAGTAGTGTCCAACCTAACAATGAACCAATCTATGCAAGAAATACATTTTTTGGACACTACTATAAAAATACAGGATGGACGTATAGACACCACCTTATACAGAAAACCAACTGACCGACAAACATATCTACATGCTTCTAGCTACCATCCCAAACATACCAAACAATCCATCGTATACAGCCAGGCCTTACGTTACAACCACATCTGTTCCAACTCTACAGACAGAGAATCTCACCTAAGAGATCTACAGCAAACCTTTTTAGAACTAAAATATCCACCTGATGAAGTTAAACAACAGATCAACAGAGCCAGACAGATACCTAGAGAGAACCTGCTGCAAGACAGACCCAAAAAAGAAAATAACAGAACACCACTAGTCATCACATACAGCTCCCAAGCTAAAACAGTACAACGCATCATCAGAGATCTACAGCCTCTCCTGGACAATGACCGCTCCCTTTCTCAAGCTCTGGGAGGAAGACCTTTCATTGCCTACAGACAGCCACCCAATCTTAAACAACTCCTCACCCACAATAATACAACCACCAGACTTAACATGGACACTGGTACCAGAGCCTGCAATAAACCCAGATGCCAACTTTGCTGCCACATACACCCAGACAACACCATTACTGGCCCCAACAACATCCAACATACCATCTCAGGACTATTTAATTGCTCATCCTCTAACATTGTGTATGCCATCAAATGCCAACAGTGCCCTTCAGCTCTCTATATTGGACAAACAGGCCAAACCCTACACCAAAGGATAAATGGACATAAATCTGACATCAGGAACCAGAAGACAGAAAAACCAGTAGGAGAACACTTCAATCTCCCAGGACATTCTATACAAGATCTCAAAGTAGCTGTCTTACTACAAAAGAATTTCAGAAATAGACTGGAAAGAGAAGTTGCTGAATTGCAACTTATCACCAAGCTCAAAACCATGGAGGGACCTGGTTTGAACAGAGATATCGGGTTCTTATCTCATTATACATGATAAGCGATCTTCAGCCATCTCAACCCTTGCTTTTTCATGCAAAACCATTTGCAGTCGTTTGCGGTCATCAACAGCTATCAGTCAGTCAATCACCCATTTCCACCACCCTTCTGAGTGATCCCCCCTCCCCATCCCCACCCCTCCCCACCCCTTCTCTACATAAGTGCCTGGAAACTTCCATTTCACTGTATCTGAAGAAGTGTGCATGCACACGAAAGCTCATACCAAAATAAAAACTTAGTTGGTCTTTAAGGTGCTACTGAAGGAATTTTTTATTTTACTTCGATCCAGACCAACACGGCTACCTACCTGTAACTAGAATAATAATAAGAGTTTTCAGTATAGGAGACTATTATGGGTAGTGGTAATTAGAAATTGGAGTATAAGTAAAAGGTTTTTAAGTGCTCATGACAGAGGCGAGACAGGAGAGTAAAGATAATGGACCAAATGAACAATTAGCTTTCAGTGATCACAGACTACACATTTTGTAATATGGCTCAATGGAGAGTTGCAGCTATCATAATACCAATATCTCTCAGATCTGAGACTCTCCTGAAATATGAAAGGAATATCTCCCAATTTAAAACACTTTATCTCTGGTTGCTGCTGGTTTTGGTGCAGAATCACCAAATGATTTTTGTCACAAGCGCGGTAGCGGCTACTCTAGAGTAACGACTCCTCACGACGTTGCATTTTCATGCTTTTATTAAGTGCACACTATTTACAGTGCAGAGTCAGTACTATGTACATGTTGTCAGTCTGGGTCAGAACCTCTGAATGGAGATTCGCGCGTCTTTTTCCAGCAAAGTAGTCTGGGAATACTGAATCTCCGCCCCCGTCGCTTCTTGCGCAATTCCGGGGCCGGCGGGATCGGTCTTCTTGCCGCGCTTTCCCTGCTTTCCCCTTCCTTTCCTGAGCGGAGCAGTGGCTCTGCTACCCTGCCTGAGCCATGGCCTCTACTTCCCGATTCCCCGCTGGAGTCATCTCCCTCCCCGCTCTCACTGGCGCTGGGAGAAGAGCTTGTGCTTAAGATGGGAGGGGGCTGTCTGTAGCTTCTGTCCCTCACAATTTTGTTAAATCCCTTTGGATGTTCAATAGCAGGCATAGGAAAACTCTGCCCTCCAGATGTTTTGGGACTACAACTCCCATCATCCCTAGCTAACAGGACCAGTGGTCAGGGATGATGGGAGTTGTAGTCCCAAAACATCTGGAGGGCCAAGTTTGCCTATGTCTGTTGAATAGCCTTCAGGTCCTAGGCATGACATAACTTCAATCGCACTGCTTAAATTTGCCGTAACCCAGGCATGCCAAAATCTGTTCATGGGCATTTTGATTTGCTTAATTACCATCTTAGTAACCTTTGGGCTCCCACAAAATACTTCAGCAAAGGTTGAAAGCATGTAAAATTGGAGTGGGCATAGGGTTGAAGGACAACAGGGACCATGAGTTTCAAGCATAGCTGCCAAGTTATCCCTTTTTTAAAGGGATTTTCCCTTATGCTGAATAGGCTTCCTCGCGAGGAAAGGGAAAACTTGGCAGCTATGGTTTCAAGGGGGATCAAATATCCACACAGGGACTCCACTCCAATATTTTTATATAAAATTGGTCCATGCATGTTAATGTGGAATAAACCATGGTTTTGAAGAAAAGTTAAGCTAAGATTCCCAGGTGGCTATATCTGTCTTGCCCTTCATACAGGATTTGTCATCCATGAAGGTGGCTCTGCTATGATGTACCTTCAGTCAAAGAAAGATAGGAAAACATCAGCTGATTATATCATTTAATTAACAAATGGCAGGCACAGAGAAGCCCTCCAGGTGTTGTTGGGGATAGTGGTAGTTGTAATCCAAAAACATCTGAAGGGCCACATATCCCCCATTTCTGGGAAAATCTGACATAGTAATGATAAAGAAGTGGCTTAATCATGCTGACCACATGACCTGGAAGCTGTACGCCGGCCCCCTCGGCCAGTAAAACGAGATGAGCGCCACAACCCCGGAGTCGTCCGTGACTGGACCTAACGGCCAGGGTTACCTTTATGATAATGAATTCAGTCCCCTCTCTCACCTTGATCACCAAGATGCTGTTCCATTAAGTCAGCCAATGTTTCCTGAATGTATTGGGTTCCCTAGTTGATATTTGAGAGAATAGCAGTCAAACACCCCTATTGGGAGCTCTGAATTAACTCTAATATTGGCCAACATTTTTAAGGACCGGCCTTTCAGGGCAGCGTAGCATAGTGAACTATTAGGACAAGTTAACAAGTGATGTAATAAGCTTATGGTGGGCCCAATATCATTTTATGATAATGGTGAAACAGCAACAAAGTGCCCACTTTGGATGTTTTCCAGAGGGGGGCTTAATTTTGTAAGTGGGTGGCAAACAGGTCATTGACAATAGTTTTTTTTTGTTTTTGTTTTTTAAAAAATCTAATTCTTGTTTCATCAGTTCAAGAATTTCTGCTTGCACAACATAACTTCCCCCTCCATATCTTGTGCATTCCCTGAAATCTATTATGGGTCTCCCTCAAATCCACTGGAGAATATTTGTAGAGAGAATGGGGTGCACCTGAGGAGAGGAGGGACACAAGTTCTGTTGTGCAAAGTGAAGATCTGGAACAATCAGTTGCCTACCAGCCACAGGACTTTTCTTGGATTAAATTGGGAGATGGGGAGAATACAGACTGGCATTTTGATGAAAGCAACATCAAGTGGATTTTGCAAAGTGTGAATTATGCAACGTGTTTGCTTACATGAGTAGCGCCCATAGGGGAGAACCCTGTGATATCTAAACTATTAATATAATAATAATAATAATAATAATAATAATAATAATAATAATAATTTATTTATACCCCGCCCTCCCCAGTCAAAAACCGGGCTCAGGGCGGCTGACACCAACAGAACCACAATAAAACATAAAAACAATTAATTAAAATACAGATTAAAATACAGTATTAAAATTTAAAGTGCAGCCTCATTTCAAGTAGGCCATAAATCCAAGCCATGAGGGAGAAAAAGCACAGGGGTCAGGCTGAGTCTAACCCAAAGGCCAGGCGGAACAGCTCTGTCTTGCAGGCCCTGCAGAAAGATGACAAATCCCGCAGGGCCCTGGTCTCCTGGGAAAGAGCGTTCCACCAGGTTGGAGCCAGTACTGAAAAGGCCCTGGCTCTAGTAGAGGCCAATCTAGCCATCTTATGACTCGGGATATCCAGAATATTATTATTTGTGGACCTTAAGGTCCTCCGCGGGGCATACCAGGAGAGGCGGTCCCGTAGGTACGAGGGTCCCAAGTCGCATAGGGCTTTAAAGGTCAAAACCAGCACCTTAAACCTGTACTCCACTGGGAGCCAGTGCAGCTGGTAAAGCACTGGATGAATGTGATCCCGCGGCCGGGACCCTGTAAGGAGCCTCGCCGCGGCATTCTGCACCCGCTGGAGTTTCTGGGTCAGCTTTAAGGGCAACCCTGCGTAGAGCGAGTTACAATAGTCAAGCCTGGAGGTGATCGTCGCATGGATCACTGTGGCCAGATCGGGGCGAGAGAGGTAAGGGACCATCTGCTTGATGCGGCGGAGATGGAAAAATGCCACCTTTGCTGTGGATGCAACCTGCGCCTCCATGGAAAGGGAGGCGTCAAAGGTTACACCCAAACTCTTGACAGAAGGCGCTGGTACCAATTGAGCCCCTGCAAAAGATGGGAGTTGGCCCCCCAACCCCATGTCGCCCCGACCTAGCCAGAGGACCTCTGTCTTTGAAGGATTTAGCTTCAGTCGGCTCCCACGTAGCCATCCAGCCACAGCTTCCAAGCACCTGGTGAGTGTGTCCGGGGCCGAGGCAGGGCAGCCGTCCATGAACAGATAGATCTGGGTGTCATCAGCATATTGATGACAACCCAGCCCAAAATTCCGGACAATCTGGGCAAGGGGGCGCATAAAGATATTAAAAAGCATTGGGGAAAGGATTGCGCCTTGCGGGACTCCACACACCAAGGGGTGCCGCGGCGACAACTCCCTCCCTAGCGCCACTCTCTGTCCCCGACCTGAGATGAACAATTTATTAACAATAAAGGCCGTTATCATAAGGTAGGCTTCAGTGTAGATATATTTCCTTCAGTTCTGAGGCATTTGCTCATCCAGTTTCTTAAAAGAAACTCCATGTTATATATATATATATATATATATATATATATATATATATATATATATATATATTCACTCTTGAGATTCTGCATTCCTAATGAATCTATAAGTGCATCTTCCAAATATAAATCAGTAAAGTCCACTTCACAGTTTGACTGGGAGAAATGACTATCCTGGATGTCAGAGGGTCGCCGTGGCTACTCTAGAGTAACTCTGCTTGAGTCCAGTTTGTCTTTAAAGACTTTTATTGTGCAAAGTATTTACAGTGCAGAGATAACTTAAAACATGACATCTCAGTCCGAATCAGAATCCGGCAATGGCATACGTCTGTTTCTATGCCAGCAAAGAAGTCTGGGCACCCCAAAACGCCTCTCCCTTGACCTGCGTCGCAATGCTCTCCTTAACTCTTGCGCCGGAAGGAGCGATGCCCTCTCAGCCTCCTTCTGCTCAAGGCAGTGGAAGGGCTCTCCAGCATCCTTGAGCCCTTGCCTACATCTCTCCTCTTCTGAGCTTTCCCATCGTTCCGCAAGCTGGCTTCTCTCTCCCTCTGTGTCTCTCCCCTCCCCCCTGGCTGCTTCAGACCCACTGCTGCTGCCTGTGCTTGGCGAGGTGGACATTAGGATGATGGGGGCTGGCTCCCTGTAGGGAGTCACCCTTACACTGGATTAGTGACCATGGATTTTACAGGATGTGGGGCCATGTAAGTTTATTCTTAATGATGGATGGTATCTGACCAAGTCATGCTCAGAGTGGACTCAGAGAAGTCACCTGGCATGACTAGCCTAAGTCCATCGATAAATATGTACTCTGTACTCTCAATTTGACTCAAACACTCTCATACTGTAAACTGTCTCTTAAAGAAACACTATGAAACATGAAATAATAAAGTGGGAAAAACTTGGTTCATTATACAGAGAGAGAGAGAGAGATTTTCTTCAGACCTGTTTGTTTCTTGGAATAATTTGGTATTTCGCATCTGTTTCCCCCCCCCCCTCCAGAACTTTACGCAGGTATGGCATACAATTTCTGTTCTTTCTGCATGGTGTCAAAGAGTGTGTCCTGTTTGTATTTTGCATGACTGCATGGCCTTGTTAATGTTATTGATTTGTGACTCTCCAGGGTCTGTGCTGAAGGTGCTAAGAGCTGCTTTTTCCAACCACAGGTTTTTTGAGGGGAGGGAGGAAGGGAGCTCATATTCCTCACTCATCTTGTAGAGGACAACAATTCGCATAATTTGATACCCAGCATGAAACACGGCACATTGCCCTTTCCTTGGAATATTTTAGGGCTTCCCTGATTCCAAACACATATTTTTATGGTGACTGAATTTGCTTTAAAAAATTAATTGCAAGGGACAGTTTTTTGATCCAAAGCTCCTTCTGCTTACTTGAAGGAATGTGCACTCAACTGTGGGCCCTGAATTAGGGAGTGACTATTTACATTATACGCAGGTGGTGCTGTGGGTTAAACCACAGAGCCTAGGGCTTGCCAATCAGAAGGTCAGCGGTTCAAATCCCCGCAACAGGGTGAGCTCCCGTTGCTCAGTCCCAGCTCCTGCCAACCTAGCAGTTCGAAAGCACATCAAAGTGCAAGTAGATAAATAGGTACCGCTCCAGCGGGAAGGTAAACGGCATTTCCGTGCACTGCTCTGGTTCGCCAGAAGCGGCTTTGTCATGCTGGCCACATGACCTAGAAGCTGTACGCCGGCTCCTTTGACCAATAATGCAAGATGAGCGCCACAACCCTTTACCTTTACCTTTTTATTTACATTATAATGTTAACCTCCTGTGCTGAGGAAACAGGAGTGAGTGTCTCCTGGTAGTGAGTGAATCTTTGGATAACTTGGTTTGTGATGTGCATGCAGACTGCCTTCCTGGTGCAATGCTTGCAGGTGTCACAAATAGTCTAGGCAGCCTGGTAGAGAGCACTGGAGAAGAGTCTCTAGTTGAGGTGTATGTTGCCACCACTAACATGGGGACATGTTGTTGTGTGGTTTGGGAAGTAAAATTTAAGTTGCTAGGTAGGAGGTTGAAAGCTATGAAATTCAAGGAGGATTTTTCTGAGATACGGTCAGCTCTAGGCAGGGCTGGCTAGACTGTCACAGCTGAGTGAATGAGAGGATGAGGAGGAGGGGTTTGGGTTTGTTAGACACTGAGGAAATTTGGGTACAAGTGAGGCCTGTACAAAAAGGATAGGCTCCATCTGAACCAGGATGGAAACAGACTGTTGGCACTTAAAATAAAAAGGTGGCACAGCTGCTTTTAAACTGATTTGAGGGAGGAAAACTGACAACAGTATCTGAACTAAATCACACACCCCCACCAAGGATGGGGAGAAGAGTTTAAGATCATCCAAATCAAGGAGGGGAAGAACTAGGCACTAGAAGTGCAGGGGCACGTGATAAGAAAAGACAAAAGAAAACATTAAAGAAATTGGAGAATGGTTTTGGCACAACACTAATAGAACAAATCATCCAACGGATGCAACTGATGACAAGTTTAAAGCTGAATTTAGCCTTTGTCGAAATCATCAGAAATCATTTTACAATATTCAGCCAAAGTTATAAAAAGCAAATTGTAAGGGCTTTTTTTTTTAGTATTATGGTTTGAAATTTCACACCAGAAGCAAATAAAATTCTACCTTACATGTTTGACTCTTATTTCCTACTGTTCTCGTGGGCATAGTATTAGTGATGCATTCCAGAAAACCCATTATTTAAAGCTACTAGGCTGAAATGGAGATTGATTAGAAATTATGATGTAGATTTCTTATATGCGGACAAATGGAAAGAATTGTGGCCATTTGCTTTGGAGGTGCTAATAGCCCATCATTGGGAAAGTCAACGCTTTTCCTCACAAATCACAGCCCTGTCTTCAAGTGGTTACAAAGTCACATTAGTCAACATCTTTCAGTGGCATTGTAATAGGCAGAAAACAAATCCCACGCAATAATTTTCATTAGATCCCCCCCCCCAAAAAAACCTTGAGGCGATTCACAGTAACCTTGAAAAACCTTTTAGCTTTGTTATTAGAAATGCAGTGACAGGAACAGGAAATGGGAGGTGTGGGGACACAACTATCGTGATACCAGACATGATGGAGTGCAAACACAGGGAACATTTGGGAAATGGTGTGTGTGTGTGCGGGAGTGAAATGTTCCTTTGCTGAAGTTTGCTGCTATTTTTAAACTGTACAAAAATATGATTTATATACCCTGCCAGCCCACCCCAACCTTGGCCACTGGAGAAAATATAAACGGAAAGTGACTTTAAATGCCACTCTCCCTGAAGAAAAACTAAAAGAGCTTTTATGACAGTTAACACTTAAAAATAAAAAAGGCAACACTTCTGTTCAGTGAGAGTTTTGCATAACTGACTCTATCATGCAAGCGGGAGCGTATTTGAAGTTGTGAAATTTCACACATGTATTTGGTCAATGTATTCTGTTCCAGAAACGTTTCTTTTTATGACTGTCCTCGGACACCAAATTTGCTGATTTCTCGTGAAGAGAAATGCCGCATTTTTAGGTGCACAATGTGTGTGCTGACATAGTTACAGATGTGTTTATGTATTTGTGTGTATGTGTGCTTGACATGTACACATAAAGGAGTGTGTGTGTGGGGGGGGGTGTATTTAATTGAATCTGTGAAGTATTCCCAGTGTTATCTAGTGAAAATTCTCAGGGATAGCCAGTCCTTTTGCCACGTTTTAGTGCTGCTGGCTTGATAAAGATAGTGCTTTAAAAACAAACAGTTGCAGGAGAAATTATAGCACTTGACGCAAGCAGAGTAAAGAGGGAAGTAACAGTGTCTGTCATTTTGGGTGCACTGCGGAAATTTTCCACAGACATAGTTCAGGGACATAGTTCTTTTTTAAAAGAAGCTCTGTGAAGCTGACTCATACAGGGGCACCGCACAGCAGGAAAGAGATCAGCTGTTTACCCTTCGCTCTTGATTGCTTTGGTGCTCGAATCTCTTTGGAAACAGCTGACACGGCGTCTTCCCAACCCCACAAGACCCCCCACCAAGGATTGTGATTCCCCCCCCCCCCCGTGGCTCCATTTCAGAGAGCCAAAACCACACGCAGGAAGCTGTGCACTGACTACTGTGTTTGAAGCTCCTAAAAAGAAGAAGGAAGCTGTTTTTTTTCTGGGACTAGAAACCTGACACAACCCCAAGCAGTTCTCCAGCAGAGCACAAGCTAGAAGAAAAGGTGCACAGGTTATTGCTGGCTGCCCAGCTTCCTTTCCACTTTTACTCTATCAGGCCAGAACAGGAATGGCTGCTGGGCAGAGCTGAATGGCAACATCTTTTAGAAGGGGAGAAAATTAAAAAGGCCCCCAGAATTGACTTCAAGTGTCTACTCCTCTTCCTCCCAAAGGAGCAGGTCCTTAAGGGACTTTGAGGCAGCTTGCCTCACTGATCTGATCCTGAAGACACTGAGAACCAGCACTTGCATTCCCTTTTTGTATATTGGAGGTATGTGTGCAGGATCTCAAGCTATGCTGAATGTTCCTGCGTACAAGAAATGTCCCTGTGCACAAAAACTAGTGTATCAGGAGAAACAGTCTAGAATGCTTCTCCCTAATAAACTCATTTTTAAGGCACATAGTGATGATGGGGCTGCATAGGGGAGTGTCCCTTCATGTGACTCCCACTTAAAATCTAAAGTTGTACAGTGGTACCTCGGCTTACAAACGCCTCGGGTTACAAACACGTCAGGTTACAGACTCTGCTAACCTGGAAGTAGTACCTTGGGTTAAGAACTTTACCTCAGGATGAAAACAGAAATCGTGCACTGGCGGCACGGTGGCAGCGGGAGGCCCCATTAGCTAAATGTTAACAACGGACCTTCGGAACGAATTAAGTACGTAACCAGAGGTACCACTATATAGCCCAGGCAAAGGTTTAACATCTCAGTGAAAACTAAACATTTTTTATTATTGCTGCTTGTGGCAAATGTCATCTGGTTTCCTTAGAACAAGCATCTGCTTCCAGTTAAGACTGTACAGCAGTGGTTGATAGCAATTTGAGTCCTGCTGTTTTTGATACTGCACTGATTCAATCCCCTAATAGCATCAGGTTTTTTTCTTGTTCCCCAATACTATCACGGAACAGTCATTTGACCCCTGGATAATCTCTTACTCATATACATTACAAATAAAACAAAGTAGGTGTAATTAGGAACTGTGCAAGGTATAATATTATTATACACACTAGAGGCAGAATCTGTTATTCTACATTTTTTGAAGAAGAAAATGAAGAAAGTTCTTAAGCTACTGGTACCATTATTAACATAGCTCTATGCTACTTCATATTTCCCTATCCTGAGGAGAATGAAATAAGCATGAAGGTCAGGGGGAAAATATAAATTACTATATGTGAGCCTTCAGAATAGTATGTGGTCTTCAGCTGTTGATTTTAAAAAGCTTAAGAGTTTGACAGTCTGATAAGACTGAAGATTAAAGGAGGCCAAGCAGCCTGTCAAAATCATAAGGCAAGGAACTGTGGGTGTGGGAAAATTGCAGTGCTGAACAAGCTTTGATTAAGTGGGGGAAAGGGGCAAAAACATTTAGATAGGCCTATTAACTGCAAGCCTATAATGTAGAAAGCTGCAAGAGAATTTTAGAGGTTAGTCATAGCTGCACATGTTGGTCTTCATTCTGTTCCTTGAAGGCTATAATTTATTTGGCTTATGTTATATGAGCATGAAGGTCTTGTTTTCTTATATAAAAGTAAAGTAGGATTATTCGGCTTCTACCACCAGGCCAGCACTGCGTCCTATACCCCATGTTGATTTTTTTAAAGTCCTTCTGGACACTGCAGTCCTATACACCAGCAGTGGGGAACATCTTTGACCCTCCAGATGTTTTTGGACTCAAAGTTCCATCAGCTGCAGCCAGCATGACCACAGGTGATAAGCACCATAGTTGAGGAACAGCTGGAGGGCCACATAGGTTCCCTACCTCTGCTATACGCACTTACCTGGAAGTAAGTCTCATTCTCCTCAATGAGACTTACTTGTGTTGTTGGCATGTATAGGCTTGTGGGGTTAATCTCTTAGTTCTGGCAGCTAATTGGATCCATCTATTTCCTTGGATGGACAACATAATTGGTTTGTTGTCCTACTGCAGTAATTGAGATGCAAGAAGCAGATCTTTCAACCAGGTAATTATATATATTTATGGGATATATATTGCATATATATATATATATGGGAACTGCCAACCTAGCAGTTCGAAAGCACGTCAAAGTGCAAGTAGATAAATAGGTACCGCTCCAGCGGGAAGGTAAATGGCGTTTCTGTGCGCTGCTCTGGTTCACCAGAAGCGGCTTAGTCATGCTGACCACATGACCTGGAAGCTGTACCTGGCCAATAACACAAGATGAGCGCCGCAACCCCAGAGTTGTCCGTGACTGGACCTAATGGTCAGGGATCCCTTTACCTTTATGGGATTCATATCTTGCAGAAATGATCAGCAGGGCAGGCCAGAAGTGGATAAAGTATAATAAAACAATAAAATACAGTTTGAAACATATTGGCACATCCAGATACCATATTGAGAAGGCTTGTCTAAAGGCCTACAGAGAATGCTCTTCAGCCTTCAACTCATAACAAATATAAACTCTTGACCTCTAATCTAGAAGCAGGACACTGCATTGGGGGGGGGGACCTATGTTATGTGAGAATGGTATCTTTTCTTCAAAACATAAGGTTCAACAGTGGTATTTGTAGAATTTTGGGAAGTGATTCCCTAGGAGAGGGGACATTGGACTACAACTCCCATCATCCCTGTCCATTAGCCATACTCGCAGGGGCTGAATTCAACAGGTCCCCTACCTTCTCCCTGTAGCATGGATCTGCTAGGAACTTTAAAAGGTGTATGTATCATGACCCCCCCCCCAAAAAAAAACCCTAAACACTGTATTTCTGTTGGGAGAGATGGGGCTTCTAACAAGGAATCTAAGAAGTGCCATCATAAAACTACACATCCCAGACTTCCTTGAGGGAATCCCATGGCAATAATGCTAAAACACATTTAGTTTATAGTACAGATGGAGCCTTAAAAGTGATAAAAGGTAATGAAATGGAGGGGGGGATGTCTCACATAAGCATCATATGAGATAATATTGAACATGAAGATAATAGTATTCCAGTAATAAGTAGTACCTAGAGATTTGGCAGCATTAACTTTTTTCCCTATTAAAATTATTTTGCTAAATAATAACAAACAGAGTTCACCAGGGAGTGTGTCAGCTTCTTTTTAATTAGGTTTTTATCCACCAGGAGTGCTTTGATTCTTCATTTTCCCCCCTATTACATTATGCTTTCTGACTAAAGTGAAAATCTAATTTACTTATTTCATGTAACTCATAAATCACAGAGATGCTGAGGATGTTTTTTTAAAAAGATAGAAGTACAATAAAAAAGCTGCAGGGAAACTGAAGTTTTGAGACATATCTCATTAGATCTTTTACTTTCATTTCCCTTGAAATACCCATCTTTATTGTAGTTCATATCCTAGTGGGTACAACCATGTATCTCTAAATTCCTTTATCTTGTGTGGCACGATGTTTCCAGCTAACACTTAACTTGAGTGGCCTCAATTGTTTAAGTTTGGAACACAGAGGGGATATACAAAGATAATTCAATGGTGTCTGCATACTCAGGGGGACACTGCAGGTAGGCAGAACTATGTAGGTTTGTATATTAAAATATATTCAATATTGTCTTACAATATTGACTTACATAGTCTCTAAAATCTGCCTATTTGGTCCTCAGGAAACGAAAGCTCATACACAATGTGGTGGCTAGGTTATTGACTGGTGACAGTGTCTGAGGACATAAAAAACCATTGTTTAAAGGCAATGCTACTCTATACAACTTGGGGCCAGATTATGTGAAAGAAAACCTTCTAAACAGATCTATGCAGTCAATAAGGTCATTAAGGTAGACCCTCCTGGCTGTGCCGCATCTGGTTGTGTCCATCTGGTGATGTCCAGGAAATGGGCCTTTTTTGTGGTGGCACCGACTCTCTAGAGTAGCCTTCCCCCCAAAATAAGGCATGTACCAAGATCAGTACAATTTCAGAAAAATGACGAAAACATTTCTATTCACGGTGGCTATTGGCATCTAACACTATAAAAGATCAATATTTTTTGACTGCTTGGTAGAATTTGATTATTTTAATTAAATATTGTATTATAACCACCTTGAGATTCACTTGTTAAAGAAAAATGGTCCAGCTAAAAGGAAGGGTGAACATAGCTCTAGGAGAGGGTAAAATGAATTACAATGAATCTCTACAGATACGAAAATAGGCATTATAGATGAATTAGCACTGAACGAAAGACATCTTGTTCATGGTTATTCCATTATGCTCAGTGGATTTGCTTTCAGGAGGCGTGCATAGGATTGCAGTCTTTCAGCACAAACCTAAGTACTGTAACTTGCACTGTTTACTTAGAAGTCCCAGTGTTTCGGTGTGGTTTAGCACAACTAAGAGGGTTTTCTAAGCTATGTCTAGTTAATAACAACCCAAAGGGAAGAAGGAGAAAATATTGTTGATAACCATAATATTTAAAGACTTACAGGCAAATACATGTTTCAGCAGGAAATTAATTTCAAGTACATAAACTCTATTTCAAGTACATAAACTCTACTCATAGGAAAACGTTGGAATTTGGCAAAGTATCTTTCTGAGCCAATCAGATTATTGGGACCAAAAGCCACACATACAACCAATGGAGAAGGATGTACATCATTCCTGAGTTACAGGCACTCTGCTTAGGCTATGTGACATATAGTGGTACCTTGGTTCTCAAACACCTTGTTACTCAAACGCCTTGGTTCCCAAACGCTGAAAACCCAGAAGTAAGTGTTCCAGTTTTTGAACATTTTTCGGAACCCAAACATCTGATATGGCTGTCGGCTATTGTTTCCGGGGCTCCTGCACCAATCAGAAGTTGTGCCTTGGTTTTCAAACATTTCGGAATGGATTGAGTTGCATTTTTTTCTTTTTGAGGCTTTTACGGTTGTTTTTTTTTTTTTTACTACAAACACCGTCTTATTTATTTTATAGTACAGTACATTGATTATTGCTTTCATTTTATGGATAAATGGTCTCGTTAGATAGTAAAATTCATATTAAATTGCTGTTTTAGGGGTTGTTTTTAAAAGTCTGGAACGAATTAATCCGTTTTGCATTACAGTGGTACCTCTGGTTAAGAACTTAATTCGTTCTGGAGCTTCGTTCTTAACCTGAAACTGTTCTTAAACTGAGGCACCACTTTAATTAAGGGGGCCTCCTGCTGCCGCCGCGCTGCCGGAGCACGATTTCTGTTCTCATCCTGAAGCAAAGTTCTTAAATCGAGGTACTATTTCTGGGTTAGCGGAGTCTGTAACCTGAAGCGTTTGTAACCCGAGCTACCACTGTCCTTTCTATGGGAAAGTATGCCTTGGTTTTGGAATGCTTTGTTTTTGGAACAAACTTCTGGAATGGAATAGGTTTGAGTACCAAGGTGCCACTGTGTTTGTCAGCCAGGGAAATTAGAAATTCTTCTCCCACTCTGATTTCAGTCCAACGTGGATGTTTTAAAAGCTCCTTTCTCCTTTAAGGGGGAGTTTTTGTGACACTGTTTAAATGTTTATCAGATTTAAACAACAACAACCCGTACATCTTA
Source organism: Zootoca vivipara (assembly GCF_963506605.1). Taxonomy (NCBI): domain Eukaryota; kingdom Metazoa; phylum Chordata; class Lepidosauria; order Squamata; family Lacertidae; genus Zootoca; species Zootoca vivipara. Next base: position 32,829,767 of record NC_083278.1, on the reverse strand, counting down.
CTTTTGTATGCATAGGCTACAGAGAAAAGAATGACTTTCTTGTTTCTAAAACTGAAGAGCAAAGAAACTTCCAGATTTGTATTTTTTAATTATTATTTTTTTTGCATGACGAAGGGGAGGTAAAAGGATTAGAAAATATTTTCTGCCAAGTGTCTTTAATTGGTTAACTTAGGATACAATACGGCACAGGATAGGTAACAACCGGTTTACTAGTTAAATGGTGCCAAGTTTTGTTTTGTTTTCCTTCCAGGTTTTAACTGTGAATTCAGACCCTGTGAGGGAGGGAATCCCTGTGAGAATGGAGCTGTGTGTCTGAAAGAGACGGACTTGGCTGTCTTTCCCCTTGGATTCCGGTGCCAGTGTCTGAAGGGCTTTGAAGGCCCACGCTGTGAGATCAACGTCAACGAGTGCAGCTCCAACCCTTGCTTCCATGGATATTGCTATGATGGTGAGTTTGGCATTTGTTTCTCCTTTTCCTGCAACTCTCGCAGCTGCATTTGAGACATTTCAGGGAGATCAGAAGATAACACTGTCCAGTACGTGTGCCCTGGAAACAACTTTGCATCCTATTCCTGAAAGAAGAGGACTTTGCCAAGATGTCTCATTTCCTGGCACAGAGGTTTATCTTTTCAGAGGTCACCATTGAAGCTAATGAGAAATTCTAATGAGATTTTTTTTTTAAAAAAAAAAAGTTGTCTCATCCGATGCCTCAATTAGCCCAAATGCCTTTTGTGCAATGTATTTGATGTTGGGTAATTGTCAGGTGCTCAGAAACAGTTCCTCTGAACAAGGAGGCACTGTTTGCAGCGAGTTTAACAAATAGGTGTGAATATTGCATTAAAATGAGATCAGGGCTGATGAAAAGCAGGGTGCTTGTCCATTGGGGTGGGATGGAGAGAGAGAAATCCCTGTACCATGTTTACCAGAGTTTAAATCATCATGTGCATTTCAGATCTCACATTTTTTTAAGAAATGGAAGGATTATAAATATTACTATTAAATCTTCATTATAGGAACAAGCAAGGGAAAGCCAAATATGAAGGGCAGTATACTTTGTATATTTCACTTCATGAACTGATTGGAAATGGGAAAAAGTGTTTTGTTGAATAGAGTTTTATAATGCCCTGAAACACTTGCAATGGTTAGAAACAAGCTCCCATTAGATCTAAGCAGTAGAATTTTAGGATAATTTAGTGCCATCAAAATCAACATAATTAAGGCAGTTTATTATACTGTTAAGCCAAAGGTAGATAGTGGACTAAGATGTTAGGTTACTGTTTAGAATTGCTTACTTTAAAGGGGAACAGCATGTCTGTATGGCCTCAGAAATCTTCCAAAACCTTATCCCAAATAAATTATATTCTAAGCAAAAATGTTGTCAGAAGTGCCCCATAAATCTGCCTTTGGTCAGTAAGTTAGCCATTGTTTCTCTTCCCCTATGGGTTTTAAATAGATGGAGTGCCAATTCTGTTGTGAATTCTGTGGAAAAAGAGAGTAAAGAGAACCACAGAAACATTTGTAATGGCTAAACTCATGGCTGAGTCATCTGTCCATTTCTGACATGGTACAGACTGCTGTTGCCAGTGAACTAGGCTCAGAAAGCAATTCACAGGCCCCAATCAAAGGGTATGTGAACTTTTAAATTCTGCAACTGCTTCTCTTGTTTGGATGGAAGAATTGTTGACCTCCTTGCCTGACAATGGCTTTGCCTTTGATGGTGACGAAGTCCCACCATCTATAGAATTGGTTTGGGTACGGCCTCACTTCACTCCTCCATGACTGAATGTGTCTTAATTTTTTGGTGAAGAGGCTTTGCTAGCAGTATAATATCATACCATCATTGTAGCAGGGTCACAACTGCTAATGTTCTTGTGGTTATAGGTTTAGTGTTTTTTTCTTTTGTAATTTCACAATAGTTGTGAGGAGTATTCAAGTTACTCAGTATCAAAGAAGGAGGGCCATAGCCCAGTGGTTAGAGCTTCTTGACTAAAGTTTTCCTTCTATCCCACTCCTCTCTGGGATGCTCACCTTCACCAAGCACACTGATTTGCCCCCCCCCCCCCGTGTTGGGCTCAGTAACACCTTCTTACTTTTTTCTGAAATAAAGTGCCCCAAATCTTACAACCTTCCCCCATGAGAGAGTTGCTTCAGCTACTTGATCACTTTGACTTCCCCTTTCTGTCTGTCTAGGTGGATATTTGTTTGATGTGGTTAATTTTCAAGTTATATATATATTGAACCATTTTATTTAGCTAGGAGCATAGGAAGCTGCCGCATACTGAGTCAGACTAGTGGTCCATCTAGCTCCCTATTGTCTACACCAGGGGTTGTCAACCTGGTCCCTACTGAAATATAGTGGGTTTTTCAGGATTCTAGGTGGGCGGTGGGGGGGTTCTACGGCACAAGCTGAATCCTCCTTCCATCAAGCACTGGTGGGCGGTAAGGAAATTTCACCATCCAGTAAGATGCATTATTGGGTGGTAGGTATAAAAAGGTTGACTACTCCGGGTTTACACTGACTGGCAGTAGCTCTCCAAGGTTCTCTCCCAGCCCTACCTGGGCATGCTGGGCATTGAAGCCGGGGCCTTTGCATGCGATACAGCTGCTCAACCATTGATCCCTTCCTCAAAAGCAGATTATTTATTCATCTAACAAAATGTATATACTGCTTGATTGTAAGAAAACCTCTAAGTGGTTTACAAATTAAATTCATGGAGGATAAGAATAACAATGGTTACTAGCTGTGCAAAAAAGAAAGAAAAGAAGTTTAAATTTCCATAGAAGTGGATATTCAGCAAATACTTTTTTAAAAAAACCTACTTGAAAGCTTACCCTTCAGGTTCAGATCTGAGTATCCATGGAAGTAAATAACTATTGAGATTTGATAGACACGTTAAAAAGGAGGTGAAGTGCTTTGTTTTAGCTCCATCTTAAAACTGTGAAGTTAGAAAAATCCAAGCGTCTCTTAGTAGTTGTGGGGGGGGGGGAGTATTGGAACAAAGGGCTCCAAGCATTTAATGAGAGTAATAGCAGTTACATGTGCTGAGACTGAGTGACAGCCTAGATTACATGGTAAATCTTAGAGATAATGAAGAACCCAGGGACCTGTGTGAGGCTATAATAAATCTATGCCTGTAAGAACTGCAATCATTGCTGTCACCGGGTCCCTTGTATAGATGTAACTCTCCAAAGATACTTCTCTCTTTACATCACTAATGATGAAAAAGAGGAAGGACTGATTGTTAGCTTGGGAGGGGGCAAGAATGAAACATGGAAACTCATGAGAGTAGCTGATCAAGGCTGTCAAACCTCAGCTCTTGAGCAGTTTCTTTTAAATAAAGTGGCACAGTGTGAAAATGGTACCTCAAGATAATAAATGTTTCTTTCCCTGTCTATTTCTTTTAAAAATAACAGATGCAAAATATCGAGGGCACAATATTTTTTTCCTTTTCCCCAATAGAAGAAATGCACCTCGGGGGCGGGATTTTTGGTGTGTTGGGGGGGGGGGGTACCTGGAAGGGAAAGACAGGCACCTGCCATCTAGGAAAACATCCAGGAAGAATTTCCAGCAACTGAACATCATGTGCTCTAATGCAGTTTGTGTTAGCTTTAGATTAAAGGTAAAGGGACCCCTGACCATTAGGTCCAGTCGTGACCGACTCTGGGGTTGCGCGCTCATCTCGCATTATTGGCCGAGGGAGCCGGCGTATAGCTTCCAGGTCATGTGGCCAGCATGACAAAGCCGCTTCTGGCAAACCAGAGCAGCACATGGAAACGCCGTTTACCTTCCCGCTGTAGCGGTTCCTATTTATCTACTTGCATTTTGACGTGCTTTCGAACTGCTAGGTTGGCAGGAGCTGGGACCAAGCAACGGGAGCTCACCCTGTCACAGGGATTCGAACCGCCGACCTTCTGATCAGCAAGCCCTAGGCTCAGTGGTTTAACCACAGCGCCACCTGGGTCCCTTAGCTTTAGATTAGCACTATGTTGAAATCTGCCCTGTTGTTAAGTCAGGAAGGGCGATGTAGGAACTGGCTACTGTGTTGGGTTCAGAACATCACGGTAGATGCTCTCTACTCTGTGATATCCCAGTCAAGATACTAGATTCAGGTAGGTAGCTGTGTTGGTCTGACGCAGTCGAAATAAATAAAAAAATAAAAAGGGTGGGGTTTTTATCAGAAGGGTAGTAGATGGGTGATTGACTCAATGAGCATGGTAAACCTGTTAACGACTGCAATTAGCCCTACAGGAAAAAGCAAGGCATAGTATGCAGATGACAGTCGTTAACATTCGTCAGCAGATTTATCATACCCATTGAGCCAATCACCCATCTCCTACTACCCTTCTGAGAAAAACCTCTCCCCACCCTCCCACTATATATAAGGGTCTGTTGATTGTGTATCGAGGTTTCCAGACATCCCCCCCTGAATAACTCACACCACACACAGAATTTTGGTTTGGGTTTTGGCATTTATTTGGCCACAACTTTATTTAAATACAGTGGTACCTCTACTTACGAATTTAATGCATTCCGAACACACATTTGTAAGTAAAAAAAAATTGTAAGTCGAATCCCATAGGAATGCATTGGGAGAAAAAAATCGTAATTCGAAGCAACCCTATCTAAAAATTCATAAGTAGAAAAAATCCTTTCTAAACCGCATCCAAGATGGCGGACGTAGCTCCGTTCGTAAGTAGAAACATTCGTAAGTAGAGTTATTCGTAAGTAGAGGTACCACTGTACAATTAAATGTGAGTGTTTGCTTAGGCATTGGTTAATCCATCTGTCCTCCACCTGGGACAGATCAGCTCCAGCTTCCCTAGCCGTTTAGGGAAGTCAAATAAACACCCCATGGGAGAGGAGATAGCTGTGTCCAGGCACTCTCCCCTCGACCAGAAATGCTCCCCAAGGCTCGTGCTCTGTAATGGCCTCAGCCCTGCCCGTTGTGGGGTTGTATGGACTAGATCAGGGGTCAGCAAACTTTTTCAGCAGGGGGCCGGTCCACTGTCCCTCAGACCTTGTGGGGGGGCCGGACTATATTTTGAAAAAGAATATGAACGAATTCCTGTGCCCCACAAATAACGCAGAGATGCATTTTAAATAAAAGGACACATTCTACTCACGTAAAAACATGTTGATTCCCAGACCATCCACGGGCCGGATTTAGAAGGTGATTGGGCTGCATCCGGCCCCCGGGCCTTAGTTTGGGGACCCGTGGACTAGAGCCCCGGAGCCCCAGGATTCCTTTAACGGAATACTTCTATGTGGAGCAGCATTTTAGTGAGGGTAGGCACCTTCATGCCATAGCCCTCCACCAACCAGAATTATTAACCAATGCCTAACTGCCAACCTAACAAGTTCTGACGATTTGCTAAGCAGTAGGCAAAAATCTATGGCAAGAGCCAATCAGCCAAATGGCAAAATTCCTACTGGTCCCTTGCAAAGCAAGTGACCCCATGAAAGGCAAAGTGTGTGGCATCTGCAGAGGATTTGAAAGTGATACCAGATTCTGTGACTGTAGATTAAATATGTTTGTATGGTCAATTATCAGAGTTATAACTATGTTCATTTCTCAAGAGAAGGTGGCTCATGCTTAAGGGAGTGCTTGAGTGGGAAGAGGGCAACCAAAATGGTCAAAGGCCTGGAAATGATGCCTTATTAGGAAGGGCTTAGGGAGCTGGGTATGTTTAGCCTGGAGAAGAGAAGGCAAAGCAATGTCAGGCTAAACTATTAGAAAAAAGGCGGTGGGCGAGAGGGAGATCCGAAGCACTTTGCAAAGTGAAACTAACTGCTGGACGCTGAGGTTTTAAGGAGCCCTTCCTGTCAATCAAAAATTGCTACATGCTTATTTCCCCAGCAACCCAGAGGGGTCCTATCACATGCACTCCCTCTCAACCAACACCAACACCAACCCAGGGAGATGTCTCTTTAACCCTTCCGCAACCCGCGCTCTCCCTGATTGGAGAACACACTCTTCTGTTTCAGTGTATCTGAGCATGCAAACAAAGGCTTATACCCAGAACAAACTTAGTTGGTCTCTAAGGTGCTACTGGACAGTTTTTTTTAATTTTCCTTATTTTATCCAGTCAAGATAATTTGGGATGGGAATCACACCCAGTTTCCTTCGTAGGAATGGATAAGAGCAGTTAATTCATATGGGGAATGGGTAAAAGCGAGGAGCTCATTTGGGAACATAACTGGTATGGAGCTAAATTGCTTTTACACCTGATGGCCCTAATTCTGGAGATGGGGCAGAGCATGATTAGGTGGGTTACTTAATTGACATGAATGGCTGCTGACGTCATTCTCTCCTGTATCAGAAATCCAGTTTCCTCATGGTTACATTTCCTGCCTGTGAATGACATACTTCTTTTCATTTCAGTGATGATTACAGAATACTGTTTCAATCCCCACCCCACCCCGTTCTCTCTTTCCATTTCAATTGCCCTTAATATTTCTGGAGAAAATAGGACTACATTTCTAGGATTTATGTGCTATCTTTGTTTAAGTGTTTCGCAGTTCCAGTTACAATCTAACTTTGTACAAAATGTGATTGACCTGCTTTCCGCTCCCTCCCTTCAAACACTGCAGTTGTTGACGGCTTCTACTGCTTGTGCAACCCTGGGTACGCCGGACAAAAATGTGACCAAGATATTGATGACTGCCTCGTTAACGCATGCAAACACAATTCTACCTGTGTGGATCTCCATTTGGTTAGTATACAGTAAGCATTTAATTTTTGGCGGAGGGGGAGGAGTGTGCTTTGGTGACCTGTTGTATGTGCATGTACTAAAAAAAACTAGACTCCCTGTGCTTACTTCTCCCTGTGCTTACAATCTCTGTTTTCTTCTACAGCTAAATCTTGCCATAAAAAAGCCTAATTCACTTCCGTTTACAGCATCATATCTTAGATCTGTTTTCTTCGTGTGTCCTGAGAGGCTTTTTGTTGTTGTTTTCTTACCATCACTCAAGTCTATCCGTTCTCCTTCCACAGTAATATGTCATATTCCTCTGTCAAAAACATATACCATTTTGTTTTAAATGGACTGTGACATAGTTAGAAGATCAATAAAATCCCCACTGGGTCATCATTCCCGAGAAAGCTAGGCCAGGGGGGGGGGACATAAGAACACCCTCCCCTCAGAGCATTTTTTCAATATAGAAATAGAAACACACACACACACAAACACACACACACACACAGAGAGAGAGAGAGAGAGAGAGAGAGAGAGAGAGAGAGAGAGAGAGAGAGAGAGAGAGAGAGAGAGAGAGGAGGGTTCAGCCTTTATTTGGAATATGCCATTTATGATGATTTTGGTTGGCTTTTGACCTAATAATGCTGTTGTTGTTTTTTCTTGTAGCATAACATCATTGTGCACTATAATCATTATAAAAAAATAACTGTTATGGACAAAGAGCCTTTAATTGTTTTCTTTTTGTCAGATATATCCTTCGTTGGGTATTTGACTTTCCTAGTTGTGCAATTCAGTCGTAATTATAAATGCAAATAAATATCAAGACAAAAGCCTTCTCCTAGATCTGGCATTTATAGTGCAGTCCAATACATGTCTCCTGAAAAGTAAGTCACTTTGAGTTCAGTGTTGCTTCCTTCTAAGTACAGTGGTACCTCGGTTTATGAACACAATTGGTTCCGGAAGTCTGTTCATAAACTGAAGTGTTCATAAACTGAAGCGAACTTTCCCATTGAAAGTAATGGAAAGTGAATTAATCCGTTCCAGACGGTCCGCAGAGTAAGCGTTCATAAACTGAAGCAAACTTTCCCATTGAAAGTAATGGAAAGTGGATTAATCCGTTCCAGACGGGTCCGCGGAGTACTTAAACTGAAGCGTTCATAAACTGAAGCATGGGTGTAATTGGTTCCGGAAGTCTGTTCATAAACTGAAGCGTTCATAAACTGAAGCAAACTTTCCCATTGAAAGTAATGGGAAATGAATTAATCCGTTCCAGATGGGTCCGCAGCGTTCATAAACCGCAAATTCATAAACCGAGGTGTTCATAAACCGAGGTTCCACTGTAAGTGAGTATAAGATCACATGCTTAAACACTAGAATGAATTGCATTGCACATATTCACACTACATACACCATAAAATCAGTAATGAACTAATGGAAGGTGAAAGGTTGTGATGAAATGCAACCTTTCAATCTCTTCTTAGGGATTCTTTGTAGGCTCAGTTTTGTTCAGTATTTTCCTTGGTGACCTTAGAGAGGGGTGGAAGAATGTGATAAAGAGAATAAATCTGAGAATGACACTGCTAAGAGCATTAATAATGAGGAAGCCAACTAGGAAGCCATGCAGGATTAACAGCGTGACCTTATGAACTAAAGTAACAGATCTTAAATGCAAGATTTCACAATATAAGGTCCTGGGCCTGGGGACTAATAATGGTCATTTTCACTGTTAGCCAGACAGCCTGACTGAAGGGAAATGGGGTGTCTTGATACTGCTTAATCAATAATAAGCAGCCACCAATATGATGTTTCAGCAGTGAGGGCAAAAGCAACTATTGGATGTGTTATATAAGGCATTTCTTGTTGGCATGGGGAGCTATATTCATATTTTTGAACAGGAAAAGGATGGGACCTCACCTGAAATGATATCACCCCACTGAGTGATTGGGAGCGAAGGCGACAATATTCTTCCTTTCTCATAACAGAAGAACTCAAGGTCTCTCAATAAAATTGATTGGCAATAAATTCAGGGCAGATAAAAGAAAGCTCTTCACACAGAGCATCATTAACTTATGAAATTTGCTGCCATAGATGTGGTAATAACTGCTGCCTTATATAGATTTAAAAGTGGTTTAGGGAAGTTTTGCTGATCCATCAGGGTTCACATTCCAGTGTTGGAAACCCAATGTGCAAAATAGAGCAGCACTCTTCACTGAGCACATATTAGCTAGGGAGTGCATCTGGTACACATAGCATCGTCAAGAGCACAAAACTTACATATATTTTGTGGGAAACAAATTGATGTGGCGTATTACCGTACAAATTGAAACAATCCTCTGGATTGTGCAACGAAGTGCTGGTGTGTTGTCTTGCAGTGAGGGGCTGTGCTTAATGCCTTTTGGCACAGTCCAGCTTTGTGACTGTAACAGTGGTGGTCCTCAGCTAGAAAGATTTATCTGCTGTCATCTGCTGTTTATAATACATAAGAGATAAAACAGAATGTGATGTTGGGGGAGTCCAGTAGTGCACTCTGCTGAGAAAGGGATGAGTTAATGCTCAGTTTATTTGTTTTGCATGCATAGGTTCCTTCCATGGGGGTGGGGGTGGGTGGGAGAGAGAAATATTTTGGAATTGCCCTCATTGCCTTTCTCCTGTACACTTACATAAATATAAATTTTCATCAACAAATATGAAAATAAAAATTGTTATCCAGCAACCAAATCCTTTGTACATTGTGCTGAGGGCCTTCTGGTGGTTCCCTCGCTGCGAGAAGCCAAGTTACAGAGAACCAGGCAGAGGACCTTCTCGGTAGTGGCACCCGCCCTGTGGAACGCCCTCCCACCAGATGTCAAAAAGAAAAACATCTACCAGACTTTTAGAGGACATCTGAAGGCAGCCCTGTTTAGGGAAGCTTTTTGTTCTTGTTTAGTCGTGTCCGACTCTTCGTGACCCCATGGACCATAGCACGCCAGGCACTCCTGTCTTGCACTGCCTCCCGTAGTTTGGTCAAACTCATGTTCGTAGCTTCGAGAACACTGTCCAACCATCTCGTCCTCTGTCGTCCCCTTCTCCTAGTGCCCTCAATCTTTCCCAACATCAGAGTCTTTTCCAAGGATTCTTCTCTTCTCATGAGGTGGCCAAAGTATTGGAAGCTTTTAATCTTTAAGAAATTAGTGCATTCTAATATTTCTGTTGGATGCCGCCCAGAGTGGCTGGGGAAATCCAGCCAGATGGGCGGGGTATAATTATTATTATTATTATTATTATTATTATTATTATTATTATTATTATTCAAAGTAAGACAAGCTGTTCAACTAGTCTTGCTTCTAAAAGAGGGTTGTAGGATTGCAGCTGAACCATTGTACTGAAATCATTCATCAAGGATATACATGGCCCATTGTCTTTATGCTCTGTAGGGATACTAAAACCTGACTGGAAGGATCGATGCCACTGAGATCTGCCTGCCTGCCTGTGTTTCCTATAAAGGGGGCAATGGTGAACCAGTGCAGTGGTGTTATTTTTTCAGCAGCAAGAACCATTTGTCTAATGCCTTTTAAAACAATTTATGGCATCTTGTATGTATGTGAAGTGCATGGTGTTCACTTGTACTGTCAATGTGATGGATTAAGGCAATGCCATAGCTGAAGTATGAGAGCAGATTAAAGGGATGTGGTACTTTCATCTGGAAAATAGAGGAGTGGTCACCAAAGCAAGCTACTACATCATCCTGTGACAAAACACTGTATGACACAGGCTGACTTCTCTATGTTTATTAATATCCTCACTGAAAAAGAATAGTAAGAAATTGTTGAGAGATAAAATCCTGACTAGGTGAAGCAAAACCAAAAGGAGATAAGATGACCAAGTCAAGAGAGCAGTTGATGGGGAGAGCCAGTTTTCCTCCATCTTGTGGAGGCCAATAGGGATGAAAGATATTAGCTCCTCCTTTCTTGCATGTTGATTTTACACATGGGTAGAATCCTTGAAGAGTGCTCATGTTAACTCCCTGTGGTGACCCATCCTTCTTGACCATCATTTCTTGCCAAAAGTAGGACAGAACACCACCAGGTGCTCAACTCCCTGCTCCTATACAGAGATATGGGGAGAACTACCAAAGCCTCTGTTTGGCATGCTGGTGGGAGAGACTTAAAGAGCCCTTTGCCCATGTATCGGCCTGTAGTACCTCCGCTTATGTGACATAAGGACTGAACTATGCTCAGTCACTAATAGTGCTGTTTACTTATGGGAGTGCCGTGGAAGGAGAATCCCTTCTGGTGGTACAGATTCCTATTGGTTTTTGAAAGAAGGCACATTGACTGAGATTGGGTAATCTTTAATCCTTCTCTAATGGGTCATCCTTAGCGAGCACTGAGATGACACACTTTTCCCCTCTGTCACATAAGTATCAAGGTTTCAGTCCATGCAAGGCCCATGCTAGGCCAATAGAAACAAGGGATGTTGGCAAGGGATAATCATGCTTGGAAATAGACACAGATTAGTATGCCTCACCTCCTAGTTGGCATCCTTCTTTTTAGTAAGAGTTATATTTTTGAAGCAAGCAAGAGACAGCAGGTCAGTGGTACTGCCTCCATTCTGACTTCCACACATTCTCCCTCACCAGGCTTTGGTAGAGTTCTCCACTTAACTCTCTTGTGGAATACAGAGTTGAAGAACCTTTTGCCTTGGTTTGTATGAGACTAAGTGACTAAAGTGCTGGAATACTGTGCCAGACTGAGTCAGTGGCGTCGCAAGCCCCCCTGGTACCGGGGGCGGCACCCCACCCCTTGGTGCGCAGTGTCCCTCCATAGTGACGTGCTGCGTAGTGACGTAGTGACACAGCACATCCCTACATCACTACGGAGGGATGCTGCGCGCATGCGCACTATGGAGCGGGTTTGGCTGCAGCGGTGCTGGAGCTCCGCCACTGTCAAACTGCGAGCAAGCCACGGCGCAGAGCGAGTTTTACAGGACCACCCTGTAAAACTCGCTCTACGCCACAGCTTGCTCGGCTCGCACTTTGATTCTGCCCAAGCAGAAAGAATCAAAGCGTGAGCCAAGCAAGCCGCCCTGTCTGCTCCGGCGAGGCGAGGGGCGGGCGCATGCGTCGGCCGTCAGTGGAGGTGGTGAGGGGGCACTGCGCTGCCCCCCACAGAGTGGAGCCCGGAGCACCTCGCCCCCCTGTTGCGATGCTCCTGGACTGAGTATATATGTGATGGAAGCTCTTAAGTGACTGTTTTGTCATTGTAGCAAGGTCACAATTTTTTCTTCATTCTTCCACTGAAATCACTTAGTGCTAAAAACACCAGTTAGCAAGTTCCTGTTTCCTAGCCTGCACTGCTTGCATCTGACATATTACATATATATGCTGCAAATGTTTGTTTTTTTAAAAAAAATGGTGTTCAGTTTCAACCATGTGACTCCCAGAAATCCCTGAGAAATTGCACAGCTCTTTGAAATTTATCTCATGTAGTTCATTTTTGTTGCAAGAGCTGTTTTTGAAGACTTGGTGCTGGTGAGTTGTTGAATAGTAATGCCTCAAGGTGCCTTTATCTTACTCAGTACTATGGATTTATTTCACCCATCTAAACTGAAGCAAAAGGATCCATAGGCTCTTAAGACTAACATTGGAACACATTTTCTGTGACATCCAAAATAGTGTTTTTCTGATTTATTAGTTATAGTGATGATATTTTATTCTATAGCAAACTGTGCGATAAATGGAAAAAGAAATTGCATAAAATGCACATAGAAATCTAATAGATGACAGAATAACAGGGAAAATCAGAGGAAAATCAGATGGGAGCCTTGAAACTTTACCCTCTTCTCAAACTGCAGCATCCCATACATCAAATTGGACATAAATAATAGAAGAGAAAATTCTACTCTCTTGGTGGTTTGGTCCAAGTTACTATCTCTGTTAAAACAGTCATACCTATTCAGCAATGTGGCACATTCTGGTGGACTGAAATACGTTTCCAGGGCAAAACATAAACATGGACTGATGTGTTGTGAGACTTCCTCTGCTATGTGCCCTACAAGTCCTCAGAAACCCAACCTCTTTCAACACTGGAGCTAGTGAACTCTTCAGATTCTCCTGCTAGAATTCTTTCTCATCATTTTTGAGGGAAATGTTATTGTAAAAGTTCTTCCTCATCATTGGACCTCGTCTATCATGTGGCTCCCCTTGTTTAGTCTACGGCCTGCCACGGGTGTAATGAACACCAGAGAGCCTTCAAACTTCTTCCTTTCTTCCCTCTCACTGAGGAAGTCCAGGCCAACTAAAGCTTTGTTGCATAATGTTATCTCCCTTCCGCTCCTTTCCTTGCCCAGCTTCTAAGTTTCCTCTTTCTGTACCATCACCCAAACTCCCACTTTCTTAATAGAGCTCAGCCGGTAGGCCTGCATCTCTAGCTTCCAGCGTTACTTGTCCTCTTTACTGGCTGTTTCTGCCAATGGCCCCTCACCCCCTTGCACACCCTTCTTATCTTCCTAGTTATTAGTGCTTCAAAGCCCATACAGCGGCTTGCTCTGTGGTCCTTCCCTCTTGTTACTTTCCTCCAGCGTCTCTCTCTCTCTCTCTCTCTGTTGCCATGACTTTGGAACCACCACTGCTGTCCTACCTGTGGTTATTTTATCCTTACATGGGTGAGGCATGTCAATGAGCTGAAAGTTGTTTCCTCAGCACTCAGCTTCCCAGCTGTGCTTCTACTTTCCTAGGCCAATTAGCAGCATGCAATGACAGCTTCTTTGTTACCACCACTCCCACTCCTTACACAGGCAATGGATGTGCTGGGCAAATATGAGGTTAGTTTGTTTTTTATTTATGTATTTATTTTTATCCTCAGTTGAAGCACCAATATGCATTGTTCTAGGTTAAATACAAATTAGTTTGATTGAGAACACAATAAAGAACAAGTGTGAGAGAAGTAATTCTTTCATATATGGTGGCTGTGGCCTAAATTACAGAGATTTCAGAAGGATAGTTTAGATTTTTATTTTTGCTAAATCAACTAGATGTTGCCGTATTTTAATAACATATACAAAACTGCATATACTAGGAGAGAGAGTGCATAAATGTTAATATAAATAAAATAACAAAGGAAAATGCATTATATTGGTCAAGACTGCATTATAAAATGTCTAGATTACCAGGGGGGAGGGGGGAATGCAATGAAGTGATGAGGGGAAAGTTCACAAACTGATGCAGAAAGATGGAGAACTGATAGGGTGGTGAGGGTGAGAAACCAAAATTGCCAGATTTCCCCATCCCCAATTGGAAGGACATTGTTCAGGACATTCTATGGCTGATGTGATTTTCCACTGGCTTATCAGCAAGGAAAAATATCTGTTGCCAGGTTTCAGTCCAGAATAAAAACCCATTTGCCTTCTCCTCTTCATTTTCTAGTCCAAAGCTTTTATTTTGGTGAAACAACAGTGTGCATATAAGCAAAAGGCTTTCACGGCCTGGTTCTGGCTTCACAACCTGCTCTGCAGGAGTCTCAAAGCCACATCCCTACTGCACCAATAAGGATTACGGTAACACATTGACATTCTAGCCAGATTTCTTTATAGGCTGGGGGGGGGCATTGTTCCTCATGCTTTAAACTAAATTCAACATTAAAATCATGAACCAGGTTTGACACTCATGAAGCCACATAGCAATACTCCTAAATCTTGCTTCCTCTCTCTCTCTCCTTTTCTCTCTCTCTCTCTGTCAAAATATGTTTGAATTCCAGATGTGTTATCTCTCCATGCAAGGAAAGACTGCAGAGAGTGCAGAGAGGAATCACAAGGGATAGATTGTGAGCAGGAATCAATTTATGTGCACTTTCTTTTTCTTACCTGGCAGAGGCCCCCCAGTCCCCCTGAAGAACTAATTTGTAGAGAGTTTCATTTATTCTCAATTTCTTCCTCAGGAAGCAGCAAGCAGACAATGTGGTGTTGTCAAGCAGCCAATGTTTTGTTAAGCATCTCCCAGTCACTTGGCATCTTTTTCTCTGATTCTGTTAAATTGGCCAGTGATTTTTCAGTAGGCACCAACCCAGCTGAACATACGGAGAAAATTCCAGACCACTGGTATACCACCACAAAATCTGAACATCGAGACTGATTAATGAGGGAGGGAATTACAGCCAGCATATTCCACACTGGAGTAGGAATCATGCTTATCCATCCTGCAGGCTTTGGCCAGGATAACTAAAACAAAATAACCATTCTAAATCTAATTCGTCTATAGGCTATGGCCCTGCTTACATTTTAGAAAATGAAAATCTTAAGAGCTTGATGGATTTAAAAAAAATTATTTTCTTACCTACCAACCAACCAAAGTTGCCTTGATTTTTGGAGAATGAGATACTGTCAAATAAGACACACGGTTTGCACTGTGAGGTCTTGGTGTTCGTTTTACTGAATTAACTTGTAATTATTACATCATCTGTTACCACCTGCCATATCTACAACAGCCAGCTGCATATTTCCTGAGTGCCTGTTACATTGACCAAATGGGCACCTGTCGAGATGGTACTTATGATCCAAGTTTAAAGATTCATAGAGAGAATAGACATCTAACATGATCTATCTAGTATCTGCACCTCTTAGACTTGTTCTGAATCCTGACAAGACAGAAGTACTGTCTGTGGGGGACAGGAGGCGGGCAGGTGTGGAGGACTCCTTGGTCCTGAATGGGGTAACTGTGCCCCTGAAGGACCAGGTGTGCAGCCTGGGAGTCATTTTGGACTCACAGCTGTCCATGGAAGCGCAGGTCAATTCTGTGTCCAGGGCAGCTGTCTATCAGCTCCATCTGGTATGCAGGCTGACACCCTGTCTCGCCAGAGTGACTGTCTCGCCAGAGTGGTGCATGCTCTCCATGCTCGCCAGAGTGACTGTCTCGCCAGAGTGGTGCATGCTCTAGTTATCTCTCGCTTGGACTACTGCAATGCGCACCTACGTGGGGCTAACTTTGAAGGTGACTCGGAAACTACAACTAATCCAGAATGCGGCAGCTAGACTGGTGACTGGGAGCGGCCGCCGAGACCACATAACACCGGTCTTGAAAGATCTGCATTGGCTCCCAGTACGTTTCTGAGCACAGTTCAAAGTGTTGGTGCTGACCTTTAAAGCCCTGAATGGCCTCGGTCCAGTATACCTGAAGGAGCGTCTCCACCTCCATCATTCTGCCTGGACACTGTGGTCCAGCACTGAGGGCCTTCTGGCGGTTCCCTCGTTGCGAGAAACCAAGCTGCAGGGAACTAGACAGAGGGCCTTCTCGGTAGTGGCGCCCCCCCCCTGTGGAACGCCCTCCCATCAGATGTCAAAGAGAAAAACAACTACCAGACTTTTAGAAGACATCTGAAGGCAGCCCTGTTTACGGAGGCTTTTAATGTTTAATAGATCACTGTGTTTTATTTTTCTGTTGGAAGCCGCCCAGAGTGGCTGGGGAAACCCAGCCAGATGGGTGGGGTATAAATAAATAAATAAATAAATAAATAAATAAATAATATTCCATTCTATCTCAGACACAGCTCTAACCAGAGAGGATTCCCTGCCACCTTAACATGTTCTAGGTAGGTAGTGCACGCTATCCCTTTTCTTATCTTAACTCCCTGTTCTTGGTATAGCATTCCCCACCCCCACCCACCAGTTGCTTTCTCTTTAAGGTTTCAGGTGTGTTGTTTGCAGACCGATCCTCTGCTTGTTGAGTCATAGTAAACAATTGCTATTCCCTGCGCATATTAACAAAGTTTGCCTGTCTAGGTCATTTGTCTTTGCCCAAATTGCTCCCTGCTGCAGGGTTCCAGTTAGGCTGTTTGAACAGGTGAGCATGCACCTGGAACATTGCTGGGAGTAGAGATTTGGGCATAGAAAATGAATATTGACAGACCTCTGCTAATAGGCTCAGGGACTAACTGTGGATCCACAGAGGCATGTCCTCTGAGGCAGCATCAGAACCATCTTGCGCACAGCAAGTAAACCAGAATTGCTTTGCATCAGTGATAAAGCAACATCAGTGGGGACCCCAGGGGTCCAGCAGAGTGTCGGAGAACTCGCCAAAACCCCAACCTCCTCATCATCGATTTTGTGAGGGGGAAAGGGAAGAGGCTTGAGTCTGCTCACGGCTCCATGGCACCCTACAGCCGAAGCCACATGCTGTCACCATAAACAGTGGATTTTTCCAATCAGAGGTAAAAGCCAAATAAACCTTTAAAGAAGAAATTAGGTATAAATTAATCGATTTGGCAAAACGGAAGCAAAAAAGGAAGTCAGCCTACACTGGACATCAAGAATTGGGCTGCTGTAATGCAATCAGGCAAAAGAGGCCACACACCTGACCACCAGTATTGTTTATCATGTTTCACAGGACACTGGTGACTTCTGACAACCTTTGTTGTTGTTTAGTCATTTAGTCGTGTCCGACTCTTCGTGACCCCATGGACCAGAGCATGCCAGGCACTCCTGTTTTCCACTGCCTCCCGCAGTTTGGTCAGACTCATGTTGGTGGCTTCGAGAACACTGTCCGACCATCTCATCCTCTGTCGTCCCCTTCTCCTTCTGCCCTCAATCTTTCCCAACATCAGGGTCTTTTCCAGGGAGTCTTCTCTTCTCATGAGGTGGCCAAAGTATTGGAGCCTCAGCTTCAGGATCTGTCCTTCCAGTGAGCACTCAGGACTGATTTCCTTCAGAATGGATAGGTTTGATCTTCTTGCAGTCCATGGGACTCTCAAGAGTCTCCTCCAGCACCATAATTCAAAAGCATCAATTCTTTGGCAATCAGCCTTCTTCATGGTCCAGCTCTCACTTCCATACATCACTACTGGGAAAACCATAGCTTTAACTATACAGGCAATAGGGCAAATTTACCTGGAAAGCATTTTAGGTTTATGGCTCTATTACGGAATTGTGTTTCTTTTCTTGCTTTATTCAGTATGAAGAATGGGTTTTTTTCAGTGTAGTTTTGATAAAGGAATGCGATGCTGGAAACTTTTTATTTTTGCTTAGAACTGAACTTTAGGCCACCTTTGACATTAGCATTGCTCCGGCAAAAATAAATAAATCACAACGTCAACAAAGTATCACTCCACCTAATACATCCACAAAGGATCTAAAGTGCAACCAACTGTGTACTAGTTTACACACACTTCACTACAAGGAGGGTAATACCACAGCAGCTGGTTTTTTTTTTTAATGCAATCACATCCTCAGGTGGACAATAGAACTTTTCTAATGTCAAAACTTTGGACTCTGTACTCAGTATATTTATATGCATGAAGCCACAAAGATGACCATTTGAGTTAGCATTCAAACCAGCTTCATGGCAAGACCTGTTATATGCTGGGGGGGAAATTGTTAATCTTAATTCTTTCTAAACTATTAAGCCTTATAGCCATTTAAGCCATTTTGCAAACATTAAGGGCATGGGCAGAGCAATCTTAACCTCTGACCTGCACCACTGGTGATGATTAGTATTTGAAGGAATTGTCCCTCTGCTAGTGGTGTGGCTAGTGGGGGCCTCCCCTGCACCCATCAAATGAGACTCATGCTACTACTGGTGACGGCTAACATAAGGTCACAAAATGGGGCACTTGGGGGGCAAAGCAGGATTGATTAAGGATGGAGTTGCTGGATCCTAACTCAGTCTAGTTCCTGAAGGGTACTGTGGCAGCCTGGAGCTGGCAAAGCAACATAGGTAAAACAAATCAAAACACATTCTACCTTGGCAGGCAGGAGTGATCAGGGCTCTGGGCTCAGTGGTGAAAAAAATCTGGTCTGCCCCCTCCACCTCACCTCAATTAGGATTGTTTTGTAAGTGATTTACAATCAGTCACTAATCCTCTCTCCTCACTGAACCTCCTCCACCAAGGCTCCCAGAATATCCACTCCAGAGGATTTGATGTTCCTCTGGAACACCATGGTATATGGCAAAGAGGGATGCAGTAAGTAGGGAAAATCCACAAAGGATAGGAGCAGAGGCAGATTTAGGGGAGTGTGACTGATTCGGTCACACTGGGTATGGCGCCGCTACAACTATGATGTAGAATGGAAGGTGAAAGGCAAGGGGCACTGAATTTTCACATCACTACTGTCAGGAGCCTTGTCTTATGTGAGCAGAAGCATTTTCCACTAGTGCAGGGGTCAGGAACCTTTTTCAGCAGGGGTCTGGTCCACTGTCCCTCAGACCTGGGGGGGGCAGACTATATTTTTGGGGGGAAATGAACGAATTCCTATGCCCCACAAATAACCCAGAGATGCATTTTAAATAAAAGCACACATTCTACTCATGTAAAAATACCAGGCAGGCCCCACAAATAACCCAGAGATACACTTTAAATAAAAGGACACATTCTACTCTTGTAAAAACACGCTGATTTCCAGACTGTCCGTGGGCTGGATTTAGAAGGCTATTGGGCCGGATCCAGCCCCGGGGTTTTAGTTTGCCTACCCATGCACTAGTGCAGGCACCCCCAAACTGCGGCCCTCCAGATGTTTTGGCCTACAACTCCCATGATCCCTAGCTAACAGGACCAGAGGTCAGGGATGATGGGAACTGTAGTCCAAAACATCTGGAGGGCCGAAGTTTGGGGATGCCTGCACTAGTGCAAAGCTACCATGAGATGAAATAATTTACATATAACTTCCATTATTCTTAATGTCTCTGTTCGTGTTCTTGTTCTCTCTCTCTCTCTCTCTCTCTCTCTCTCTCTCTCTCTCTCTCTCTCTCTCTCTCTCTCTCTGTGTGTGTGTGTGTGTGTGTTTGCAGAGTGGGAAAGAACAATTAACAGATTGTTGAATTTGGGTCTGGTTCATTTACCTGAAATATCATTGTCATCTACTGGGCTTTATTTATTAATAAACCCAATAGATGATGGAAATCACAATCGATACTGGCTTCGCCATTCCCTGTTCTTATCTGCAAACAAATGGTCTCTCTGTGTGTTTAATAAAATATCAAAACAGCAAGGTGCTTCAGTGCGCTCCATTATCTCATGACTTCTCCGCGTACAATATGCTGAAGAGTTTCTTCCTGTGTATTAGCTTTTTAAGAGACTGTACACACATTATGTATATTATGAGGTAAAGAGCGAGTACAGTACTTGAAAGCATTTCGTGCTATATAGGAAAAAATTGCTTCTTTTGAGCCTCGGCATGCATAAGCAGACACCCTCTGTCTACCAATACACTGCTCAGCAGCATTCCATTGATCAAAGGAAATATTATGCAGTGACAATAGCGCCTGTATAGTTGAAGTGGATAGGTCAAACTTCATTGTACCATTGTAAAGCATGAATGCTGCAAAACAGAATGGAGATGATTTCTCCAACTTCCTGAAATTTGGCGTACAGTAGCTACACGTCAACCATTATAAGTAACCAAATTTGAGATGGATCCATTAAGAAATAGCTCATTTTACTTTTTAGGACACAGAATGTACTTGCCATTTTCCCCTTGTTCATTTAGGACTCGTCCAGACTTCCTTTTGTGCTGCATTTCTGCGCACAGCTCTGGGCTTTAAAGCTCTATGTCCAAGCAGTTTGCTTTGCTTTGCTTTGTTTATTTTTACCACTGAATAGGAGTGAATGGCAACCAGGTTTTCTGTGGATTTCCATTTGTTCCAATTTAGCACTAAAGAGCAGGCTTTTCAGGGGAAAGTGGACCCATGATTTCTAGGCACGGGCAAGCAGAAGGGTGAACAAGCTGTTAGTTGTAGTCCTAGTGATATTAAATAAGAAGGGGAAATCTGGCAACTCCTAGGTGCCCAGCTTCCCACTGCTGAAGTAGGGAGGAGGCTTGTCACTGCTGTAGTGACCCTTTACCTTCCCTATTTACTTCCATACACTAACCACCAGATATCAGCATCTGGGATGGGGAAGCAATGGAGCTTCAGGTGCATGCGTATGTAGTCTTGCAAAGTCTTGAAATAAATGGCATGTATTAACCTCTGCAGAGGTGTGTTTCTTCAAAGTGAAGAATTCCTTGTAAGTGTAAGACATCTGGCAGTTCTTTGGAGAAGTTATTTTCAGCTCTGAAGAGGCATTAGTTTGTCAGAGCTCCTTTCATGCCAATCCTGCAGGTGTTTCAGTTAGCGCAGTATGGACTAATTTAGCTTGTGTTTAAGCAAGGACATATGTTTTGCTACTGAATGAATTTGTTACCCAGGAAAACTCTCTTGCTTGACAAACATCTCACTTTGCAGTGAAGGTTGATTTCCTTCCTCAGGGAATATCTTTGTTAGGCAGGGAGGGGAATTGATGTTTTATGTGTAATGCAGATAGCTAGTAGTTATGCTTGAATTATATACAATAGCCAGGAACCAAGGAATTGTGAAACAAGTTACATGAGCCAAAGAGCACAGGGAAGTAAGTGTAAGCAGTTCTCCTACTTCACAGGAAAGGTCGGTTTAGATCAGTTTGGATTGGCCCTAAGTTACTCAGTAAACTTCATGGGAATTTGAACAGATCAAGTTTGTATGCCCTTGGACCTATGCACCTGAAATTTGGCAGGTTTCTTAGGCAGGGTCACCTCTCTTGGTATGTAGTTTTCATTCTGATGACCCATAAAACACCAAGGGCGGTGGGGTGTGTGTGTGTGTGAAGTATTCCTATTTTACTCAGTCTGAAACTTCAGAGTCTGCCTTTTGCATAAAAACTTCTGCAGCAAGTATGAAGAACTTCAACAATCCTCATCCCTCAGAATTTGACAACGCTTGGAAATTTCATGCAATTAAGCAACATTTTTTAAAAAGATAACATTTTAGAAGTGTCCAGTAAAAAAGGTCCCTGACATATTTAATTTGGCAGGCTTTATTCGCTCTGGAGGGCCTGTTATGCTTGCAAATTTCACCCACTTCTGTCAAGCATAAACAGTAATAGCCTTCCTCCTCCTCCTCCTCCTCCTCCTCCTCCTCCTCCTCCTCCTCCTCCTCCTCCCCCTCCTCCTCCTCTTCTTCTTCTTCTTCTTCTTCTTCTTCTTCTTCTTCTTCTTCTTCTTCTTCTTCTTCTTCTTCTTCTTCTTCTTCTTCCTTTCCCAATAGTGAAAGGGGAAACAGGGAAATGAAGCAGACACAACATATGAGTTAAAATAGGCAATTTATGAAGCTCCTCCGATTGAGGCAGTCTCCTTTAGAAAGAGGCGGAGCTAGCTTCTCCGGCACCCAGAGAACTGGATCACCCCTAGCCAACACACCAAGCTGGTTACCCCAGTACACTGCCTTGGTTGTCTGTGGCATATAGAATGTTGCTTTGGAAAGAGGGTAGACTCAAAAGGAGTTTGCGGAATTTGCTCTGAAACCTTTCCAATGAAGATGACAGCTTTTGGGATTAGTATACCACATTGTTAAGCACAGCGATAACCTGCCTCCATAGAAAGGAGAAAGTTACAACCTTGAGCTGGGTGGGAAAGAAGGAGATGGGAAAGAGGGCGAGATCTATAAAATTCTGGATTTGTAATTTGTGAACAAAGCTATCCCATGTAACTGCCTAAAAAGGCAGTGGGAAGAGGAAGTGAAAAAGTAACGATGCACATAATATTCGTGCCCAGAGAAAATGACAAGTTTAACGCTTGGACCATTTAGGAGTAGTTTATTGGTAGATGACCCGTCTTGTCAATTTCCTGCTGATGTTTCTGACATTTATTGGTGTGATTATGGTAGTTTAGAAGATGCATGGAACATCAGTGCAACGTAGTTGGTTTTTTTCTTTTTAAAAAAGAAAAGCACAGCCCATCTGACAAAGGAAGTGCAAACCGTATTTCAGAAACGGTAGGTATAACAGAAATAAATCAAAGAGGTTTGTGTACATGCCTGAAGCCAAGTTAAATGTGGTGAAGCAGCCGGATTTTTCCATTTAGCAGTCTGAGATTTCTTTCTTCAAACTTAATTGCAACAATAAGGGCCAAGTAGCTGGAAGGTTAAAGAGAGACATTGCAAATTTGAGAAAAGACTCCAGATAGCAGCAGTTAATTTTTGTGGGTATCATTGAGACCAAAAAATACAGTTCAAATTTAAGCATTTCCAATTACCAAAAAAGTCATTAAATTGCCTTTATTTGAGAAAGAGTGGAAAACCAAAGCAACCATTTTGTATAAAATAGTAAATCACATTAACTCCTGAAGTCCTGGAAGAAAAAAAAATACAGTCTAATTTATTTTCTTTCTTTTTTAAATTGTATAAATTCCAGTAAAATTGAAAATGTATGTGTCTGGCTAGGGGACTTCACATTTTCATTTGATATATTATAGCAGAGAAGATTAGATGGGTTTGGACATCAATTTCTGGTCCTATTTCTAGTTAAGAAACATAATGCATTCCAGTATATGATTGGTTGCATTTTATTTTATACTGGATGCCATGCCATTTATATGTTTGTGTATCACATTATTCTAGCCATGTATAGGTTGATAGAAAACATCTTCTGCTCTAATTGTCCTGTCAGCTAAAATTAGTGTTACCAAGATATTCCTCCAAACATGAAAGCTTTTGCTGAAGTTTAAGAGTTCAGTGTTAGGGAATGGACCGTAGACATGATTTCATCCTATTTAAGTCTTTCTGGTGGTGCTCATCACAGGCCAATTCTGTTTCCTAATAGAATACACAAAACCGTCATTAAATCGTACACGTTCTGTAACATAACATAAAAGATACACTTTTTGATGCATTGATCCATAAAACACACAGTTTGTGTGCATCTTTTACATAGAAGACACATTTCATTCCCCCCCCCCCGAAATAATATTTATTGATTTTAAAATGACAATACAAAATACAAAAAAGCGAAAAATAAAAACAAAAAGAACAAGAAAAAGAAAAAGAAAAAAGGGGGAAAGCATATCAATAAGAACCATCTTTCTTTCTTTCTTACTTAACATTGTAGACCCCTCGATTCCCCCCTCACTGCGTCCATTTTAAAACTCCATCTTAAGCAATTTTCATATTATATCTTAACATAGAAGACACATTTCAGAGCCCTTTTTGTGCGCTGTAGCTGCATTGCAAAATCTGGAAAAGTGTGCGCCAAGCTGACTGGGGATTGTGATTCGTTACGCAAGCAAATTCAGGAGTGTCGGATTAGGCCGGAATAATTCCTCTTCCCTCCATCCCTATTCACTCCACTTTAACTCCTTATAGAATGGACTCCAGACTGTCCTTACGTGGTTCACTCCATAGGATAACCTACGGTAGCTTCTGACATAGAGAGATGAAGTCTTCTGTCCATCTGCCCCCCCCAAAAAAACAACAACAACAGGTACACTGCTGATGCACCAAATCCCTTCATTTCACAATTTCGGGGTGTATTTTGGAGTGCCAGAGTAACAGGTTAATGCCAGTAGCAGCTGGTGCTGTATAGTAGGCTTGGGCCGTGTTGATTACCTGGCTGCCAAATATGAAAGTCACTGCCAATAACTGAGAGTGGGAGAGCTGAGGTTAGTGCAGTGCAGAAGCAGGAGTGGGAATATTCGTTAACTACAAGGTTGCACCCGCACAATGCCTACCTCCCTGTCACCTGTCCCTCATAGTTACCAGCAGTCAACTCTGCATTGGAAAGCTGGATAAGCAATGCTGCCCCACCCTGTTCAGCTCCACTGGCTGTTACTGGTTAATACCTAATTTTAGCCACCCATCCAGGGAGCCATGCTTCAGGGATCTATGGGTTTGAAGGTTTATCATCATTGTTCTCAGAGTTCCGGCACTCCTTTTTATAGAAGAATAGCGCCAATAGTTCTGTATATTCTGAGCTGTCAAGGTATACTTCTAAATCTTACTATGGGAGGGGGGGGGATCGTCCTACATTTAGAGTGATAAATGAATGGAAACTTAAGATTTGGCTTTAGATAACTGCAAACAAGTTTAGAAGTTTCTCACAATTATTTGAAACGTGAATCCGATTGAAACACATTCCGTAGGAAATGCTTGTTATTGAGATACAGCACATTCTCTTACATCTCCAACCATGTCGATTTGTGTCTGATGTTTGAGGACTTGATATTAGCATGTCCTGTAGATGTTGTATGCAAAGGTTACTTGTAGGGGATATAGATATGTCTTCATGTTATAGATCTAATGGTTTCTATTCCAAACATAAGGGTACTAAAGGAAAGGGACAAATGGAATGTGCCGTCAAACAAAAGAGCTTTTCTGGAACACTGCTTTCCTTTTAAATCACTGCCAGGGTCATAGATGTGGGAGCAAATTGAAAGGTTTGGGTGTCCTTGTACGGAGAAATGAATTCTTCTGCATTTGTGTTCAGCTGCTTATTTGTGTAGCTTATGACCTTTCACTATTCACTGAGCAATCGAGGTAAATGTCATATCAGATACACTGATCAAAGCCTCGATATTCTAAAGGTCCTTCAGAATCCGGATTGGTTATTTGGTTTATTTGAACAAATAGCTTCAGGTTATTGTTTTTATTTTCATTTCTTTTGCTATGCAGGACCTGCCACCTTGAAGCCAACCTTCTTGACATGGTCGCTTTGCCCATCATTGAATGTGCAAAGGGACAAAAGTAAATAAATAAATACTGAAACTCAAAAAAACTTCAGTAAAAAAAATGCCTCAGCTGTAATATTTATGATTGGGAAATATGCTTCAAACTGTATTCATTTAATTAGTATACGTCAAACACCATTTTTAACATTTATTTTCTCGGAATAGGCCCCCAGCCTACCTATTGATCCTAAGAATGGTCCCTTTAAGAGAAATTGCTTTCCTAAAGAGCAAGCTTTAAATGGTCCCATTTCCTCAACAGTTATTTTTTATTATTGTTCTTAATTGTTTCCTGTGGTGTTTTTAATGCTTATATTTGTCACAAGCTTAAAATGTTTATTACTGTAAACCTATTATGCCTTCTGAATGTCCTTACTTTAAGCTATTTCCCCCCTTTAATTACTATTTTATTAATCCTATCTAAACGCACTGAAACTTAGCATATTCTACCTCTGCAGAAATGAAATCTGTAAATCCCTCCCTAAAGTCTTGTGTGGATTGAATGTTTTATGTGAATTCTTTTCAGTATAATATAACCATATAGCTCTTCTTTCCATATGAAATACATTTAAACATGAATTTCCACCCCCAAACAAGGAAAATACAATAAAAACAGAATATAATTGTTTCTTTCATCTTCTTTTATTAAATTCTATCAATATACAACAACATTTATACAGATAAATAATGAAATATCACACCCTTAACCAGAAACTGTTGTTTAGACAATACATACATGCATGCATGCATGCATACATACATACATACATACATACATACATAATGACCAAATAACATAAGTTCTTATACCAAACTACTATTTAGACAATGCAATAATCAATTTAAGTGAACCAAAATGTTCTGTAATGTGAGAGGAGTCCTCCATTTTCCTTATTAGCCATGTGCATAATAAAGGTGTACAATTCAATTACAAAAGAATCTTGGTGTTTCAGGCCTTGTGCCAATTTCATTCTGCCAAGAACCAAACCAAAATTTGAGTCTTATCTGAATTTATTTAAGGGGGGAGGGGGTAGAAAAGAACTTATTGGAGGTTTAAGCTGCACCTTAATATTGTCTCCCATGAGAAGATTTAGGAGAGCCCTTCCTGCACATTTAGAGACATTTTGTCCAGGGATTGCTTTTATTACCACCCACTCACCCAAGAACTAAAGAATTCTGAAGCACTGAGATAAATAATATCCAG
The DNA here is from genome assembly GCF_963506605.1 of Zootoca vivipara. NCBI lineage: Eukaryota > Metazoa > Chordata > Lepidosauria > Squamata > Lacertidae > Zootoca > Zootoca vivipara. Next base: position 32,803,396 of record NC_083278.1, on the reverse strand, counting down.
TTTTGTAACTCAATTCAGTCCATTCAGTTCATAACATGTGTGTTCTTCCACCCATATAATATCCTTGATAAATTCCAGGAATCATGTGACTCTTTCTCAAGGATAATCGAAATAATTTAGAAAGCTCTGTTCATCCCTTCAACTTCAACATGTATGAGTGTCATCCTGTGAAAATAAGTGCACTTCTGCATTCTACTTGATACATTAAGGGATCACATGGGTGGACCAGAACTGTTTCCTATCTATGGGCAATCTTGATATCTACAGTTATCTATTCTTAGCAGATTGTGATTCCTGAAAGGATCTGGATGTGATTGCATGTGGGTTCAGGACAAAGGCCCTTCACTTCACTGTAAATAATTAGCAGTTCACCTCAACTATTAGGTGCACTAAAGCCCATATCAAGTTCAGTTATTTCACCCTCTCTGTAAATGGATGATTGACAGATGATTGTAGAAACATAGAACTACCATACATTTTGACATACACACAACTACCAGTGTAGTTGTCCCCCCCCCCTGTTCTCTACAAAACGCATAGTGTTGAAGCACCTTGGCAATATGAAATGTCAAGGTCACCATAACCCAAAGTGTTAGTCCAAAATATTTCTTCTTAAAATGAAAGCCCGGAAGCTCCTCATGAGGCCAGAGGAACATCGCCTGACTATTGTTTTATTGATTTAATATGCTGTAAACTGCTTTGAGATTTTTATTAAAAATATAAAGCGGTATAGAAATTTAAAAAATAAATAAAATGTAGGGAGACATAGGTTTCCATTATAGTGCCCACAAACAGCACCAGCCTCTATATTTGAGTCTTACTCCTCTTGAAAATCCTGCCCAAGACAATTGATATCTTATTTCTTGTATTCCAGTGCTTCCTTTTTGCACTGCTGATTCTCCTTAATCTTCTTGATTGTCCTTCTTGCCTTGAACTCCCTTCTTGGGTGTAAATTGTACTGCAAATTCTTATCTAAGGAAGTGTAGATATTTCTAAGCTAAAATATATTCTGTGTCACCCTTTTGTCATACTTGTATCCATATTTGAAACTTATTACTTCCACAAGCTCTTCCCTTTCCTTCTGTTTCATTCTGCAAATGGGCGTTCAAGCTGTGGCGTGCAAATGGTACATGCTGTGTGCACTCTTCATGTGTCTCAATGGAAACACACATTGAGGCCATACAATGGGGGGGGGAGGTTTTTTTTAAGTCTGCTTTTACCCTTTCTAATTGTTATGAACCCTACATAAAGTTTAGAATGCATTTGAAGGAAACAAATAGGAAGAAAGACACTCTTCGGGTGATGCCAAATGTGGCATCTACAGGAGGTGTCAGAGGCCACATAAGATGTGGCAATGTATAGGCCTACCGTTTGCCTGCCTGTTCAGTAGAGACTAACATTTATTTCATCATTTCTGCCTCATCATGTTACAGCAAGTGTTCCAAATGCAGGGATATCCGTCAACTAGGAATTGGTTTTAGATCATTGCGTCAAGGCTATATGGCAGGGTGCATTTTTCATTGCATAATATCTTGGAAAGGTAGGAGAGAATATTACAACTATCCAGTCATGTGAATTATCCAATTCTACTACTCAGTCCTGTGTGAATTATCCTGCCCCACTCACATAAGACTTTCAGTATGTAACATTCATCAATATGCAGTTCTACAGCATTCGGCAGCAAACTGATTACATGTGAAATTCAATGTATTTGGAAGTTCAGTGGTCTAAATGTGTAATGTCAGCCGAATAAAATGACTACACATTGTTCCACCTATGCTCCCGTTTCTATTTAAGTGCATACATTTTATCCCTATAACTTTTGAGTGCCCATGAGACTGATGTGACAAATAAGTGTGTACGATTTTGGTGTGCTGGCTAATGTTCCGGTGCCACTTTGCAAAGCATTACATCCTCCGGACAGTGTAGAAGTGATGAGATAAACTGGAGATAAGAATGTTGGCCCAATCTGTGCTGCAATGTTCAGTTCCTTGAGTTTTTAGGGCATGATCAATTAGCCTTTATGTGAACCAAAAATGAAACAAAAGAGTTTGTGTTCATGGAGGAGTCATCTTAAATAATGCATGCCATGGAAATAAGAGGAAAGTGTATTGACTGAAGCTTCATATTCTGACAGTGAAGGTGAACAATATTCATCTGTACAGTAGAAGCCTACAGCCAAATAACTTGCTGATTTGTTCAAACCAGTGTGTGAAAGTTCAGGCATCCCACTGCTTCTTGGCTCTCTTTACCCCCTTAGCATTGCCCAAACACCATACCATAGTGTTAAAAGAGGAACACAAGTTGCTGAAAAAATACAAACTTTGTTTTCAGAATAGCCCTATGCATTTCAGCAAGTACGTGTTTAAAGGCCATCCTTGGGGGTTATAAAAGCAAAGGCAATACATTTACATGTGTCATAGATACACAGCATTTAAAAACCAAAGTAAATTGGTTGCATACACTTGGTGTGAGCAGAAGCCAGCCAGCCACAACTACCAGAATTCCCTTCCTTTGCAACTCTTTGTGGGTTTAGACTTCCAGCATTAACAAGCTGTCTGTCTCTGACATCCGTAGCTCCTTCCCAGTCATCAGACAACCCCACAAAAGGATGTTGTTAGGACCTATGTAAGGTTTTAATCCTAGCTAAACTGAGAGCTTTCACTTCCCCAGCTGAAGTGGCCTACACTGCAGATCTGAGGACACCTTTTTTGTGATGGTCAGTAGTTTCTGGCAAATATATTCGACTGACTTAACTGATGACACCTTTGTTGCCTGACAGTTGGAATGGCTATGAAGATTCTGTGCTGTTACTTAAGCTCAGTCAGTAGCAGAGACATTACTAGGTCTTTTAAAGACTCGGGGTGCAGGCCTGTGACACAAATTGGTATATACATTTGTATATGCTACTTTATGTTTAGAGATGCAAATTTGGGCCAATTTTCAGAGGTTAAACCACCGGGAAATCAAAATATGTGGGTTTTTCTTTAGGGGAAAGGCAGGAGATAAGGGATCCTGTGCAAAAGACCTAAGACTCAGGTCTCTGTGCCTTACAGCATCCATGGTCAGTAGATGCCTGAGGCTTCACTGCGACAAGTGCAGTACAATATAGACTAAGCTGTAAGCTTTCACTCTTCCTTAGCAGAAACCACCAGTGCCAAACAAAGCCTTTCAAATTTTCAAAATATCTGGGGATGCCTCCTACAAGAACCTTCTTAAAGGTTCTCTAATGTCAGTCACTTCAATTGTCATTCCAAACTGTTTTTGTTAGGTAGGCAGTGGTTAAAATAAGAATAATAGTTGCATAATTCACTACTAATATGTATTATTCTGTATATCACGTTTTTGACAGCGTGGATTTCTGAACGAAGCTTCTTGTTACGACTTTGAAATGGAAATGATGAGGCCTCCTGGTATTTTAACTCATTTCAGAATGTATTGATTTCAGTGTCAGCTGTCTTAAGTGATGGAAATAATGGGGTTTGAACGTGACCTTTTCAATCACTTTATCAAGTTCAAGGCTTTGAATATTGCTGAAAGCAATGTGCATCTTTGGCACACCCATTGGAATTATGACACACCACAAATTGGCCAATGTTGCAAACTGACTATGATGCTGAGTATTTAATATGGTACATATTAAATACACACACAGAGTCTGCCGGGATCCTGTTGTTGTTTAGTCGTTTAGTCGTGTCCGACTCTTTGTGACCCCATGGACCATAGCACGCCAGGCACTCCTGTCTTCCACTGCCTCCCGCAGTTTGGTCAAACTCATGTTGGTAGCTTCGAGAACACTGTCCAACCATCTCGTCCTCTGTCGTCCCCTTCTCCTTCTGCCCTCCATCTTTCCCAACATCAGGGTCTTTTCCAGGGAGTCTTATCTTCTCATGAGGTGGCCAAAGTATTGGAGCCTCAGCTTCAGGATCTGTTCTTCCAGTGAGCACTCAGGGCTGATTTCCTTCAGAATGGATAGGTTTGATCTTCTTGCAGTCCATGGGACTCTCAAGAGTCTCTTCCAGCACCATAATTCAAAAGCATCAATTCTTCGCCGATCAGCCTTCTTTATGGTCCAGCTCTCAGTTCCATACATCACTACTGGGAAAACCATAGCGATGAGACAGATGTAGTGCGCAGCCCTACAGCTGTCTCACAGTCACAATCCACTGGTCCCTGATAAGCTCAACCTGCCCTGGACCAATGTGGGGACCATCCACCCTTGATCCTGAATTAGTTGGGGGGCAGAGCTAATGTTTAAATAGGGTTTTCTTTTTCTTTTCTTTTTTAAAAAACATAATTAAACATACAGCTAGGAGGAGATAGGGGAAGGTGACATTGCATTTCTTTCTCTCCCTCTCCCAACTGACAGCAGGTGGAGTCAATTCTGTGGGGTGCTCCTTTGCTAATGGCTTTTCTTATGGAGCCATTGATGCTGCATGATGCTGTTTGAAGGATGAGCCTCAGGCAGGCAGCATAGGCAGGCAGCAGGCTGCTACATTCTTCCAGGAAGACACAGCAGGTGGTGTTAGGATAGCTGTTTGCCCTTTCTCAGGGTTTTCCTGCCAAATGCCCACCTCTCCTTCCTCTCAGATGCCCCACCCTCCGATCACTCTGAGCCATCGAACCCAACCAGGAGCAATCTGTGGCATTGGTCCAGTGCCCGAGTCCCTCCAACTATGCCTCATTTGTCCTAATAGTTGGGCCTTGGCTGAATCCGGTGCATGGTCCTAGTTCGAAAGCATTGTCATGTACCTGCCTAAAGAACACTTCAGAGCCTGCATTGAGGCACAGCCTGATCCTTTGTCTTCTTGCTTGCAGCTCCCTGTGCTTCATTGGCTATTAGCCTGCAGGTCCTTCCCATACTTTCTTCTTCAAGAAGGCTCAGAAAAGACCAGTAGCGGTAATGGGGAACCTGAACATGCCTCATGTGTTCACAGCACTTTGGATCACAGAACAGTGTTCAATTTATTTTAAGGATCACCATCTGGATTCTGCACGAGTCCTCCTAGTTTATATAATGCTGGATATATAATGTAGAACTGAAGCCCTTAGTACTTTAGTGCTAAAGCCATGCTCCAGACATACTTGCACAGGATTAATATGAAGATTTTGCATAATTGGGATGCAGACCACTTGTTGCCTATGATGGATGTTTCGTACATTACTCTGTTTGTTTGCCAGATGTTCCACAGCTATTCTCCAGTAGCATAACATAGTCTGAGACTTCAGAAATGATGAATCTTATGTCTGCAACATGGTAAGAATAAGAGGGATGCAAGTGCTTGGAAAATAAAGCTTTCCTAAATGCTCAAGCACTTAATTAGATGAAGATACACAGGTGTCCATATGCCATCATATCTCTCTCTCTGTGTGTGTGTGTGTGTGTGTGTGTGTGCGTGTGCGCGCCCACACCTCTTCAAATTGCTCTGTTTGACCTTTTCTACTGCAGATTAACACTTTTTCTTCAATATGAAGTAAAGAACTGCTGTTCTTATAATTGCAAAATTACTGCACTGGGCATCTTGCTCAGTAAAGGCTATATACTTCGTGAAATAACTTGGCTTTATTTCCCCCCCACCTGCTGCTCACAGCAATTATCTTGTTCCTTTAAGAATATTAAAAAATGCTGATTTGTTGGACCACATATCGTTATAAGTGTATTGAAGTTTGTAGCGAGTAGTAGGGCAGTATTATCTTCCTTTGTTTATTTGCTCACAGTTTCAAAACAGAAAGCACATTCAATTACTCTATTTGGCCTGGATGCATGACTTCAGAGGCACTTTCTCCCAACTGTTTGCATGCTAGGCGACAGTGAGAACCGGGGTCAGTGTGACTCTTCTGTATGTTTGCAGGACTTATAAGTACTGGATGCTTTGACAGGTACAACTCCCATCATCCCAGCTAGCAAGACACTGGTCAGGGATGACGGTACCTGTATTCCGAAAACAGCTGGAGACCCAAGTTTGGGAAACACTGGTCCAAAGTGTCACAACATGTGAGGTTGTCATTGAGTCTTTGCTTCACTGCAAAGGCCCAGGTTTCTCCCTCTGTGTCTCTCAGCACAATGAGGACAGACATGTCTCGCTCTGTTCTTTGGAGCAGAGGCAGACATTCTCTGGACTCCATCACTCCCCCCCCCCAATTTGCTGCTCCTGCAAATCGTGTATTGCGGTGAGAACTGGCAACCAAATCCTGTGTTGTGGGTGGGTATGATTGGATAGCCACGACAACCAATTGATAGGTCCCTTGATGCAGGGTTCAATCCGGCCAATGGGACGCAGGCTAAACGGATCAAGGGGCCTATATATAGCTATGCACATGACCCAGAGCTTCCTCTTTCAGTGCTTGCATCGGAACACCCGCTCACCTCTCCCTACTTTTAGGGCTTGTGCGCTTGACCTTGCTATGCCACTGTGTGTTGTCTGCCGTTGGGACCAGGGACGCAGCAAGTGGGGCGATGGGGGTGGTCTGCCCTGGGTGCCACCCTGGAGTGGGGGTGACACTCGGCGTGCCCTCCCCCCGCAACTCCCAAGCCCCACCGACCGGTAAAAAGCCTCACTCCGGCTCGGCATGCGCTTTGCTTCTTCCTGCTCCGGTGGGCGGAGGCGAGGGGCCGCTGACGCCCCTCCCTGGCCCACCCCTCGCCTCCGCCTGCCGGAGCAGGAAGAAGCAAAGTGTGCGCCGAGCAAGTGATCGAGCAAGCTGCAGAGCGAGGTTTTTTACTGTGTGGCTTGGGAGGTGCCGTTGCCCTGCGACCCGGTAAGAAACCTTGCTCCTGCTCGGCGCACACTTTGCTTCTTCCTGCTCTGGCGGGTGGAAGTGAGGGGCAGGCCAGGGAGGGGAAGATAACGTGTCTGGTTGGGCCAGGGGCACAGCAGGAATTTTCCCCACTTGGCTGATTGGCTGGTGCCATTTGGGTTTCGCCTGCCACGTAGCAAATCACCACAACTTGTAAGGTTGCAGATAGGCTCTGGTTCAGGTGATAGGGATGGGGGAACACTCTTGCCATCCCTATGTGAAGGGTATTCTGTTAAATGAATCCAGGGACTCTATGGTTTGGTCAACACTGTGAGGGGGACATCTGGGTGGTGGACATAGCCTGTTCCCGGCTTTCCGCCTATCCAGGTGTTCACCCTGGGATGACCTATGCTGGTGCCCTAGGTCAGTGCTACCTGCAACAGTGCAGGGAGTTAGTCGAACCAGAGCCTATTCAACTGCTCACTTGCTGTAATCAATAAAGTTGTGGCCTAAATTCTGCCAAAAACCAAACCAAAATTTGAGTCTGTGTGAATTTATTTAAGGGGGAGGTTTAAAGGTCTGAACATACAAAAGAAAGTCAGGCTTCTAGAATGGAATGTGCAGTGGTGATCTCTTTACATAACTGATGAAAAGATGTTGGAATTCCTGTGACAGGCATGTCTGTGTGTACAGTATGTCTGGCAGGACATACAAGTACTTAAGGGTTTTGGGAGAGGGGTGGTCCTGTAAGGAGTCAAAGGTTGTGGTGAGGATGCACAAGGTTCAGTGTTTTGCAAGTTTCTGTTGTGATAGGTATGGCGTTGTGAAATGTGAGAAGATGAGTTTGTAAACCTTGACACATTTGTGATTTCTTGAGGGATTTAACATTTCTATTCCATAAGGACTAAGGATGAATAAAATTCAGACACACACATGCCAGTTTATTTCTCCCACATGCCAACATTGAATGAGGACTTGCTTGTGTGAAAACACGATTACATATTATATGCTACAGATGGTATTTAGCTCCTAATGTTAGCATAGATACAAGCAAAATCTAGCTTCAGTTACTCCAGGCACTAGTTCTCACTAAATAAGACAGGCTTGTTCCCCTTCATTGGAATTCATGTCTCCTCCATACAAAAATAAACATGTACATACAATCATAATCTTGGAAATATAGATTTCAGGACCATAACCCTTCCCTATAACATGTGGTTTTTTTATATGGAGGGATTTTTTAATATGGAGAAATCGTGATTTAGTAAAAACCAGAGAAAATTCAGACCACTTTGTTGTGCAAGTCTATATAAGTACATCTAGCTTGTCCTATTGACCTCCTTGTTTATGAATCAATACTAACAAAAAGCATTGCTTTATTTCCCCTATACGACAGAGAGCAGAAAGCTGTTAAAAACATATAGTACCTCTTTACAAAGACCTTCACAGTTCTTAATAAAGGATGAGCACAAGATCTCTAAAATCAATCTCTTTAGATACGTCTGTGAGTCTGAATGTTCTATCTTTATTTCAGAGTTTTACAGCAATTGCCTCTACTTGATTAACTGGTCCATACCATTTAACAATCTCATACAGAGTTGGAGTTCTTTCCTCTATAATCAGGACTTGCACATTTTGTTCTTTTCCATTTAAAAGGGCTGTTCAACATGACAGATACAAAGCATGATAGATTATTGCTACATAAAAGATCTTTTATTCCAAGAAGTGGAGTTTTGAGAAAGTTCAACTCTAGCACACTGCCTATTTTGAGAGCAGTAATTCAGATGCTTTTAACCAAAACTCAAATTGGCAAACAATTTAAAGCAGAATTATTTGGCTACATTTTCTAGTGGGCAGTCATATTTCGCCCAAACTTTTCTTCTTGCTGAAAGTGTTAGAATAAGAGCAAAAGGGAAATAGCTCAGCTCCATTTTTATACAAGAGAAGACAGGTCGTCTCTACCAGTTTTGGAGTTACTTCTGTTACTGGTACAGACTACATTTCTCTGTTTTCATTTTTCATAAAGTGGTTTTGGATATTTCAGCAAAGACTGCAACAGCTACTCATAGTTCTGCATTTTTGTGCTTCTGATGTGATAAAATGAATGGGACTAATTGTATAGGACCTTCAGCCATGGGGTGAGAAAGACACAATTGTCCTTTCCATGTGGTATCAGCCTTTCATACATTACTAGGGATGGAAGAAGCATCTCATTTAAATGGATTTATACATGGAATTTGGTGGTTCCAGTTGGGGGGGGGAACCCTTGCTTTTTGTTGAGATCAAAGAATGAGATTGGATTGGGTCTGAGCAGAATCTGTGCAGATAAGCTCAACACCAAAACTATTAGAAAATCCCAACCTTAAACATTGCTGTCATGATTCCTGTGCCACTGTGGCAGCTAATGAATAGGTCCTGTGCTGTTGTTTGGTCAAATATTCTTAATAATCATATAAAATTTTCCAGTTTTGCATCAGTCCAAGTGGATACTGGGGTTCAACATTTTCCTATGGTTAATGGAACTAAAATGCAATAAGGTCCCCAACAGTTATACAGTGGTACCTCGGGTTACAGACATTTCAGGTTACAGACTCTGCTAACCCAGAAATAGTACCTTGGGTTAAGAACTTTGCTTCAAGATGAGAACAGAAATTGTGCCGTGGCGGCAGTGGGAGGCCCTATTAGCTAAAGTGGAACCTCAGGTTAAGAACAGTTTCAGGTTAAAAGAATGGACCTCCAGAACGAATTAAGTTCTTAACCCGAGGTACCACTGTATTGTTAATTCAGTCAACACTGAGATATTGACGAGATAATTAACGTGTTTTCCCCCTACTTCCTTTCAGGGTTACCACTGTGACTGCCTCCTGGGCTGGGAAGGACCATTTTGCGAATCTGAATCCAATGAGTGTGACTCTGCACCTTGTAAGAATAATGGCACTTGCATTGACCTCTTCAATGACTTCCGGTAAGGAGCATCTTCTCCACCATCAAATGATTTTGATGTTTCAGTGGTGACTTATTTTATTTGTACATTTGCTGGATTTCAAAATTGTGGCATAGCAAATAGCTTGTGATATAAACTGGAGCAGTGGGGTTGTGAGGATGCGGGTTAGGGAAATCCATGTTTTTCCAGGGAACATTTGTTGAAGAAGATTAAGAGATAGTGTGTTGCATGTAAGTGTGCAAGTCTGGACATTTCTCCCAATTGTCAAGACACTAAGTGGCATGCAGGCTTCAGCATGCATATCTAGCTGAATGGGAGAACTGCATTCACAGTTATGAGCAGAATATGGAGTTGGTCTCTCCAGTCGAGGAAACAGAGATGTGCTAATGGATAGAGATGGGGAAGAAATGGTTTGAAAAAGTGTATCTATTAAGCAAGCTTGCATACAAAAGCATATTTATTGTGAGAAATGTGTACTGATATGTTGGCAGATGTTAATAAGCACCTTTTAAATAAAAAAAATATTGCAGACATTAATAAGCACTTTTTTAAAAAAGATTGCAAACTGAATTTAAGATTGTAAAAATTAGAAACTGATATTGAGGATGAATTCTTTCTCACTGACGTAGTTCTTTTTAAAAAGCTAAACCCCTGATCATTAGTTGTTTGGCAGGAGACTGGATTCTATCTCCCTCTGCCCACTTTTTAGCTTAGCAATGATTGGTAGGATTTTAGTGTGTGCAACAAAAGCCGCTCTCCACATCCTCAAAATGTGGGATCAGCACAACCAGTTCAAAAATCCAGTCTTGGAGTGCTTGAATTATAGCTGGAATAGGTGTGTGCGTATGTCTTAAGGAAACATCTTCCTAACTCAATATTAATCGAATCATCACCCTCATGATGATGTAAAATAACACTACTTTAGACAACTAATAACCTCCTGAGCATTCATCATTGTTGCCATCAGTTTTACTGTTTTCTTTCCTTAAATATACTATTATCACACAAATGGTGTTACTTAAATGTATTCTATTACTTGGTGCCACTGAGCACAATAACAAAACAGATTTAAGTGCAATTTTGCTGAGTTTATGCATAGTTAACTCTGGAGTGGGTTTGTGGTTGTTACGTTCAGTGATCACACAACTTGTCAGATGTATTTGATATATTTTGCTGCCTGAAATGAAGATGCCAGTCAGGTGGGAAATGCTCACCTGGCTGTGATCCTTGTGCATGTCCCAAAGTTTATGCTATGGGATGTAACTCTTGCAGTGCTGTAAGGGAGAAAGCAGTGCAACTGTGTTAAAGTGGTGGTTACAGGTAGGTAGCCATGTTGGTTTGGGTCGAAGTAAAATAAAAAAATTCCTTCAGTAGCACCTTAAAGACCAACTAAGTTTTTATTTTGGTATGAGCTTTCGTGTGCACGAACACTTCTTCAGATAAAGTGTTCTCCTAATGATTTAATACCATGATCTTTCTTTTTCTTTTTCTTTTTTGCTCCTAAGGACAAGCAAAAAGGCCATTTATTGTACCATCTCTGAATGCTTTCTACTAATCAATACAAATGAGGTGTTTTGGTATCCTTGCTCTTTCGGTTTCCTTTCATTTGGTTTCTTCTCTAAGAAGGGGGATGCAACTGGATTCTTCTGTCCATCCCAAGGTTTTAAAAGCAATGCTATGGTTTCATTTTCGTGGTTTTGCAGATGATCATGTCAACTCACAGTCCTAAAAGCTTCTGTATTTGTTTACAGCTCTTTGATAAGCAGATGTAGGTCTTTTTGTGCCAAGCTTTTCAGTGTCAGAACGAAAGGATTCAAAAGCATTCCAGGAGCAAATCTTTCATTCCTCTCATTCTGTCGGTGCTGACATGAAATGATCCTGCTGGCAGGGAAAGGTCAACACGGACTACTTGACTGCACATTTCGGAGTAAGGCTGAATGCAAAAGCTTTGTAAGATTTAATAAGCTAACTTGAATCATCCTTATTTATTTAATTGCCCATCTATCACAAGTTGTTTGGTTTGCTGATGAAAAGTCGTCGTCCCCGCTTTCCCATTTGGGTGTGTGGCCAGCTTTAAATGCATAAGATTTATTATTCCCTCTACAAGATTGGTTTATCTGATATGAAATAAATCTCATCATGAGTCCAATAGTGAGTTCAAGGATTATTTCAATGCCAATTACAGAAATTGACTCCGCCTCCTAGGAATGTCAATGGGTTTTATTGCATTAGAGCATAAAAGGCGTGTGGCTGTTCATACAACTATGAACAGTGCAGGCTTGAAGAAAAGCTAAGGTTCTTAAGCTTTTCCAGGCATTTGGTTGCAAATGCTACTGGCAGAATCTGGAGCAGTGCTTCCTAGACTTGGGTCTCCAGCTGTTTTGGACTACAACTCCCATCATCCTTAGCTAGCAAGACAAGTGGTCAAGGATGATGGAAATTGTAGTACAAAGGCAAACTTGGAGACCCAAGTCTGGGAAACACCAGTCTGCAGGAATGTCTGAGCATAAGGCAAGTTCTGCAAATTTCCATTATTCCATTATAGAATATTAGTGTATCTCTCCCATTATAGAATATTATAGAATTCCATTATAGAATATTAGTGTATCTCTCCCATTATGTACTGGGAACAGGGTGGCAAGAACAGATTCCAGTACATGGGGTATTCCTTTTGTGACATGTCTTTTTAGGTCAGGTGGTGGGGAACTAGATCCAGCTGGTGGACTGGATCCTGAGTGCCCCCCAACTTCATCAAGCTACTTGGGTTAAGGGGACAGAGACCCAATCACCTGTCACTTGAAACAGCTATTGCATTAGCTAGCCATTTCTTTCCCCCTTTCTAGCATAGCAATCACTAAAAAAGAAAACCCATGCCAATTCAGACCTGAAGTTGCCACCTATCCGTTGTTAGGCAACTGACTCCACGCCTCCTTTCTGCAGAGTCTCTGCACAGGGTTTGGTCAGGCAGTCATAGCAAACCTCCCTTGCCAAGCAGAAGTCCACTTTGAGGCTCCTCATTGTGTATTGGCAGCTGTATGGCACCTGTGCCACACCTGACATCCCATATGATGGCAGGTGTGGGCAGGTGGGCGTGGCTTGTGGAAAACAGGCTAGCAGGCCAAATTGGGAACCCATTATTGGCCAATTTGGCCTGAAGGCAAGAGGTTCCACACACCTGTTTTTGATTCTAACCCTGCAGGAAGGAACTGCCCTGTTTGAATTATTTGTATGCAAGCCACTCCAGGAGCCGTTTCAGTTAAAGAGTAGGTTCAAAATGCCCAGCTATTGTTTAACTGAAAAACCCTATTTAAACCCAAATTTAGATATGCAGTGAGGAAGGAGGAGGCACCCCTTATTCTCATACCCCCAACTGGGAGCAAGAGGGTTCAGTTCAGCAGGGTACTGCTCCTTTACAAGCATCTTCCCTTCAAGGAAGCCCCTCACAAAGAAGCAGGAACCTTCCTGCTTACCAGTGTAGTGCTTCTTTAGGAGGCAGAGGAGAGGCTGGACAGGTAGGAAAGGTCAAGTGGGAAAGCCCACACTCCACATCCAAAGGCATCCACCCATCCAGCTTCTCCCAGAAAGAAACAGCTGGTAAGGTAGGTCTCTCTCTTTTTTGCATGTTTTGTTCTTTTTCATGTCTGATGCTTGGCTCTCCTTCATGCCTGACTCCCTGTCCCCTGGCAACCTCAGATTGCTCTCGCCCTTGCAGCCTGATGGGCAGCAGTCTGAGACTGTTTCAACCCAGCACAAGTGATACCCACTCCCCCACAACTGGTACTGTTCAGTTTGGGCCTCAGTACGCAGCCCTATATAATTGTAAAATAGTTTTGCTATTGCATCTAATCCATTCAGAGGGTGACTTAAGTCTGTTGATTTTAATTGTGAGTATGGCTATCATGGGATGTCACCCACAGGAAATAATTGAAGAATACAATAATATATTGTACACTGGGAAATGATGTCAAAAATTATTAAGTGTGTGTGTTCGTTCAGATTCTGCCAGATTTTGACAGCTGTGCATAATGTATGGGAAATTAATTTTCTAATTATTCTGAAAGGTAGTGTTTGTTCAGATGATGATACAAGCTGCATTATTTGCATCTATACTTTTGTAGCTTCATATTACTGAGTTCTCAACCACCTGCATACATTAGGGACCTATAGGTAACTTACGAGAGGCAGCTATACAAATATTTAAATGTGCTTTTCCAATTCTGGCAGCAAATATGCTCAACCACTGCTCACCAGAGCAACCATTTCCTTGGCTCCTCCACCTGATGGGGAATAAAATAGGGCCTTTTTAACATTACTAGTTCTTCATGCAAGATACTAGGGGTACCTATTCTGCTTTATTGGCAGATATAAACGGAAACATTGGCTTGAGTAATGTTTACCATGTTTTGATAGCAGCTTTTTCTAAGTTTTATGTTTCACTAGGGTTTTTATGTAAAAAAAGCTCTGTTCTGAGAAACAAGTGAAGAATGAACAAAAGTAAGCTCTCCGGGCAGGCAGCAATATAGCAGTTATTTAATATGCCTCATTTTGCTTGGATGGGGAAGCCACAGTCTTTGTTCAGAGCAGGCAAAACCAGAGAGCTGATGCATGTATTTGCAAGTTGTGCTAAATTTGTACAAGGACGCAACGGTCCAATTGAAAGTGAAAAGTGAGTTGGACATACTGCACTTTTTATTTGGTCGAATGTTGGTGAAATTTTTGAATGGATTTTAGGATGGTGATTTGTAGGGTGGAAGGGATCTTTTGAAATACGTGGACGTTTGCCCAGCCACCCAACCTGTGTGAAGTCATATATTAAACAATTAGCTTACGATACATTCAGCATCAAATTCAAATTGTTCTCTTGCCATTAAAACGGTGACTCATTTGCCCCTCTCTGAAGAGAAATAATACTGAGGGGGAGGGGGGCTACTTGATGTTTGCAGAGACAGATTGGTGTGTTCCACCGTTATTTGTTAATGCGCTCCACATCCCACACTGCAGGGATAGAGTCACACCACGGCATCAACTGTGGACTGGGCTGGGTCTGACTTGAAGGAGAATTGTAATGCTTAACTCCACCTCTGAGCCATTTATGAAGAAATGGGTCTGAATCTGCAGTTTGGTCAGACAGTGATCTTTGTGTAACCTTATCTGTGGATCTGCCTGTCCTTGATTTCATGTTTGTAACACCACAGGTAATAATAATAATAATAATAATAATAATAATAATAATAATAATAATAATATTTTGATGAGGCAGCAAAGGAAAATTTCAGTTATTTGGTGGGGTGATTGTAATATTTTTTACTGATACATGCTCACTGTTTTAACTAAATTATTACCACTGCAGAGTGTGTAAACTTTTTGATGTTTTAGCAACAGGGACTCAAGCATAAACAAGATATGTGATGAAGTACCCTCCCCAAATTTCAAGATGAACAGATAAAGGCAAACAGCAGGGTCCTGGAACCCTCCACTTATCGTTGTATTCTTCTGTGTTTGGGCTACTAACAGCCGTGCCCAGCTCCCTGCCTACAATATGGATGTTCTCATTATCTCGCTACCGGTATAATGAAGTTTCAGCCTCATCCCTCCCTCCACCTTCCATTTCCACCATGGGCATAACTTAAGGCAAGACAGAAGTTTAACAGCCAAACTATAAAATGGTCTGAGAAGCAGCTCAGCACAAAACCCGAGGAAGATCTGGACATAAAGTGCTGATGGATTGCCAGGG
The DNA here is from genome assembly GCF_963506605.1 of Zootoca vivipara. NCBI lineage: Eukaryota > Metazoa > Chordata > Lepidosauria > Squamata > Lacertidae > Zootoca > Zootoca vivipara. The sequence continues at coordinate 32,787,980 of NC_083278.1, read as the reverse complement.
AAAGAGCCAGATGCTGCTAGCAAGAAGTGTTCCAGAGCCTGGCATCTGGGACCAGTAAGCACTATACAGATTCTCCATCTGTGGCTGAAGCTGTTGACTGCTGCTGGGGAAGGTGCAGTCGAAAGCAGTAAGGCAACAGCAGTTTATAGCCTTGCCAGTAGTAGCAGAAGGCAAGCTGAACTCAGCATCGGAATTAACATTTATATTCCAATTTGCTTTTTCCAGCTCCATACCAATGTGGGGAAAAAATCCAGTCGTTTACAGAGATGCATGGTTTAGGCACACTGATTTGCAAGGGAGATGACCAACTCAAGGCATTACGTATGCAAAGCTGCAGCCGTGCTTAACTTGCGCTTCTCTCGAGCCAGCCCTTTAACCGTAACTTGGGCATAGTGGCAGTTGGAGTGACAAACACAAGCAAGAGACCACTTAACCATAAAAAAGGCATAGTAAATCACTAAGAGGGATGAAACAGAAATCTATGGCTTTCAATCCCCACAGGGTGGGATCAACTATCTGCTTGCACTCACAGAAGGAGAATGTGCACTCACGGAAAAGGGTGCCATCCATTCATGGATGACTATGATGACCTGTTCATTCAGCATTCATCCTGGTTGGTTTGCATGGAGATTAGATGATCCTGGCTACTTAATGAGCATTCATTCTATTTGCTTACAGGGAGGTCAGATGCTATTCCACACTTTCCAGTGCATTCCCCTATCACAGGCATCCCCAAACTCTGCTCTCCAGATGTTTGGGGACTACAGTTCCCATCGTCCCTGACCGCTGGTCCTGTTAGCTAGGGATGATGGGAGTTGTAATCCCATACCATCTGGAGGGCCGAGTTTGGGGATGCCTGCCCCTATCACTTTCCAACTGATCTTTTCAGGAAGCAGATTTGTTTCTCAAGACACACCATTCAACTGAAATCCACAATCTAAATTTGCTAGCATGTGATTCGGCTCCCACCCAAAAGTAGTGACAGTCTAGAAGCATCCATAGTCATTTAGAAAAAAAAATAAGCCATTTAACAGTTAGTAAGGAACCAGATCCTACCAACAGTCTTTAGCAACAGCAGTATAAGTTGTTATTTGTGTTACTCCAGCTAAAGTAAAAGTTTGTAGGCTAACATAGGTTGAACTGGCTCCAAGACCAGACCAAAATCGATAGATATGTAAGATAGTGAGTAGAAGAACCTAGAATGAATACGACAAACACCCTGGTCAGCTGTGCAAGCTATTGACGTAGTGGTAACAGCAGTAGGCTAAATTCTCTGTGAAAGAAAAATCAGACATGCTTGCTATCTAGGCGCAATAGAATGAATCTCATTAAACAGCCACAAGGAAATTTCGATTCAGTAATGAAGAAAATGTGTCATATATGTCGTGAATGTATTTTTAAACTTTCTTACTCTGGTGGCAGGACACTTTGGCCTAGTGACTGATATTACAGCGCTGGGATAACGTTGAGTTGAAGTCTGGTTATTTCCCTGTATGGGTGCTGGATGAATTAGATTTTAGTGAGTTCCCGTGTGAAATGGCCTGATCCAGAGGAATACATTCCAGCATCAATTGCCCAGTGTGGAGGGACAGTGGTGTGGGAAGTATTCATCTGATCCAGCCTCCATTTTTCAAATTTTACTGGAGTCACGAAGGCAGATTGCAGCTACACAATGTTAGGAAGACATACATTGGGTCTGAGATACCCTCCATTGCAGAGGGCATGGTTGGGTTGTGCAATTCACCTAACTTTTGTCCGGCTGAGCCACTAAAGCATTCCAAAACCAAGAGGGGCGGGGATGCCAGACTGGCTCCACTAGCGCATTTGCACTAGCGCATTTGCACTAGCGCATTTGCACAATGCCAACCTCACCACTACCATGCCCTTCCCTGTCTCCATCCTTGCATGCTGCAGCAACTCAGTTGGGCTGCAGTCAGGTTAGCAGTACAGCACCACCATACCACTTCTGGCTGAGAAAAGTTTAAATTGCAGGGCGTATGAACAGAGAAAACTAAGAAAAGGTGCAAAAAGAAACAAGAAACTTAGTGACCTCATTATTTCTAATCTGAACCCTTTGTAATACATGCCTGCTGCAGATGAGTCATAACAAAATCAATTTTGTTTGTTCTTTTGCCCTTGATTCAATGGTTTTCTGAAAGCACAGTGACATCTTTAGAGAAATCTTAGTAAAATATGAAGTTTAAACAAACAAATATAAAATGGTGCAGGCACTTTACAATGGCTCATTAGAAATGAAAGGAAAACCCATCCATCAGTGTTTGGTACAGATGAGATATTTCATGCATGGCCAATGTCTATGACATACACAAAGAAGCAAAATTTTGAAAGTATTATGGGAATTGCCACTAGCATTAAATCCCATTGAAGCATGGAGAATGAGTAATAAGCAATTTCACATAAATGTACAATATGTAGAACCGCTGCAAAAGCCATACTTACTGTTTCACAAAAAGCCATTAATAAAAACTTTAGGTTGTGTTTCTGGAAAAGGGCATGTTGTTTCTCAGGAGGGGTTGGCCACCAGTTTTCCTGGAGCATCTGCCCTTCCCCCCCCAATACAATTAGTTTTGGTCTCAGAGTGAAGGCACAATCCTAATGGGACCTGTTTAAGTTTCCTTGCACCCTAGTACCCAACATAAGCCTTTCCTGTTCTCCGTTTCCCCAAACTTTCCAAAGTAGTGTATACACCTGTACACTATATACCATATTGGCCTGAATATGAGCCTCACTTTTTTCCAAATTCCGACCGTGAAAAGTTAAAGGGTGGCTTAAATTCGCAACCTTCCAAAAATTGGCTTTTACGATATTGCTGCTGAAACAGACATACGGTAAAACAGAATGGGTGTGACTGCCTGTGGGATTTTAAGGGAGCAGCTTATATTTTGGTATTGTCTTCCCCCCACCTTGAATTTTAAAGGTGTGGCTTATATTTGGATGTGGCTTATATTCGGGCCAATACAGTATGCATGCCTGGAGATGTCTTACTTTGGTGACTCTGAGCATGCAGGAAAATGTCCGGAAACTATGAGGAACTATTTTTCTTATGCAGGCAACGCCCCATTTATGCGGGGGTTACATTCTGGGTCATTGCGCGTCTAAGCCTGCCTTTCTGCCTTCCATCCTCTTTCAGTTCCACCAATGGCAATGGTAGTCTTAGGCAATTGTTTCCAGTTACTATGTCTGCTCAACACCAACAGCAATAATGGAGGGCGGACGTAAATGTTGCAGTAATGGGATTTTTCCACCAGCACAAGCATTTCTGCTTGCCAGATGGATCTCTTATCTCTCTCCCAGCCCACATGTGCACAGCTCTGGGGCTTCTCCCAATTCTCCAGGGCCAATTTGGGGAAACATGGGGGGCATGGGGGCAGGAGAGAAGGGAAAGCCCCATTGTGCTAGCAGGAATAATTGCGCGGGCTACTGCTAGCACAACTATTAAGCAGGATTGGACGCTAGGCTGGGGCAGGCGGAGACCCCTGGCATCCTACCCGGGAAGGCGGTGCCAGCCCCAAACTACCAGGGAGTCGCCTTATGGGATCAGGGGGCTGTGTGCGACCACGCAAAGGTCACCCCCCCCATTTGATGCGTGAAGCAGTCATTGTGAATATTCACCCACATTGATGTTTTATTTCACTAGCTAAAACTCTACTGTTAAAGTACGCTATTCAAAAATTATTTTGGCAGAGAAGAAAAACTGTGCATTTAGGAAATGTACACATAACAATTGTATATCTTACTTTACTTTGGAAATTGCTTTTTTTAGGGGAAATTCTTACAGTATAAGTGATTTTTTTTTAAAAAAAAAAATCAGCATCCTCTCTCCCCCCTTTTCCAGGTTTTTACAGATAATTGAATTTTATTTTATAGCCATCTTGTTTCTGTGTGCCATTTAAATTCTTCTATTATGCTAGATCAATAAGTATTATAGAGAACAACTACTGCAAACAATGTCCTAGTACAGCTTTTTTATGAAAAAGAAGAGGCTCTTTTTTTACTAGAACAAAAGTGGGCACATTCAGAACACGTAATTATCACATTGGCCTCCATTAAACGCCTCTTTGGCTATGTAAAGAAGGTAATAAAAGTTTTTAAAAGGAGGACTTTATCTCCAAAGTTCATGAAGCAGAGAGAAAAATTTCACATGTAAAAAATGTATGTCTGCATAAGAGTCATGGACTCTGCTTTAATATTTGGAAGGGACAGCAATAAAATATTTAGGGGATAGTTCTTCGGAAATTAGTCATAAAGTAAGCCCAAGTTTTTAAAAATGGGTCATTTCTATTGTGACAGGTAACAAAAAAGAAAAGAAAAAAGCTTAAGCTATAACTTGCACACGGAGAGTGAATGGATATGACAGTAAATGTTTTTCTTTGCTATTTTATTTTTTCAGGGATAATACCTATCAGCCTGGTGGAGGGGGGAATGTCGTCCTCCTCTCCCTTAGGCCACATCCACACCATATATTTAAAGAACTTTTAAATCACCTGGTTGTGACTTCCCGCAATGAATCCTGGGAACTGTAGTTTACCCCCTTACAGAGCTAGGATTTCCAGCACCCTTAACAAACTATAGTTCCCAGGTCTCTTTGGAGGGAGCCATGACAGAGTGCTTTAAACATACAGTGTGGCTATGGCTTTATTCTTTACCCTTGGGGCTACAGGAATGCTGCCCCACCCAGGGTTTAACAGTTTGAGTCTTCATAGTAAAAAACTTCGTGAAATCTGCCTCATAACAGATGGGCTTATTAAAAAAATATAAGCATTGCTCCCAGTTTTGGATTTCAATATTTGTTAACACTGTGCCACATATTATACAACACTAACTGGATTAAAAAAATAAAGTGTTTATAATTATATCTTTTACCTACTGTTTTATATGACCTGCAGCAGGGCCGTCTCAAGCTGGTCGGGCGCCGTGGCACCGTGGCGTGGAGATCGCTTTGCCGTGCAGCACCCTCCTGCCAGCCCGGCGCCCTGGGCCACCGAGACTACCCCTAGAGCCGGGCCTGACCTGCAGCACTGTAGCTTTCTTTTTCGAACACTTCAGTTTGCTCAAATGGCAAATTTGCTATTAAAATTTTTAAGTATCTAAGCAGGCCCGAAAAGCTTAATTAAATATGAAGTTTTGTAAATCTTGTTAATGGTTGAGCTTAATCTTTACTGCACAGTGTGGAGAAAGACGTATTTTGGCTTGAGCTTTTTAAAACAGGTTTGTTTGTTGCATCCAACTAAGTGATATTCAGAGAAGACTCATTGAAATTGATAGTTTATAGTTAGTATCACTAATTTAAATATATTGATTTTAATTGATCTACTTGGAGTTGGGCTCCGTTGCTTACAGCCCTGTTTCTTTTAAGTGGTATCTTCAAAAGTTTAATACTGTAAGGTCTTTCTAGCTAGACACTGCAGCAGATACAACCTGTGCAACTTCCTAGTCCTCTCTCCCAGGATGTCTAGCTTTGAGATGAAGGAAGCCCTTGGTCCTTCCTCTTTGCCCAGGTGCCAAAGCAAGAAGCTGCCAGAACTGCTGTCATTATTGCAATGACAAATTTTGTGTGTGTGTGTGTGTGTGTATGTGTGTGTGTATATATATATATATATATATATATATATATATATATATATATATATATATATATATATATATAACGGTAGGAGGAAAATCAACAGCACTGCTGCTGCAAAGATAAATATTGGCAGGGGTGGGGAAGGATCAGCGGTGATGGGAGACCATTTGTGGCAAGGGTACAATTAGTCATGCCAAGGGCTCTCTGAAGTCTATTGCTGGCCAATGGCCGGTGGCCATGATGCTTGAGTATTACAGAATATTAGGAAGTGGTTTTTATATTCATACAAGTGGGAGCTGAAACAAAATACTGCAGTGTCGATTGCTCCTCTTCAGGATTCCAGTAAGTCTATTCCATCCCACCCAAACCTCAGGCTAGTTGGTCCCCCCCCCCCGCTATATTTTTGTACTTCTGCAAACCTTGGGTTTTCCCCAACACTCTTCTCTCTCTCTCTCTCTCTCTCTCTCTCTCTCTCTCTCTCTCTCTCTCTCTCTCTCTCTCGGTGTGTGGTAGGGTCGTTTTGGCTACATAAAGTACTAGGTGGCAAGATTAGTCTTTCACCACATACTCAGGTCAGATGACTAATCTGCATGCCAGAATCTTCACCTAGGCAAAGCAACTCACACCCTGGGTGTCAAAAATAGAGGGGATGATAAGCATTGTCAGTCCTTACAGCATACATAGAATTCACAGTGTCTGTGCCTATCTGTAACTGTTACGGTACATTTTATTTGAAGTTCCGAACTATTGGTATAATAATTCTTATGTGAATCAATTTATGTAGTAAAATAATAAATATTAGTTGTCTTACAACACTTGCATGTCAATTCTCACCCTTTCCATTTGCAGTGCATGTTAAGTGTACACACACACACACACACACCCCTAGAACCTTTTCAGTGTCATTGAAACATGGAGCATAATGCTTTCAGTGTTAATATTCAATGTGCAGTGCTTTGCGAGATAAGATTAGCCTAAAGGGAGACGCTAGACAAGAAGAGAGAATGTGATATGCCTATATAGGATTCAGTGAGTTACTGTTTCTCTCTGTGGACAAGCAAAAGGAACAACTGTAATATTTTGAATGCCTGTAAAATAACCTCTGAGGGACCACAATGTATTTATTTCTGTATTTGAGACAATTTCACCCACCCAAGATGGTACCCTGTTTCTCATATTTTAAGACATACCCATAAAATAAGCCATAGCAGGATTTTTAAGCATTCAAGGAATATAAGCCATACCCCGAAAATAAGACATAGTGATAGGCGCAGCAGCAATGCCGGCCACGGCAGGAGGAGGAGGAAAAAAATAAGACATCCCTTGAAAATAAGCCATAGTGTGTTTTTTTGAGGAAAAATAGAAATATAAGACATGTCTTATAATATGAGAAACACGGTATCTACTTCATTTTTAATGTTCTTCCCAATTCCCTGCTTTTCTGAGAACTATAAAGCAGGCACAATATGCAATGTAATCATATATTGGCCTTTAAAACATTGTTAAAACTAACATTTCAGTAAAATATGTGACGTTTTTATCACTGGGATTTATATTTAGTATGCAATTAAATGGAAGGGCAGTTGTTTCATGTCTAATTAATGTGGGCCTTTATGAGCTAGAGACTGACCATTTAACTTTCATTGTTATATTTGGACCCCTTTAAAGCCATTCAGCATGATGCAGGAGGGGGGGGGGAGAGAATGCCCTAGATCAGCCTTTGCCAACCCAGTGCCCACCAGATGTTTTGGACTACAAACCATGGGCCATTCTGGCAGGGGCTGATGGGAGCTGCAGAAGGTCTTATTTCCTTTCACTTAGCTTTCAAACAACACATTGACTGGGTTTTCTTACTTGATAACAAGGGGAAATCGACCATGCATGTACTGCTGGATTTTGTTGGATTCACACAACATTCCAGAAATCAAATTCTTGCTCCACTGTAATTGCTTCATTGATCCAGGATGTATGTGTGTGTTGGCTGGAATACAACAATATTAAATTGAAATCACAACAATAATTTAGGAGCTGGGGGTGTCCACTTTCCTTCATATGCCATTTCTTCCATAATCTCTGGGGTGGGTGGGCGTCTTTCTTACCGTAAAACAATTAAGATGTGACTGAGTGGTGTGATTTCTTGCAGGTATTTTTATTATTATTATTCCAGCTTCACAGTGGCTTTTTTTGGGGGGGGGGTGACTTTGTTTGCATCGTCCTATAGGATTTACTGGCATCCTGATACGCCTTAAACTGTAAGGCTGTCTAGACGTGTAATTCTGAAGAACTCTGAGGATTCGTTTTGCTTTTTTTTTTGTTAAAGCAGAATAATGTATATTTTTTTAAAAAAAAACCCTCCACCGCTGTATTTAAACAAAAGACAAACCAGATGTTTTGAGTGTATCCACAGGCAACATTTTGGAAAGTCCATGGATCTAGAAAAACATAGAGATAGTATATACTAAAATCCACAGCAGTATTGACACAGTAAAGCAGAGGAACAGAACACTCTGTCGGGACCATGATCCAGCAAGATTATTGACATTTCAGTTCACTTTCCTAACTGCAAAAAATCCCTTTAAAAGGATTTGTTGCACTAGGATAACAGAACACTTTGACCAATATAGTTGAGCCAGTATGAGCCCTGATCCCCTCCCACAAAATAGTGGCAGTCTAGAGGCACCTTTAGAATGGCTGAATGATAATGGCTGATAAAATTCAGTAGATATGTGTGTCAAAGTGGCAATTCTAATAAATTTTACTGAATGTATTTTATTGACAGACTAACACAGGGGTGGCCTTCTAGATGTTAACTGCACAATGTACAGGTTGTATGTATTTATTCCAGAGTTGTCCCTTTAATCAGGTACTCTCCAACAAGAGGGCATTTGTTGTGGGTGGGAACATTGGAGTGCCCACAACACCCTGTTGGTGGTCACTCGATCTTGGGAGCAATTGGGCCTGAGGGACGCAAGTCAAAGCAATTGAGGGACCACTATTTAACCCGATACACTTGTCCCTGAGCTTCCTCTTTGGGGCTCAGTGCATCGGAATACTCGGCCACCTCCCCCTATATTTAGGGCTTGCACTTGACTTTCCTATACCTTCATGTGTGGCCTGTCATTGGGACAGGGGCACGGCAGGAATTTCCCCACATGGCTGATTGGCTGGTGCCACTTGGGTTCGCCTGCCGCATAGCAAATCGTCACAACTTGTAAGGTTGCGGATAGGCTCTGGTTCAGGTGGATAGAGGTGGCAGGATACCTAGCCATGCCTATGTGTTGGGTATTCCTTTAAGAATGAATCCACAAACTCATGGTTGGTCTTCCCTGTGCAGGGTTGTGCCCGGAGCCTGAGTCCAGGGCTCATCTGGGTGGAGGCCTAGCAGGGCTCCTGCTTGCCACTGTCCCAGGTGTTCACCCAAGGCTTACTTATGGTTGGTGCCCAGAGTCAGCTCTGCCTGCAGGGCTGCAGGTAGCTAGTCGAACCAGAGCCTATGCAACCACTCACCTGATTGTAATCAATAAACCTGTGGCCTAAATTCTGCCAAAAACCAAACCAAAAATTTGAGTCTTGTCCAAATTTATTTCGGGGGTGGTTAAAAGGTCTCCACATGCAAATATAGGAACTGGCTTGACTTGAAAATAAAAGTCTTTAAGCATCCAATGCCAACAGATTTATTGTTCCCCTCTTTGTCTTTAAGGTGCCATAACACTCTATATTATGTTTACTGCATCAAACTAACATGACTACCCTTCTAAAACTCATCTCTGTTTAAATGAAACTAATTAAGGATAAGTAGTTAGGTGATTCAGAGCTTAGGATGTGAACCAAATCACAGGGACACAGTACTTAAATCCATTCCGCAAACTATTCATGACTAGTGTTTAAATTGAGTTTTTTTTTAAATTCTGATCTTTCAAATATGATCACGTGTGCTCATCAGTTTAAAGGGTGATGAGAGAAAGATAACATGCACATGAAATGAAATAGAAATGCATAATAATGTGCCTCTGTCTCAGATATTTTGTTCCTTGTGTGCTGTGTCACTTGATATACAATGTATTAAAAACGTGCTATTTTACTGCTATTATAAAGGAGATTATGAGTGGGGAGACTGTGATAAGAACTGCATAGAAATGGGGAAATGAATCATAGGGAATTAGAAAAGGAATGAGGCAAAAAGGGCTGAACCAATTAAATTGGAAGGAATCAATTAGAATAGAACAAACAATATATATACATAAATAAGCCCTCTAAGGTTTCCCTGTATAAGACTGCGCATGCAAAGGTATATTCTTTCACTGTTATGATAATAATAGTCTCCTTCCTTTATCTCTCTCCCGCCAGCTTTCTCCTATCAAATGCCTTTCTCCCTATATAGGGTCAATATCCTCTTTTATCTTCAGCTTTGCAAAGAAAGTGAAATGCTAGGAATACCTGTGTTTGGAGGAGTCTTTTTTAAAAAAAATTCTAAGGATTTTTGGGTGGACTTCAAAAGGGTTAATCCTTGAGAATTTTGGAACTTGCAGAAGAGTAAGGGAGGTTTGAAAGGCTAGAAAGGAAATGAGAATATTCCCTTTTACCCTTGGTATGTGGCAAAGATCCATTTTCAATATACTGTACAGGCATTGGTTTTTGAAACTGTAGAATGAGTACCAATCCTATTCCAAGATATACTCCAAACACAAAAGTACATTATAAAATATAAGCAACAGATAAATAATTTATACTGGGGCAAAGGCAGACATAATTAATATTAGGCCAAAAGCGCAGTCTAAGGCTGGAGATATAAATGCCTTGTTGGGGCATAAAACGTGGGCATGTCCAGATTCTTTTTTTGGTCTTAGATAGTCCATATCAATTTTGTACTATCAAAATCTTTGATATTACAATATGTCCATCCACTCTTGAATTAGATTCCTGTACTAATGGGATTAATGGCAGGACAACAAATGTGGATTTTGTGAGCTGTCAAAATCCTTATATTTTGGCCCTGGAAGGATAAACACCCACTGTCTACTACACAATGGTTTGAGAACCTCACCATTCTTTCTGTAATGTGTGAATTCTGAACTAAATATCTGGCACAGAACCACAGAACCCAGGAAGCTATCTCCTGGAGAGCTGGCTCAGTTGTGTGGCCTGACTGGAGAAGTTGCTACTCTGGAGAGGCTCTGGCCTCATCAAGATTAAGTATTAATCTACCATTAACTCAGCTCATGGTAGTGTTTTCATACATAAACAGCAGAAGACAGGAAACTTGCTTCATTCGAACACATTTCTCTTTAACTTTTTTCTTTGCTGAATTTGTTGTAGACAAACAAACAAGTTAAATAAATAATTAAAAATACTGGGCAGAAAAGGTCTTGCCTAACTTGCGGGAGGGGAAATCAATGGCGGGGTGGTGGATAGCGATGGGACTGTTGCAAATAAGATAGATTTGCTTATTTTTAGAATTTTTTTTTTCCATAGCAGAACATATGTGCCTTTATTTCAAATGGTACTTGTTAGGTTATTTAAGCATGCTTCAGCCACATATGGTTCCGATAGCCAGCATCTTGGATTTAGCCAAAATGGTGGCTTGCAATGAAACTTGATAGCATGCGCAGGAAACCAAATATGCAGTGAATGGTTGTTGAATGAGCACTTGACACAGTTACTTTCATCAGCTTTGTTGTCCCATGGAGGTGGCGAATAGATGGGTTGTTTTTCCTCATCTTCCCAATTCAGGCTTTTTGAATTGCAGATTATGGAAGGATGAGGTGGTCGCAATTAAAGGAGAACATTTTAGTGTATTCAACTTTAGTGTATTCAACTTGGAGAGAGAAGTTTAACCCAGATACCTACTTTCTGCGCTTGGAATGTTTAAGAGGAGGCAGATTGGATTTAAGAGGAGGCAGAGTGGAGGTTGCATTCTAGTGCTGCAGCCTTGAACAGTTTGTATTGTGGAAGGGCCTGTAGCTACGCAAAAACAAGTGCTTTGACCTCAAACTTGAAAAAGCCCATTAGCTTTTGATTATCTCCCATCAGACAATGGGTTGCAAGTTGCTTTTCCAGAAGGACTTGGTACGGTCAGCGCTGCTGGCTACACAAGGACATTTTGTCAAAATCTGGCAACTTCTTTCTAATGTAAAACATCTTCTGCCACTACCTGCAGCAGATTTTGTTTGGCAGGCAATTAACTGCATTTGCTTTTCAATCTGGGATTTTTTAAAAAAAACGTGCTGAAAATTTCCAAGGTAATAAACACCTCGCAGCTCTTTGTCTCAGCAAATAGAAATATGACATTATTGCGAACAACAAGCCAATGATTCATTAAGCAGTTCCAGAAGCTCTGTGTAACAGTAAATTGCAGCCCTGGTGATCGAAAAGGGGAGAGACTGGTGTTACTTAGGAATAGGGAGGCATGCAAAATGAAGTCACATGGGGATTCTGTTAGGGCTGAAGGCATGCAACTAGCCTAACTAGCCCCTGCTCATTTTCTTTCAATCCCCAAATGATGCTGTGATATGGCTGGTGTATTCATTTGTTAGAGCAGGTCCAGTGTTCTGTTTTGTATCCGCGTTTTCAAGTGGTGCATTCAGATTGCAGCTGAATATAGGAGTCTTCATTATGTCGCAGCTAGAAAAAGCAGTGGAGTGTTTTTTTGTTGGTGCCCGGGGCGGATGCGCTGGGGGGAGGGGAGCACCGTCAGAGAGACCCCAGCCCACTGGAGCCAGAAGGAGATTGGGTAAAGGGTGCACACACATTGATGGTGGCATTTGCATGGACAGGCAGAGTCCCCCAAACCCCCAGGCAACCCCCTGAGATGCAAGACGCAAGACAACGTGCTATGGGATTCAAATTGGCCACAACTTTATTAAGATTCAGATGTAATGGCTCAGGTATTGGGCATTATCATTTCCAGTCCCCAGCTGGGGTTCTGAGACGCTTCAGGGTTATCTACATGTATGGGGGTTAGGGCTGGCTCTGGAGAACATATGTTCAAGCAGAGAGAGCCCCCCCCCCCGTTCACCGCCGCTGGAAGGGGGAAGCGATGACACCTATTGGTATGGTCAAGGCTTCCCCCAATACCCCAATCTTGTTGCCGCAAGGGGGTGAGGTCTCCGCCCCACGCCCCTCCCTCTAGGAAAATTGCCAAAGAATTCTGCCCAAGGCCTGACACTGCCAAAGTTGTGACATATTGCTACGGGAAAGGCGAAACCTGCTAATGCAGGAAAATTTCTACGGCCTTGACGTAGCAGCGCCTGTACCTGCGGAGAAAAGGTTAACCTGCAAAAGAACTTGAATGAGGGTGTGGAGGGTGGGAGAAGCTTTGGAACCAACTGGTGCTTGGAGGTAAGATTCAAATTCTATTGTGTGAGCTAGAAAGTCCCTCCCCTTACCTGGCCATCCCCTGGCAACACCTCCCCAGGCAGGATTGGACGCTAGGCTGGGGTAGGCGGAGACCCCTGCCATCCTACCTGGGAAGGCGGTGCCAGTCCTAAACTACCAGGGAGTCGCCCTCTGGGATCAGGGGGCTGCGCGCGACCACGCAAAAGTCGCCCCCCCCATTTGATGTGTGGAGCGGTCATTATGGAGAAATAGTGCTTGCTAACTACTTAAATTGATGAACACATTTGGACTGTTCTGCTCACATGCACAGGCACCTAGGAGTTGAAAAGCAGTAACAACAACAACAACAACAACAACAACAACAACAACAGCTTTTTAAAAACCCTGCAGGGTGCACCCTAGATCTCAGGCCTGTCTCGTGCTTCACTTTGTGGCATCATTTGTGATGCTTCACATTGGCTGTGGGACAAAAGGGCAGTGTTTAACTCGAACAGCATTGAGATAGGGAGAAGAAAAATGCTGTTTACTTCTTCCAGTATGGGTGACACACATGACATTTTAGTTGAGGGAAGCACAGAACAAAGAAAAAGGTCCTTTCCTTCCAAAAGGCATATATCAATATGTTTATTTTATTTTGGCACACCACACCGGCAACAAATGCTTCCAGATAGTTAGTGTTGATTAAAATTAAAAGAAGCCAAGTAGGGAAGTGCCATTATAAGCAGGGCCATGAGGGTTATTTGGAGAGGAAACACAGGTGCGTCTCATTATCCTCATCTGCATCATTAACTGCAAGGCATCTTAGAGAAGGGCAGGCTTTGGAAAGCAAGTCCCCTCATTCCATGCTTAAAATGTAGATATTCTGTAATGTAACTTGGCCCTCCACACTCCTCCTTTTCTCTCCCAGTGTTCAAATGTGGAGAAACAGCAGCCTTCTAATATGTAGGAGTTTCTGATGTGTCAAGTTTCCGTTCAAAATGTGCTGGAAATGTCAATGCATGTGGCGACTTTCTAACGTGCTGTGGCTGTCTTCAGGACACTTAGAGAGCATGTCATAAAGGTGATCAGTACAATGCATATTTGTGTCACTTCATTAAATTAGGGCATGCAATCTCATCAATGTTGCCTTTCATAGATCTTAGGGAAACTTTTATACTTCAGAAACCAGGCTACGTATATTCTGCTCTAGACACTCACATGCAGGGGTAGGTGTGTTTGAGAGTGAAAGAGAGATTGAAGGTGCTGGGGAACATTTCACGGCCATATCCAGTGCTGCAGCTCTGCTGGCGCAAGGGACTTCAATTTGTGCAATGCAGTGGCAGTTTCATTTTCCTTTCCTGTCCCTTATGGCCCATTTGGCACCAGCCAAATCAGCTAGGGGGGGGGGGGGAACCATCTAGAGCAGACTCTGATGGGCATGTGGGGGGGCAGAAGAGGAAAATGAAGTCCCGTTGCACTAGCAGAATCCTTTTGGCACAGCATTGGGTACAACCCACAGAGGATGCTAGGTCTGCTCACAGCCGTTCCATTGAAATGAATGGACATGACTAAGGACTAGGGTGATGACTTTTTCAATCCCCCCCCCCAAAAAAATTATGTCCTGTAGCACAAATGGATGAACATTTGCCTATTAATGACTAAAATTAGGTATATTCCATTGCAATATTAAAAAAGGTCATACACACACAATTTTTAAATTTTTTGTCATCACCCTACTAAGGACTCAACTAGACTTCCACTTTTCCCTCTGCTTTCCCCTGGGGAAACCTGATCTTTACTGCTGAATTGGAGCAAACGGCAAACAGGTTTCCTGAAGATTATTGTTGCATCTGATTCAGCACTAAATAGCGGATTTTGCCAATGAAAGTGTCAGGGCAAAAAGAAAACCGCTTGGACAAGTGTGAGCGTAGATGAGCCATAAAATAGGTTCATTCATTTCAGTGGGTAGCATCCAACATTGCATTATGATGAATGAGGAATGCTCTGTATCTGCAAGCATTTCATATTGGCAGACAAAACAGTCCTCCTCCTTGTGCTGTCATTCTCCTGACCCCCAACAGAACCAGTTGTGGGGGCCTTGAGGAGGGAAGTGTGGGGTAAAGCCCAATTGTGCAAGTGTAAGTCCGCTGATGGAGCTCGTTAGGTGAATCCCAACCAGCTGGTCAGTTCTTAGATGGATACATCTAACGACGAGAGAAAATGCAAACAATAGAAGGGGTTTTTTTAGGGGGGGGGAGAGTCACACACTCAGATTGAGGGCCATACCCTTGGCCCCATCTTTCCCATCACTTACTCTGGCAGTCCTGTCACCTTCCTATCTTCCAAGATTTGGGGTAAACATCTGTATAGAAAAGCCTCTGTGTACAAATTGACTCTCCTCATAATTGGGAACCCTGCACAATCAGGGTTCCCATTAGCAGACGGAGCCTGTGCACATTGGATTCTCCTTTACAGATGTTTGCCCCTATGCATGGCTGGAAGAGAACAACAAGGCAGGCTCAGCTGGTGCAAGTTTTCTGCTTATTGTGTGAGTGCCTGAAAACAACTTGCATCTCCCCTGAATTAAGCTCAAGTGGAAAAATAGCTGAACTTGGTAAAATCTGTGTTGAAATCCCACCTTTCTCTCAGACCACCTTTAAAATCTAATCTCAGCACCATGATGATGTGCTAGAAATATACATTGGCTTCCTAGGTAGCGTCTCGCGGAATGGATGAAACTACACAAATACTTTTCTTTCTTTCAAAAAAAACAACAACCAGGAGGCTACAATTCCCAGAATTCTCGGAGATGGATTGATTGTTAATCAACTCAGAGAATTGTAGCTATGTGAGGGGAATAGGACTCTCCTAATAACTTTTAGCAAACTCTTAACAAACTTCAGTTCCAAGGATGCGTTTAAAGTGGTATGATACCGTTGTGCAGATATGGCCTCTATTGGAACTTTCTCTCCGAGCACATTTGCCTTGCACCATCATTGCTATATTTCATCTGACATGCTAAGCCTAACAGCCTTTAATGCCAGAAAATATTCATATACCGGTACTCTTAGCTACTGCCTATTTATTTTCTTTTAAGACTGTGGTGCTATAATTGTGTGTATACCAATGACAAACCTAGATGGTCTCTAAGGTGCTGCTGGAAGGAATTTTTTTTATTTTGTTAATTTCTTGTTTTATTTCACTGATTGGTATTTTTCTACTGTTCTAAGTTGCATTTGCAACTATGAGCCATTCTGGGGTCCTAAATGATGGGAAAGCAAGCTCTGCACATTTTGCATACAGTACTTACATATTTGTGTGGCCATTTCTGCATGTGGTAGTCAGTTAACACTGAGCATGATGATGGGGCAGCTATTTTATTTATATGTCACATTGTTCCCTTTATTTTTAAGCACTTTCTCCTTCTCTTTCTCAGATATGAATTCCTTTGTTCTGTGTAGCAGGGTTTTATATTTACTTGTTGAGGAAAAAGACCCTGGGGAAACTGTAAGTCAGTACTGAAACACAGATAAAAGCAATGGGGCAGATATAGGAGACTGTTGCAAGTAGGTTTTTGTTGTTGTTGTTGTTTAAAAAGATTGCTTTCACCTCTTTTCATTATCCTCTCTCTTCCCCCTTTAGTTGTTTGTGTGCAGCAGGCTGGACAGGGCAGCAATGCAGTGAAGATATAAATGAATGTGATTCTGAACCATGCCTGAATGGAGCCACCTGCCACGAGTCCACTGTCTATGGGCAATTTCTATGTGTTTGCCCTCCATTTTATATTGGAAGGACTTGCCAGTATCGCTACAACCCATGTGATGCCCCCTACAACCCATGTATCAACAACTCTACTTGTTTGGCGCAAGTCAATGGGAAGCCATTGTGCATCTGTCAAAAAGGTAAAGGGCACTACTTATCAAAACAGTTGCATGCAAGTCACACTGTGGAATGCTGCCGATTTTGTAGCCTTCTGAATTACTGTTTTAAACAGTGTAAGCATAAAGTTTGACGCAAGACATTTCCCAGTCCTATAAACACTCGGGAGTGTGTACATTAGGCAGTCGGTGCCAAATGAGCTGCATTCTATTCTGAGCCTTCATCCGGCATCCAAAATAGTCAATGGTCAATCAGGATAATAGTGGGGACCAGCCAGAGGCTTCAGACTGGCAAAGGGGCAGCTGCCAACCGGAGAGACAAGAACAGCATGGTTTGGTCGTTGTGTGCTTTCATTGCATGTGACTACATGCTTAGAGGATTCCGTGATTCCACTGCAGATGTCGCCCCCCCCCCCCGGCTTTGGCAGTAATATGGAGCACAGGGATCATGGTGTGATGATTATAAAAGCCTTTTTGAATATAGCAGCTTGCTGCCCCTAGCTCCTCTGAGGAGTCCTCATTCGGCCAGGTAGAGCATTTCAGCTATGGCAGAAGGGGAGCTGGCAGTCCAAGTGAAGACCACCAGCAAGAAAAGGGAAAGAGGGTGTGTGTGTGTGTGTGTGTGTGTGAGGAGTGAGAAGGAAGCTGATGGTGCTATTGGGTGGGTGGGTGAAACAGAACATCCCCTTAATGTGCCATGCTGGGTCAGAAAATGGAGCAGCAGCCGTTTTAAAGGGGGAGATGGAGGCAGTGTCAGCTTGGGCTTTCTTCTGTGCACTTCTCCCACCCTCCACACCCTCATTCAAGTTCTTCTGTGCCATCTGCAATGAAGGCAATTGGGTGCACACCAGAAGGGAATGCTGCTACTGCTGTGAAGGCATCTCGAGACAAAAAATGGCCCTGCCTGGAAGCCAAAACAGGTTCCGTCACATCTTTGGAATTCTAGACTTGCTGCAAGTGGCGAAAAGAAAAGGTGTAAAGAGGAGAGCAGAACAAAGTAGGGCATGCCAAGGCGCTACTGTCTGACACTTTTCTTCAAAATATACCATGAGCACAAGGAAAGGAAAGGATGGAGCCTATGAGCATGTGCAGGGAGCATTAATCTAGGGAGCCTCATTTGAATGTTATGAGATGTACAAAGTTTTAGAAAGGAAGTTGGTTACCCCTGCATATTTGGAAAGCAGACGCCCCTAATGTGGCAACCTCTGTTGTGGACTACAGTTCCCATCATCTCTGATCATGCTGGACAGGGGTGATGGTAATTGTAGTCCAACAATATATGGAGACCCCTGTGTAGGGTAGAACTGATATGAAATGGATGTGATAATAGCCTTCCACACAACTGGAAAGGGGCCCTCATAATTTTAAAATGGCAGCTATCATTTGCTGCTAGTCATCATGGTAATAAATTACCTTCAGTATCCAACATAGTATGCCTTTGAACACCAATTGATGGTAAGCACAAGCAGGAGAGTCCAGTGGGAGAGATCTCTTGTGGGCTACCCACACACATCTCAGTGATTAACAAGATGCTGGGTCTTTGGTCCAGCAGAATTCAACTTGGGTCCTTTTGCAATTGATTAATACTGATTTGCTGTAAAGGGAAGGTATCAGGATTGATTTACGATGCTCCTGATGGGGAATATCCCATTTTAACACCAGGAATAAAACTCTAGGTACTTCAAGAGGTATTTGCAGCTTTTCTCTGAGGAATGCAGTGTGTGAGAACATGAGTGGTGTTTTTTCTTCTGCCATTGCTTTGCAAGCAGTAACTTGCTATTTATTGTTTGCTATTGATTAGGTAAATATTTACATGCAGAGGTTCACAAGGTTGGTGTCAATTCAGTAGGCAGTTCCTGTTTACTCACAGAAAAGGCTGCAAGGTCAAACCATCAGAAACTCCAGACTGAAAATATCCCAGAGTCTCCTCTGAGTGATATGCCACTTTGCTGGGAAATGTGAAAAAGCCACCTTGTGTAAATAAATAAAAAAAGAAGTGTTGTTCTCCAGGGCTGTATCAGATCATTTCCATGCACTATTGATTTATAATTTGTATCCCGAGCTAGACTGATTTGCATGACCACCAGCAGCAAGCAGTTGCATTTGAATGTGCCTATTATTCTAGTACACATGCTACTAAATATCATTACCATAACAATATATTAGCACTAAATGTATATTTGTTAGGCGCCCAATTAATATGCCAATTTACAAAACAGCTTGCTGAAAAATAAAAATCATCCTGTTTAATAACTTAAATGAGTGAACTTTCTTTCCAGCCCAATACATGAACAGATATTTACATTATGATGCTTTTTGAAGACTTACTTTGTGCAAATACTTTGAACGCTGCAAATTGATTGCAGTTGATGGTGTTAATTTGTAATAATGTTGCTAACATTTTAAAAATGTGTTAAATGGCTTTAAGTAGCAGATAGAGACTTTTTTGAAAAGAGAGAGAAAATGCCCAGTCAGTTCTCATTTCTTTTTGCTAGATCACATTAAATTAACATGAAACTTGGCTCTAGCTGGCTGGCCTCTTCCTAATTTCTGTATTCACCCAAGCTATCAGTAGTATTCCCCTTTAGGAATCTAAGGTCACTTCCAGATTACCTGTTATGAAGCGTTCATCTTGATTTGTTTGCTCAAAGTTTACAGGGAGTGTCGATGACTGTTGAGCATTCATTCTGATATGTTTAGGGGAAGGTTAAATGATATTGCATCAAGCAGTTGTTACTGTACATTTGCCAGTGCATTTTCCTGTCACTTCCCTTATTGCAAAAAGTCTGATTTTGGAGGGAAGTGGGCTTCGTTGCCCAGGAGTGCCAAATCAACTTTAGTTGTATAATCTAAATTTGCCAGCATGACAGTGAATCCCACCTGGAAAGAGTGATAGTCTGGAAGTGCCGTAAGGGTCTTTTTTTGGTGTTGTGTTGAACCCATACAGGTAATTCTATGATTCTGTGAACTAGGCCACAGTCACTGGCATGGATCATCTCACAGTTTATTTACTTGAACCCAGCATGGGGATCTTCCAGAACATGGGTCAGATCCATCCCTGGCACTCTCTACAGACCCTTCTCCTTAAACCACACCCTTTTTCACCTCGCTGGCTCATTGCGGTCATTCCACTCCTTCCACAGTTGGCTCAGCCACCATGGTCCCTTGCCCCTGACCACTTTTCCCAGTGCAAATCCAGCACTTGCCGGAGGGGCAAGCACTCCCCAACCTTGTTCTAATTCATCCAGAGGAGGGACAATCGCTGTCTTTTCCAACACTGACAACTGGATGCTGTGGATTAAAGGAAACACTCTTAGAAAACAGTTAATTGTAAGTGTCCTCAGGGTAGCTTGACGCGACCCAGTCTCTCTGTGGTACAATGATACTGGAAAGTGGGGCTGCATTCCTTTAAGCCTTTTCATGTTTGTTTTCTTCTTTTTCTTTTAAAAAACCTCATTTAAGTAAATAGGAAAATAACATACCATTGAGATCTGCATCCTGATTCCTGATGCCTGTGTTCAAGTCTTCATTCTGTGGGGCCCAGGGATGGAGCAGTAAATGTAACAAGTGCCTTTGTCTAAAGAGAAATGTGTGCCATGGGTTGCTGATAAAATAGCAAGAAGTAAATCTGCCATATTTTCCAAAGTTGCAGAGAACGAAATCTATTAGATAATATATATTGCTTTTCTCTGTGTGTGTTTGTATCAGAGATTGCATGCCTCCATGATAAGAATGGCATTACTTAGTTTTATATTGTTCAGAAATAGATTATTAGAAGGCCCACTTTAGATGAAAAGAACCTGAAGGAATGTCATTTCATGCTGAAGTACTGACTTAGTACTGGAGATTATCTCCCTATGTTTGCTACTTAGTAACAATAAAGCACACTACCCTGAACTTTGAATGCTCTTTTGTCAATATGTTTTAGCTTCTCTGGCCCAGTCTCAGCTCTTTTTTTAGTTAGACCAGCATCTTCCAAGATAAATTATTAGATCTCCAGCAGCTTTTTGTGCTGCTGGAACTGATTCAGACAACTCTGCAAATGGCAGAGTAGCAGCAAGAATGTGATTGCATGGAATGGGTATCACAGGACTTCTACTGGTCCTTAGAGCAGAGATGGGGAACCTCTCACCCTCCAGATGTTGTTGCACCTGACTACAGTGATGGGAGCTGTAGTTCAACAACATCTGGAGGCCACAAGTTCCTCCTGCCTGGTCTAGAGCTGTCTAATTGTATGAATGAGGTATCCAACATTGATGTCAAGTTTAATTAAGTGCTGGACTTATTATTTGGCACTTTATCAAACCACTAGTGTGGCAAAAGAAATTGCAGGATCTTCTTTTAAAAATGCAAGAGCCACTGCATAAATGCAATTAATACCACAGCAAAAGGGTTCCATTTGGTGTGGTATTATTGATGAATCACCTAGTCAGGTGACAGAACTCAGTACATATTGTAAAAGCCATACTTTACATTTCCTTAAACAAAGTGAGATCTAAGGAAACTCTTTTAGCTTGCTCCCAAATAAGTCCAAATGACTGATTACTACTGCAGCATAGCTGGGTCCCATGCCCCCCCCCAATAATGTCTAGATTAGAAGAACTGTGTGGAACCTATGTGGTTCCTTCTCATCCCAGTTTTCTGGGGCTAGGGATACTGGCTAAGTTGCAACAAAGGAGGCAGCTTTCTGGATGGTTGTGGAATGCCCTCCCTAAAGTGGTGTGTGTGGTTCAAACATTCCATTTTCCCACACATTGTAATTTATTTGGTACCTTATCCTATTGTATGTTTTATATATCTGTTGTCTTATATTATTGCTAGCTGTTGGCATCCATTTGTCTTAAGAGAGAATGGAGTGTGCCTCCGGGAGTGTAGTCAAACTGCTGTGTTAGCAGCACCAAAGTGACCTCAGCAAGGTGCAAGCCTGGGCTGTGTGTATGGAGGTCTTGGGCTGCCCAGCCAACAAGACCTGCCTGTTGGCCTTGCAATATGTTTGGTCCCAGCTTGGCTGCAGGAGTTGCTGGAAGTATGGCATATAAAGTGCCATCCTACCATCTTGGAGACTTCACTTCAGATTTGTGTAGGGTTTGCTCCCTGTGTAAGCTTTGCTCCTTAACATTATCTTCTTCTGAAGATATCCTTCAAGGCAGTGGAGGTTTAAGATCAGACTTTTCCTTCTTCTAGATGGAGTACCCTCCCAGGTTGACAAGCCCCATCTGCCCCTCACTTCCCTCTACAGCACATGCAGAAACCAACATCTTGACGTTTGGATCCAATATTGGTCTTGTCTGCTCAATCCGCTGGAGCTTGTCTTCACATGCAAGGGAAGTCCTTAACTCACTGAGAGTTTGAGACCCATCAGCTAGCCTCACCTGGTTTAGCTGGTCAGTCCATGCTGTTTCCTGGGGTGTGGCTGCTGTCGCATGCTGACAGCTTCTAGGAACCACAGGTGATAGCTAAGTGCAGGGTGGGGACCAAAGGTTGACAAACTACCCCAGGAGGAGCACAACATGTCCCCCCACCAGAAATGCTACTCCTTCCCCAACACCCCATACACCTGATTATTGCTAGTATTATGGTTTTATTGTGTATCTTAATATTTCATGATATGTATTTATAATATATACGTAACACTCCTACCCTGGAATTATATTGTATGAGGGGTGGTATATCAATGTTCTGAATAGGTAAATACAAAAGCCTGAGCCTTCCGAAGATGAATGTGTCCATCTATTAAAAGCTTATGCAATCCATTTCAAGCCGGTGTCCCTTGTGATGTTTAAGAGGAAATGGGTTATGTAGCAGAGGAAGAGAAATTTTGTTTGCTAGATTACTGAAATGCTAGATTAAAACTTGTCATGCAATAGATTTGCGGCTTGCCTTGCTTTTTGAGATAGTATAGCATCCCTCTTTTTGACGAAGCATTTCCAAGCTTTTTAAAGCAGGCTCAATTCCCCAGTAGAGTTAACCCGATGCTCATTTCTTGCGTTCAGTCCTATTTGTGCCTCTGTGCTCAAGCATTATTAGATGTGCCGGTATTCTTTGAGGGGAAGCATTGCCCATTAGGTTTGAAGGATAAAAAAATGCTTCGAGTGTTTTCAAGTTCCATTTGGAAGGCATTCACCTGGGCCTTTGTTATCACTGATCCTGACATTCAAACTGACTAGCCGAAATCACTGATCCATACCTGTTTCATCTATCTTTCAGGATTTGAAGGTGCTTACTGTGAAATTGACAACAATGAATGCATCTCCAGCCCGTGTAAGAATCAAGGTCACTGTGTGGATGGGGTTAACGGTTACAGGTGAGGAAAAACAGCCCAAGGGAATGACGTTGCTAGATTTGACTTGGGGACGCTTTCAGACAGAGACAATGGATTGTAACCCATGTGATTTTAGGTGATTTGTGGATAATGTTGTTGCTGCATGACTGTGATCATTATAATCAAGCGTTCTGCCGTAAGAGCTTCCCAACTTGTCTCTTTTCTAAAATGCTGTGCAAACCAAGGAAATATGAACAAATATTATGCTTCCCCCCCCCACCTCACCCCCCTTTCATTCTCTTTATTTGGATGTTAAAGATTCTTTGCAGCTCACTAGATGTCGTTCTTCTCTCCAGGTGCTTCTGCAGAGATGGCTTTTCTGGGACGTTGTGTGAAGTGGAGATTAATGAGTGTGCCTCAAATCCCTGTGCAAACAGTGGAACATGCATAGATCTTATAAACAGGTTTGTGAGTGAAATCAAGTTTTTTTTAAAAAAAAATAGAATAAAAATAGTTCTGCTTTTCAATTGACAGTTGATGTAGAACTGCATGAACAAAAATACGCAGGAAGCTAGATTCACCTTTCACTGCATATTTAAACTCTGGCTTTATAAAGGGATTGTAGTAAGAGGTGGACAATCTCTGGTGCTAGGCAGCCCCTAAATTTCCAAAGCGCTCTGCAAGTAAGAATGGAAGGGGAATCAGGTTTAAATGGATTTATTAATGGAATTGGGCAGGTCCAATCCAAGAGCTTTTCCCACATTGGAATATCTGAGCCGCTTGTGAATGATGCAAATTTATATTGAAAAGTATGTATATCATATGTATAATATCAAGCTCTCTGCATTACTTATTTAAATTATATTCTGTATGTAGCATAATCTTATAAGTATTAATACAAAATTAATACCAAAGTTGTAAACATCTTTTTATGTTGTTACTTTAGGACGTCTAGAATCTATATTCCTATAATGTGCATACAATATTATACACATAATGGTTCATTTAATACTAGTAAGAACTGTTACAATCAGCCCAGGACAGAAAAGTACAATTACTTCATGCATTCCTTTTCAGGGCCACACTCACTCTGCCTAGCAATGTGTTATCTAAATATTACAGCTCCAATGAATATTGGGTGTGGAGTAAGTGTTTTTTAGAAATGAATTCTGTGGTGGTGGGAATAAAAAATGGGGGGGATACCATTGTGATTATTTTGATGTGGATGTGGTACACATGACACTTAGATATAATGGGCAGCTTGATCTAGTATAAAAGTGATATTGTTCATTGCTCTCCACTGAAGTTATTCCTCATCCACATCATAATAGGTTCCTTTGCCACTGCCCAACTGGTTACTATGGGTCGCACTGTGAACTGGATGTGGATGAATGTGAAATTATTCCTTGCTTGCATGGAGGAAGCTGCTTCAACAAGCCTGGCGGCTATCAATGTGTCTGTGCTCCTGGTTTCACAGGTATAGTACATTTGGAGAATGCTGTGGAAGCAAAGCAAAACCACACTGTAGCATCTTGAGAGTTGTATTGGCATAAACAAGGTTTGCCACTACATCAAGGATGAGCAAAAGAGGTCACACAAGCATATTGGAATACAAATCAATGTTTACCCTAGTGATTGTTGGATCTGCATCTTGTTAAGTACCTCTGGACCTTATTTACGTCATTTCTGATTTATTGGTTCCTTACCAATCCAGATATTTAGCTGAATTACATTAAAAGAGAGGTTACACAGAGCAGAACAAAAATCAATATTTTGTGAATTCAGCCAAGAAAAAAAATAACTATTAGTATAGCCACTGAATAAGTTTTGCAAATACATATATCACAGCCTCATTTTCAGTTGTGTCAGTTTTTATCACAGTCACAGTTCAGATACCTAGTGAATCAACATAAATCCTGGCATATGTAAAATAAATCAGAATCAAGCAATTTTTTAAAAAAACAAAAACACATTCCTTTACATTGGAATTGCTAATTTCTGAACATTTGACTTCCTTAAAATGGACTATTGAAAATTTTGATCGGGTAGTGATCTTTAAACTTACACCCAGAATTAATGAATTATTTACTGAGATTCACAAACGCATCCTAGTAATAACTCATATATACCGTAATGCTTCGTATGTGATCGATGGTTTAGAAATAATTATTACAAATGCATATAAAACAGTGCAGTTAATATACAAGGGAAATAGTGCAAGCATAGCATCGTCACAAAGAGACCAAGGTAACCCCTGGTTAAATCTTGCCTCTACCATTAACTCACCACGAGGCGTTCAACCAGCTACTTAGATCTTCCACCTCTTGTCTCAGTCTCAAGGGGTTCTTCCCATGTTGACAAGAGCTTTACAAACACTGTGCCTGGGCTTGACTCCAGTGAAGCTTCGACTTCAGACTCTAGTCTCTTCTCACAGGTCTGAATGAATGTGCTTGGAGAGCGAACAGACCAAGGGCTGCTCACTCTCAGGAACAAAGGGGAAGTTGTCCTTTCTACACCCAGACAGTGCTGGTCTTCATCAGTGCCCTCTTCACTTTAATGTTCTCAATGTTGCCTGCATTGCATTGAGGCTGGCAAACAGCACAGGGGGAATTGTGAGGAAACTGGTGCAGGGGTAGTACATATGCTTTGCATTCAAAAGGCCCCAGTTCAATACTGTATTTGACATTTCCAGGTAGGCCTTGGAAATACTTCCTACCTGAAACCCCTGAGAGCTGCTGCTGGTCTGTGTAGATAATGCTGAGCTAGATAGGCCAATGGTTTGGCTCAATACTGTGTGATGCAGCTTCCTATGTTCCCCTGTGTGGAGAGTTGTTGCTGTCATCGTCGTCGTCATGGTGGATGGAACCGGAGAGCCAGAATGGGTTAGGCAAGGCTGGTTTGGGACTAGAGAAAGCAGACTGGGCCAGGTTCAGAATTTGACCTCATGGGTTCAGGCCAGGATCTAGGCCTTAGTTTTCATCCTTACACCAGGACATAGTATTTAGGGAGTGTTCTAACTCTCTCAATTGAAAATACACATTTCTGTTACAAGTAACAGAATTTACCAAGCTGTACACCCATTGATCCACCCACAGCCCACCTGCCATTGTGCAGCCTTCATCAGCACAACAGCTATCAGCTATTATTATTATTATTATTATTATTATTATTATTATTATTATTATTATTATTATTTATTACTACTACTACCCGATCCATCCATCTGACAGGGTTGCTGTCTGGGTGGCTTCCAACATATATAAAAATACAATAAAACACAACACATTTAAAAATGTCCCTATACAGGGCTGCCTTCAGATACCATCTAAAGGTTGCATAGTTACTTAGCTCATTGACATCTGTTGGGAGGGCATTCCACAGGGCAGGTGCCACTACCAAGAAGGCCCTCTGCCTGGTTCCCTGTAACTTACTTTTTGCCATGAGGGAACCGCCCGAAGGCCCTCAGTGCTTGATCTCAGTTTCTGAGCTGAATGACAGGGGTGGAGACGCTGCTTCAGGTGTCGTACCTCCTATTGGGATTTGGTACTGTATATGGCAGTTAGTATATGAGTTAAAGAATATGGTATTCAGCTTAGTGAGTCTATTCAGACCTGTTCTATGTGCATGTGTACTAACTATTAATCATAAGACGGAGGCATATGTGATTTCTTTTCTGTGTGTTTGAATTCATTTTTGGGTCTGTTAACCATATCGTTTTGATAAGGTTTCTAGCCAGTTCCCTTTTTATTGCTGCTGTAAGTATTAGTTCCTAAACAGCAGTTGATGTTGTTATTGAGTTCTAGTTTTTATTGCTTGTAACAAATTATGTAAAGCTTGTTATACCCAGAATGCAAAATGTTCTCATTTGCCTGCCAGAAAAAAGAAAAGAAAAACTATTTGAAGTAAGTTATAAGCTATCAGCCTGTGAGCAGAGGTGAGTTCACAATTCCCATCATGCAGCAGGGTGACGTTTGGCGTTGGATGCATTTTATCGACCGCTTGAAAATTTGAGAAACATGTATTTTTAGAAATGTACTATATAGCTATGATGATACATGACTACTTTCTGTGTTTTATTGGCTTTATGTCACCTAATTCATAGGAAACGAAAACATATTGTTTGCGAGAGTGCCAACCTTCTCCGTTTTGGATAATGAAAAAGACAATTTAAAAAGTCAATATGTCAGCAGTTTAAAGGCACTGAATTTATGGGGATATAACCAGGCGATATATTTAGCTGATTAAAAAGCAAATACATTTCCAACTGCCTTGTCCCATATACAGTGTGTGTGTGTGTGTACATGTTGCCATAAAACCATAAGCAATTCAGTTGTTTCTACCTTTGCTTTTCATGCCTGTTGGCTAGCATGTCTCATTCAGTGTGCGGAGCCCTGAATCTTCCTCCTCTGGGGGCAGGAACAGTGGGGGCGGGGTTGTTGGGGGCAGGCCTGCTCCTCTCTACACACACTCATTCCTCATTTCCTGAAGGAGTCCCTGGATACGTTCCTTGTGGCCAGTTCCTTTGCTGCATACAGTCATGGGGAAAAGACAGTGCACCCTCTTTGAATTCTGTGGTTTTTACATATGAAGACATAATAACAGCCATCTGTTTCTTAGCAGGCCTTAAAATAAGGTAAATACAACCTCAGATGAACAGCAACACATGATATATTACACTGTGCCCTGATTTATTTAGCAGAATTAAAGCCAAAATGGAAAAGCCATGGGTGAAAAACTAAGTACACCTTATGATTCAATAGCTTGTATAACCATGTTTAGCAGCAATAGCATGAAGCAATTGTTTCCTGTAGCACTTTATCCATCTCTCACGTCATTGTAGATTAATTTTGGCCCACTCTTCTTTATAACATTGCTTCAGTTCATTGAGGTTTGCTGGCATTTGTTTATGCATAGCTCTCTTAAGGTCCCGCACAGCATTTCAATTGGGTTGATTCTGTCTCTCCCCCCACCCCCAGCCATTCTGTTGTAGATTTGTTGGTGTGCTTGGGATCCTTGTCCTGTTGCATGACCCAATTTTAGTTAAGCTTCAGCTGTTGGGGAGATGACCACACATTTGACTTTAGAATACTTTGGTATACAGAGGCGTTCATGGTTGAATCAATGACTACCAGCTTCCCAGGTCCTGTGGTTGCAAAACAAGCCCAAATCATCACTCTTCCACCACTGTACTTGACAGTTAGTATGAGGTGCTTGTGCTGATATGCTGTGCTTGGTTTTTGCTAAATGTGGCACTGTGCATTATGGCCAAACATTTCCACTTTGGTCTCATCTGTCCAAAGGACACTGTTCCAGAAGTCTTGTGGTTTGTTCAGGTGCAACTTTGCAAACCAAAGCCATGCTGCTGTATTCTTTTTAGAGAGATGAGGCTTTCTCCTGGAATCCCTTCCAAACAAACCATATTTGTTCAGTCTTTTTCTAATTGTACTGTCATGAACATTTAACATGCAAACCGAGACCTGTAGAGCCTGAGATGTAACTCTTGGATTTTTTTTTTTGATTTTTTTTTGCAGTTTCTCTGAGCATTGCACAGTCTGACCTTGGGATGAATTTTCTGGGATGTCCATTCCTGAGAAGATTGGCAATTGTCTTGAATGTTTTCCATTTTTAATTAATCTTTCTCACTGTAGAATGATGGACTTAAAATTGGTTGGAGATGGCCTTAGAACCCTTCCAAGTTTCTCTAAAAGCATTGTCGTCTTTCCTCCTGGGCATTGTGTTAAAACACACCTGAATTCTCCAGACCAGCAAACTGCTAAAACTTCGGCTTTTATACAAGTGGGCACTCTTGCTGATTATCAATTAAGCAAGGGCATTTGATTAGGAGTCCCTGCCTGTTACTTAACCTCTTAATTTCTATGGAACAACTAAGGGTGTAGTTAGTTGATTTCTCTATCTTGCATATGATTTCTCTATCTTGCATTTATTTCTGTTAAATAAATCATGACACGGTGTAATATGTCATATGGTGTTGTTCATTTACCTAATTTTAAGGCCTGCTAAAGAACAAATGATCACTATCATGTCCTGATATGTAAAACCACAGAATTCAAAGAGGGTGTCTTTTGTTTTTGCCATGACTGTACATTGCTAAAAGTTGATGGTGCAAAAGTTGCAATTAGTAAAGATTGTTAGTAAAGACGACAACTAGACTCTCTTTCTTTAAATGTTACTATCTGTAAAAGCTTTAAAGCAAGAAAAGTGCATATCTATGCCCTTTCAGAAGGGAAAGGGCATATTGTTTACTATCCATACCCATAATTAAGACAGTCATCTATGATTGTTTAGTCAAGTGTGCTTTGGCTACCTGCCAAGACTAATCAAATACATTGAAAGTGATTAAGGCTCTAACTTAAATCCACAAACCCACATAAAGTTTTGTGATGGAGATTAATCCTACAGTGCATAGTCACAGTGGGGAGTCATTCTTGATGTGAAAAAGTTTCTTCCTGGTGCACGTAGGTATCCGAAGTATAATCCTTATCTGCATTTTTCCATATTTCTGGAGCTCAAAAGAGACACAGTGTCTTTAAGTGTGCATTGCAGAGCTTATTTCCCTTATCAGCTCATCATAATGATTTCACAGTGGTTATATGCTAATGGTTTTCTCCAGCTTATTGTGGGCTGTTATATTCCAGGACAGGAAAACTATTTGACAAAGGAGGGAAGTGACAGCAAGAATGAGAAGAAGTTTCAGAGAAAAGTCAGATTTAGAGTAATGAGTCAAAGATGGAAGTACAATTTAGACAAAGTCATTTCCTTCATTCCTGGATATCAGTGCATATGTGAGTCTAGCTCTTTTAAATGAGGATGTGTTCAATGAAAGAACACTTAACAGTCTCAGTAACCTACTACAATAATACGAACATAGCATTAGAAGAGTTTTACTGGGGCTGAGCAAAGTCTGTCTAACAGTCCAGCCTACCTCCAAGGTTGGCCAACCAGATGAATCTGGGTCACCTTCAAGTAGGACAGGGATAGGGAACCTGTAGCCTTCCAGCTGTTGATGGACTACAGCTCCCACCATTCCTGACTATGAGTCATACTGGCTGGGGTTGATGGGAGTTGCAGTTCAACAGGATGACAGGCTTTCCGTACCAGAAGTAGAACAGAAAGGCAACAGGACTCCCCTATTCTTTGTCCCCAGCACCTAGTATACTATTCTAAAGCACAAACTGGACATAAAGACGGTGCTCTTGCAATGCGGTTCTGTACATGCAAGCGGATTCCTTATTGTCAGCTACAGAGAGGACAATAGTGTTGCATTATTCCATCTATTTTGCCTATACTGTATCCATGTGGCTCAGGATGGTTTTCAGGGAGTATAACAAAATATGACTAAAAGGCAAAAATCATGCCAGGAACAGGGATAAACTGTTTTGAAGTGGTGTTTTAGTATAAACAAAATGTTAATGATATACCCAAAGACCGTTTTGTTAATTGAAGTTGCTGTTTCTTAGGTTTATATCTCAGCTTGTTTTTTTTGTCTTTTTCAAGGAAAGTTACTTTTTCTTACTGGCTCGTTATCAGTCTATATACTAATTGATATAAATTCATATTCAGTGTGGTAAGGTAGAATAAGTTGCTCTTGTGCTGTCTGGCAAATACAGGGGGATGAATGTCATGTCAATAATATGCTGTTCTATTCCATTCAAAAACATAGGACCAAATTTATTCAGAAACTGATACACACAAGATTTAATTATGTATTTGTTCTGCACTGGATTTGTTCATTATTGATGCAGTTTTAACACTCAGGGAAGTGAAAACAGGAACTTGGTCGAATTGCTTTTGAGCCTACATTGGACATCAAGAATTTGGCTGCTGTAATGTAATCAGGCAAAGGCGGCCACACACCTGATCACCAGTATTGTAATATCATGTTTCACAGGACACTGATGACTTCTGACAACCTAGGAATAATGTAAACCTTAAGAGAGCATGCATTGTTTCTTTGGAATGCTGCTGTTTCAAGATGATATTTTCAAGAATAGATGAACAGTTTTAGCAGGGCATGTACCGCTGAAGTGACGTTGGGTGCCTATTGACCACTTGCCAGTTGGCCTATGTAATGTTCTGCTACTGTCCAAAGAAATAGACCCAGAGGTCTGTTTCAGGAAAGTGTTATTGCAGAATGATGAAATTCCTTTTAGATATTAATCATACCTGCAGTGTAATATCTTTCATTCCATAGATCACAGTAATTTCTATTCCCTGTCATGGATCAAACCTGATTCTATTTTGTCTTTGTCACTGAACAAGAGATTGAATTGCAGTCTTTATTTTCCCATTTCTTCTGTCCATAAACCACCCTCTTGGCTTATTACTCCATCATGATCTCTGAATTTTTAGAAACCTTTCACGACTGTCTCAAGAATTTGACTCAACTGTTGCAGGAGCTGTCTCTGAATCAACTCACTGGAAGGTGTTAAACTGCAGTGGCATCACAAAAAATGCCATGGTGTGCTTGGGTGTGCTTCTAGTAACTGCACTAAATTTGCCTTTATTTGCTATCTGTGGCCCCTGAAGCCTCCAAAATAGCTCAAAAGAAGAAGGCTTTTCAGTTGCATTTATCTGGGTACTGACATATATCGGTTTTCATACGTTGACAAAATGGAGGTGGGGTTGCTGAAATTCACTTCAGCAAATCAATGTCCACTGAATATATATATATATATATATATATATATATATATATATATATAAACACCTATATAAATTCCTTTATTTAAAATGGGTCACTATTCTGTAACTTATGTTCTCAAAATACAGTAATTACTGCCATTCAGCCTTCAACACATCCAGTTTTGGGATTGCTCTTTCCAAATGAAAATTCTTTGCCATTCCTAGTTTTCCCCTGTGAATGTTGGTCCTAGACTCACTCACCCTCATGTCACTGTGCTAATCATTCACGACATCTTCTGCTTTAGGCCCACTTGCTTTCCTTTCAGTCAGCTGTAGCTAAATCTCTTCCCCAACCTGATTTATCACACAAAAGACGACGGCTAGGCTTTTATTATGGCAGTTGCATCTCACTCCTGGCTGTGCAGTACATGAGGGTTCCGGTTACGCTATGGAAAGCACGCAGACATAAGACTAGTCATTGCGAAAAGGATAACACCGTCAAATCTCAGTGCCTGATATCTGTAAGCAGAAGTGTGCTGCTCTTCTGAATTTCTAATTGTGAGGCTTGCTTCTTGGGGCTTGACAAGGTTATTTTTGACACTCTGGTGATTCACCATTTCCAGCAGACTGAGTAACCACCACTAGAAGTGCGGGCCTGGTTATACATTGTGACTAACAAGAAAGGCATGAATTCATGTAACACCAAATTAGACATGAAATACTGTAATGCTGACAACCTGTAACCTTTACAGAGTGCCAGCTGTCATGCCGTTTGGAGCATGGCTTGTTCAGAAGGAACATTTCGCCCCTCTTGTCAAATTTCATCCTCTTTCGCCCCCCCCCATTTAATATTAAAGAGGATGGGCATAACTAGCTCACAGTGCTTCTCATTACATGTGGCATTTTCACTGAAGGAAGGAATGCATGTTACAGTGCTGATACCAATGCATGGCTAATGTGGGTTTGCAGTTCGCTGCAATCCATCCATAATGGCATGCCTAATCAGTGTCATAGCAGGGCATGTTGACCCACCCACCCACCCATTGCGTCGCTCTTATCACAACAAATGAGCCCTTGTTTCCCTTTTTTTGCACTAAGCTCAGTAACAAAGTGTTCTGTTGACAAATTATTCTGGCATTTCTGAAGTTTGGTCTCCTGCTATCAGTGGGCTACCGTATATACCGTATATAGTAACCAAGTTTGGACACTCCTGATACTGTATTCTTATGTTAGCTTCATTGTCACATCCTGCCATCTGCAATAATCCCTTTACTTGCAAGATGCCTGTCATAATGACAGTGGGAGAAAGGCCCTTGGTTTGCCACAAAAATTACATTGCAGTAATCCAGTCTAGACGTTACAGGAGCATGGAGTGTATTGGTGAAGCAATTTGTGTCCAAAAAAGGGCCATAGGTGGCAAACCTGTTGGAGGTGGGAAAAGACACTCCTAGCCACCAAATCTACTTGAGGGTCCAGTAACAAGGTTGGATTCAGTGGTTACTCTCCCCCCTCCATGCTGTGGACCTGCTCTTTCCAGGAAAATGTCTTCCTGTCCATGACAGGTCATATCCCACCTTCTAGGTCTAAGAAATCAGAACACTTGGCACCTCTGTCTTTTCTGCATTCAGCCTCAATTTATTGTCCTACATCCAGCTCATCAACACCTCCAAGCATTGGGTGAACACCTCAGGCACCTTTCTCAATTTTGATGGGACAGAGCAATAGAACTTTATGACATCCACATATCAAGGGCATTTCACTCCCAATCTGGTAAGCCTACAGAGGCTTCATATAGATGTTAAATAGTATAGGGGACAAGAAGGAACCCTGTGGGATACCTTGTCAAGCTATTTTCAGGAAATGACCTTGGAAATAGGACTGGAACCACTGGAACACAGTGCCCTCAACCTCCACCTCCTCGAAGATGCACCAGAAGGATACCATGGTCAAGAGTATTAAAAGCCATTGAGAAAGCACCCCTTCTCTTTCTCCTGCTAAATATAATCCACTAGGGTGACTAAAGCAGTTTTAGTGCTGTGGCCAGACCTGAAGGCAAACTGGAATGGAACAATTTAATGAGTTTCATCCAAGCATGCCTGAAGCTGGACAGCCACCAGCTTTCCACCATGTACCACTAGGCTACCCTGTCTCACTCCCCGGTCACCCAAGCATAGGTATAACATTCAAATATACACATAAAACTCAGTGTTCATTGAATAGACCCAAATGGCATGATGGCACTGTGATCCAAACCCTAGCCAGCAAAATGAAAGGCTTAAGAGAGAATTTGCAGCCCTGACACTCATGCAAGGTGAGGAGGAAGGGAGGCGCAGGAAAATTCCTGACGCAGCCTAGATCTAGTGCAGCACCGGTTCTGGTCTCATCAATTGGTAGCAATGGAATCAGCTCAGGACTTCTTGCCGACTGCCTTGGAGGGGTGGAGAGAGGATCACACCTGCAGGTGAAATAAGGTTCTGTACTAGACTCCACAGGTGGATGCTGGGCTGGGTGGAGTAATGACTGCAGCCTAGCATGAAGGGGAGTTGGCTAGCAGCCTCAGTTTTCAGATTTTGAGAGGAAATTGTGCAAATTGAATTTATCATATATCCATTGTGGATTGTCTAGTGGTGCAACAGGCACATTCAGTAGTTGGAGCAGGAAGATGCCATCTTACTTCCACCCTGATATGTAGGAAGAAGTTAGAGGAGAGTACTGTATTGTCTAAACCACTAGGTGGACAAGTTCAGTAGCTCTTGTTAGTTGATTATAACAGTTTCTTTGAAAAATGGTTCACCTGCTTTCTTTAGCATAGCAGCGCCTCTACCTCCAGCACTTCCATGCAAAAGTTGCTAAAAGAGAATCTTCCTATACTTCTTCTGTAACATACTATTACAAAATAGGTAAACAAAATTGATACATATTTTTATTTTGCTGCAAATTAGAACATATTCTAGTGAATAAGTAAATTGGATGTAATTTCAGATAATGATCAGTTTCCTGAAGATCATTTCCCTGATTGCTGAGTTAATCATGTCCCTTTTCATAATAGTAAATTGGGGTGGCGAGATTTTGGTGAAAACACCTGGGCATCTCTCACAAAATGTATGTATTCATACAGGGGGGAAACTCCTATAGCAATGTACATTGATGATGTATAAAGGGGGGGCATGGTAAAAATATTACTGTCATCGTCATTGTCATCATTTATTAGACAAGAAAAGGTTTTAAAAGTGATTTGACAAGATAAAAACAGAACAAACAAAAACATTATAAAACCAGCTTTTTATTTTAAAAAAACACTTCAAAATACACAAAATGCTCATCTTGTGACATTTCTGATTAGGAAATGTCTAAAAAGGGTAAAGGACCCCTGACAGTTAAGTCCAGCCGCAGACGACTCTGGGGTTGCTATGTTCATCTTGCTTTACAGGCCAAGGGAGCTGGCGTTTTGTCTGCAGACAGTTTTTCCAGGTCATGTGGCCAGGATGACTAAGCCGCTTCTGCCGCAACGGAACACTGAAACCAGAGCAGCACACGGAAACGCTGTTTACCTTCCCACCAGAGCGGTACCTATTAATCTACTTTTTGTCTACCACCCCCTTAAAGATGAGCACCACAGTAGGAGGCAACTTAATTACCAAAGCCCGAGTAGACTAAAAGGTCTTAGCCTGGCACTTAAAGATTGACAAGGATGGCACCAAGAACATCTCCCTTGAGAGAGCACTCCACAGACAAGGGGCCACCACTGAAGAGGCCTGTTCTGGTATGGTCAACCTCCACACCTCCCTCTGGTGGAGCACATTATATGATTCAGGTAGATTGTTGTTTTCCTGTTTTTGTTACAATAGCGAGTATGAGAGCACATCTACATGCTGCTGCATCAGCAAAGGAGCACGGAGAACACGTGTGGCAGCAACAAATATTAGGAAAGCAAATGTTGAGGCAGGAGAAGAAGAAAGGGGAAAGGCAGGTTTCCTGCTAATGACTGAAAGTAGTCATATTATGTGATTGCTGAATGACTGCGGTACTTTCATTTGTATAACTGACCTCCAATGGAACTACCCTCTTCCTCTCCTGCCACCTGCAAATAGCTTCGAAATTTGCTCCAACAGGTTGGGGAACCCTCCAGAGCAGATTATGGGGCATGCATGGGCTAAGGGGAAGGGGAAGTCCAATCAAATGGGTGGAAATCTGCTTGTGCAATGTTGGATACACTCCTGTGGCTTTCAGTGTGTGGCTTTAACTGAAAAGATTTTTTAAAAAATTGGTCAACCTACTTGATTTTGCCCAGTTTTGCAATGGACCTTTTCAACCAAAAGTGACTTTGAATAAATACCCCACCCCCAAAAAAATGTGCATAAAAGGCATATACTCGTGAATACAGTATTTTAAAGACATGTATTATGGTTCTTTAGCTGTGGTAAAATGTACTGGCAAGTAAATGTACTTAGAGTTGTGTTGTACTTTAAAAAATAATAATTATAATGCATGATTCCCGCCTGCCCCAAAACATATGGCTTATGCATGTGATATCTAATAAATTAGATAAAGTTGATGGAAAAACAAGCAATGAACATGCTGTATAATTGCTATAGTATAAATTGTAAGTCCAAGTTCTGGCTCCCTCAAATTAAGTAAGTGACATCAAATCTAAAACTCACTGGCTGAAACTCTTAAAGAGGCCAAGTGTCTAATTCATTAGCCAATTAGTAAAGGGCAAGAAAAGTCAAGTATTTGTACATCAAATATATATATTCTGCACCATAGGCAACCAACAGACATATCAAACAACTAATCAGGAGTGTACCTTTCAGCTCCCCCCGCTGAAGTGGAGTGATTACATTTTCTGCCAAATTAGGCCTCTGATGTGTCTTCAGATGACACTAAATATGCTTAAGAACTTGTATGCTGAAGTAGTTACCAGCGCATAGGGAACCCAAATCTGTTGCTCAGTCCATTGCTTCTGCTCTGGATATTAAAGAAAAGACTACCTTTAATGCTAAAGCAGATTGCAGCAGCTGAGCATGAAGTTATATCAGTAAATTCTCATGAAAACGTAATGCACATTGTTCTGGATGCACAGCTATTAGGGGACAAGGAACAAAATGAGCATTGATTGGATGTCACCATGAAAGTCTTCTGTTTATCATCCATACATTTCCCACCACTTAGGGAATTATTCTGAAAATGTCAATCTGTGTCAAGGTTACCACCTAAAGGCTAAAGCATAATGCTATGCATGTGCAGGAAATAAAAGGAGGCTAATTGTTTCCAAGGGCCTCTAAACACAACAGAACACATTAGTCAGTTAGGCCTATTCTGTCTCTGGGAGATTGTCAGCATTCCGTGGTTAAGTGATTAGATGCTAGTGATCAAACTGACCCTTAAAAGTAGATCAAAGAAGAAATGAGCAAGCCCATTCACTATCATATCAGGACAGTGACTTACATTAAAAACAAAACAAAACAAACCATGTTGCATTTTATGTGGGAGGTTGTCCTTGAATCTGAGAGCTGTGCACAAATGTAGCATGTTCAGTATGTTGCTCTGCTTGTTACTATATAGTTTTCAAAAGAAAAAAACAACCACATGCAGATAAACAATTCTATCAGTATTGTTAATTTCGTGACAAAATTTAAAAAATTCCTTCCGGTAGCACCTTAGAGACCAACTAAGTTTGTCATTGGTATGAGCTTTCGTGTGCATGCACACTTCTTCAGATATCTTAATTCCGTAGTCATCTTCGCTTAGTGAGCCCAACAATCAAGACATAGGTCTGGTTCAGCGTTGCCATGCGTTCTGGCATTCATCACAGTGTCCCGTTGCACCCGAAGCGGTTTCATCGTTCTGGCCACATGACTCGGAAAGCTTTCTGTGGACAAACGGCTGGCTCCCTCAGCCTGAAGTGAGATGAGCGTTGCACTCCATAGTCGGCTTTGACTGGACTTAACCCTCTGGGGGGTCCTTTATCTTTACCTACAAATTACAGTTGCTGTGGTCAGGCATGCCAACTGTAATGTGCTGGTGTGTCTCCAACCCCCTCAGTCTTTGTTGGAAAGGGGCATTGTCATGCGTGGTGAGTGTTGCGTGTGCAGCTGGCTCCTCCAGAGCACTCAGCCTTCTCCGGGCAACACAATGCCATTTGTGTGACATCACACACGCCACACGCTGGGTCCCCTCAATCTGGCGCCTCTGACTGAAGCTCTAGGCAATGTCTATCCAGGTGGGTTGTATTGTTTAAGTTTTTTACTGTCAGTAGCTCCATACAAACCTTGCCAGGTCACAAACTTCCTGACAGCCTGCGTACACTCGTCATGCAATTTTATGGAGGCTACAGAGTGATTGATGAACTGAACCTCTGTGCTCCATTATCACCCAAGACATGGTGGTATTAAAAGCCCAATACCTATGTTGCCAAACGTCCAAGGGGATATTGAGTCACCGGTGAAGAATTTCAGATGTGAGGCTTAGCAGTTATATGATTTTTTTTTTTAACCACAAGGCATATCTCAGCGACAGACCAGTGTTTTGTTTTTGAGAATATGCTGAGAGATATTGCTGAGCTCTTGTCTGTTGAATTAAAAAAAAACCCCAAAAACGGCTTTGGTAAGTATGCGTTTCGTCATCCTTGTAAGCCTTTAATTGTGCAGACTTTATGATAATACTAACAAATGCCACTTTGTACAAGATGACATTTCATACAGAGGAGTAATTTCTTTGTTGGTGTTTGCATAAATCTGGCATGTAAAATCTTGTGTAACGAATGCACAAAAGTCTATTCTGAAATTTGTGGGATAACCTCACTCTCCTGGTATTTTAAGCACAGGTGCAAATATAAT
Organism: Zootoca vivipara; assembly: GCF_963506605.1. Taxonomy (NCBI): domain Eukaryota; kingdom Metazoa; phylum Chordata; class Lepidosauria; order Squamata; family Lacertidae; genus Zootoca; species Zootoca vivipara. The sequence goes on along the minus strand of NC_083278.1, from coordinate 32,749,457 downwards.
CCAACCATAATTCAGTACCTTCTTATTTTGTAAGTCCTGGTGAATTTCAGTGGAATATTTTCCCAGTGGAAGAGTTTTGAGCACATCTATGGGAGTTAACTCTGCTAATCTTTGTCTGGGTTGTGCCTTTTCGTAGCTTCCACTCAGCCTTGTGTAAAAAGAGGTGACGGACAACCAAAGAACTTGACTAATAGTTCTTACCCACCAAATACAAATATCTATATAATCTTGACATATTAGAGATATCCTCTTTTATTTTAATGCCACACACCATGGGTGCTGGAAATAAAAGTTTGCAAGAGAATACATCAAAAAGTTTCTTGAAGTGATAAGGATCACATTGTTCCTACCACCACTTTTCAGATTAAAGGACAAATCTAGCCCTGAGATGCTCCATAGGCAGTATTTGACATTTAACTTAAATCAATGTTTAAAAAATTATCACCCTACGTGAACCGAACTCTGTTGAATGCAAATATTTCTAGACTTTTAATCCCCATTTCTGGCAAAGTTAGTCACTTTTTCATCTTGTTGCTGCAAGGCAAAGTTGTGACCTGTGAAGTATTATGCTGTGTAAAAACAGGGCAAATATATTTACCTCCAAGCTGACCCCACACTTCAAATTTCACCCCTTCATACAGCGACCATTTAATTTGATTTAATATCACTAAGCTAAAATAATTCCTTGCAATAAATTTGTAAATGACCTCAAAATACAAATTCTAAGCCTTTAGAGTTGGCCATTAACCTGCAATAAATCTTTCAAAGATGAAATCAATAGCATATTAGGTTCAACAACCTTATCAGCCGGGTTTTATTCAAGTAAAATCTTGCTGCCGCTAATATAGTGAGGCACATGGCAATGGAGTGCTGGAGCTGGAATAAAAGGTACACTGGTTTTAAAGGGAAATCTACCCTCCCCGTTAAGAGGGAGGGAACAGACACCTAGGGCGGGGAGAAGAAGCTGTGCAAGGAGCTGGTCCCAACCCTTTTGGGTGTCCTGGAGTCCTTGTGCCTGTAAATATGACCACTTTTAAGCTTTGGATTGGTTGGTGTGAATGAATTTAAATTAGGACAATCCGGCACAAATTCCGACTCATGAAACTTACAAGGATCTGAATGGTCTGGCACCTACTGAGGGTCCAGGAAGGGAGGAAACGTACACAAGTTCCCTGGACCCCTTTCTTCTCTTCTTGGTTGAAACCATCTTATTCACCCTCTCACTTTCTCCCAGAAAACGGTGGTGGTGATAAGGAGAAGTGCTAGATGCAGCTGCCCAATTGCTTATCAGCTCTGTGCATCACAAACAATCAGGCTGTTGCGTTGAAGAACTGGGAGAAGGAGCAGCTGGTGATAATGGGAGTGAGGACAGGTCACAGAATCGCTGAAGGAAAGAGAGTGTTGTCCAAGGGCCTTCCACACCTGCAGCTGGTATTGAACCCAGTGCTCCCCTTTAGTCAGGAAGTGGGGAGTGACCACCCCTTCGTTTTTCACAGAGAGCAAAAACTAGGAATTTTATCATGTTTGGCTTGGTGGATCACAACTTGTGTGCGCCTAAACCAGATCAACATTCTGGTTGCTGATGAAGGCTAAGTGCATGATGCAATGAATTAACTGATTACGACCCAGCTATTGACAATCCCCTTTTGTCAGCCCTTCAGAGGATGGAGCTTTCCTCTCTCTGATGATGCCCGCTTCCCATCAGAATTCTCTATGGATCTCATGAAGTGCCAGGGAGAAAGAGGCACCTGTCTGACCATACAGTATGCCAGTTCATAAGCACCCTCACTGTATTTTATAGGCAAATACACATGGCTGGCAAGGTCCAAGCATGCAACAAGCTCATTTGTATGGTAATTGTCTTGTCTTGAGGACATTTTTGAGACTTGGCTGATAAAATGAACACAGCAAGATGGCTCCCTTCAGGCACGACTTCTATTAACTATTGTTTAACTGTTTCCTGGGGGATTAGTCTGTTGCAGCAAAAAAAGAACAAAGAGCCTTGTGGCACCTTGAAAGACTCAAGACCTCATCCCCATAATGCATTTAAAGCACTATTATACCACTATAATAGGCATGGTTTCCCCCAAAGAATCTTGTGAACTGTGGTTTGTTAAGGGTGCTGAGAGTTGTTAGAAGACACCCCCATTCCCCTCACTAACCTACAATCCTCTGAGTTCCCCAAGAAGAGGGATTGTTAAACCACACTGCTTTCATTTGGGCACCAGGTTCAAACCTGGTTATTGGTGTTTAATATAGCCTCACTTTGCAATGACTGCAGCTTGTGCTTTAAAAATATTTATTGCCCACCCCCACTCTCCACTACTGAACTGTAGTTGCATTTGTACCCAGCCCTAAAAAAATTTGGCTAGGTGGTGGGATATATAGTATAAACAAATACATATACATGCTTCCCAGTAATATTGCATTATTTCTTATTATTGATTTAAAGGGCTCTCTTTCAGTCATTTTCTATCTTTTCTTTGTTGTCCTTGCTGCACTGAGGTGATTTTCTGTCCTCTCTCATTTGCCGGCTCGCTTTGATGCTAAATGTTTGCTGTTTCTTGCAGAAGTTTCTATGGAATGAAAGAATTCCAATTAAATGTCTCTTGGAGCATTTTTCTCTCCATCCCAATCACCCACCCTGATGCTTGTGCTATTTCTTCCAGCTCTAACTTTAATGAACATAGTGGACCTAATGGCGTTGTAATCAGTTGATGCTACTACTTAACTCAGTTTGAAGCCCTGAAACGGTAAAGGGCGGGGGGACATGTTTGTTTTATTTGAAGGGTTTGCAATAAGGTGGTTGTCTGCTCAGAGACTTGCAGGAGGCATGGTTGTAGCACAATGCAATAAAATAAAGCCAACTTTGTTCTTTTAAGACCTGTCTATAAATTTTAAGTAGCTGCGCAATTAATATAGTAACGTTCCCCCCTTAAATTCCTTATACCCATGAAGAGCAGAAAGTATTCTATGATTATTGGTGATTTGTAGGAATTAAGATGGTTCATTAGGATGTTTTCGTAATTTTTAAGTGCACATTACTATGTTACCTACAAGTCTATTGCAAATTTATTTGCAACAATATTCTGCCATTTTTTGAAAAATAAATGTACAAAGTGAACAGATGACATAAGAGGGAGAGCTTGGTGCATGGTGGCAGAGCTGATTTGATGCTCCTGCCACTATGCACCACACCGAGCTCCCTACACTTCCCCCTCTCCTTCTCAGTAAGCAGCAGCAACTTGCTGTGTTAGGAAGCCAGGAGAGCAATGGAGTCCACCTGCATTACCTCATCAGCTCCTACTGGTGGCACTTCTGCTGATAAGGTCCTGCTGTGCCTGATTTACGGTAACTACAGGTTCTTTCACACATTACATGGAACACAGGCACAATCTGCTTCTACACATGTACAAGTGTTTGTGCAAAAGACTGCACACTTTTTGATTTGTACGGATCACCTATTGTGTACAAAGGTAACAGACTATACACTTAATGAGCATTGCATGTGTATAACTGTATGAGGGCATATCTCTACTTTCGGTGTACATAGGTTTACAGACTGCACACCTGTTGAATGTAACATGTGAACTATATGTGGGCTTGTTCACATTTTGAACACAGGTGCAAGCTCCCAAGACACATGTACAAGTGTTTCTGTGAAAGAGTGTATACTTGTTCATTTGTACAGCTCGGTTATTTGATACGTAGGTACACAGACTGCACTTATTTACCATTATATGTGAATTACTGTACATGTGTACAGCTCAACTATTTGTGTAAACAGGTGCATAGATTATACACTTGTTGAATGTAACATGCAGACATTTCTTAATACCATAGAGTGATTTAGTCACAAAAATAATGTATGGGCAGGTCCTGCTATCCAAAAATTCCCTTATCTAAAAATAAGGAATTATACCAAAATCACCCTACAAACATGGCTGATTCCAATATCTGAACAGCTGGAATTTCCTCACTTTTGTACTTGTTTGTGCTTTTCTGGTCAGTGGCCACCATTTTAGGCAGAAACCATGGAGAGAGGGAGGTGTGTGAAAGACTGGACAAACCAGAGAGCAGGGGAGATCAGACAAATGAGGTTTTTTCCCCTTTTGTCTCTGTTTTGCTGGTTTGCTGCAGCCATTTTAGGACAAAATCACGACAGGGGGTAGGATCGTGGATTCGAAATGTTCCCATAGGAGGTAATGCAAATTGTCAGCTCATTATGCTCATAATGAACAATTTCCTTGGAACACACTGTGTTTGGTAAGCGGGATCTGCGTGTATAGAGAATATCCTTTTGGGATATCCTTTTGTTCATGGGAAGGCAGGCTGCTCCATTCTGCAGTGCTTAAAGTCCCTATATTTTTCTTTCATTTACTCTCACAACACCATCAGTGAGAGCCTAGCTGCTATCGATGCACATTTCACAAAGCCTGGAATGTTACCCCACAGAAGTGATTTTGGTTTTCTGATGTGCTAGATTGAATAGAAGGCAATTCTTGTTAGTCTAGGTACTTCAGAGTTCAGGATTAATAGCAACTCTGTAAATTCAGAGTTTCTCAAATGACCAGAGGCCAAATGTGTTAGATCAGTATCTTTAACTATATTGTCAGAGTGTTTTTCCCTTCCCATCAACACCACTTCAGGTTCCCCCTGCTTTTCTTAAAGCTGGCCGCTCTCCCTCAAATACAAATTTACTTCAGGCATTGTGACAACTTAGTGACAGTATTGATTGTGGCTTCCAAAACTCCCCTAGGAGGTTTCTTCCAGACATTGAAGAATAAGGACCTTATAAGAGAGGGAATTGAAAGACCAAAGGCAGCTCTGAACCAAAATAGTTGCAGCGCTGCTGCCGTGTCTTAGTTTGTCTGTGCTTTGAAAGCATGTAAGCTTTCATCAAATGTGGCGTGATTTATACCAGGATGGGGAGCTTAATCCTGACATCCCAGTCATATTCTCAGCTCTTGCTATCAGCCAGCCAGCCAAGGGTGCTGGAACTGAGGTTATGGCACCTTAAATGGCCAAAGAGTGTGGCCTCTTTGCATGCATGGTTATGGGTAGTGATCATAGAGCATCTGCCAGGTTCAATCACTGGCATATTCAGGTAGGTCTGCAGTGATCCCGCCTCCCATTTCTGAAACCTGGAGAACCTCAACCAACCAGTGTCAACATTACTGAGCTAGATGGAGCAATGGTATGACTCAGTATAAGGCAGCTTCCTATGTTCATATGTACTAGTGTCATTGGAAGTACAAAGGGGGGCAAGGTGTGCTGCCGAACTGGATAGATTTAAAATAGCCACAGCTCATTTGCAAAGGCTAGTAGTAACAAGCCTTGACTTGGACAATCTCACCCATGCTGATGACAGTTCTGCCCAGTGCAGCTGAGCTAATAGAAGGGCTGATGTAGGTCTCTCTTTTTCCTCTTTAATATATAGTATGAGTTTTCATGTCTTCAAACGAAGGTATTAAAACACGGATGATGGCAGTACTACCTGTGTGCACACCAAAAGCCATCTCTTAGTGATCGCACCTCACAAGGGATACAGATGTTGGAGAGCCTGTTTGCAACACACATCAACAGTAATGCAGTGCCGCTGGGCAACACCGCCGTCAGGGCAAAACACTGGAAGGGATTTCAGAAGCTGGAATGGTTTCTGCAATTCACCATCAGTGTACACCAAGAAACTTAACTTGGCTCTGCATAACCGCAGAAAGCTCCCTGATCCAGTCAGGGCCGGCTCTACATAGCCCCCCGGTGGCGCAGTGCACCACAGCGGGGGGCTGGTAAGCTGGGCGCCAGCCTGGCAAGGAGGCGCCGCGCGGAAACCAATTACGCCCTGCGAGGGCGGGGCGGGCGGCGGAGCGATCTCCCCCTCAGCACCAGGGTGCGCGATCTGCTCAAGACGGCCCTGGCCGGCTCTAGGTAGAGCCCCGGTGGCGCGGGGCGCCAGGGCACCAGGCCGGTAGGCGGGGCACTGCGCGGCGAAGCCATGCTGCACCCTGCGAGGGTGGGGGCGCCGGAGCGATCTCCGCCCCTCACATAGCTGCCAAGTCTCCCGTTTTCCCCGAGAAAACCCCTTTTTTACTTACCTTTTCCCAGTGGTCCCCCGTATCACTTCGTCTCCCGTTTTTCTCCGTTATTTTCTCCTGCCGGCGGACATTTTTTTTCTTTCCGATTTGCCCTTCTATGGGCACCAAAAATGGCCGCCGCCAGCTTCAAAAGCCGCATGTACGCATGTCCGGAAGTGCATAGACGTCACTTCCGGTGTTGGCGGCGGCCATTTTGGTGCCCATAGATGGGCGGAGCGACACCGGAAGTTGCGGCAGAGCACTTCCTGACATGCGCACAAGCGATTTTCGAAGCCGGCGGTGGCCATTTTGGGTGCCCATAGAAGGGCAAATCAACACCGGAAGTTACATCGACGCAACTTCCGGTGTCAAATGGCTGCCGGTCCCGGATTCTGAAGTCCGGAACTTGGAAGTTAAGGCCCCTCAGCGCCAGGGCGCCAGACCTGCTCGAGACTGCCCTGGATCCAGTGAGAGAAAAAGGGTTTCCACTGTTGGTTGGGTTAGGTGCTTTCTCAGCTTTCCATAGAGTTTTACATGACACACACTCTAATCTTTTCTTGTTGCCTTACTAAAACTTTGAGTAAAAGCCTAGTTTGTTAAGTTAGGGTTGTTGTTGTTGTTGTTGTTGTTGTTGTTGTTGTTGTTGTTGTTGTTGTTGTAGGGTGTCATTGGAATTGGTCTGAGGCCTTGTCATTCACTCATTGCCTAAGGGTCATACCAATCTACCTACCATAGACAGCAGATTGAGACAATTTAAAGTCCAAAGCGTTAGGAGCAGTGCTTTTGTTCTGTTCTGGGGGGTGCCCAAAGGTATGCAGGTACTGGTACCTCTTTTGGGTTGTTGTTAAAAAGTGTGGCACTTACTGTAACACCTTCATGGTGAGATTACAGCCCATGCCATCACAGGTGGTCAAAGCATTTATTGATTTATTTGAACAGTATGGCTTTCCTGTTGCGCCTTACAAGTGACTAGGGCTATGGCAGCGAATTCCTCCCAACGAAGCTTGTAAAAGTGGTAGAAGAAAAAAAATATGTTTTCCTGATTATGTTTGTTTGTTTTGTGCTAGGGCTGACTTTCAGCTCCCATTCCCAATGTGTAAACATCTTGTACCTGGCTGACTATACCATTGCCAACCTGTTTAGCTGGAATGTTGCCTGCTCACAAGCAAGCTGGATGTATGGCCTGGAGCTCGACTGCCAGGGAAGAATGAAGCCAAAAGGCAGCTGAGCTATGAAAGTATAACAAAAGTTTGTGTCAAATTTGTGACTGCTGCCCCACCCCAACAGAGACAGTTTTATTTCTTAAGTAAGGTATGACCAGTGTTCTTTTCTAGACCAAAAGGTGCTGGAACACTCCTCCCTCAGAAGGCCCTCCCCAGAGCCCAAAGAGCATATATTTGTCCTCCTCACGAGCCAGAGGCAGCCTGTGTCAGGCTCTGTTTGCACGGCTGCCACATGGGCAGGCAGGAAGTAGGTAGGCTACTCCTTTCTCCCAGGAGGAAGAGGCAGTCTGCATGTGCCCCCTGCCTGTGCAGAGGCAGCTGAGGCATGGGTGGGTGGCTGCTCTACTGAGGGGCATACGGTTTTCCGCTGGTGGCAGGGGGAGTAAGGAACAACAGCAGTTTCACTTGCAGTATACCAACAGGTGCCACCGCCATTGTGCTGTGGCCCTCATGCTGGTGATGTATCGCCCAGGCCAATTGCTGAGAGTGCTCAGCTCAGGCAAAGAGAGGCTTCCGCACCTCAGCAGAGCAGCTTAACGAGCTCCCACCCACCTACCCATCTCTCCTGCTCACGAGAGCAGGAGCAGCTGGGAGCTTGCTCAGCTGAGGCGCAACTCTCCCACACACCAACTGTTAGCTGGGAGGTTGAAGAGTCTCAGCAAAACACTGCTGCACCTCTGCTTGCCTGCGCCTCTCCGGAGCCCAAATAGGATGTCCCCTATAGTAAGGGTCTCTTTGTGATCCAGAGGTGCAGCGGGTCTCTCCCCCCACTGGTGGGGCCCAGCTGAAATGTGGCAGAATGCCATTCTGGTGAGTTCTGGCTAAAAAATGCCCTGGGTATAATTCTCTTTCCCCCCCTACCAGTCAGATAAAATGAAGAGAATTTATCTGTCTGTCTGTCTGTCTGTCTGTCTGTCTGTCTGTATCTTTCTCTTTCTCTCTCTTTGCGTGTTCAGACCCAGAAACCTCCCCCCTAAATAAATTCACACTTGACTCAAATTTTGGTTTTGGTTTTTGGCAGAATTTAGGCCACAACTTTATTGATTACAGAAAGTGAGTGGTTGCATAGGCTCTGGATCAACTAGCTCCCTGTGCCCTCGCAGGTAACGCTGACTCAGGGCCCCAGCGTAGGTCAGGCAAGGGTGAACACCTGGATTAGCAGAAAGTCGGGGATGGACTATGTCCGCCACCCAAATGTCCCCCTGGACTCAGGCATGGGCACAACCCCTTCTCAGGGATTTACCAAACCATTTGAGTCCCTGGATTCCTTTAACGGAATACCCTTCACATAGGGATGGCGAGAGCGTTCTCCCATCCCTATCACCTGAACCAGAGCCTATCCGCAACCTTGCAAGTTGTGACAATTTGCTAAGCAGTAGGCAAAACCCAAATGGCAACAGCCAATCAGCCAAGTGGGGAAAATTCCTGCCATGCCCCTGTCCCAATGACAGATGACGCACGACGGCATAGCAAGGTCAAGCACAAAAGCCCTAAAAATAGGGAGAGGTGGGTGGGTGTTCCGAATGCACGTGCCGAAAGAGGAAACTCTGAGTCACGTGCATGGGCATATATAGGTCCCTTGATCCATTTGGACTGCATTCCATTGGCCAGATTGAACCCAGCAATGAGGGACCTACCAATCGAGTGTTGTGGCTGACCAATCGAACCCACCCACAACACAGAGGATTGGGTTCCAGGGAGGCCCGATCTCTCTCTCTCTCTCTCTCTCTCTCTCTCTCTCTCTCTCTCTCTCTCTCTACAGCAGCAGAATCCATTTGCTGAACTGTAACTACTTTGGGAAGCTAGAAACCTACCTGAATAACCTCCCTCCCTCCAATTTCAATGAATTGTTGTGTTTCAGGATTATAATTGGTATGGGCAACAATTCACTTATCTCCCTGTTAAATGCAAATCCCATTGGGGTTGATAAGAATTTAGCAGCCTAACTCTGCATATTTTCTGTTTTGGTCTTTTCTTCATTTGCAAATTATTTGTCAGTTCCAAATCATCATGTTAATATATGATATCTTGACTGTATCTTGATATATGTATAAATGTGTGTGTACACACACACACACACACCACCACAATTACCGGTAGGAACATAAAGTTTAGAAGTGACCGCCACCCAGGATGACAAAAGCTTGTATTAAGGTGAGATGTTTCAGAGGCCAGTTATTCCATGTAAAAATTAAACTGTGAATGCTATCCAAGTTTTGGGGAAAGTAATTTTCAACATTTCCCCCCCCCCAACATTTTCAACAATTTTCAACAATTTTTCCATTTCATTATAAATCATTTCCCAATATTCTTTTACCTTTTTACATGTCCACCACATATGAAAAAAAAAGTTCCCTTCGTTTCTTTACATTTCCAACACAAGTCTGATTCTACTTTATACATCTTTGCCAACCTACTTAGAGTTAAATACCATCTATGTATCATTTTCAAATAGCTCTCTTTCAGTGAATAACACACAGTAAATTTTAGGTCATTTTTCCAGAGTTTCTCCCAGAGGTTTAGATCTTTAACTAGCTCATCTTTTGTTCCCTGTTCTAATAAAAAGTTATACATTTTAGACAAACGTTTACCCTTATTCTGTAATAATTCTTTTTCCAATTGTGAGCTTTGGTCCAAGAACCATTTTTTAAAAATCTAACTTAAATCTGCCATATAAGTGGTGGTATTGTAACTAATCTGTGATTTGGCTCCTTAAGTCTTCCAATCAAGTGCAATTTGTATTGTGCAGTGGCATCTAAAAGATCAGTTGTGAGCTCACAATTTTTTTTGGTAAAACATGTGCAGGATTAATTTAAAGTAGCAGGATATTGCCAGCCCAGCACTGAGCATGATAATGATTAATGATACTACAAATATTATCCTTAACAAGAGTAAATTAGTAGATTTGAACTTGCCATCCCCAATTCTCAATACACAGACCTCCACTCTGTACACGAGATGCTCCATTAACTGGGCTAATGTGAAAGGAAGAAATAGTGTCTCTGCAAGGTTATAAGGGAACTTGATTTTTTTCATGATAGATCTAATCAGATATATTCATGATTTCCTTAATTGTGGCAGTTTATTCCGATTCATTTAGTGTTTTTTGTAAGGGCTGCACTTGTTGAATTGTAGAGGGAGAAAGTTGTAGCATGTGAGAGATCATGTACACAATTCCTAAAACAATTCCTAATTAATATTAGCACTGCAACTAATTATAAACTATGAGATGTATATGCAAGTGTGACAAACTGAAAGTCCAATTAAAAATAATATGTATGGGAAGTGAGTGCCGTTATGACCTCATCAAAACATGAGAAGTAGGATGAAAATTGTTTGCCTTAGGTTTGGAGTGTATATGCAGTGGGATAGCCAAAGACCAGAGAGATAGAGTGACTGTTCTTTTGAAGTCCCATCCCCTGCAAGCTTGACACTATAGAAGGATTTTCAACCCTCTGATGTACAGAAGTGAATGACTTCAAAAGAAAGTATTGGAGTTTATGCAGGTGAAGCAAATGCTCAAAAGGAGAGTATTGTGGAGCTCTACTTCTTTGTCTGTATACTAACAGCATTTTATCACATCTTCTTTACAACAACAGATCAAGAAAGCCTCCTACTGGAATTTGATTAATATATGTATAGTATCTTCCTATTGTTGGCCTGTGGGGGAGAAAGTAGCTTGTTTGGCACACAGGAGAGCATACAGATGTGTTTTCTGTACAGTAAGCCCACAATTTATGCCCGGTTAACTTGTGCGCATTCAGCTTTACATGTGTGGCAAATCAATCAATCAATAAATATAAAGAGGTGGAAAGCGGGCAGGGTTCCAGGAAAAAATGATTTGGCAATCCCACCCATCATTGAACCCAATGGGTTTTGACTATACACAATTTTTGCTTTAGGTGCAATCCCTGGCACGTAACCCCCACCTAAGTTACGGGTTTACTCTACATCATACATAAGGTGATTTTGTTCTCTGTTGTGCGGGATGCTATATGAAGCGCATTGTGTTCATACATACAGAAATATGTATAAAATCAACAACATTGGGTTTATTTACATGTTGTCTGATATGATTTAGCAATGTGTTAATGAGATAACTTGAAGAATTTCCCCAGTTAATAATACCGGGAAGGAAGAAATCTGCTTACCTGCAACTCAGTAAAATACATGGAGATATTTGGAATCATGCTGATTCTGTACATCTAGTTTGTGTGATGAGGCTTACCAGAAATCCCACCTTAATAATTCACAACAGACACAATATTTTAGGTTTAGTTTTTGGCATTAATTTTTTGGCCACAACTTTATTTAAATACAATTTAATTCGAGTGTTGGCTTAGGCTTTTGGTTAACCATTCGTCCTTCACTAAGAAGGACCATCTACATTTGTCCGTTTTGGACAGGACTCAATTCATCTGTCCACTTGGGACAGGACTCACAACTGTCCACTTAGGACAGTACCAGTTCCGACTTCCCCAAGGGTATAGGGAAGTCAAGTGAACACCCCTGGGAGAGGAGGTAGCTGTGGCCAGACATTCTCCCCTCTCTTCCAAGAATGTTCCCCAAGGCTCGTACTCTTATCATTGCCCCCCCCCAGCCCTGCCTATGGCGGGGATGTAAGGACGAGAGTGTAAGCCCTGGGGTTCCTTTAACGGAATACTTCTATGTGGAGCAACAAAAGGAGTGGGGGGGTAGGCATCTGGATGCCACACCCCTCTTCCAACCGATCCAATAACCAAAAGCCTAACCGCCAACCTAACGTTGTGACGATTTGCTAAGCAGTAGGCGAAAACCAAGTGGCAAAGCCAATCAGCCAATTGGGAAAATTCCTACTGGGCCCCTGAATACAGGCAACCCCTCGAAAGGCAAAGCAATGTCAGGCTAAAACCTGTAAAAGAAAGCGGCAGGTGGGAGGGAGATTCAAACGCCAAGGCAAGAGTGATCCAAAATGAAAGGGATTTTGTTTAAATGGGGTCCCCTCTGCCAATCCCATTGCACACGTTTAAATATCCACACCCCCATTACTCAGCAACTGAAGGGGCCTAGGGCCCAGCAAAACCCTTATTAGATTTCTTCCCAGCCCTTCCACAATCTGCTTTATATTTAATTATATAAAGCGCTTTACTGGCATCTGTCGTGGAATCATAGGGCAGGATTCAATTCATGAGTGCTGTCAACAGTGGTAGTGCTGTAAGGATGGTATTTTGCTTCAGCCAGGCTCTACTACATGGTCTAAATTCAGGGTGTGATTTTGGATGGCATGATTTAAGTTAGAGGATGAGAAAAGTATCTGTGTGTTTGGATTTCTCCTGTCATTATGCAAAGTGAATGTGGCATGTGATAGCATGTGAGCAAAGGATACAGGTCACGCAAACTATAATTGTCTTTTTCTGTGTGCTTAAGTCATTGCTTAGCACACTGCCCAGGAAATAGGGGGGTTAATACTGGAGCTAAAGCACTTGCAGGGATGCTGAAAAGACCAGTGAGGCTGAACTCCATGGTGACAACAGGGCCCGATTCATATATTCCCAGATTAGTGTACCTATGGCTTCCCAGTGTCTGGATCCCACACTGCTCTGGAAATGATCTCTAAAGTTAGGTGTCTTAAATTGCCACAAGGGGGACATTAGAATAGGCATAGGCAAACTTGGCCCTCCAGGTGTTTTGGGACTACAACTCCCATCATCCCTAGCTAACAGGACCAGTGGTCAGGGATGGTGGGAGTTGTAGTCCCAAAAACATCCGGAGGGCCGAGTTTGCCTATGTCTGCATTAGAACATGAGCAGTCTGAATCATTGCAGCCTTCACGTGTTCTAATGTTGCTTCCGTGGTATTTTTGCACTCAAGAAACTCTGCTGTGCTGCTGTAGCTTAATTATATACCTGTGCATCTAGGCTAGAGCAGCAGGCTTAAATGCATACAATGTCTGCCCCCACCATATATAAATAAATGTTGTTGTTTTTAAAGTACATAGTGTTTTGATTGTATTGTTGTCTTTATGTGTGTCCCCCCACCCCAGGCAACCAGTGCGAAGTGGATATAGATGAATGTGTTTCAGCACCTTGTCTCAACAATGGAAGCTGTGTCGATGGCATCAGCTACTATAAGTGCTACTGCCGAAGTGGTTTTATTGGAATAAACTGCGAAACAAATGCTGATGAATGTTTGTCAGCGCCTTGTCTTCATGGAAGGTGGCTATTTTCATCTTTTACTATTATTACCCATAAGAAAAGAAGGGGAAGGGGAAGAAGAACTAGCAACATTTAAGATTTAATGTCAGGGAAGGTTGCTGAAGATACTTCTAATTATGCTGTTCCATAAAGTAAAAGTACAGCCACAGTTAAAGGATGACAGATGTTGCCAGTTTAAGCTAATGCAATATAGTGGGTACATTATCTCATTTCTTCTTTCATTCGAGTGCAATAACATGAAGTAATTTTCAATAACTGTGCATTAATTAGACTTTAATATACTTGCAAGGAGTTCTTCAGCCTTTGCATGCGAACAGGTTGAAAGAGAATTCTTCTTTGGAGCTCAAGCATATGTGTGGAGGTTGAAAATACTTAGGAACAAAGAACATAAGAAGCTTCCTTTTTCCAAGCGGGACTATTTGTCTAGCCAACTCAGTATTTTCTGCAAGGATTGGCAGTGACACTCCAGGGTTTCAGCCCTACCTGCAGATACCAGGGACTGAACATGGGATCTTCTGCATGCAAAGCAGATGCTGTGCCAAAGCGTGTTTGGTCATGACACAATACAGTTATAGGGACAGTTTCTATTACGTCGAGTGGAGTACGTACAGGATTAGCCTGAGATTTGTGTATGAATATAACAGATTAATGTGAATGGTGCCGTATTGTGTAAGAGTGGCAAATGACCTGGATGTTCTTTTTCAGATGCATTGACCTCATTGATGGGTATCGATGCAACTGCGAAGCAGGGTGGACCAGTTCAAGATGTGAAATTGATGTTAATGTAAGTCTTCTCATTAAAGCAGAGGCCATTTGCATACACCAACCCATAAGATACCAAAGCTTTTTACAAAAGAAGTACTCCCTGGGTTCTCAACACCGAGGAGGTGGCAAGGCTACAAAAGTTTCAGTGGTCTGGTCACCAGGGGCAGCCCTATAATTAGTTCCAGTGCCTCAAGGGGGAGGAAAGACTGCAGTGTTTCCCCTCCATTCACTAAAAGTGCAGGAAAAGCATTAAAACTCAAAGGACTGATCTGCAGAGATGTTGCCTAAAGGGAGCAAAATGCACGTTCCAGTCACAGTAGGGTCACATCTACACAATGAATTTAAAGTTTACGACCAAAGAATCCTAGGCATTACAGTTCACCCCTCACTGAGCACCCTTAAGCCTGAGCTCTCATGATTCTTTGGGGTGGGGGGTGGGGGAAGCCATGTGCTTTCAATGTAAGGTGTGGTTGTGACCAGAATGTGTCACTGAATACCAGTTGCTGTTATCTAGCAGCAGATGATGACTGCTGATTTCAAGTCCTTCTTTTGAGCTTCTTTGAGCCGCATAGTTAGCCACAATAGGAAACAGGATCCTGGCTTAATGGATTGTTTCAGCTTCCCGTTTAAAGCATTAATTGACTCAATATGTAGCACATTTGTGCTAGAAAGCGTTTTGTTATAATTGTTCGTGGGTATACCATAGTGCTTGCTATATTAAATCATTCAGTAATTTGATAGGTCACTGGGGATTTACATTCATACTCTATTTACTACCTGCAGTCAGTGCTCTGTATCCTTTTGAACTTTTCCTATTGTTTTGGATGTGCAGTAAGCATGTCAGTGAATCGACCATGTCATCAGAGCATAATATCAACTAATTAGCAGTTATAATTCATCATATTCCTGATGCCATGCTGGTTGTAGTATACCAAAAGTTCAACACTTAGGTCTTGAAAACAGTTGTTCCTGGGCTCTTTTTGAGATGCCATTAGCAACATGAAAGTGGCTGGTTGTCACTGGGGCTGGTGGGACGTAGGACAAGGCAGCTCACTAGTAAACAGAACCAGGACAATCCATAGGCAATAATTAACACTCCATTGCTGCTATCCTACTGTGTGTCTTCCTGCACTTGTGGCCTGAACACAGTTGCTTGACCAGGTTGTAGGTTTGACCGGATGCAAACAAAGCAACCAGGTAAAATCAAGTTTCTTTTCTCTGTGACGGCTTCCAATAATTAATTTAAGAAGTGCTCCCTTTTCTTTGCTATTTTGTTAGTGCTGTGGCTTTTAGTTTACTGTGCCCACCCCCTGTATTTACATTTTAATTGTTTATATTCTTTTTTTTCTTTTTTTTGCAAACTTCCCTGGGAATATCACTGAAGAGTGGTATAAAAAATGCATGATAAATATTCATACTGGCCCAAGTGGTTTCACCGCATTCGGTCTCAGAAAGTAGCTAGTTATATGAGGGAGGATGGTAAGAATCAGGAATCCTGAAGCAGTGTGACACATCCTGGAAACGACAGTCATCTGCACAAGTTCTTCCACCTTGGCTTTTCTGTTACTCTTCAGAAATGTGTCCCTGTGTAATTATCTCCGGTTAATGTTTGTGACTTTTCTTCAGGGAGCCTGACTTATTTGATTTTCCATTCTCATTTGTTCCAAAAGAGGCATTAAATTTTCTGCAGACCTTGTAACTTAATTCATTAAGGAACAGATGCTGATTCCTTCTGTAGTACTAGCAGAACCGCTTTATGTTAGTGTTGTTTCCCAGATTGATGGTGCTACATTTGGGGAGCACGGAGGAGAGATTTAGATTTTCAAAAGAAAAGGAGGAGGAGGAATTTTCAAATGTAGTCTATGTTGCCTTTGAGCACAAGTTTTTTTTCTAAAATCGCCAGTGCAGGAAACCTGATCTGGATCGCAATCCAGACTTGGTGGAATACAAGGGCTTCCAGCCCTATGCTCCAGCTGTAGTAGTCTAGAATGGGCTAGAATGAATCGGGAGTAGCTGAACTGGGAGAACCTAGGCTGGAGGAGGATTTCCCCTTTCCACCCCAAATTCAGTCACTTTGGAAAGGGCAGCAGGGATAGTGGATCTCTCCTTTAATATTCCTGCAGACATGGAAGCCTCAGCAGAGGCTGTGGAGGGCTTTGATAGTCATGGGAGGAAGCTAGGTAGCAGTTACTGAACAGGAGTCTAAGAGGAGAGTGCAGTCTTGTTGCTTATAACTTGCCGCAACCTTTACAGATGGAAGGAGACCCACAAACCCAACAGTATATGCTTCCAAATATGATATACCAACAAGGCAAAAGCTTGGCAGGAGGGGTGGAGAATTTGTTGGGACACCTTTATTGCTTCTGCCAAGTTCTGAACTTCTTGTCATGCTCCTGAACTCCAGGGATTAGGACTCCTGAGCACTACATCCACTGCTGAGCCTTACTTGACCAAGTAAAGATCTCTCTCTTACTTCCAAGTAAGGGCCTTTGTCTGCGAGTGTTGGGTGTAAGCAGCTGCCCACATTTCCTGATGTGAAAAACCCCCATGGGAGGAGTTACCTCATGATATCTTTCCACAGGGCTTTAATCAGAGTGCATGAAGTCTAGCTACCAAGTGCCTGAAATTGGTGGGCTTGCAGGTTTTGTTCTTAAAGGCAGTTCTTCCTTTTAACTCCTGTTCCCCTTTCCTCCCAAAAAATATTTCTGCACTGGTTTCTTTAAAAGTAAAAATGGCTACACTTAAAACAACCACAATTAACAGTTGCTAGAAGCTTTTGTTGAAAGCCCAGCAAAGTGTGTCATAGGGTCTTCAGGAATTGCTGACATCTGAGAAGGCTCCAGGGTACAGACTAGTAGAAAGATTATCTGTAGAAGAAAGGAGAGGACACTCACAAACAACCGTTGTCCACCAAAAGCTCATCAAAAGCTCCACATCTCACATATGAGAATTTTGCTAGCATTTTGCTTGCATTTTGATAATTTTCAAATACATTTTCTCTTTTTGTGAATTAACAGGGAATAGGGTTTTTTTCCCCTCTTAAGACTATGGAAGAAATGTTGGGCACAACCCTAATAAAATTTTCAATAATTTGACATTTTATAAGAAAACAGCATCTTGTGCCTGATTTTTATTCTCAGCTTCTTTTTCAAGTATACTTCCTGTTGATTTTTATGCTTTCTCCTATGAACTATTATTTTAGTTTGATTTGTTCTCCATAAATTTTGTAAAGAGCATATAAGAGAACAAAGCTGCAGGAACAGTTTGAAATGCTTACAAGCTACGGGGAAATGCATGGAAAGAAATAAAAAGCAGTCCTCTATTTTTGGCTAGCAAGCACAGAACACCTCTTAATTTCAAACAACAGACTGCTCTTTTCTTTTTAATGACTTTGAGTTTCCCATTAAGTATTTTCATTAATTTAGTGAAAGACTAATGTTCAAGCTATAGGTTCAAATTCTTTGGCAGTATACAAAGTTTCCCATCCTTCCTATGGGATGTATAATTCAATTACTTTATGTAATGCTTTCTAATAAATCATCCTATACATCCCAGCCGGAGTGCTGATAGGAAAAGTATGTTGTTTTCACACCAGTCCCCTTGGGTTCAGGTGTTTGCATTTAAGTTAAAATAATGAGTATATCGTAAAAGTAAATCTGCTTATCACTGCTCTTGGTAAGCTGAAAAGTGTTCACTAGTTTGGAGAAGTTAGCAATAACCCTCCGCCCAACCCCTTCAAAACAAAGAACTGTACTTTCAGGTGACTGTGTTGATTATCTCAAAAGCCTGGATGACAGCAATTAACAAACCTTATTGAAGATGAATGCATTCATTAATTGGGGAGTGGAGGAATTCTGATTCGTTTTGGCAATTACCCTAATTGTGCTTTCCTGTCGTTTTGATGCAGTAAAAGTTAATTTGCCACAAGGTTATGTTATGTAAATGTGACAAGGTTTTCCATTGGATTAGGAGAAAGTATTTGTCACTATATTTGGTTATTATTTGAATAAGGATCAGTACATTTGCTCTCATACGTTTTTCCGAACTTTAACTTTTCAAAGCAATTTTAAAGAATTGCCCTCACCCAGTTTTCCATGTGAGGGAAGAGAAGGCAGCCAACTGCATGCTCACACAGCCCAGTCGCTTCTAGCATTATTCATTAAATGCATATCCTACCTTCTCTCACAGGAGCTGAAGGCAACATACAACATTCTTCTCCTTCCTCCATATGAGGTAGGTTAGAGAAGGGGGAGCTCAGTGTCACCCAGTGAGCTTCACAGCTGAGTGAGGATTTTAACTGGAATATTCAAAGTCCTCATCTGGCACTCTAACCACTATGCAACACTGCCTTTCAGTGGGAGAGCACTTGAATCTTAGCCACGCTTGTGAAGTAGATGTTGCCTTGGTGCCCCCACCATGCATCACTGTTGCTTGGATCTTCTGAGTGAGACAGTAGGTGCTGGCTGCCGCCTTCTTCTTCCCAAGTGGCTATTAAGAGGACAGGAGGACAGGAGTCCTGCAGCAGACACAGACCCATTTATAGTTTCCTGGGCTCTGTTGCTACATACTTTATTGGATTAGGTTCAATGGGCTGGATTCAGCTAATGAATCCCGCTAAACGAAGCTCCTGCAAGGACTTTTGCTACAACAATGGGGCTTCCCCACTTTTTCTTCACCCATACTCCCAAAATTGTTTGATGGAATGTTTGTTACGGCACAATGTTGACTTTTTATTTGTATACAGTCATACCTTGAAAGTCAAACAGAATCATAGCTGTCAAGTCTCCCATTTTTCGCGGGAAACCCCTGTATTTAAATCCGTTTCCCGGTGTTATTCCGAATGGCAAAATATCCCGTCATTCCCCCGGATTCATAAGGAAGCAGCCCCAGAAGCAATTTCTGGTCCCAGACATGCAGACACGGGCAGCCCGGCACCAGAAGTCACTTCTGTGCATGTAGGGAAATGCAACAACAAAAAAATTTCGTTCTTTTTTTTCTTCTTCTTTTTTTGCCGTCATTGATCAGTGGGTATCGGCTACTCATGCAGAAACTATTTTTTTTATTCACCATTAAATATTCTCATCCAACCTCAGCATTATACCCCAGAGTATCCTCTGTACTATGTAACAATAACCCCGCCACAATCTGCAAAATAGTAGCATATAATTAACAGCATATAATTAACACTGCATTTATGAAGTGAGTAAGAGATCACATATAAAGACATAAATGATGCATGTGGAACTTTAGTCTCTCTATCCCCAAAAAGCTATTTGGAGCAGACTGAAAGTCCCCATTGGGCATGCATAAGCCATTCTGCATGCCATACAGAGCTCTTTGGATTGTGTCTGCTGAATGAATAAATGAGTAAATATCAGCTCAAGGGAAGAAAAATCTATACAGCTCCTTGGATGGGACGTTAATTTTGAAATCTTACCATATCTAGATGATTAGAGTTGCTCATACCTTTTTAATCTCTGTCGTTTTGTTAACTCTTGCCCTGATTCAGCAAAGGAGATCTGTATGCTGTGTGGTTTCAGTCTTCCACAGCGAGATCTGCTGCCTAGATTGGACAATGGCAAGCAGGGCCAGCCTGAGGCATTTTGCTTCCCAGGCAAAGGGCAGGATGGAATCTTACTTCAACCCTTATAATAGACCACCATAATCCTTCTCTATGTCTGAAGGACGGAAGGAGAGGAAATGGAAAGTCCCATTGTACTAACAGAACTAGATGCTTGGAGCATTACGATTAACTTCACCATGTTACCATTGCTTTGAATAAAAACACTTACACTATGATTACTATCACTTGGAATGGCATTGCCAATACAATACACAGTTTCTGTTACTTTAATAGTATAGTTATCTGGGTTTCAGCTCCTCTCCCTATTGAAGCCTAAAGCCAACTTTCCTGTAGCATGTCTATCCATTTAACACTAAGCTAGGCACTGAAGACTAGACTTGCAGTTTTCCTCCTCTCTCCAGATTCAGGCTTCACTCGGGACTTTGCAGCAGTCTTCCTTCTGGTCCAGCAACCACTGTTGCCTCAAGTTCTTGTCAATCCTGCTGATGCTCAGCTGAAGAACTTGGCTGGGAGCTGCTTCTGGAGTCACAACTCTTCCTTGCACCTTCTCAGCTCTAGCCAGTAGTGCCAGCTCTTGGTCGCTCTCAGGCTTCCTGGGCCTCTCTGAGCCACTTATTAAGTCTGCTGTCTGATTCCAATGTCCAGCTTTTCCTTCAGCATAACCAATAGCCTCTCTCCGTCATTCCCTCCCCTTGACCAGAGACTAAGCTCTTTCTTCTCTCTAGCTGGCCAGTCAGCCACCACCAACTTCGCTGGCCAGTCATTTCAACTTGGGTAGAATTCTGCCCCCTCATTGGCATATAACTGGCCCATTTGGATGAGGTAAAATGTCCACCAACTGAACAATTGGATCTCACCAGTTTCTGATGCTGTATAAAAAGAGAGAGCCTTGCTCTCAAACATATTCCTAGATTTGACACATTGAAAACAATGGCTTTTTAATTGTCCTCCAGACCCCTGCTGATACACCTCGCAGCTAGGGTTACCATATTTTGAAGAGCAAAAAAAAAAAAAAGAGGATACGTTTGGTGACTTCTGCTTTTAACTATGGATCACTATGATGACTTTAAAAAAAAAAAGAGGATGTGTCCTGGAAAAAGAGGACATATGGCATAGTTCAGGCATCCCCAAACTTCGGCCCTCCAGATGTTTTGGACTACAATTCCCATCTTTCCCGACCACTGGTCCTGTTAGCTAGGGATCATGGGAGTTGTAGGCCAAACCATCTGGAGGGCCGCAGTTTGGGGATGCCTGGCATTGTTTAATCCTTTACATCCAACTATGTAGAAATCTTTTATACCTTTTTTAAAGTTGCCTCTGAAACAAGATGGATTTTCACACTGCTACTCCTCACACCCTCCCCACATCTGTGACTTGAGATGGCTGCCTCACTTTGCCTAATTGTAGGGTGCTGGCATGAGAATCCTTTGCCTAAATTTTTGTTCTCAGCAACTGGGGCTGCATTTAACACCCAGCACATGTGAAATTCGAATGCTCATATGACATTCACAAGGCATAATTCTCATCAGTATATCCGCGTTTTGTACAGATGGGTATCTGTGTTTTTGTGCGTAGCTTTCTGCTATCTGGAGCCACTGCACAGATTTATCACGTGTGACTAGCTATATGTAGGGCTTTGTTGATGCATGTGAAGGTCACTAAATCTTTATTTAGAGTGGCTAGAAATCTTCCACACTTGCCAACACCTGTATAATCACAGGAATTTATAACTACTCATAAGCATATGCTTAACCTATGATCAGGGCATTACAGTTAACCACCAAGCAATTTACTGATGAAGACCAGAACCCGGAGTCCGTTGTTGTGCAGATACTGCTTTACAGGAAACAATCTTATGCTGCTAAGGCTCTGAAATCAATTTATTGTCATTTATCTCCTCAGGAATGTGAATCGGCTCCCTGTCTTAATGGAGGTTCTTGTCAAGATTTGGTCAATGCCTTTGAGTGCATTTGCTTGAGTGGATACACTGGTGAATTTTGTGAAGTGGATATTGATGTTTGCGCTGAACCTCTTCTGAACTCATCCCTCTGTTTCAATGGAGGCAAATGTGTTGATGGCCCAGGAAGAACTTTTTATTGCAGGTCAGTAGTCTGCTTACCTATAACACGAGCGATCAATATACATCAAGTTGTTAAGAAAACAGGAGGGGGTTATGTTATAGGGTCTTTTCTAAACCAACATGAATGATGTGGTGTTTTTAAAAGGACTGTTGGAATCTGCAAAGGTTCAGCAATGTAAGAGTTAACCTTTGTGATCTATTTTGAGTTCTGCCGGATAGCAAAAAAAAAAAAAAAAAAAGGCAGCCCTGTTTAGGGAAATTTTTAATATTTAATGCTGTATTGTTTTTAACACTGGATTGGGAGCCGCCCAGAGTGGCTGGGGAAACTCAGCCAGATGGGCGGGGTATAAATAATAAGTTGTTGTTGTTTTGTTTTAAGTAAACAACTAACTGAATATCTGAAATAGCTCTCCTTCCCTACTGGGGTGCTGAGATTGGCAGAGGTAGCCCTCTTGGTAGTTCCTCCACCTGCAGAGGTTTGAGGGGGGACAGCCAAGGAGAGGGCATTCTCTGTGGTGGCCCCTAAATTGTGGAACTCCCTCCACACAGAGGTGCATCTGGCACCCTCATTTCACAGCTTCTGGTGACTGCTGAAGACACACTTCTTTACTCCAGTTTTTGGCGCTTGAGGTGTATCTTTTCAGAACTCTCCTTATTTTTGTGTTTGTGTTAAACTGTTTTTAATATTGTGTTTTAATGTTGTAACCCACCCTGGGACCATAGGGTAAAGGGTGGGCTGTTGTTGTTGTTAACAAACAAAATCACTCGATCCAATTGGGCCCTTGGTGTCTTGATTCAGACACTTAGTCAGAGCCTACAGTGTCGCCAGCTAAGAATCGGACTTTTCCACCCTCTAATCCCCTTGTGCGTTCCCTAAACCTGTTATTGGGGATTCCCCTACCCTCCAGAGCAGATTTAGGGAGTGCAGGGGACACAGTAAGGAAAGGAGGGAAAGTCCCATTCCACAGGCTGACCTTGTTCTGTGCATGCAGCAACTTGGTTGAATCCTGCCCAATTGTTCTGTGGTCAGTGATGCATGATGTTGCAAAGAATATCTTGAGGGCAAAATATATGTAACACTTTCTGAAGTTACACTTTTTAATGTGCAAAAAATATATATAGTTATGAGATCTCACCCAAAATTACATGGTGCGTTTCAGTAGATGTCCAGACAATTACAATTTTCAAGGGGACAAGTTCACCCATCCCATTTGTTCAGAAAATAAAAATCAGACTGACATTTGTGATCTTGCCTTCTTCACTAACCATAGTCTAGCACAACCACAGCAGATCAAAATTAAGAACTATTTTTCAGTGCATTTGTAATATGGTGTGGTAGTCATACTGGGACTATACCAGCTCAGTTTCACCCAAGAAGCCATTTGCCTGAAATTATATTCACAGGAAAGTTAGAGTACTTCCTATGACAGAGTACTTGTAAACTAGTCTTCTCTCTGGTTTGGTAAGTTTTATAGATTTGCTACTATTTTGCCCTATTCACACAAAAGGCTGATGAAAAGATGAGAAGAGGAAAAGGGCAGAAAAATCCAAATCTATGAATAATGTTATGTGAAAATGGATATATTCAAACATGTTAGACTTTTTAATAAGAAAGATAAAATGGGATCTGTGAAGGTGTATATATAGGTTGTAAAAACATGACTTTTTTCAACTGAAATGACAGCAAATATTATTTAAATGTATGATTTAGTTGAGACTCCTGCATTGCAGAGGGTTGGACTAGTTGAGCCTTGGGGCTCCTTCCAACTCTACAATCCCGTGAATCTATTATTCTATGATTCTATGCTGAAGAAGGCATTGAATAGTGACTAGAATTTGCAGAGAGATTCAGCATAATGTGAGTTCTGGTAATGATTTAATTAATTCTTTGCAGGAATAAAAACTTGGATATACACAAAGCTTTCAACATTCTCTAGGCCGTTTTAAGGTGCATTTATCAAATTCTCTTTGTATTAGAAATAATACTCAGAATTCCACTTTGACTTACTCATCTATTGAAAAGCTTGATAAAAAGGAATTCTAATCCTTTGTGACAATTTTCTGTATGAAATACTAATATCGTCTCAAAAGCATACATTTCAAGATATCATTGTATGTTTTGTAGTTGGTGGTCTGAAGCAAAGCTGAAAGAAGTTTATTAAGCATAATTATTAGAATATAATGCCAACCGTATATTAGTGAATTGTAACTTTTAACTATGTGGGGTAAGTAACCTAATAGGTTTGCAGCACAATCCTATATTTCTGCTTAGAAGTAAATCCCACTGAGGTTTATGAGGCTTACCCCCAAGTAAGTAGGTTAAGATTCCACCCTGAAAACAACAAATAATAATGAAATTAATAAATAGTTGTTTATGTGCCTCTCAAAAATGATGCAAAGTGGACATCTAAGGGAAACAAAATAAAAAAATTCTTTCCAGTAGCACCTTAGAGGCCAACTAAGTTTGTCATTGGTATGAGCTTTTGTGTGCATGCACATGTCTTGCTTCTTGGGACAGAACATTTCTTTAGTTGTTTCCAGAAAGTACCGTAGTGGGCACCTGTTGAATGTCAACAGGATCACTGAAAGCCCTGCTCTTAGTTACTGAAGGACAGGCTTCTGATATTTTAGGGACTTGAAGGAGAAACTCTTCTGCAGTGTGCAGGGACCTACTTGGCATAAGATGATCTCTTAAGTAGCTTGGACTTGAACTGTATACGGCAGGGGTCCCCAAACTAAGGCCCGGGGGCTGGATGCGGCCCAATCGCCTTCTAAATCTGGCCCGCGGACAGTCCGGGAATCAGTGTGTTTTTACATGAGTAGAATGTGTCCTTTTATTTAAAATGCATCTCTGGGTTATTTGTGGGGCCTGCCTGGTGTTTTTACATGAGTAGAATGTGTCCTTTTATTTATAATGCATCTCTGGGTTATTTGTGGGGCATAGGAATTCGTTCATATTGTTTTCCAAAAGATAGTCCGGCCCCCCACAAGGTCTGAGGGACAGTGGACCGGCCCCCTGCTGAAAAAGTTTGCTGACCCCTGGTATAGGGCCTTAGTACCAAAGTATCATACCAGTAGCAGATTGGAGCCAGTGCAAAACACACAAACAAGGTGCTGGTAGTAGTTTGTCCCCACAACCTAACCGCCATATTCTTTTTTTTCAAATACTTTTTTATTATTTTCTCAGATACAAGCACAAACACAAAATTGCAATATACAGAAAGGAAAAATAATCAACATTATACAATTCTTCTGTTACACTTCCGTTACTATTTACAATATATATTCTGATGTTCTGCCGAATGCGACTTCCCCCTTTCCTCACTTTTGGTTTTCCACGCTTTCCTTTTATACCTTGCACTTTCTTCCTCCTAGTCTCAGTTATTCTGTTAGTCTCTTAGTCATATTTACTATTTTTATCACCAGAGGCCTCTAATACTCCTGTTGTAGGTTTTATGTCAATCCTGTTAGTGTCTTTATTGTTATACAGTGGTACCTCGGTTTATGAACACAATTGGTTCCGGAAGTCTGTTCATAAACTGAAGCGTTCATAAACTGAAGTGAACTTTCCCACTGAAAGTAATGAAAAGTGGATTAATCTGTTCCAGACGGTCCGCGGAGTACTTAAACTGAAACAAACTTTCCCATTGAAAGTAATGGAAAGTGGATTAATCCGTTCCAGACGGGTCCGCGGAGTACTCAACCTGAAGCGTACTTAACCCAAAGCATGGGTGTAATTGGTTCCGGAAGTCTGTTCATAAGCTGAAGCGTTCATAAACTGAAGCAAACTTTCCCATTGAAAGTAATGGAAAGTGAATTAATCCGTTCCAGATGGGTCTGCAGCATTCATAAACCGAAAATTCGTAAACCGAGGTGTTCGTAACCGAGGTTCCACTGTACAGTAATCCTTTAAATATTCCACGAACTTACTCCAATCTTTTTGGAACTTCTGGTCTTTTTGCTCCCTTATCCTTCCAGTCATCTTAGCTAACTTTGAGTATTCCATCATTTTAACCCTCCACTCCTCAACTGATGGAATATCTGTTGTTTCCCATCTTTGAGCTAGTACCATTCTGGCAGCTGTGGCAGTATACATGAATAGTCTTTGGTCTTCCTTTTTAATTTCGTAACCCATTAAACCTAGCAAAAAGATTTCTGGTTTCTTGGGGGATGTGTATTTTAACTTTTTTTAAAAAAAATCATTGTATATTGACTCCCAGAATGTTTTCACTTTTCCACATAACCGCCACATGTAACCACCATATTCTTTGTTAACTGCAGCCTCTGGCCCAGCCTCAGGGGCAGCCCCACATAGAGAATTGCAGTAATCAACATCTAAGGTTACCAATTCATGGACAACTATGGCCTAGCTAACCTGATTCAGAGATGGACATTACTGTACTACCGCCAAGGCTGATAAGAGGCACTCGTAGTCACTAAGCACACTTGTGCCTCTAGTAGCACAGCTAGAGCTAGGAGCATCCCTGGCTACACACCTGCTCCTCCAGGGAGAGTCTGACCCCATCCAGAACAGGTTATTTACTGGCTTCCCAGACTCAGGAACTGCTCACCTGCAAGAGCCTCTATCTTGCCAGGATTCAGACTTGGTATATTAGCTCTCATCTGGCCCACCACTACATCCTGACACTGCTTGCTCATCCATTCCTGAGTTAGTTATTACAAAAATATGGATTTCGATGTTGTCAGTCCACTCCAAATCTCCTAATGATTTGGAGTGGACTGACGACATTGAACCCGGCATATTTAGGTAGATGTTAAACAGCATTGGAGGCAATATTGCCCTGAGGCAACTCATAGCTCATGAGCCAAGGGACCAAGGAGCACATCCCGTGTTATCTTCTGGAACCATTCCTGAAGGTAAGACCAGAACCGTTCCAGAACAGTGACCTCAATACCCAACTCCCCAAGATGGTATAGGAAGATACTTTGGTTGATGGTATCAACAGCTGATGAAAGACCAAGCAAGAACAGCACATTTCATCTTAAAACATACAGCCCAAATCTGTAGATATGGTTGTATGAATATTGGGGGGAGGGAATCAATTATTATTTTCTTTTAAAAAAATGCTGTCCAAGCCCATTCATATTGTTTTAATGTTGTTCTTTTCTGATGCATGTGCTTCTACTTTGGCCTCTTAAGCCCTTGGCTTTATTAACCCACACTACTATTCCGTTCTCCTGGCTATGGTGATCTATATGATTTTGTTGATGACATATGATGATATGATATGATATGATATAAAGAATATGAGCTAGACCCAGTGGGTTGCCTCACAGTCAATCAAAGATAGTAGTAGCAGCAAAAAGAAGAAGCAGCTGCTGCCAAGGGAACAAACAAGTGCTGAACAGTATTGAAATACAGTGATACCTCGGGTGAAGTACTTAATTGGTTCCGGGGTGCCATTCACACCCCCAAAAGTACTTAATCCGAGTGGCGATACCGTGCTTGTGCGAAGCACCGATGGAACACTTCTGCACATGCGCGAACCGTGCAGATCGCTTCTGCGCATGCACGTGCAGTGGAACCCGGAAGTAAACACTGAAAGTACTCAAACTGAAGCGTACTTCACCCGAGGTATGACTGTAATGTGGATATTTTGCAATGTGAATAACACACACACCCTCCATATGTTCAGTCACAATGTGCCTATCAAGAAAACGTTGAAATCAGAAAATTTGATAAAATCCTAATTTAATCTCACAGGCACCACTCATACATGGTGGATTTGTATTTCTATGATGTAGAATTTGGAATTATGCATTGTTAAAGCTGGTATTGGATCCTTGAATAACATTTTGCATTCTAGCCCCAACTGTTGTCTTCTCAGACTGTACCCAAACTGAAAAACAAAACAGTTCCTTACTCTTTATTGTCAGTAGAATTATCATGCTCGTGTCAATGAATATAAAGAAATGTATTTGTAACAGAGAAGGCAAAGCTGTGTGAGGCATCTTTGATTCAGACATAGCAAAATTGGCCACGAATCAACCCAAGCCTGCAGGCAAAATTGTATCATAAATATGGAGCTAAAGAGTGAGCATGTGGTGAGCTATAGATCTTCTCAGATGCTAAGAGCTCAGTGTTTCAGCTCTTAACTTATTATACCATATAAATTTGCCCTTATCCTTGTGCCCCATTGCACACAAGTCCCAAAGTACTTTATGCAAGGTCACAAACATCTGGCGTTAATGTTGAAAGCTATTAAGCAAATCTTTTCCTTCAGAATGTGGAGAGAACTATATTTATTGGTTTAAAAAAAATCAGAGGGACTGAATGTAAGAAAAGAACGATATCCCCTAAACAAACATCCACACACAGAAAGACATTGATCATTGCAGTTTACATGACATTTGTATAACCCGCAAGTTAAATTACAAAAGAATGTTCTGTGTTTGACCTCTGTGGATGCATGAATTCCTTGCCTGGGGCATCTCATATCTGTAAGCAAGCAGGTGCTGTGACAGTTTTTTACTTTTTTTTTAATGATATAAGTATATGCAAAAGTAGCACCTGGATTCCTAGCAAGCTGAATCAGCAGGTCTGTTGTACATGGATGTAGAATATATTTTTGGTCTGTTGCATTTTTCAGATTTATACTGAAGTTCAAAAAAGGCAAACCTTTAATGCATTCATCGTTCTCTCATTCTCTCATTCCTTCACCATTAAAAGTCACCCACACCTGTTCAAATTCATTTTGAGCCATTGGATGCTGGGGAGATTAAGGTTGAGTGAACAGTCCCAGTCTGACAGACGTGTTTGTTAGGTTATGTCACAGCAAGAAAAATGCAAACAATTGGTTGGACTCAGTGCTATTTTCTAGAAAAAGAGGAACTCACCATGAACACCTCCCTCATTCTCTTAGAATGGCAATGGCAGGTGTTAGAACTGAGTTCCGGCAAATTCCAGCTGGAAAAAAAGCCCTAATTGAACCTTAAGCACTTGTACATAACATGATGAGAATAAACCAAGAGGAGTAACTCAATTATTATTATTTTTTAAAAGATTATGCTTAAGGGTTGTTCTGGAGGTGGGGAGAGAAAAAGCTGATAGGGATTTTCACAGCATGCTTTTTCTATAGAGCGAAGCAGTTATTTTATACCACAGACATGGCCTTGAAGGGGGGGAGTGTGTATGAGAGAGAGAATCTTTGCCTTGTACACGCTCTAGCATTGCATTATGTCTTAAACTCTGGTATAAATTTCAGCTCACACTCTACAGAGACATGTCTAGGGAGCTGTAATTCACTGCCATCCTGGGCAGATTGCCACTGGAAGGAAGCTTCAGGAAACAGACTCCCAGCTGAAACCCACCTACCTTGTTTTGTATTCTAATCTCTTTAATTAAAGCAACTTGCTGCTGTAATGAGAAGCGCTACACAAATTAGCAAATTAATAGTAAAAGCATCCTCAGTGCCGGGGGGGGGGTCTCCTGAATGCAGGTCAGTATGAAATGTAGATACAGATATCATAAAAGTAAGTTGACCCAAGCCCTCAGGACCTCAAAAAAGAGACAAAATTGCTTTTTAGAAGACACTCATTTTAAAAAGACAAGCACAGCACATTGGGTAAAGCGGAGATTTAACTGGGAAGTGATAAAGTGAACCCACCCCCCAATATATTTTCAGCTCAAATATTTGAAAAGTGATGGAAGTCCCCCCCCCCTTTTTTTTGTATGGCTGAAATGTAGTTTTAAACCAGGAACCAGCATACATGTAGAATTTTTCATGCCTTGGGTGCTGATAAATATTGATAAGAGAGGAAGTTGGTGACTTTATGTACAATGCTTACCTCTGTGGAAGAGCACATTTCACCATCTGCAATAGCCAGAGTTTGCCCTTAGTATGTTTATACACTTTGTTCTTACATATGTTCATAACATATATTAAAGTTGGATTGCTCTGGTCAAATATGTTGTTTGTTGTTGTTGTTTAGTCATTTAGTCGTATCCGACTCTTCATGACCCCATGGACCATAGCACGCCAGGCACTCCTGTCTTCCACTGCCTCCCGCAGTTTGGTCAAACTCATGTTTGTAGCTTCAAGAACACTGTCCAGCTATCTCGTTCTCTGTCGTCCCCTTCTCCTAGTGCCCTCCATCTTTCCCAACATCAGGGTCTTTTCCAGGGAGTCTTCTCTTCTCATGAGGTGGCCAAAGTATTGGAGCCTCAGCTTCATGATCTGTCCTTCCAGTGAGCACTCGGGGCTGATTTCCTTCAGAATGGATAGGTTTGATCTTCTTGCAGTCCATGGACTCTCAAGAGTCTCCTCCAGCACCAAAATTCAAAAGCATCAATTCTTTGGCAATCAGCTTTCTTTATGGTCCAGCTCTCACTTCCATACATCACTACATATCATCAAATATGTGTTTGTATAAATGTGTGCATTTCCTTTAGTGGATATATATGCACTTCCATAACCATGGGCACCATCTCACCCTCAGGACTGTGGATGCCCGCTGCCGCAACGCGGATATGTGACATCACGCAAACGTGAATGCATATAGTGATGTCACACACTTGCATTGCAGTGGCAGCAGCTCCTCTTCCTCCTCCTCTCCGCAGCCAGCAAGGCACCCTTTTCTGTGGAGAGGGGCTCAGATTTGGAGGCAGAGAGACTGTGTCTCTGCATCCGATCCCCACCCCCTGGAAAAGGGTGCCTCGCTGGCTGGCTGTAGAGGGCAAAGCCAATGCCACCTGCCGGCTTTTCTCATTGACATTGTGGGTGCCCAGCCTCCACACTTAAATTATTGTGGGTGCCCAAGCGTCCACGCCCACCTGGAGTTGGCTCCTATGTCTGTAACTCAGAGATTTCAGGTTGTAGCCAACAAAGTTCCACTGTTAGTGCAAGAACTTGTGCAACAGAAATTTACCTCTTTCTCCTCCCCCTCCCAACATGTTCTGGGGAGGGTCCCTAACTCTGCAGTAGATTGGGGTGCAGTGGGTGCACAAGAAATATAGAACCATAGAGTTGTAGAGTTGGAAGGGTCCATTTAAATATGGCCAGCACAAAAAAAACCTAGACCTATTTGCTCGAAATGTGACAGGCTTAAATCATTCTGGTGTTCCTAGTATGTCTGCAAATTTCATTCATTTCTGCAAAAGGAAAAAAAGGTATAAGCTTTTTATTTATTTTTCTAGAGAGATAGTAATGAATCAATCTTGGATATATTTAAGCTTACTGAAGCATCCTACAGAAGCATCTTGGACCAAAGTGGGCTGTTTTCCAATGCACCAAATTGGGGTCCAAAATGAATGTGGTTCGTGCACACCTGCACTGTTTATACAGTTTGGAAATTTATTTTATTCAACACAAAAGAGGGACTGACTGAAAATTCTAGATGGGTACAGGAGTTGCAGGAGCTATGTTGATATGAAATCAGGCAAAAGCACGACCCAAATTTATAAGCCAAACTTTTTTAAAAAAATTCTGTATGATTCTAGCAACTCTTTTCTGTACATTCACTGGGAGGGAAGGGACCATACAGAGTGCCCTGACGGAAGGCCTACTGAGATTTGTTGGAGAAGGGAGAATACTTACATTACTGCTAGAATTTTATGCCTTGACATCAGAGCTGTCAGCACAGTGTCAAACAAGCACAAAGGAAAATATCAAGCAGAGCATTCTATTGACAGTGCAGCAAGAGTGGGAGAACTTTCAAGTTCATGCTACCATCCCAGTATGTCAAGATAGCATCAGTTACTTTAGTTTGTGGACCATAATCACACATTTCAATATGAAAGGGAGCAGGACTGGCCCAACTCAGTTTGTTGCTTGAGATGGGGGAGCCAAGGCCCCCTTCCCATTCCAAGTATGAAAGGATTTGCTGAAATTGATGGTAGTGAAAATTTACAGAGTTTGAAAAACAAAATCGGACTGATCACCCTGCAAAACTCCTCTTATCACAATGTTTGCTCCCTGGTTCCCCCCCTTTCTATGCTAGTGCTTTAAAAGGGGGGAGCCTAGATTCCAGCCTTAGACATTGTACATTTTCACCTCTTAAAACTCCCCCTATCCCTAGACACATTGCTACAGGATTCCCACCAGCAACACACTTGTGTGGCACTTCTGCCACTACTTCTTGCCTCCAGCAGGCACTCGTAAAGACCCTTCCCTTCAAGACCATGTAGAAACACTGGCTATTTACTGCTCTCCATTCCATTTCTCTGATTGTTCCTGCTATTCTCTCTCTCTCTCTCTCTGTTGAAATAAATTGGGGAAATTGCTTGTGTTGGTGCAGGAGGAGCCAGTGGGAAGGGGCAGCATCACAATCTGACCTCCCAGCTTAGCTGCCGCACATTGAGTGGGGGCAGGACAGGGCAGTGCTAAGGTTGGGATGGTGTGAGCCCTCCAGCAGGAGGCTCTGAGTTGGATCCTCCAAAGGACCACCCTAAATGATTGCTTCTCCTTTGTCAGCTGCTGCAGTCATTTTCATCATGGTTGCCTTTATGGTCATAGTATCTGAGCAGGGATGCGAATCCATTTGCAAAAGCCGCTGACAGCACAGGTGAAGTTGTTGAACCCATGGAAACATTCACTGCTGCTGCTGCTCATGTTCGCTCCTCAAGGCTGTTCCTTCTTCACTCAGGCACCCTTCCATTTCTGAAAGCAGGTTTGTAGATTAAATGAGGGCAAGCCTCTTCTTCTGACTCATCTATCTTCATTGGCTCAGTGAAGGCGAATGGAAATGTACAAAGGTGTTTTTTTTCTACAATTTGTGCAGACACAACCCCACTTCACAGAGCTGTTTGTAGATGCTGCAGACAATTCTCATGATGTATTCATTACCTGTTGTACTGTCCTCTGAGTTCTCTGAAGTTCTTTCCCTGCAGAAATTTCTAAGGCTGTTTGGATTGTGGTAGGAAGTGCAATATGACTGCTTTTATTCAGTGTTGTTCTCAGTTTTGCTCATTAGCAGGCATCCCCAAATTTGCGGCCCTCCAGATGTTTTGGCTTACAACTCCCATGATCCCTAGCTAAGAGGACCAGTGGTCAGGGATGATGGGAATTGTAGTCCAAAACATCTGGAGGGCCGAAGTTTGGGGATGCCTGCTCATTAGCTTGAAGTATGGGTAAAGAGGCTTCTTAAATGTGTCCACTGAACACTGAGTGTAGGTGCCTACTGTTCAGTGGAGGGTGGTTCACTAGGGCAAATGGACCAGTTCACCATCAATCCCAGTCTGCCCTCCGCCAGCCCCCACATGCCTGCCTTCCTGCTTACAACCAGCCTAGGCAACAGAACTGCCTGTCAGCTTCCTCCTCCTCCTTAGTCTTCATGTTGCCGTTGTAGAACCCTGCAGGGAAGAGGATGGAGACAAAACTAGGATTAGTTGGCTCTGCCTTCCAGACTCAACAGGCACCAGCTGCCACTGCCACTTTTCTATATATTGTTGCACACCACCCCAATCTCTGAGCGGTGTGATATTCCAGGGAGTTCCTAGATGCTTACCTAGGCTTCGTGTTTCTTTTGGGGAGTGAGGCACAGTGAAGACTGATGTCTTTATGATATATGGTTTATTTACACACACACACACACACACACACACACACACACACACACACACAACCTGAGCCTACAATGAAGGAGTTCGCAGGACTAACCATAGCTGCCAAGTCTCCCGTATTCCCCGGGAAACCCCCGTTTTTCCAGCTGTTCCCATCCGAAAAAACGGATTCCCCCCCCCCGGTTTATTCTGGCATGACGGCCATTTTGGAACTGGGCGGAGCATGCTCAGAAACGACTTTTGATGCTGCTTTGCCCAGTTCCAAAATGGCTGCAGCATGACTTCTGGTGCAACGGCCATCTTGGAACAGGGCAGAGCAGCATCAAAAGTAGCTTCTGAGCATGCTCCGCCCAGTTCCAAAATGGCGGCAGCGCTACTTCCGGTCTGCTACTTCTGGTCCAGTGCCTTATTTCTCAGGCTGGAACTTGGCAGCTATGGCACTAACACCCCAAAAGAGTCTTGTTTCTCCCAAGTTTTCCAACTTGCTGCTTTGCTCCTTTGCTCCCTAGGTCACTGCATACTTAACTCTAAACTCTGGCTTTGTCCTTCTAACTAAACACAAGCTTGGGGAAGGGCTCCACCCATTTGCTGTCTCGCAGACCCCCCCCCTTTCATTGTTCTTTTAATCACCCAGTTGACCACAACACAGGAAGCTAGCCTGGCTTATGTTTTAACACTTGCTCAGTCCAGGGGTTAGAAGGTCCCATCTCCCCACTCCAAACTCAAAACTACACACACACACACACACACACACACAGCATTTGACCTATAGTTTCAGCCTGAGCCCTTCCTCTTTCTTTTAATTTTTATTCCCAGGCTAGTTCGAAAATAGTATGTCATTTATTACCCAGTAGTGCCACCCTTCTATGCACCAATAAAGGCAACACATATATAATGAGCTGGCAACCTCTTGGCATACGAGAGAGTGGGTCAGAAATCGAACCCACACCTCCCACATGAGCAGTACAGAGCACTAGGACAGTGTTCTTTTTATCATAAAATTTTCACTGCAGGTTGAACTACTACATTTATTCACATTTTTACAAATCCTGTTCATTGTACTCTATGCCCCGGTGTGACATAATACTTACACTTTTAGAATTTAGCCAAAGTCTTCTGTAATGCATATATTAATGCAGCCAAGACATAAAACATCCTTGCTCTCAGTGGCATTAGCTAAGATAGTTCATTCTTGAAGAAGCCTTCGTGCTGAAACACTGAAACTACAGCAGCCGAGGGTAATGGTAAAGGTCACTTTCCACTCTATGAGATTTCTGATCCACTACAGGACGAATTAATGCATTTATCTTGGAACTAATCCCATTGGGATATCTCTTTTTCTCTGCTGATGATATAGTGGTGGGGTACACCGAGTAAAAGCACTTGATTTGCACAGTGGAGAGTGTGTGCAACGTCCATTCTTTGCGAACCTTAAGACAAAAATCAATTTGCTTCCATCCAGATCTATGACGTTCTGCAGCCACAGTCCAAAGCAACTTTATACACATTTTTAAGAGCTGTCATAAGCAATAGGTCTTCAAAATGCCCAACTCGGCCTATTTGCTATCAGTAAATTTGCATTATAACTCTTGTATATATGTATGTGCATATGCAACCCTCTTCATCCCTTAATGTAAAAGCTCTGCCTCTCTCTTCCTGGTTGTGTAACCATATGGCCATATGGCTTGGTTGTAGCTGTGGCTGCAAGTGCTGACTTCCAGAGTCCCCTTCCAATTCTTCTATGTGGATGGTACTGGTTGCTAGCCAGGTACTTCTAACAAATGGTACCTTCTGTTGCAGAGACTGTGTGTGTCTATTCCAGTGCTGAGACAAGTCTAAGGCCACTAACAACCACCCTACTGCTGTGTAGTGGTGAAGCTAAAAGTAACCACAGGATAGGAAACTATACCATATCAACATGCCATAAATAACATGTCTGTTAAAGGTGTGGCTCATTGGAGCTTGTCTGAGCATGGAAAGCTCTTAACACAATTTAAACGGAAATGTTTTCAAGGGTGTTTGTTGTTGCTGTTAATTTAATGCTACATATGTACATGTATTTGGTTGACTGAATGAATCCTACTGCTACAATTTAATGTTTATTTAGTACTGGAGAGAATTTATTTTCACATTTTTGCATGTAGTTTCACTATTGTGTGCATCTTGTACAGATACTGTTCTTGGATAACTTGTTTATTTGTTTTTATGCACCTATTTTGCAATTGCAAAAGCCTATTTTGCAATTAAGCAATATATATATTAATTAAATAACAATAATTGCAAAATTCAGAGAAGTATAAATTTCAAAGGAGAGCCGTGTTTCAGTTTGCTTATTGGCTCAGAGGCAATGTGAATTTGGTAGGCTTGCATTAAACTGCAAAGCATATTTCTCCCTCATCCATACTGTCAACTTCCTCCAACTTCCTCCAACTTCCTTTCTTGTTCTGGACCTTTGATTCTCCCAGCCAGAACCCTTCGTCTAATCATGTTAGTCTGGGAGACTGATAGTCCATTGGCATTTAATCAAGAGGCAATGAGAGTACAGTGGTACCTTGGTTTATGAACACAATTGGTTCCGGAAGTCTGTTCATAAACTGAAGCGTTCATAAACTGAAGCGAACTTTCCCATTGAAAGTAATGGAAAGTGGATTAATCTGTTCCAGACGGTCCGCGGAGTACTTAAACTGAAGCGTTCATAAACTGAAGCGAACTTTCCCATTGAAAGTAATGGAAAGTAGATTAATCCGTTCCAGACGGGTCTGCGGAGTACTCAACCTGAAGCATACTTAACCCGAAGCATGGGTGTAATTGGTTCCAGAAGTCTGTTCATAAACTGAAGCGTTCATAAACTGAAGCGAACTTTCCCATTGAAAGTAATGGAAATTGAATTAATCCGTTCCAGATGGGTCTGCGGCGTTCTCAAACCGAAAATTCGTAAACCGAGGTGTTCATAAACCGAGGTTCCACTGTAGATCAAATATTCACTTCTGAACCAATCAGTGTTTGATATGCTGCCCCCTCTGTGATTCACCTGTCCAGTACAAAAGCAGGAATGTCTAATATGGCAGTGATATAATATATATAATACTCTCTGCCATTTTTACCTCATATTTTTTCAGTTCTCCACAAGTACTGAGGTAGATTCAGTTGACACATGTTTTGTGTACTTCAGTATAATACCTATTTTTTCATGCCACTAATGTCTGAAAAGCAAGTGGCTCATTTTTAAGCACAGGCAACAGCTAAACCAGATAGTCTTTCGTAAAGATAACAATGGCCCCTTGAAAGTTTTTTACGTTAGTACCAGTAGTGCTTAAACAAAAGCCTCGTCTACTATAAATAGAAAAAGGCAAGTACCAGATCTAGTTCAGGCTTGTTATCTTAGACCCTGCATGTTGCTGAATATTTTAGGTCCTGCATCCATTCTGGTATAATAGGAAGACTTTGTGCATAAATTTTAGTTGATTTAAGTCTTAAGAATTGGCCTGTATGAGCAAAAAGAAGTTCTCTTTGAAGCTCTGTAAAAATCTAGGATTGGTGGGTGTTTATTTCAGTTTGTACTTTTAAGGAGACCTTGACAAATCCTATTTGCAAATGTCTTATTTTCGTTAGCTGTGGAAGTTCCTTAGGCTTAGGCTGCCAGGATGCTACTTGATATTTTCAGTAAAGGATGTGGCTGACAGAAACATGTAAATAAGGAGCAAACAGACAACTTCAGCTCAGTGAAAAGTACATAGCATTCTGTCAAATGCTCTTTTATCAGATCTAATTACAATATCTATCCTCAGAGTATAGTGTCTGGCTGTTCAGTTTATATTGGTCTCATAAATATATTGCTTTGTTTCTGGATGCTTTCCCTGTTATAAGATTACAGACTATGGAGACAGGACGGCCTCATCACAATACTTAGTTCCAATTCCACATAGCATTTGTTTCTTTGAAACAACTAGCAATGACTCAGAACGCATCCCACAATACATTTAAAGCTCCTTAAACAGTTTTTGCTTCCCCCAAAGAATTCTGGTAACTGCAGTCTGCTAAGGGCACAGAGAATTGTTAGGAGACCCCTCACAGAGCAATTCTCAGCACCCTTAATAAACTACAGTTTATTAGGGTTCCTTGGGGAGAGCCATGCCAGTTAAAGTGGTGTAAGAGAGCTTTAAATGTAGGGTGTGGCTGTAGTCCAAGTCTGATCACTCTGAATGTTCATGCACGCCTCACTTATCAGGTGTATGATGCTTTTAGTGTTCCTATGGACACTAAATAATTGTTAAACTTATCAAAAATAATAATATAGTAGTAATAGTTACACCACCGACCTTGTCAGCATTGCTCAGATTTCTTAACTTGCCATATTTGGATCAGGGACTCCTTAAAGTTGACCGGTTTAATCCATTCTGAAAGAGCTCCTTTGCCTGCAAATTTCATTTACTTCTGTGAAGAGGGGGAAAGGTTATGGCCATTGGGGAAAACAGAGCTTTGGATTTTACAGATTTGATTTGGACCCAGATAACTTGTTGAATTGGAAAGACACAGAGCAGGTCAGAAACAGATAGGGTTGCTTCCAAATGCTACAGATACAGACGGCTCGTAACTTAAATTCCAGGGCTAGGTGAGGTGAAGAGAAGCCCTGTGTGGGGAAGCATTTGAGGCAGAAAGAGGAATTAAAAACCTGGTTCCCTCAGCTTGGAAGGGAGCAGAAAGGCAGACAGGGAAAGAGGCAGGCAGAAGTTGTGGCTCCATTCCAGCATTTGTCATTTGCGTGCAGCTCTCTCCTCCCTTCTGCAGCCAGAAACCTGCTATTTCTTCTTCCTCCTTCTGCCTGTAGAGTACTGTAGTTTTTAACCTGAACTAAGGGGAAATGTTGTCAAGTGATGAGGTGTATCCAATTTGTAAAGGCTTCTCTTTTATGGACAAAATGGACTTAACTTATGGAACTTTTTACCACGAGTTAAATCAGTTTCTCACTGACACTTCTACATGCTCCAAGATGCAGTTATAGTAGATGATATTAAAATGTAAGACATTTCTGTGTGATCTTAGAGGAACAGTAATACTGGATCCAGGTGGATGGTCTATATAACTCCTCTAATATTGCTACTTTTTCTATGTCAGAGCTCCTCAGACTGTTTTATAATAGGCTCAAAATGAAGCTTTTTCCTAGTGGGTTAATGATATGAAGTGCTTCAGGAGTTGAATTCTCCCTTTCCTTCAATTGGTGAAAACATGAAGGTAGCAATCCTGATATCTGATCAAAGCTAGACTGATCTTCAACAAGGTTTTAACAGTGCAAATGAGAATAAAATGAATTTATTCCTCTGCAGTTTCCATTTAAAACACTTGGGACAACCCATGATTGAATGGATGCAGTGAGCATCCTTCAGTCATACTTGAGAATGTGATGAGGACTCTGTCAAGGTAAAATGGAACAGCAGTTTACTTCTTTTCTGAAAGATAGATTTTTAGAAATGAATGATTCTTCATGAGAACACTGGATGACAGACAGAACAAAATTTCTTTAACCTGCAGAGATAAAGCTGTAATGCCAGTCTTACTTTCTCAGCTGTGACCATGGTAAACCAATTACTTATATTAAGTAAAAAAAGAGCAATTGGTTATATGTAAAACTTTATCATTGAATTTCATCTTTATTAAATATATTTTGCAGCCACCTTCTTAAATAAAGTCAAACTGAGACCTCTGATAGCAAAGGAATTATCTCTGAGCACACGTTAAAATCACTGGATTTTTCACAGATCTCCCAATTTTTGGAACTTCATAAAGTGGTTGGCAAGCTACATTGCCTGCATCTCTGCCAAGAAATACTATTTTGATACACATGAAAACCAAGATTTATATAATTCATTTCTGTTATCAGAGTTGTGTGAAGAGATCATTTTAAAAAAATTGGGCTGATCATTTTATTTATAGGCTATCTTTGTTCTATGTAATATGTTGTTGCTGCAGCTTTAGAATGGAAACAAACTTAAGTGTGTTGCTGTACTAAGTGGGGCAAATATTTTCATTTTAAATGAAAGAAAGTAATAGAGATTGTGGTGCAATGTTATATACCACTTACTTAATTGATTTAGTTGATTACTAAATGTCATTTATTGCTTTAGGAAACTTAGAGACCACACCTTCATCCAAGCATGGATTCTAAGGCAATGTATATAAAAATTCAAAATGTCAATACAATATAGTTTGGTCAGACTCATGTTGGTGGCTTCAAGAACACTGTCCAACCATCTCATCCTCTGTCATCCCTGTCTCCTTGTGCCCTCCATCTTTCCCAGCATCAGGGTCTTTTCCAGGGAGTCTTCTCTTCTCATGAGGTGGCCAAAGTATTGGAGCCTCACCTTCAGCATCTGTCCTCCCAGTGAGCCCTCAGGGCTGATTTCCTTCAGAATAGATAGGTTTGATCTTCTTGTAGTCCATGGGACTCTCAAGAGTCTCCTCCAGCACCATAATTCAAAACCTTTCCATCCTAGCTGTTCCTAATTTTCCAGCATGCTCTTCCCTAGCTTCTTAGGTTGAAACCAGGCTTATGATTTCCAGCACCCACCATGCTGCCTTTCAGTTAGTAAACAACAGTTACTATAAATTTGCAAACAATCCCTGACAGTTGTGTTTTCTTTGGGAAGTGGTTTCAAAGTTGGTACATACTGAGGCTATTGTTTTACCAATCGATAAATTGGGTGCTTTTCTTTGGATGTTTGCTTTTACACTTACAGTATAAGGTATGTTCAAGCCACTCTTTGGTGGGGTGGGGTGGGGAGCTGCACTTATGGAGTGCCATTTGTGCTGTTCATCCTCTAGTATCTTATAAATAGAAGTGCTAAAAGCAAACAGCTCAGATAATTGAATGTGAAAGGTTGTAGAAATATAAACTCGGTCCATGATTTCTTTATTTTCTTTTTTGCTGTCTGCCACCACAGTACAGTACTTTGCTTTCTTTCTTAAGAAAGCAAGTGAAATGAACTACTTTTGATTTACAGCCTGTTGCCATTTATGATATTTTAGCCATATAGAAAAGCTTCTCAAATATTCCTTTAGTTGTGAGGCTAATCACACACACCTCACATATAAGTCTGGGTCTGTCTGGAAGGGGGGGGGGGTATTCTGAAGTTTGATACCTTCTGATACTCTTATTGTTTTTTTTTTTTTTGCCATGCACCTCTTACTTAAAATACAGGACCACAGAAATTCCTGCATTAAGTGAATTAAGGAAATGATGCACACAATATGTGCAACTTTGCCATTGCATACATTTAATTTACCTATCCTGACCCAGGATCAGAGGCAACATGCCTTTGAATACCAGTCACTGGGGAACTACAGTGGGAGAGAGCTATTGTGCTCATGTCCTGCTTGTGGGATTTCCATAGGCATCTAGTGAGCTCCTGTGAGAAGCTAGATGACGGACTTGATAAGCCTTTTGTCTGATCAGGGGGACTCTTCTTACGCTCTTATATTCCTATTCACATGGGCACCTGTTCCTGATATTCTAATGTCACTACACACCCACATGGTTTCCTACCCAAAGATAGTGATAGTTGTGGTAATGGAACACACTGGTACTATTGATAGTTCAAGGCCCAGCCCCCACCCCATCACCTTCTGAGTGGTCCACTTGTAGAAGTAATTGCTGACCAGGGAACAAAATGAATTATACAAAATACTGCCAAGAAATTCCTCATTTCCATCTCTTTTCCAAAGGGTTGAATGACTGGGACCAGTGACTGAGCTTGTTCATATTCTGATTTGCTCCATAACGTTTTGCCTGCATTATCTGATACAATGAATTCTCCCAAACACAGCTGGTACAGCACGACTTGATGACTTCTTCCCAGTAAACATACAGGGATGTGTCTTAAGCTATGTCCCTTTCTCAAAATTTAAGGTGACCTGTGATTCCAGATGCATTAATATTGGCTTACTATATAAATTATAAAGTAAGACAAGATGGCGTTAAGAGTACTTTCGTGGAATGTGAACGGACTTAATTCAAGCGTGAAAAGAAGGAAGATTTATCATGTAGTTAAAAAGCAGAATTTGGATATTATTTGTTTGCAAGAGACCCATGTAATTAGGACTCATAGAAAAATTCTACAAAACAAGTTATTGGGCCAAGAGTTTATATCTGCTGATAAAGTCAAGAAAAGAGGGGTAGTCATTTATGTAAAGGAAAAATATAATCCTAAATTGCTGTTTAAGGATGAAATAGGGAGATATATTGCAGTGGAAATATCTCTGCAAGGCGAAAAATGTTTGATACTTGGAATTTATGCACCAAATGAAGCTAAATCAGACTTTTTTAAGAATATACACACTACGTTGTTGGATTATTTGGATTATAAGATCATAATGATGGGAGATTTTAATGGGGCCGTATCGACGATGATGGACAGAACTCAAAGACAAAAAATATCTAATGATGGTAAGCTTCCAAAAACATTTTTTGATTTGGTAGAGAACCTAGACTTAGTAGATGTTTGGAGGCTAAGAAATCCATTGGAAAAAGAGTTCACCTTTTTCTCGGACTCGCAAAAGTCAGGAAGTAGATTGGACTACATTTGGATTACCAAGGACTTATGTCCAAAAGTGACAAAAAGCGAGATATGCCCCAGAACCTACTCAGACCACAACGCAGTTTTGATGGAGCTGAAACAGTACCTGCAGGGTTCTTTTAGATGGAGAATGAATGACTCTTTATTGAGAAATGAGCAGATAATCAACAAGGCCCAGAAGATGCTGAAAGATTATTTCGAACTAAATTTGAACAAAGGACAGAATATTACAATGGTTTGGGATGCCAGCAAAGCAGTAATGAGAGGATTTTTGATCCAACAGAATACAATTTGGAAGAAGAAGAGAAATGAAAAGAAGGAAAACATTTTGGAAAAATTGAAGGGAAAAGAAAAAAAATTGAGAGATAATCCGAAAAGTCAGGAAGTCCAAAAAGAAATAAAAGC
The DNA here is from genome assembly GCF_963506605.1 of Zootoca vivipara. Taxonomy (NCBI): domain Eukaryota; kingdom Metazoa; phylum Chordata; class Lepidosauria; order Squamata; family Lacertidae; genus Zootoca; species Zootoca vivipara. Next base: position 32,707,041 of record NC_083278.1, on the reverse strand, counting down.
TTTGCAGGTGCAGTATTCCCAAATAATAAACGAAGAAATAGAATGGAAAATTAGAAGAATGAAGCAAAGATCCTTCGAATCGGCTAATAAGTGTGGGAAATTGTTGGCATGGCAATTGAAAAGAAGACAAAAAGAGAATACCATCATAAAGATTATGGAAGAAGGAAAATCTATTGAGAACCCTGCAGAGATAAGGAAATGTTTTACAAAATATTATAAACAGCTATATAAAAGGGAAAAAGAAGATTTAGATGGGATAGAGAAATTTATAAAAGAAAATGGGCTGCAGAAAATTCCAGTACAACAAAAGAACCTACTGAATGGACCGATTACAAGACAAGAGATCGAAATGGCGATTCAAGAACTGAAAAGTGACAAAGCCCCAGGGCCGGATGGACTTACCTCAAAGTACTACAAAACATTAAAAAACTGGTTGATACAACCATTAATGGAGGTAGCAAATGAGATTCTAGGGGGGGGGGGCAAAGCACCAGAGACTTGGAAAGAAGCTTTTATTTCTCTGATACCAAAACCGGATGTGGATAAGACTCAGGTTAAGAATTATAGACCAATCTCCTTATTAAATGTGGACTACAAGATATTTGCTAGTATCTTGGCGTTAAGATTGAAAAGGGTGTTGAAAGACTTAATTCATAAAGACCAGGCAGGATTCCTGCCTGGAAGACATATGAAGGACAATGTAAGATTTATAATAGACATTTTGGAGAGACTGGAAGTGAAAATAAACACCAAAGCAATGTTAATTTTTGTGGACGCCGAAAAAGCCTTTGATAATATTTCTTGGAATTTTATGAAAAGAAATTTTGAAAAAATGGAGGTTGGCCAAAATTTTGTTAATGGGCTTAATGGTATCTATTCTGAGCAAAGAGCGAAGATTATTGTAAATAATGTGGTATCAGATGAGATAAGAATTGAGAAAGGAACAAGACAAGGGTGCCCACTCTCCCCCCTGTTATTCATTTCTGTACTAGAGGTTTTGTTGAATATGATAAGGAGCGATGAAGGTGTCAAAGGGATTACAGTGGGTTCGAAACAATATAAGTTAAAGGCCTTTGCAGATGATTTAGTATTGACTTTGCAGAATCCCGAACAGAGTGCAGTGAGAGCACTGCAGATAATTCAAGAGTTTGGCAGTGTGGTGGGTTTTAAGCTGAATAAAGGGAAAACTAAAGTATTGGATAAAAATCTGACACTACAAGAGAGACAGAATATAGAGGAATGCACAGGACTGAAGTGTGTAAAAAAGGTGAAATATCTAGGAGTTAATATGACGTCAAAAAATTTGAATTTGTATAAAGACAATTATGAGAAATTATGGAAAGAAATCCAGAGAGATTTGGAAGTATGGACGAGGTTAAAATTGTCTTTAATGGGTAGAATAGCAACTGTTAAAATGAATGTTTTGCCGAGAATGTTGTTTTTATTTCAGGCCCTACCGATAGTTGATAAAATGAAATGCTTTCAAGAATGGCAGAAGATATTGTCTAAATTTGTCTGGCAGGGGAAGAAACCAAGAATTAAATATAAACTTTTGACTGATGTTAAAGAAAGAGGAGGATTTTCCCTGCCGGACTTAAAGATTTACTTTGAAGCTGCTGCCTTTTGTTGGTTGAAAGATTGGTTTTTGTTAGATAATGATGATTTGTTGGATTTAGAGGGTCATGATAACGCATTTGGTTGGCATGCATATTTATGGTATGATAAAGTGAAATTGCATAAAGGTTTTAAAAACCATATAATCAGGAAATCATTGTTTAATGTCTGGATGAGATATAAGGATTTGTTGGAAAGGAGAACTCCTAGGTGGATCTCACCTCTTGAGGCAAAGAAACCTAAAAGGACAAATATGGATGAGAATAGGTTGAAGTACAAAGATATCTTGATGGAAGTGGGAAACCACTTTAAGTTAAGACCATACGAACAATTGAAAGATAGGTTGAGTGACTGGTTTCAGTATGTGCAGATAAATGAGGTATTTAAGTTAGACAAAAAATTAGGATTCCAATCAGAAAAATCGAAATTAGAGACGGAGTTATTAGAGACAGATCACAAGAATTTGTCCAGAATGTATAATTTGTTGTTAGAATGACATTTGAAAGATGAGCAAACAAAATCAGTTATGATTGAATGGGCCAAGGATCTGGGTCATAATGTGATGATGTCGGAGTGGGAAAAATTGTGGAAGAAAGGTATGAAATTTACGGCTTGTACGGTGTTGAAGGAAAATTTGATGAAAATGATGTATAGATGGTATCTGACGCCGGTCAAGCTAGCTAAAATGTACCACAAAAGCGACAATAAATGTTGGAAATGTAAACAGGATGTTGGCTCATTCTACCATATGTGGTGGACATGCCCTAAGATAAAAGGCTTCTGGGAAATGATTTACAATGAATTGAAAAAGATGTTTAAGAACACATTTTCGAAAAAACCGGAAGACTTTTTGCTTGGAATAATTGGGGAAGAAATCCCCAAGGATGATGTTAATCTGTTTATGTATGCCACCACAGCCGCTAGGATTTTATTAGCAAAATATTGGAAAAAAGAAGAATTGCCTTCGAAGCAGGAATGGCAAATGAAAATGATGGACTATATGGAATTGGAAGAATTGACAGGAAGACTCCGGGACCAGACAAATGACAAAGTTTCAAAGGACTGGAAGAAATTTAAAATGTATATAGGGAATGTATTCGATAATTAGAGTTTGAAAATCCAGGAAAGTAAAGAGGTTAAGGCATTAGGGAAACAATAGAAGATTTAAAGTTTGAAATTAGGGTAAATGATATGAAGATGAATTAACTTAGAAGTTTTAAAGGGATTGCATGATGGGAAAGAAGATGATTTAGAAACTGCTATAGAAGTTTAAAAAAATGGAAAACAGATAGTAGGGAATTGGGGAAGCCTGAAGACAATGAGTATTATAATGGATGAGAAATGATATATTTTTCTGTTATATTTTTGTATTTTGTATTTTGATGCTTTTTGATATGTTTTTGTATTTGTATTTTGTATGTTTGTTGTATGTTTGTTGAAAAAATGTTCAATAAAAAATATTATTAAAAAAAAAAAATATTGGCTGGAACCAGTACGTTGTTTATGCAAACTGCTACTGCCTGCTGATCTTTGAGTGAGAGAGCATTTTGTATGCTGGTTTGTCTAAATGAGGCTCTGTGAAGCCGCTATGGTATATCGAGTTTAAATAACAAAAAAGTACTATATCTGTTTGTCCATTTCAAATCCTCTCTTTCCTAATGGCTTTTGACAATATCCTATAAAAGTGAAAGAAGCAAAAATGGAGGGGGGGGAGAGTAAAAAGGTAAATCAATATTTCCTGTCAGAAAAACCTATTGGATAAGCACAATGGAGAGATTTCTAGATAAAATGTCACAGCGCATGTATGTGTCTGTGTATGTTTGGGAATGATCAGTATGTGCCTTTAGGCTGGCAAAGTATATGGTCTGAATATCATACTAAGCTTGGACTGTGTCTTGTGGATATAGTACTGAAAGAGAAAGATGCTCTCTCAAGTCCATCTGTTAAGTCCTTATTTCCTGACTTTTATTTAGCTACTCAGGAGATGACAAAGGTTTAGTTTTCTGTGAGGAGCTAAGCCTGTGAACAGGGGCAGGGGGGAAATGTGCTGCTGTTCCAACCAGCATTTGAAACTTGCAGTCAGGATGGTTGTGATGGGTGTACAGAATGAGGCGCTGAGGAAAGAGGAAGGCAGGCCCAGACCACTAATGAGATAAGTACCCTAAGGGATGCTACCAATACAAGCCTTTTCCAGAGACCTGAAGCAATGTGTGAGGTGCATATTGCAGAGATTATTTGAAAATGGAGTGCAAAGCTTGAATGTGTGACTGGCATTCAAATGAGCATGCAGTCGGCTGCTGATAACTCTGCATGCCGCTTTTTTTAGGTTTGGAGTCGATTGCTTCAAGACATACACACAAACGGGAGGGAGAGAGAGATCTCACACATTCACAACACATGGTGGCAACTATTGCTGGCAGTGGCTAGAAATATATTCTTCCACTTTTATCGTAATGCTCTTCTGCATGATGAAACTTGACTGTGTTTTCTCTCAGATCTCTTTTGGATGCTATTGTTGGAAAAGAATGCAAATAAATCAACTTGGGTTTTGGTAGTCAGGGCTGAAACTGACATCAGTCTTTCTAAAAATGAATCAACAGGGGCCATTTTTAGGCATCCATTCCCCAATTACAATGAATGTGTGGAAAGGTCAGCCTGACCTCTCCCCTAAATCTAAGTGTATTAATCCGAATGTCTTAACTGAGCCTTCTGCACATACAGCTCTCACAGCAGTTTGAATGTGTGTTCATTCGACATGGTGAATCAATAAGTGGAAGGGCTGAGAATGAGTAACTGAAAGGGGCTAGGGTCTTTGACTTATCTAAATGCATTTTTTTAGTCAGTATGGCCAAAAAAAAGGGTCTTCCTGTATCTTTCTATCAACATTCTAGTCCATAGGATTATGTACTCTAGCATAACAGAACAAGAAACAAAGGTGCCTACAGTTTATAAATAAATGAATGAATCTTCTTCTTAAAACCCTCATTATATGTAAATGTGGCAGGCAACTAAACATTTCCCATCCACATTTCACACAGCACTCAATAATCAAATTTGGGTAGCAATAACATACCGTAATTTTCTAGAAAGAAGAATAGTGAAATATTTCCAAAGGAAGAATGACTTTGAGAGATTCTGGATCTGGTGCAACAAGTGAGTAAAAGCTCTAAACTGAGAATCCCCTAGTTTACATAATCTAGTTTACATAATCAGATACAGTGGTACCTTGGTTCTCAAATGCCTTGGTACTCAAACAACTTGCAACCCAAACACTGCAAACCCACAAGTAAGTGTTCCGGCTTGCGAACTTTTTTCGGACGCCAAACGTGCTCCGTTTTGAGTGTTGCGCTTCCGATTTGAGGGCCACACTTCCGTTTTGAGTGTTACGCTGATGTCTGTCCATTTTTGCTATTTATTTTGCGTTTTTGTTTTTGTGACTTTTTGTTTTGTTTTTGTGACCGTGTGGAACCCAGTTCAATGACTGATTGATTGATTGTGTGACTGTAGTACATTGTTTATTGCTTTCATTTTATGGAGCAATGGTCCTGTTAGTAAAATCCATGTTAAATTGCTGTTTTAGGGGTTGTTTTTAAAAGTCTGGAACGGATTAATCCATTTTGCATTACTTTCTATGGGAAAGCACGCCTTGGTTTTGGAACGCTTTGGTTTTGGAATGCAATTCCGGAACGGATTAAGTTTGAGAACCAAGGTACCACTGTATGCCTAGCAAAGCTGAATTAACAAGGGGTCCCAGACTTCGAGTTCTTTTATAAGTACCGGTAACTATTGACCTCCTAGAAAGAATGTTAGGAGGCAAAACTAGCAGGCTGCTCCCACCTTTCAGTGTTTTTAGTCAATGAGTGAAGTCAGAGCTGTGATTGATGGATGAGTTGTTTCAACACTAGGAGATAGGAATCCCAGGTCCCAAAGAGCTGAAGAAAGCAGTCACATCATTAAAAATATATATAAATGCAAATGATCAAAGACCCACATGGAATACAGATAAAAGACATAATGAGTCCACTTGATTTTTGACTGGATTGGTAACGCTCAGATAAATCATTCATCCACAGATTTGATTGTTTTTTTTCATGTAACTGCAGGATCACAATACTTTTTACGTAAAAAGTTAACTGAAATTCAGAAAGATATAATAAATGGAGTTGCAAGGTTAATCACTTACGTTACTAGAAAACACTTTCTGAAAAATGTAATGGTTAAGCTGTACTAAAAGCCTTAAATGATACATCCCTTGATTCTCGTGTTCCCTATACTCTAGGGAACTGTAGCAGAGAAGCCATAGTGCTTTGATTTTGCTTAGAGAAGACCTTCATTTCACAGATTTCTCTCCTCTGTTTCCTGAGACGACTGGCATATTTTCTCAGGTAACAGTGCTCGAAGTGGTAATTAAACTCACATTAGTTCTACTCCGAGTTTTACAATAGCTTCCAAACAATATGCTGAGGAACAAATAAGCACCTATCAGTTTCCTAATGAGAAAGTCAGGCTGCCTTAAAATGTTTTTAGAATGCTATTTAAGTTGAATTGTGGATGAACACATCCGACTTTCAGTCAAATGACACCCAAGTGGGGTGCACTGCCAATATAACTTCTGCTGAGCATTAGGAAAGGAAGGGATAAGTTAGAGATTCTTTGGTGATTTTCGGTAACATACCTCAGCTTCAAATGCACTGATTTGTAAGCTATTCTACAAGGCAACTAATGTGTATTGCCAAACTCATATGTGCAAGGAAAACTCATGTCACTGTAATTTGTTAGGTCAGGGGCCACCAACCTTTGGAGGCCTGTGGTTATATGTGCGAACTGAAGAAACTGTCCTGGGCACCACACACACACACACACACCACAACCTATTCTGTTAGCTGCAACAGAATGGTTCTTCCAGACCACTGCCAACATAGGGGTATTCTCAACCCACATGGAAGTAAAAGAGCTCATGAATTAAAAATTGCAAGAAACCACTTACCTGTGAATAGTCATCTATTGTTGTCATGTGAATGCTAGGCACACAGGGACTAGCACATAAGAACAGCACTTTAAAATATGCCTCGTCTCACTGAACCTCATACAGGAAAGTGCTCATGTAAATCAGCTTGTGTTTCGTATTCTGTAGTTGTTCCAGTCACTCATATAAAGGGTTCCTTTTAGACAAACTATCGATGTTCCTTTTAGATAAGTATCTATCATTGAGGGAGATGAAAGTTGTTATATTCTCTCTTTCCATTCATTTCCTATCTGTCCAAGTAACTTTATTATATATATATATATATATATATATATATATATATATATATATATATATATATAGTATATAACTCTAATACATCCTCTTCCCACTTTCTGTCTAGAAGTGAACTTTTCATTTAAGTGCAATTTAATCTTTACGTTATGTAGATTTATAGATTTAATAAGATGCCGAGAGAAAATGGCAAACTTCACAAACTGCCTCTTTCACATATGAGTGTATTCCTTTTAAACATTTTTATACCTTGAGGTAGAAAAGCTTGTTCATCTTTTCACCGGATATCTGAATACCAACATCTCATTATGTCCTTGGGGCACCCGACCATTTCTGATAACGCTTCACAATTCCTGTCCTTCTCCTATGTAAAGACACTCAGCGCATAATTCATTTCCTCATATCTGAAGAAAGGTGCAAAGGAAGTTATTTTGGTGCTAAGGTTAGCATTGGCTCTGAAGCAGCCAATCCTTTACTTCTTTGAGAGGCGTTGTTTGCATAATATACATAGTAACACCGTGGTGCTTGCAAACCAGGAACAACTATCTAACTTTCCAGTAATTGGTAAGCAGAACCTTTTAGTACAGGAACATCAATTGACCAAATACATAAACGAAAGATGCAGCCACACGACCTCAGAGTTGAATGGGTCTTTTTCAGTGAGGCCATTGTCGGCCCATCTGCTCATAGGCTGTAAGCATGAACTGTATTGACCTGTTTAGCATTGTGGGAATTTTCCTTAGTTTGTTATGGAGGAATGGGTCCACTGTGTTGAGCGTGTTTCCATTGGTATCTAACTCCATGTGCACCCATTGTTTTGTTTCATCTTCTAAGATATATGAGATTATGTGGAGCACTTCTTGGCTGGCAAAGTACTATAGTTGGGAATGTTGGGAATCCACCCTGGCGTGACTACCCTTTATCACATATGCAGCACAATAAGTCAATGACCCACCCACCCATCCCCCAACAGCTTATGAATCAATATGGCTAATTTGATTCAACAACCGACTCCTCCCTCGTACATACAAATCGCACTGCAACCAACCAGATGCAAACAACCAAGTTCTGACCCAGGGGTCAGCAATCTTTTTCAGCTGTGGGCCAGTCCACTGTCCCTCAGACTATGTGGTGGGCCAGACTATATTTTGAAAGAAAAAAATAATGAATGAATTCCTATGCCCCACAAATAACCCAGAGATACATTTTAAATAAAAGGACACATTCTACTCATGTAAAAACACGCTGATTCCTGGACCATCTGCGGGCCAGATTGAGAAGGTGATTGGGCCACATCCGGCCCCCGGGCCTTAGGTTGCCTACCCCTGATCTAACCCCTCCAGTCTCTCACAATGCCACAAAAATGAATAAATATATAAATAAAGGACCTACCCATGTGATACTTACACAAATACCCTGCAACCAAATGAAATACCAATATCCCCCATCTCTCTCCCCACCCTCTCTCCTCTCTTTCTCCCAACCACGCAATGTATATAACAGTGTCTCATACCAAATGTAAATGAACTGCCACAAAGGCTCTATGAATTGAAAGTGGAGACGCTATATGCACTTTCCATTGTTTATTTGTTTGCTTCTTACTCAAGAGAATCTTTAATAAATTGAAGAAGAAGAAGAAGAAGAAGAAGAAGAAGAAGAAGAAGAAGAAGAAGAAGAAGAAAAAGCAGAAGAAGAATTCTTAACTATGACATCACCACTAGACTGTTTAAGCCAGGCATCCCCAAACTGCGGCCCTCCAGATGTTTTGGCCTACAACTCCCATGATCCCTAGCTAACAGGACCAGTGGTCGGGGAAGATGGGAATTGTAGTCCAAAACATCTGGAGGGCCGAAGTTTGGGGATGCCTGGTTTAAGCACAGTCCTAGCACTGATTCTAGGCCTCCATTTTCAGGAGTATTTTCAATTGAAAACAGAGGGACTTGCTTTCAAATAGCTATAACAACAACAACAACAACAACAACAACAACAACAACAACAAAATTTATTATTTATACCCCACCCATCTGGCTGGGGGTATTGGCTGGGCGGCTCCCAATCGAGTGTTAAAAACAATACAGCATTAAATATTAAAAACTTCCTTAAACAGGGCTGCCTTCAGATGTCTTTTAAAAATAGCATAGTTGCTTATTTCCTTGACATCTGATGGGAGGACGTTCCACAGGGCGGGCACCACTACTGAGCAGACCCTCTGTCTGGTTCCCTGTAACCTTGATTCTTGCAATGAGGGAACCACCAGAAGGCCCTCGGCACTAGATCTCAGTGTCCAGGCTGAACGATGGGGTTGGAGATGCTCCTTCAGGTATACAACAAGCACAACAGGTATAATAGCAAGTACAACTGTGTACAGTGGTACCTCTGGTTATGAACTTAATTCATTCCGGAGATCCGCTTTTAAGCTGAAACCGTTCTTATCTTGAGGCATGCTTTCGCTGATGGGGCCTCCCGCTGCGTGCACGCCTCTGCCGTGTGATTTCCATTCGTATCCTGGGGCAAAGTTCGCAACCAGGAGCAGCTACTTCTGGGATAGCGGAGTTCGTAACCAGAAACGTTTGTAACCAGAAGCGTTTGTAACCAGAGGTACCACTGTACATGCAATGTGTTCTGCACAAGCAGTGTCCAGCAGTGCTGTGCATCGCTGGCACTTACTAAAAGGGAGAGGGATAAGGCACTACGGAGCTCAGCATGGTACAGGTGTGATGACACAACTAGTCCGAAGCTCCTGTTGCAGTTCCGGCACCATGCTGCCTTGCCCCTTGCCATCTCCAACTTGATAAGTGGCAGCAGGTCAGGAAGCCAGGAGAGCAATACACCCCCTTCCACACTACCCTGCCAGCCGCCTGCACTATTTCTTTAGACAGTATCTGCCCATGAGAAAAGACACTACTAACCTGTGATGCAGGCCACCCCATTCAGCACTCCTCTTAAAACAGTCGTGTCATGTGGCTGCCTGAAAATAATCTAATGATGCTGTGTAACAAAATCAATTTACACCGAGGTTCTTCATTTTGTGCGAAAATCCTGTGCAAATAAATCACATGGTTTACTTTCTTCTCTGACCCTGTTAGCACATTTTAAAGCTCTGTTGGTAGTTCAGGTGTTGGCGAATTTATCCTGAGTAATTCTTAAATTACAATTCCTACTCGCTACACCCATGGAGAATAAAGAATTGGTTTAATGCTGTGGTGCTGCATGTATTTGGACAAAAGAGACCATGCATAAGAAATGTGGGCAGAACGGTAGCTTAAGCTGAATGAAATTGGTTTGCGTGGATGTTGCTGAAGTTGCTTTGCTATCAATAAGATCGGTGGGGAAGTAACTATTGATTAAACAGAAAATGTTGAAAGATTGGTGTGGTATTCTACTAAGCTTTACTCAGAATAGACATGTTGAAGCTAATGGGCTTAACTCAGTCATGTTCATGAATTTCTGTGAGTCTATTCTGAGTTAAGCTTAGCTGCAGGGCTGCCAACTTCAATAAGCCCTGTCCCACATAATTGATCACAAGATGCGGTACATACACACCATTTGAATGGCAGCGTCCATCAACCTGGGCAGGGGCT